>NC_089518.1:9689193-10361693 GCF_963924715.1 Thunnus thynnus
GCCAGACTCACACCTAATGCTTTATTATACTAGCAGAGTCACGGCACACATAGTATATGCTTTTTCATATGTTTCTATCAGTTTCAGTGTTATTTGACAAAAACTAGTCACTTTTCATCAAAATTGAACCAGACTCATCCAAAACGCTTGACTGTACAAGCAGAGTCACGGCACACACAGTATATGCTTTTTCATATGTTTCTATCAGTTTCAGTGTTATTTGACAACAACTAGTCACTTTTCATCAAAATTGAGCCAGACTCATCCAAAACGCTTCACTGTACAAGCAGAGTCACGGCACACACAGTATATGCTTTTTCATATGTTTCTATCAGTTTCAGTGTTATTCAACACAAACTAGTCACTTTTCATCAGCATTGAGCCAGACTCATCCAAAATGCTTGACTGTACAAGGAGAGTCACGGCACACACAGTACATGCTTTTTCATATGTTTCTATCAATTTCAGTGTTATTTGACACAAACTAGTCACTTTTCATCAAAATTGAGCCAGACTCACACCTAATGCTTTATTATACTAGCAGAGTCACGGCACATATAGTATATGCTTTTTCATATGTTTCTATCAGTTTCAGTGTTATTTGACAACAACTAGTCACTTTTCATCAAAATTGAGCCAGACTCATCCAAAACGCTTGACTGTACAAGCAGAGTCACGGCACACACAGTATATGCTTTTTCATATATTTCTATCAGTTTCAGTGTTATTTGACAACAACTAGTCAATTTTCATCAAAATTGAGCTAGACTCATCCAAAACGCTTCACTGTACAAGCAGAGTCACGGCACACACAGTATATGCTTTTTCATATGTTTCTATCAGTTTCAGTGTTATTTGACAACAACTAGTCACTTTTCATCAAAATTGAGCCAGACTCACACCTAATGCTTTATTATACAAGCAGAGTCACGGCACACACAGTACATGCTTTTTCATATATTTCTATCAGTTTCAGTGTTATTCGACACAAACTAGTCACTTTTCATCAGAATTGAGCCAGACTCATCCAAAACGCTTGACTGTACAAGCAGAGTCACGGCACACACAGTACATGCTTTTTCATATGTTTCTATCAATTTCAGGGTTATTTGACACAAACTAGTCACTTTTCATCAAAATTGAGCCAGACTCACACCTAATGCTTTATTATACTAGCAGAGTCACGGCACACATAGTATATGCTTTTTCATATGTTTCTATCAGTTTCAGTGTTATTCGACACAAACTAGTCACTTTTCATCAGAATTGAGCCAGACTCATCCAAAACGCTTGACTGTACAAGGAGAGTCACAGCACACACAGTATATGCTTTTTCATATGTTTCTATCAGTTTCAGTGTTATTTGACACAAACTAGTCACTTTTCATCAAAATTGAGCCAGACTCATCCAAAACGCTTGACTGTACAAGCAGAGTCACAGCACACACAGTATATGCTTTTTCATATGTTTCTATCAGTTTCAGTGTTATTTGACACAAACTAGTCACTTTTCATCAAAATTGAGCCAGACTCATCCAAAATGCTTGACTGTACAAGGAGAGTCACGGCACACACAGTATATGCTTTTTCATATGTTTCTATCAATTTCAGGGTTATTTCACACAAACTAGTCACTTTTCATCAGAATTGAGCCAGACTCACACCTAATGCTTTATTATACTAGCAGAGTCACGGCACACATAGTATATGCTTTTTCATATGTTTCTATCAGTTTCAGTGTTATTTGACAAAAACTAGTCACTTTTCATCAAAATTGAACCAGACTCATCCAAAACACTTGACTGTACAAGCAGAGTCACGGCACACACAGTATATGCTTTTTCATATGTTTCTATCAGTTTCAGTGTTATTTGACAACAACTACTCACTTCTCATCAAAATTGAGCCAGACTCATCCAAAACGCTTGACTGTACAAGCAGAGTCACGGCACACACAGTATATGCTTTTTCATATGTTTCTATCAGTTTCAGTGTTATTCAACACAAACTAGTCACTTTTCATCAGAATTGAGCCAGACTCATCCAAAATGCTTGACTGTACAAGGAGAGTCACGGCACACACAGTACATGCTTTTTCATATGTTTCTATCAATTTCAGGGTTATTTGACACAAACTAGTCACTTTTCATCAAAATTGAGCCAGACTCACACCTAATGCTTTATTATACTAGCAGAGTCACGGCACATATAGTATATGCTTTTTCATATGTTTCTATCAGTTTCAGTGTTATTTGACAACAACTAGTCACTTTTCATCAAAATTGAGCCAGACTCATCCAAAACGCTTGACTGTACAAGGAGAGTCACGGCACACACAGTATATGCTTTTTCATATATTTCTATCAGTTTCAGTGTTATTTGACAACAACTAGTCACTTTTCATCAAAATTGAGCTAGACTCATCCAAAACGCTTGACTGTACAAGCAGAGTCACGGCACACACAGTATATGCTTTTTCATATGTTTCTATCAGTTTCAGTGTTATTTGACAACAACTAGTCACTTTTCATCAAAATTGAGCCAGACTCATCCAAAACGCTTGACTGTACAAGCAGAGTCACGGCACACACAGTACATGCTTTTTCATATGTTTCTATCAATTTCAGGGTTATTTGACACAAACTAGTCACTTTTCATCAAAATTGAGCCAGACTCACACCTAATGCTTTATTATACTAGCAGAGTCACGGCACACATAGTATATGCTTTTTCATATGTTTCTATCAGTTTCAGTGTTATTCGACACAAACTAGTCACTTTTCATCAGAATTCAGCCAGACTCATCCAAAACGCTTGACTGTACAAGGAGAGTCACGGCACACACAGTACATGCTTTTTCATATATTTCTATCAGTTTCAGTGTTATTTCACACAAACTAGTCATTTTTCATCAGAATTTAGCCAGACTTATCCAAAACGCTTGACTGTAAGAGCAGAGTCACGGCACACACAGTATATGCTTTTTCATATGTTTCTATCAATTTCAGGGTTATTTCACACAAACTAGTCACTTTTCATCAGAATTGAGCCAGACTCATCCAAAATTCTTGACTGTACAAGGAGAGTCATGGCACACACAGTATATGCTTTTTCATATGTTTCTATCAGTTTCAGTGTTATTTGACAACAACTAGTCACTTTTCATCAGAATTGAGCCAGACTCACACCCAATGCTTTATTATACTAGCAGAGTCACGGCACACATAGTATATTCTTTTTCATATGTTTCTATCAGTTTCAGTGTTATTTGACACAAACTAGTCACTTTTCATCAAAATTGAGCCAGACTCATCCAAAACGCTTGACTGTACAAGCAGAGTCACGGCACACACAGTATATGCTTTTTCATATGTTTCTATCAGTTTCAGTGTTATTTGACACAAACTAATCACTTTTCATCAAAATTGAGCCAGACTCATCCAAAATGCTTGACTGTACAAGGAGAGTCACGGCACACACAGTATATGCTTTTTCATATGTTTCTATCAGTTTCAGTGTTATTTGACACAGACTAGTCACTTTTCATCAAAATTGAGCCAGACTCATCCAAAACGCTTGACTGTACAAGCAGAGTCACGGCACACACAGTATATGCTTTTTCATATGTTACTATCAATTTCAGGGTTATTTCACACAAACTAGTCACTTTTCATCAGAATTGAGCCAGACTCACACCTAATGCTTTATTGTACTAGCAGAGTCACGGCACACATAGTATATGCTTTATCATATGTTTCTATCAGTTTCATTGTTATTCGACACAAACTAGTCACTTTTCATCAGAATTGGGCCAGACTCATCCAAAACGCTTGACTGTACAAGCAGAGTCACGGCACACACAGTATATGCTTTTTCATATGTTTCTATCAATTTCAGGGTTATTTCACACAAACTAGTCACTTTTCATCAGAATTGAGCCAGACTCACACCTAATGCTTTATTATACTAGCAGAGTCACGGCACACATAGTACATGCTTTTTCATATGTTTCTATCAGTTTCAGTGTTATTTGACAAAAACTAGTCACTTTTCATCAAAATTGAACCAGACTCATCCAAAACGCTTGACTGTACAAGCAGAGTCACGGCACACACAGTATATGCTTTTTCATATGTTTCTATCAGTTTCAGTGTTATTTGACAACAACTAGTCACTTTTCATCAAAATTGAGCCAGACTCATCCAAAACGCTTCACTGTACAAGCAGAGTCACGGCACACACAGTATATGCTTTTTCATATGTTTCTATCAGTTTCAGTGTTATTCAACACAAACTAGTCACTTTTCATCAGAATTGAGCCAGACTCATCCAAAATGCTTGACTGTACAAGGAGAGTCACGGCACACACAGTACATGCTTTTTCATATGTTTCTATCAATTTCAGTGTTATTTGACACAAACTAGTCACTTTTCATCAAAATTGAGCCAGACTCACACCTAATGCTTTATTATACTAGCAGAGTCACGGCACATATAGTATATGCTTTTTCATATGTTTCTATCAGTTTCAGTGTTATTTGACAACAACTAGTCACTTTTCATCAAAATTGAGCCAGACTCATCCAAAACGCTTGACTGTACAAGCAGAGTCACGGCACACACAGTATATGCTTTTTCATATATTTCTATCAGTTTCAGTGTTATTTGACAACAACTAGTCACTTTTCATCAAAATTGAGCTAGACTCATCCAAAACGCTTGACTGTACAAGCAGAGTCACGGCACACACAGTATATGCTTTTTCATATGTTTCTATCAGTTTCAGTGTTATTTGACAACAACTAGTCACTTTTCATCAGAATTGAGCCAGACTCATCCAAAACGCTTGACTGTACAAGGAGAGTCACGGCACACACAGTACATGCTTTTTCATATATTTCTATCAGTTTCAGTGTTATTTCACACAAACTAGTCATTTTTCATCAGAATTTAGCCAGACTTATCCAAAACGCTTGACTGTAAGAGCAGAGTCACGGCACACACAGTATATGCTTTTTCATATGTTTCTATCAATTTCAGGGTTATTTCACACAAACTAGTCACTTTTCATCAAAATTGAGCCAGACTCACACCTAATGCTTTATTATACTAGCAGAGTCACGGCACACATAGTATATGCTTTTTCATATGTTTCTATCAGTTTCAGTGTTATTCGACACAAACTAGTCACTTTTCATCAAAATTGAGCCAGACTCACACCTAATGCTTTATTATACTAGCAGAGTCACGGCACACACAGTATATGCTTCTTCATATGTTTCTATCAATTTCAGGGTTATTTCACACAAACTAGTCATTTTTCATCAGAATTTAGCCAGACTTATCCAAAACGCTTGACTGTAAGAGCAGAGTCACGGCACACACAGTATATGCTTTTTCATATGTTTCTATCAATTTCAGGGTTATTTCACACAAACTAGTCACTTTTCATCAGAATTGAGCCAGACTCACACCTAATGCTTTATTATACTAGCAGAGTCACAACACACACAGTACATGCTTTTTCATATGTTTCTATCAGTTTCAGTGTTATTTGACAAAAACTAGTCACTTTTCATCAAAATTGAGCCAGGCTCATCCAAAACGCTTGACTGTACAAGCAGAGTCACGGCATACACAGTATATGCTTTTTCATATGTTTCTATCAATTTCAGGGTTATTTCACACAAACTAGTCACTTTTCATCAGAATTGAGCCAGACTCATCCAAAATTCTTGACTGTACAAGGAGAGTCATGGCACACACAGTATATGCTTTTTCATATGTTTCTATCAGTTTCAGTGTTATTTGACAACAACTAGTCACTTTTCATCAGAATTGAGCCAGACTCACACCCAATGCTTTATTATACTAGCAGAGTCACGGCACACATAGTATATTCTTTTTCATATGTTTCTATCAGTTTCAGTGTTATTTGACACAAACTAGTCACTTTTCATCAAAATTGAGCCAGACTCATCCAAAACGCTTGACTGTACAAGCAGAGTCACGGCACACACAGTATATGCTTTTTCATATGTTTCTATCAGTTTCAGTGTTATTTGACACAAACTAGTCACTTTTCATCAAAATTGAGCCAGACTCATCCAAAATGCTTGACTGTACAAGGAGAGTCACGGCACACACAGTATATGCTTTTTCATATGTTTCTATCAGTTTCAGTGTTATTTGACACAGACTAGTCACTTTTCATCAAAATTGAGCCAGACTCATCCAAAACGCTTGACTGTACAAGCAGAGTCACGGCACACACAGTATATGCTTTTTCATATGTTACTATCAATTTCAGGGTTATTTCACACAAACTAGTCACTTTTCATCAGAATTGAGCCAGACTCACACCTAATGCTTTATTGTACTAGCAGAGTCACGGCACACATAGTATATGCTTTATCATATGTTTCTATCAGTTTCATTGTTATTCGACACAAACTAGTCACTTTTCATCAGAATTGGGCCAGACTCATCCAAAACGCTTGACTGTACAAGCAGAGTCACGGCACACACAGTATATGCTTTTTCATATGTTTCTATCAATTTCAAGGTTATTTCACACAAACTAGTCACTTTTCATCAGAATTGAGCCAGACTCATCCAAAACGCTTGACTGTAAGAGCAGAGTCACGGCACACACAGTATATGCTTTTTCATATGTTTCTATCAATTTCAGGGTTATTTCACACAAACTAGTCACTTTTCATCAGAATTGAGCCAGACTCACACCTAATGCTTTATTATACTAGCAGAGTCACGGCACACATAGTATATGCTTTTTCATATGTTTCTATCAGTTTCAGTGTTATTTGACAAAAACTAGTCACTTTTCATCAAAATTGAACCAGACTCATCCAAAACGCTTGACTGTACAAGCAGAGTCACGGCACACACAGTATATGCTTTTTCATATGTTTCTATCAGTTTCAGTTTTATTTGACAACAACTAGTCACTTTTCATCAAAATTGAGCTAGACTCATCCAAAACGCTTCACTGTACAAGCAGAGTCACGGCACACACAGTATATGCTTTTTCATATGTTTCTATCAGTTTCAGTGTTATTCAACACAAACTAGTCACTTTTCATCAGCATTGAGCCAGACTCATCCAAAATGCTTGACTGTACAAGGAGAGTCATGGCACACACAGTACATGCTTTTTCATATGTTTCTATCAATTTCAGTGTTATTTGACACAAACTAGTCACTTTTCATCAAAATTGAGCCAGACTCAGACCTAATGCTTTATTATACTAGCAGAGTCACGGCACATATAGTATATGCTTTTTCATATGTTTCTATCAGTTTCAGTGTTATTTGACAACAACTAGTCACTTTTCATCAAAATTGAGCTAGACTCATCCAAAACGCTTGACTGTACAAGCAGAGTCACGGCACACACAGTATATGCTTTTTCATATATTTCTATCAGTTTCAGTGTTATTTGACAACAACTAGTCACTTTTCATCAAAATTGAGCTAGACTCATCCAAAACGCTTGACTGTACAAGCAGAGTCACGGCACACACAGTATATGCTTTTTCATATGTTTCTATCAGTTTCAGTGTTATTTGACAACAACTAGTCACTTTTCATCAAAATTGAGCCAGACTCACACCTAATGCTTTATTATACAAGCAGAGTCACGGCACACACAGTACATGCTTTTTCATATATTTCTATCAGTTTCAGTGTTATTCGACACAAACTAGTCACTTTTCATCAGAATTGAGCCAGACTCATCCAAAACGCTTGACTGTACAAGCAGAGTCACGGCACACACAGTACATGCTTTTTCATATGTTTCTATCAATTTCAGGGTTATTTGACACAAACTAGTCACTTTTCATCAAAATTGAGCCAGACTCACACCTAATGCTTTATTATACTAGCAGAGTCACGGCACACATAGTATATGCTTTTTCATATGTTTCTATCAGTTTCAGTGTTATTCGACACAAACTAGTCACTTTTCATCAGAATTGAGCCAGACTCATCCAAAACGCTTGACTGTACAAGGAGAGTCACGGCACACACAGTATATGCTTTTTCATATGTTTCTATCAGTTTCAGTGTTATTTGACACAAACTAGTCACTTTTCATCAAAATTGAGCCAGACTCATCCAAAACGCTTGACTGTACAAGCAGAGTCACAGCACACACAGTATATGCTTTTTCATATGTTTCTATCAGTTTCAGTGTTATTTGACACAAACTAGTCACTTTTCATCAAAATTGAGCCAGACTCATCCAAAATGCTTGACTGTACAAGGAGAGTCACGGCACACACAGTATATGCTTTTTCATATGTTTCTATCAGTTTCAGTGTTATTTGACACAGACTAGTCACTTTTCATCAAAATTGAGCCAGACTCATCCAAAACGCTTGACTGTACAAGCAGAGTCACGGCACACACAGTATATGCTTTTTCATATGTTTCTATCAATTTCAGGGTTATTTCACACAAACTAGTCACTTTTCATCAGAATTGAGCCAGACTCATCCAAAATGCTTGACTGTAAGAGCAGAGTCACGGCACACACAGTATATGCTTTTTCATATGTTTCTATCAATTTCAGGGTTATTTCACACAAACTAGTCACTTTTCATCAGAATTGAGCCAGACTCACACCTAATGCTTTATTATACTAGCAGAGTCACGGCACACATAGTATATGCTTTTTCATATGTTTCTATCAGTTTCAGTGTTATTTGACAACAACTAGTCACTTTTCATCAAAATTGAGCCAGACTCATCCAAAACGCTTGACTGTACAAGCAGAGTCACGGCACACACAGTATATGCTTTTTCATATGTTTCTATCAGTTTCAGTGTTATTCAACACAAACTAGTCACTTTTCATCAGAATTGAGCCAGACTCATCCAAAATGCTTGACTATACAAGGAGAGTCACGGCACACACAGTACATGCTTTTTCATATGTTTCTATCAATTTCAGGGTTATTTGACACAAACTAGTCACTTTTCATCAAAATTGAGCCAGACTCACACCTAATGCTTTATTATACTAGCAGAGTCACAGCACATATAGTATATGCTTTTTCATATGTTTCTATCAGTTTCAGTGTTATTTGACAACAACTAGTCACTTTTCATCAAAATTGAGCCAGACTCATCCAAAACGCTTGACTGTACAAGGAGAGTCACGGCACACACAGTATATGCTTTTTCATATATTTCTATCAGTTTCAGTGTTATTTGACAACAACTAGTCACTTTTCATCAAAATTGAGCTAGACTCATCCAAAACGCTTGACTGTACAAGCAGAGTCACGGCACACACAGTATATGCTTTTTCATATGTTTCTATCAGTTTCAGTGTTATTTGACAACAACTAGTCACTTTTCATCAAAATTGAGCCAGACTCATCCAAAACGCTTGACTGTACAAGCAGAGTCACGGCACACACAGTACATGCTTTTTCATATGTTTCTATCAATTTCAGGGTTATTTCATACAAACTAGTCACTTTTCATCAAAATTGAGCCAGACTCACACCTAATGCTTTATTATACTAGCAGAGTCACGGCACACATAGTATATGCTTTTTCATATGTTTCGATCAGTTTCAGTGTTATTCGACACAAACTAGTCACTTTTCATCAGAATTGAGCCAGACTCATCCAAAACGCTTGACTGTACAAGGAGAGTCACGGCACACACAGTACATGCTTTTTCATATATTTCTATCAGTTTCAGTGTTATTTCACACAAACTAGTCATTTTTCATCAGAATTTAGCCAGACTTATCCAAAACGCTTGACTGTAAGAGCAGAGTCACGGCACACACAGTATATGCTTTTTCATATGTTTCTATCAATTTCAGGGTTATTTCACACAAACTAGTCACTTTTCATCAAAATTGAGCCAGACTCACACCTAATGCTTTATTATACTAGCAGAGTCACGGCACACATAGTATATGCTTTTTCATATGTTTCTATCAGTTTCAGTGTTATTCGACACAAACTAGTCACTTTTCATCAAAATTGAGCCAGACTCACACCTAATGCTTTATTATACTAGCAGAGTCACGGCACACACAGTATATGCTTCTTCATATGTTTCTATCAATTTCAGGGTTATTTCACACAAACTAGTCATTTTTCATCAGAATTTAGCCAGACTTATCCAAAACGCTTGACTGTAAGAGCAGAGTCACGGCACACACAGTATATGCTTTTTCATATGTTTCTATCAATTTCAGGGTTATTTCACACAAACTAGTCACTTTTCATCAGAATTGAGCCAGACTCACACCTAATGCTTTATTATACTAGCAGAGTCACAACACACACAGTACATGCTTTTTCATATGTTTCTATCAGTTTCAGTGTTATTTGACAAAAACTAGTCACTTTTCATCAAAATTGAGCCAGGCTCATCCAAAACGCTTGACTGTACAAGCAGAGTCACGGCATACACAGTATATGCTTTTTCATATGTTTCTATCAATTTCAGTGTTATTTGACAACAACTAGTCACTTTTCATCAGAATTGAGCCAGACTCACACCCAATGCTTTATTATACTAGCAGAGTCACGGCACACATAGTATATTCTTTTTCATATGTTTCTATCAGTTTCAGTGTTATTTGACACAAACTAGTCACTTTTCATCAAAATTGAGCCAGACTCATCCAAAACGCTTGACTGTACAAGCAGAGTCACGGCACACACAGTATATGCTTTTTCATATGTTTCTATCAGTTTCAGTGTTATTTGACACAAACTAATCACTTTTCATCAAAATTGAGCCAGACTCATCCAAAATGCTTGACTGTACAATGAGAGTCACGGCACACACAGTATATGCTTTTTCATATGTTTCTATCAGTTTCAGTGTTATTTGACACAGACTAGTCACTTTTCATCAAAATTGAGCCAGACTCATCCAAAACGCTTGACTGTACAAGCAGAGTCACGGCACACACAGTATATGCTTTTTCATATGTTACTATCAATTTCAGGGTTATTTCACACAAACTAGTCACTTTTCATCAGAATTGAGCCAGACTCACACCTAATGCTTTATTGTACTAGCAGAGTCACGGCACACATAGTATATGCTTTATCATATGTTTCTATCAGTTTCATTGTTATTCGACACAAACTAGTCACTTTTCATCAGAATTGGGCCAGACTCATCCAAAACGCTTGACTGTACAAGCAGAGTCACGGCACACACAGTATATGCTTTTTCATATGTTTCTATCAATTTCAGGGTTATTTCACACAAACTAGTCACTTTTCATCAGAATTGAGCCAGACTCATCCAAAACGCTTGACTGTAAGAGCAGAGTCACGGCACACACAGTATATGCTTTTTCATATGTTTCTATCAATTTCAGGGTTATTTCACACAAACTAGTCACTTTTCATCAGAATTGAGCCAGACTCACACCTAATGCTTTATTATACTAGCAGAGTCACGGCACACATAGTATATGCTTTTTCATATGTTTCTATCAGTTTCAGTGTTATTTGACAAAAACTAGTCACTTTTCATCAAAATTGAACCAGACTCATCCAAAACGCTTGACTGTACAAGCAGAGTCACGGCACACACAGTATATGCTTTTTCATATGTTTCTATCAGTTTCAGTTTTATTTGACAACAACTAGTCACTTTTCATCAAAATTGAGCCAGACTCATCCAAAACGCTTCACTGTACAAGCAGAGTCACGGCACACACAGTATATGCTTTTTCATATGTTTCTATCAGTTTCAGTGTTATTCAACACAAACTAGTCACTTTTCATCAGCATTGAGCCAGACTCATCCAAAATGCTTGACTGTACAAGGAGAGTCACGGCACACACAGTACATGCTTTTTCATATGTTTCTATCAATTTCAGTGTTATTTGACACAAACTAGTCACTTTTCATCAAAATTGAGCCAGACTCACACCTAATGCTTTATTATACTAGCAGAGTCACGGCACATATAGTATATGCTTTTTCATATGTTTCTATCAGTTTCAGTGTTATTTGACAACAACTAGTCACTTTTCATCAAAATTGAGCCAGACTCATCCAAAACGCTTGACTGTACAAGCAGAGTCACGGCACACACAGTATATGCTTTTTCATATATTTCTATCAGTTTCAGTGTTATTTGACAACAACTAGTCACTTTTCATCAAAATTGAGCTAGACTCATCCAAAACGCTTGACTGTACAAGCAGAGTCACGGCACACACAGTATATGCTTTTTCATATGTTTCTATCAGTTTCAGTGTTATTTGACAACAACTAGTCACTTTTCATCAAAATTGAGCCAGACTCATCCAAAACGCTTGACTGTACAAGCAGAGTCACGGCACACACAGTATATGCTTTTTCATATGTTTCTATCAATTTCAGGGTTATTTCACACAAACTAGTCACTTTTCATCAGAATTGAGCCAGACTCACACCTAATGCTTTATTATACTAGCAGAGTCACGGCACACATAGTATATGTTTTTTCATATGTTTCTATCAGTTTCAGTGTTATTTGACAACAACTAGTCACTTTTCATCAAAATTGAGCCAGACTCATCCAAAACGCTTGACTGTACAAGCAGAGTCACGGCACACACAGTACATGCTTTTTCATATATTTCTATCAGTTTCAGTGTTATTCGACACAAACTAGTCACTTTTCATCAGAATTGAGCCAGACTCATCCAAAACGCTTGACTGTACAAGCAGAGTCACGGCACACACAGTACATGCTTTTTCATATGTTTCTATCAATTTCAGGGTTATTTCACACAAACTAGTCACTTTTCATCAAAATTGAGCCAGACTCACACCTAATGCTTTATTATACTAGCAGAGTCACGGCACACATAGTATATGCTTTTTCATATGTTTCTATCAGTTTCAGTGTTATTCGACACAAACTAGTCACTTTTCATCAGAATTGAGCCAGACTCATCCAAAACGCTTGACTGTACAAGGAGAGTCACGGCACACACAGTATATGCTTTTTCATATGTTTCTATCAGTTTCAGTGTTATTTGACACAAACTAGTCACTTTTCATCAAAATTGAGCCAGACTCATCCAAAACGCTTGACTGTACAAGCAGAGTCACAGCACACACAGTATATGCTTTTTCATATGTTTCTATCAATTTCAGGGTTATTTCACACAAACTAGTCACTTTTCATCAGAATTGAGCCAGACTCATCCAAAATGCTTAACTGTAAGAGCAGAGTCACGGCACACACAGTATATGCTTTTTCATATGTTTCTATCAATTTCAGGGTTATTTCACACAAACTAGTCACTTTTCATCAGAATTGAGCCAGACTCACACCTAATGCTTTATTATACTAGCAGAGTCACGGCACACATAGTATATGCTTTTTCATATGTTTCTATCAGTTTCAGTGTTATTCGACACAAACTAGTCACTTTTCATCAGAATTGAGCCAGACTCATCCAAAATGCTTGACTGTACAAGGAGAGTCACGGCACACACAGTATATGCTTTTTCATATGTTTCTATCAGTTTCAGTGTTATTTGACAACAGCTACTCACTTTTCATCAAAATTGAGCCAGACTCATCCAAAACGCTTGACTGTACAAGCAGAGTCACGGCACACACAGTATATGCTTTTTCATATGTTTCTATCAATATCAGGGTTATTTCACACAAACTAGTCACTTTTCATCAAAATTGAGCCAGACTCACACCTAATGCTTTATTATACTAGCAGAGTCACGGCACACATAGTATATGCTTTTTCATATGTTTCTATCAGTTTCAGTGTTATTCGACACAAACTAGTCACTTTTCATCAGAATTGAGCCAGACTCATCCAAAACGCTTGACTGTACAAGGAGAGTCACGGCACACACAGTATATGCTTTTTCATATGTTTCTATCAGTTTCAGTGTTATTTGACACAAACTAGTCACTTTTCATCAAAATTGAGCCAGACTCATCCAAAACGCTTGACTGTACAAGCAGGGTCACGGCACACACAGTATATGCTTTTTCAAATGTTTCTATCAGTTTCAGTGATATTTGACACAAACTAGTCACTTTTCATCAGAATTGAGCCAGACTCACACCTAATGCTTTATTATACTAGCAGAGTCACGGCACACATAGTATATGCTTTTTCATATGTTTCTATCAGTTTCAGTGTTATTTGACAACAACTAGTCACTTTTCATCAAAATTGAGCCAGACTCATCCAAAACGCTTAACTGTACAAGCAGAGTCACGGCACACACAGTATATGCTTTTTCATATGTTTCTATCAATTTCAGGGTTATTTCACACAAACTAGTCACTTTTCATCAGAATTGAGCCAGACTCACACCTAATGCTTTATTTTACTAGCAGAGTCACGGCACACACAGTATATGCTTTTTCATATGTTTCTATCAGTTTCAGTGTTATTTGACAAAAACTAGTCAATTTTCATCAGAATTGAGCCAGACTCATCCAAAATTCTTGACTGTACAAGGAGAGTCACGGCACACACAGTATATGCTTTTTCATATGTTTCTATCAATTTCAGGGTTATTTCACACAAACTAGTCACTTTTCATCAGAATTGAGCCAGACTCACACCTAATGCTTTATTATACTAGCAGAGTCACGGCACACACAGTATATGCTTTTTCATATGTTTCTATCAATTTCAGGGTTATTTCATACAAACTAGTCACTTTTCATCAGAATTGAGCCAGACTCACACCTAATGCTTTATTATACAAGCAGAGTCACGGCACACACAGTATATGCTTTTTCATATGTTTCTATCAGTTTCAGTGTTATTCGACACAAACTAGTCACTTTTCATCAGAATTGAGCCAGACTCATCCAAAACGCTTGACTGTACAAGGAGAGTCACGGCACACACAGTATATGCTTTTTCATATGTTTCTATCAATTTCAGGGTTATTTCACACAAACTAGTCACTTTTCATCAGAATTGAGCCAGACTCATCCAAAACGCTTAACTGTAAGAGCAGAGTCACGGCACACACAGTATATGCTTTTTCATATGTTTCTATCAATTTCAGGGTTATTTCACACAAACTAGTCACTTTTCATCAGAATTGAGCCAGACTCACACCTAATGCTTTATTATACTAGCAGAGTCACGGCACACATAGTATATGCTTTTTCATATGTTTCTATCAGTTTCAGTGTTATTTGACACAAACTAGTCACTTTTCATCAAAATTGAGCCAGACTCATCCAAAACGCTTGACTGTACAAGCAGAGTCACGGCACACACAGTATATGCTTTTTCATATGTTTCTATCAGTTTCAGTGTTATTTGACAACAACTAGTCACTTTTCATCAAAATTGAGCCAGACTCATCCAAAACGCTTGACTGTACAAGCAGAGTCACGGCACACACAGTATATGCTTTTTCATATGTTTCTATCAGTTTCAGTGTTATTTGACAACAACTAGTCACTTTTCATCAAAATTGAGCCAGACTCATCCAAAACGCTTCACTGTACAAGCAGAGTCACGGCACACACAGTATATGCTTTTTCATATGTTTCTATCAGTTTCAGTGTTATTCAACACAAACTAGTCACTTTTCATCAGCATTGAGCCAGACTCATCCAAAATGCTTGACTGTACAAGGAGAGTCACGGCACACACAGTACATGCTTTTTCATATGTTTCTATCAATTTCAGTGTTATTTGACACAAACTAGTCACTTTTCATCAAAATTGAGCCAGACTCACACCTAATGCTTTATTATACTAGCAGAGTCACGGCACATATAGTATATGCTTTTTCATATGTTTCTATCAGTTTCAGTGTTATTTGACAACAACTAGTCACTTTTCATCAAAATTGAGCCAGACTCATCCAAAACGCTTGACTGTACAAGCAGAGTCACGGCACACACAGTATATGCTTTTTCATATATTTCTATCAGTTTCAGTGTTATTTGACAACAACTAGTCACTTTTCATCAAAATTGAGCTAGACTCATCCAAAACGCTTGACTGTACAAGCAGAGTCACGGCACACACAGTATATGCTTTTTCATATGTTTCTATCAGTTTCAGTGTTATTTGACAACAACTAGTCACTTTTCATCAAAATTGAGCCAGACTCATCCAAAACGCTTGACTGTACAAGCAGAGTCACGGCACACACAGTATATGCTTTTTCATATGTTTCTATCAATTTCAGGGTTATTTCACACAAACTAGTCACTTTTCATCAGAATTGAGCCAGACTCACACCTAATGCTTTATTATACTAGCAGAGTCACGGCACACATAGTATATGTTTTTTCATATGTTTCTATCAGTTTCAGTGTTATTTGACAACAACTAGTCACTTTTCATCAAAATTGAGCCAGACTCATCCAAAACGCTTGACTGTACAAGCAGAGTCACGGCACACACAGTACATGCTTTTTCATATATTTCTATCAGTTTCAGTGTTATTCGACACAAACTAGTCACTTTTCATCAGAATTGAGCCAGACTCATCCAAAACGCTTGACTGTACAAGCAGAGTCACGGCACACACAGTACATGCTTTTTCATATGTTTCTATCAATTTCAGGGTTATTTCACACAAACTAGTCACTTTTCATCAAAATTGAGCCAGACTCACACCTAATGCTTTATTATACTAGCAGAGTCACGGCACACATAGTATATGCTTTTTCATATGTTTCTATCAGTTTCAGTGTTATTCGACACAAACTAGTCACTTTTCATCAGAATTGAGCCAGACTCATCCAAAACGCTTGACTGTACAAGGAGAGTCACGGCACACACAGTATATGCTTTTTCATATGTTTCTATCAGTTTCAGTGTTATTTGACACAAACTAGTCACTTTTCATCAAAATTGAGCCAGACTCATCCAAAACGCTTGACTGTACAAGCAGAGTCACAGCACACACAGTATATGCTTTTTCATATGTTTCTATCAATTTCAGGGTTATTTCACACAAACTAGTCACTTTTCATCAGAATTGAGCCAGACTCATCCAAAATGCTTAACTGTAAGAGCAGAGTCACGGCACACACAGTATATGCTTTTTCATATGTTTCTATCAATTTCAGGGTTATTTCACACAAACTAGTCACTTTTCATCAGAATTGAGCCAGACTCACACCTAATGCTTTATTATACTAGCAGAGTCACGGCACACATAGTATATGCTTTTTCATATGTTTCTATCAGTTTCAGTGTTATTCGACACAAACTAGTCACTTTTCATCAGAATTGAGCCAGACTCATCCAAAATGCTTGACTGTACAAGGAGAGTCACGGCACACACAGTATATGCTTTTTCATATGTTTCTATCAGTTTCAGTGTTATTTGACAACAGCTACTCACTTTTCATCAAAATTGAGCCAGACTCATCCAAAACGCTTGACTGTACAAGCAGAGTCACGGCACACACAGTATATGCTTTTTCATATGTTTCTATCAATATCAGGGTTATTTCACACAAACTAGTCACTTTTCATCAAAATTGAGCCAGACTCACACCTAATGCTTTATTATACTAGCAGAGTCACGGCACACATAGTATATGCTTTTTCATATGTTTCTATCAGTTTCAGTGTTATTCGACACAAACTAGTCACTTTTCATCAGAATTGAGCCAGACTCATCCAAAACGCTTGACTGTACAAGGAGAGTCACGGCACACACAGTATATGCTTTTTCATATGTTTCTATCAGTTTCAGTGTTATTTGACACAAACTAGTCACTTTTCATCAAAATTGAGCCAGACTCATCCAAAACGCTTGACTGTACAAGCAGGGTCACGGCACACACAGTATATGCTTTTTCAAATGTTTCTATCAGTTTCAGTGATATTTGACACAAACTAGTCACTTTTCATCAGAATTGAGCCAGACTCACACCTAATGCTTTATTATACTAGCAGAGTCACGGCACACATAGTATATGCTTTTTCATATGTTTCTATCAGTTTCAGTGTTATTTGACAACATCTAGTCACTTTTCATCAAAATTGAGCCAGACTCATCCAAAACGCTTAACTGTACAAGCAGAGTCACGGCACACACAGTATATGCTTTTTCATATGTTTCTATCAATTTCAGGGTTATTTCACACAAACTAGTCACTTTTCATCAGAATTGAGCCAGACTCACACCTAATGCTTTATTTTACTAGCAGAGTCACGGCACACACAGTATATGCTTTTTCATATGTTTCTATCAGTTTCAGTGTTATTTGACAAAAACTAGTCAATTTTCATCAGAATTGAGCCAGACTCATCCAAAATTCTTGACTGTACAAGGAGAGTCACGGCACACACAGTATATGCTTTTTCATATGTTTCTATCAATTTCAGGGTTATTTCACACAAACTAGTCACTTTTCATCAGAATTGAGCCAGACTCACACCTAATGCTTTATTATACTAGCAGAGTCACGGCACACACAGTATATGCTTTTTCATATGTTTCTATCAATTTCAGGGTTATTTCATACAAACTAGTCACTTTTCATCAGAATTGAGCCAGACTCACACCTAATGCTTTATTATACAAGCAGAGTCACGGCACACACAGTATATGCTTTTTCATATGTTTCTATCAGTTTCAGTGTTATTCGACACAAACTAGTCACTTTTCATCAGAATTGAGCCAGACTCATCCAAAACGCTTGACTGTACAAGGAGAGTCACGGCACACACAGTATATGCTTTTTCATATGTTTCTATCAGTTTCAGTGTTATTTGACACAAACTAGTCACTTTTCATCAAAATTGAGCCAGACTCATCCAAAACGCTTGACTGTACAAGCAGAGTCACAGCACACACAATATATGCTTTTTCATATGTTTCTATCAATTTCAGGGTTATTTCACACAAACTAGTCACTTTTCATCAGAATTGAGCCAGACTCATCCAAAACGCTTAACTGTAAGAGCAGAGTCACGGCACACACAGTATATGCTTTTTCATATGTTTCTATCAATTTCAGGGTTATTTCACACAAACTAGTCACTTTTCATCAGAATTGAGCCAGACTCACACCTAATGCTTTATTATACTAGCAGAGTCACGGCACACATAGTATATGCTTTTTCATATGTTTCTATCAGTTTCAGTGTTATTCGACACAAACTAGTCACTTTTCATCAGAATTGAGCCAGACTCATCCAAAATGCTTGACTGTACAAGGAGAGTCACGGCACACACAGTATATGCTTTTTCATATGTTTCTATCAGTTTCAGTGTTATTTGACAACAGCTACTCACTTTTCATCAAAATTGAGCCAGACTCATCCAAAACGCTTGACTGTACAAGCAGAGTCACGGCACACACAGTATATGCTTTTTCATATGTTTCTATCAATATCAGGGTTATTTCACACAAACTAGTCACTTTTCATCAAAATTGAGCCAGACTCACACCTAATGCTTTATTATACTAGCAGAGTCACGGCACACATAGTATATGCTTTTTCATATGTTTCTATCAGTTTCAGTGTTATTCGACACAAACTAGTCACTTTTCATCAGAATTGAGCCAGACTCATCCAAAACGCTTGACTGTACAAGGAGAGTCACGGCACACACAGTATATGCTTTTTCATATGTTTCTATCAGTTTCAGTGTTATTTGACACAAACTAGTCACTTTTCATCAAAATTGAGCCAGACTCATCCAAAACGCTTGACTGTACAAGCAGGGTCACGGCACACACAGTATATGCTTTTTCAAATGTTTCTATCAGTTTCAGTGATATTTGACACAAACTAGTCACTTTTCATCAGAATTGAGCCAGACTCACACCTAATGCTTTATTATACTAGCAGAGTCACGGCACACATAGTATATGCTTTTTCATATGTTTCTATCAGTTTCAGTGTTATTTGACAACAACTAGTCACTTTTCATCAAAATTGAGCCAGACTCATCCAAAACGCTTAACTGTACAAGCAGAGTCACGGCACACACAGTATATGCTTTTTCATATGTTTCTATCAATTTCAGGGTTATTTCACACAAACTAGTCACTTTTCATCAGAATTGAGCCAGACTCACACCTAATGCTTTATTTTACTAGCAGAGTCACGGCACACATAGTATATGCTTTTTCATATGTTTCTATCAGTTTCAGTGTTATTTGACAAAAACTAGTCAATTTTCATCAGAATTGAGCCAGACTCATCCAAAATTCTTGACTGTACAAGGAGAGTCACGGCACACACAGTATATGCTTTTTCATATGTTTCTATCAATTTCAGGGTTATTTCACACAAACTAGTCACTTTTCATCAGAATTGAGCCAGACTCACACCTAATGCTTTATTATACTAGCAGAGTCACGGCACACACAGTATATGCTTTTTCATATGTTTCTATCAATTTCAGGGTTATTTCATACAAACTAGTCACTTTTCATCAGAATTGAGCCAGACTCACACCTAATGCTTTATTATACAAGCAGAGTCACGGCACACACAGTATATGCTTTTTCATATGTTTCTATAAGTTTCTGTGTTATTTGACAACAAACTACTCACTTTTCATCAAAATTGAGCCAGACTCATCCAAAACGCTTGACTGTACAAGCAGAGTCACGGCACACACAGTATGTGCTTTTTCATATGTTTCTATCAGTTTCAGTGTTATTTGACAAAAACTAGTCACTTTTCATCAAAATTGAGCCAGACTCATCCAAAACGCTTGACTGTACAAGCAGAGTCACGGCACACACAGTAAATGCTTTTTCATATGTTTCTATCAATTTCAGGGTTATTTCACACAAACTAGTCACTTTTCATCAGAATTGAGCCAGACTCACACCTAATGCTTTATTATACTAGCAGAGTCACGGCACACACAGTATATGCTTTTTCATATGTTTCTATCAGTTTCAGTGTTATTTGACAAAAACTAGTCACTTTTCATCAAAATTGAGCCAGACTCATCCAAAACGCTTGACTGTACAAGCAGAGTCACGGCACACACAGTGCATGCTTTTTCATATGTTTCTATCAGTTTCAGTGTTATTCGACACAAACTAGTCACTTTTCATCAGAATTGAGCCAGACTCATCCAAAACGCTTGACTGTACAAGCAGAGTCACGGCACACACAGTACATGCTTTTTCATATGTTTCTATCAATTTCAGGGTTGTTTGACACAAACTAGTCACTTTTCATCAAAATTGAGCCAGACTCACACCTAATGCTTTATTATACTAGCAGAGTCACGGCACACATAGTATATGCTTTTTCATATGTTTCTATCAGTTTCAGTGTTATTCGACACAAACTAGTCACTTTTCATCAGAATTGAGCCAGACTCATCCAAAACGCTTGACTGTACAAGGAGAGTCACGGCACACACAGTATATGCTTTTTCATATGTTTCTATCAGTTTCAGTGTTATTTGACACAAACTAGTCACTTTTCATCAAAATTGAGCCAGACTCATCCAAAACGCTTGACTGTACAAGCAGAGTCACGGCACACACAGTATATGCTTTTTCATATGTTTCTATCAGTTTCAGTGTTATTTGACAACAACTAGTCACTTTTCATCAAAATTGAGCCAGACTCATCCAAAACGCTTGACTGTACAAGCAGAGTCACGGCACACACAGTAAATGCTTTTTCATATGTTTCTATCAATTTCAGGGTTATTTCACACAAACTAGCCACTTTTCATCAGAATTGAGCCAGACTCACACCTAATGCTTTATTGTACTAGCAGAGTCACGGCACACACAGTATATGCTTTTTCATATGTTTCTATCAGTTTCAGTGTTATTTGACAAAAACTAGTCACTTTTCATCAAAATTGAGCCAGACTCATCCAAAACGCTTGACTGTACAAGCAGAGTCACGGCACACACAGTACATGCTTTTTCATATGTTTCTATCAATTTCAGGGTTATTTCACACAAACTAGTCACTTTTCATCAAAATTGAGCCAGACTCACACCTAATGCTTTATTATACTATCAGAGTCACGGCACACATAGTATATGCTTTTTCATATGTTTCTATCAGTTTCAGTGTTATTCGACACAAACTAGTCACTTTTCATCAGAATTGAGCCAGACTCATCCAAAACGCTTGACTGTACAAGGAGAGTCACGGCACACACAGTATATGCTTTTTCATATGTTTCTATCAATTTCAGGGTTATTTCACACAAACTAGTCACTTTTCATCAGAATTGAGCCAGACTCATCCAAAACACTTAACTGTAAGAGCAGAGTCACGGCACACACAGTATATGCTTTTTCATATGTTTCTATCAATTTCAGGGTTATTTCACACAAACTAATCACTTTTCATCAGAATTGAGCCAGACTCACACCTAATGCTTTATTATAGTAGCAGAGTCACGGCACACATAGTATATGCTTTTTCATATATTTCTATCAGTTTCAGTGTTATTTGACAACAACTAGTCACTTTTCATCAAAATTGAGCCAGACTCATCCAAAACGCTTAACTGTACAAGCAGAGTCACGGCACACACAACATATGCTTTTTCATATGTTTCTATCAGTTTCAGTGTTATTCGATACAAACTAGTCACTTTTCATCAGAATTGAGCCAGACTCATCCAAAATGCTTGACTGTACAAGGAGAGTCACGGCACACACAGTATATGCTTTTTCATATGTTTCTATCAGTTTCAGTGTTATTCGACACAAACTAGTCACTTTTCATCAGAATTGAGCCAGACTCACACCTAATGCTTTATTATACTAGCAGAGTCACGGCACACATAGTACATGCTTTTTCATATGTTTCTTTCACTTTCAGTGTTATTCGACACAAACTAGTCACTTTTCATCAGAATTGAGCCAGACTCATCCAAAACGCTTAACTGTACAAGCAGAGTCACGGCACACACAGTATATGCTTTTTCATATGTTTCTATCAGTTTCAGTGTTATTCGACACAAACTAGTCACTTTTCATCAAAATGAAGCCAGACTCATCCAAAACGCTTGACTGTCCAAGCAGAATCACGGCACACATAGTATATGCTTTTTCATATGTTTCTATCAGTTTCAGTGTTATTTGACACAAACTAGTCACTTTTCATCAAAATTGAGCCAGACTCATCCAAAACGCTTGACTGTCCAAGCAGAGTCACGGCACACACAGTATATGTTTTTTCACATGTTTCTATCAGTTTCAGTGTTATTTGACACAAACTAGTCACTTTTCATCAGAATTGAGCCAGACTCACACCTAATGCTTTATTGTACTAGCAGAGTCACGGCACACATAGTATATGCTTTTTCATATGTTTCTATCAGTTTCAGTGTTATTTGACACAAACTAGTCACTTTTCATCAGAATTGAGCCAGACTCATCCAAAACGCTTGACTGTACAAGCAGAGTCACGGCACACACAGTATATGCTTTTTCATATGTTTCTATCAATTTCAGGGTTATTTCACACAAACTAGTCACTTTTCATCAGAATTGAGCCAGACTCACACCTAATGCTTTATTATACTAGCAGAGTCACGGCACACATAGTATATGTTTTTTCATATGTTTCTATCAGTTTCAGTGTTATTTGACAACAACTAGTCACTTTTCATCAAAATTGAGCCAGACTCATCCAAAACGCTTGACTGTACAAGCAGAGTCACGGCACACACAGTACATGCTTTTTCATATATTTCTATCAGTTTCAGTGTTATTCGACACAAACTAGTCACTTTTCATCAGAATTGAGCCAGACTCATCCAAAACGCTTGACTGTACAAGCAGAGTCACGGCACACACAGTACATGCTTTTTCATATGTTTCTATCAATTTCAGGGTTATTTCACACAAACTAGTCACTTTTCATCAAAATTGAGCCAGACTCACACCTAATGCTTTATTATACTAGCAGAGTCACGGCACACATAGTATATGCTTTTTCATATGTTTCTATCAGTTTCAGTGTTATTCGACACAAACTAGTCACTTTTCATCAGAATTGAGCCAGACTCATCCAAAACGCTTGACTGTACAAGGAGAGTCACGGCACACACAGTATATGCTTTTTCATATGTTTCTATCAGTTTCAGTGTTATTTGACACAAACTAGTCACTTTTCATCAAAATTGAGCCAGACTCATCCAAAACGCTTGACTGTACAAGCAGAGTCACAGCACACACAATATATGCTTTTTCATATGTTTCTATCAATTTCAGGGTTATTTCACACAAACTAGTCACTTTTCATCAGAATTGAGCCAGACTCATCCAAAATGCTTAACTGTAAGAGCAGAGTCACGGCACACACAGTATATGCTTTTTCATATGTTTCTATCAATTTCAGGGTTATTTCACACAAACTAGTCACTTTTCATCAGAATTGAGCCAGACTCACACCTAATGCTTTATTATACTAGCAGAGTCACGGCACACATAGTATATGCTTTTTCATATGTTTCTATCAGTTTCAGTGTTATTCGACACAAACTAGTCACTTTTCATCAGAATTGAGCCAGACTCATCCAAAATGCTTGACTGTACAAGGAGAGTCACGGCACACACAGTATATGCTTTTTCATATGTTTCTATCAGTTTCAGTGTTATTTGACAACAGCTACTCACTTTTCATCAAAATTGAGCCAGACTCATCCAAAACGCTTGACTGTACAAGCAGAGTCACGGCACACACAGTATATGCTTTTTCATATGTTTCTATCAATATCAGGGTTATTTCACACAAACTAGTCACTTTTCATCAAAATTGAGCCAGACTCACACCTAATGCTTTATTATACTAGCAGAGTCACGGCACACATAGTATATGCTTTTTCATATGTTTCTATCAGTTTCAGTGTTATTCGACACAAACTAGTCACTTTTCATCAGAATTGAGCCAGACTCATCCAAAACGCTTGACTGTACAAGGAGAGTCACGGCACACACAGTATATGCTTTTTCATATGTTTCTATCAGTTTCAGTGTTATTTGACACAAACTAGTCACTTTTCATCAAAATTGAGCCAGACTCATCCAAAACGCTTGACTGTACAAGCAGGGTCACGGCACACACAGTATATGCTTTTTCAAATGTTTCTATCAGTTTCAGTGATATTTGACACAAACTAGTCACTTTTCATCAGAATTGAGCCAGACTCACACCTAATGCTTTATTATACTAGCAGAGTCACGGCACACATAGTATATGCTTTTTCATATGTTTCTATCAGTTTCAGTGTTATTTGACAACAACTAGTCACTTTTCATCAAAATTGAGCCAGACTCATCCAAAACGCTTAACTGTACAAGCAGAGTCACGGCACACACAGTATATGCTTTTTCATATGTTTCTATCAATTTCAGGGTTATTTCACACAAACTAGTCACTTTTCATCAGAATTGAGCCAGACTCACACCTAATGCTTTATTTTACTAGCAGAGTCACGGCACACACAGTATATGCTTTTTCATATGTTTCTATCAGTTTCAGTGTTATTTGACAAAAACTAGTCAATTTTCATCAGAATTGAGCCAGACTCATCCAAAATTCTTGACTGTACAAGGAGAGTCACGGCACACACAGTATATGCTTTTTCATATGTTTCTATCAATTTCAGGGTTATTTCACACAAACTAGTCACTTTTCATCAGAATTGAGCCAGACTCACACCTAATGCTTTATTATACTAGCAGAGTCACGGCACACACAGTATATGCTTTTTCATATGTTTCTATCAATTTCAGGGTTATTTCATACAAACTAGTCACTTTTCATCAGAATTGAGCCAGACTCACACCTAATGCTTTATTATACAAGCAGAGTCACGGCACACACAGTATATGCTTTTTCATATGTTTCTATCAGTTTCAGTGTTATTCGACACAAACTAGTCACTTTTCATCAGAATTGAGCCAGACTCATCCAAAACGCTTGACTGTACAAGGAGAGTCACGGCACACACAGTATATGCTTTTTCATATGTTTCTATCAGTTTCAGTGTTATTTGACACAAACTAGTCACTTTTCATCAAAATTGAGCCAGACTCATCCAAAACGCTTGACTGTACAAGCAGAGTCACAGCACACACAATATATGCTTTTTCATATGTTTCTATCAATTTCAGGGTTATTTCACACAAACTAGTCACTTTTCATCAAAATTGAGCCAGACTCATCCAAAACGCTTGACTGTACAAGCAGAGTCACGGCACACACAGTAAATGCTTTTTCATATGTTTCTATCAATTTCAGGGTTATTTCACACAAACTAGTCACTTTTCATCAGAATTGAGCCAGACTCACACCTAATGCTTTATTATACTAGCAGAGTCACGGCACACACAGTATATGCTTTTTCATATGTTTCTATCAGTTTCAGTGTTATTTGACAAAAACTAGTCACTTTTCATCAAAATTGAGCCAGACTCATCCAAAACGCTTGACTGTACAAGCAGAGTCACGGCACACACAGTGCATGCTTTTTCATATGTTTCTATCAGTTTCAGTGTTATTCGACACAAACTAGTCACTTTTCATCAGAATTGAGCCAGACTCATCCAAAACGCTTGACTGTACAAGCAGAGTCACGGCACACACAGTACATGCTTTTTCATATGTTTCTATCAATTTCAGGGTTGTTTGACACAAACTAGTCACTTTTCATCAAAATTGAGCCAGACTCACACCTAATGCTTTATTATACTAGCAGAGTCACGGCACACATAGTATATGCTTTTTCATATGTTTCTATCAGTTTCAGTGTTATTCGACACAAACTAGTCACTTTTCATCAGAATTGAGCCAGACTCATCCAAAACGCTTGACTGTACAAGGAGAGTCACGGCACACACAGTATATGCTTTTTCATATGTTTCTATCAGTTTCAGTGTTATTTGACACAAACTAGTCACTTTTCATCAAAATTGAGCCAGACTCATCCAAAACGCTTGACTGTACAAGCAGAGTCACGGCACACACAGTATATGCTTTTTCATATGTTTCTATCAGTTTCAGTGTTATTTGACAACAACTAGTCACTTTTCATCAAAATTGAGCCAGACTCATCCAAAACGCTTGACTGTACAAGCAGAGTCACGGCACACACAGTAAATGCTTTTTCATATGTTTCTATCAATTTCAGGGTTATTTCACACAAACTAGCCACTTTTCATCAGAATTGAGCCAGACTCACACCTAATGCTTTATTGTACTAGCAGAGTCACGGCACACACAGTATATGCTTTTTCATATGTTTCTATCAGTTTCAGTGTTATTTGACAAAAACTAGTCACTTTTCATCAAAATTGAGCCAGACTCATCCAAAACGCTTGACTGTACAAGCAGAGTCACGGCACACACAGTACATGCTTTTTCATATGTTTCTATCAATTTCAGGGTTATTTCACACAAACTAGTCACTTTTCATCAAAATTGAGCCAGACTCACACCTAATGCTTTATTATACTATCAGAGTCACGGCACACATAGTATATGCTTTTTCATATGTTTCTATCAGTTTCAGTGTTATTCGACACAAACTAGTCACTTTTCATCAGAATTGAGCCAGACTCATCCAAAACGCTTGACTGTACAAGGAGAGTCACGGCACACACAGTATATGCTTTTTCATATGTTTCTATCAGTTTCAGTGTTATTTGACACAAACTAGTCACTTTTCATCAAAATTGAGCCAGACTCATCCAAAACGCTTGACTGTACAAGCAGAGTCACGGCACACACAGTATATGCTTTTTCATATGTTTCTATCAATTTCAGGGTTATTTCACACAAACTAGTCACTTTTCATCAGAATTGAGCCAGACTCATCCAAAACACTTAACTGTAAGAGCAGAGTCACGGCACACACAGTATATGCTTTTTCATATGTTTCTATCAATTTCAGGGTTATTTCACACAAACTAATCACTTTTCATCAGAATTGAGCCAGACTCACACCTAATGCTTTATTATAGTAGCAGAGTCACGGCACACATAGTATATGCTTTTTCATATATTTCTATCAGTTTCAGTGTTATTTGACAACAACTAGTCACTTTTCATCAAAATTGAGCCAGACTCATCCAAAACGCTTAACTGTACAAGCAGAGTCACGGCACACACAACATATGCTTTTTCATATGTTTCTATCAGTTTCAGTGTTATTCGATACAAACTAGTCACTTTTCATCAGAATTGAGCCAGACTCATCCAAAATGCTTGACTGTACAAGGAGAGTCACGGCACACACAGTATATGCTTTTTCATATGTTTCTATCAGTTTCAGTGTTATTCGACACAAACTAGTCACTTTTCATCAGAATTGAGCCAGACTCACACCTAATGCTTTATTATACTAGCAGAGTCACGGCACACATAGTACATGCTTTTTCATATGTTTCTTTCACTTTCAGTGTTATTCGACACAAACTAGTCACTTTTCATCAGAATTGAGCCAGACTCATCCAAAACGCTTAACTGTACAAGCAGAGTCACGGCACACACAGTATATGCTTTTTCATATGTTTCTATCAGTTTCAGTGTTATTCGACACAAACTAGTCACTTTTCATCAAAATGAAGCCAGACTCATCCAAAACGCTTGACTGTCCAAGCAGAATCACGGCACACATAGTATATGCTTTTTCATATGTTTCTATCAGTTTCAGTGTTATTTGACACAAACTAGTCACTTTTCATCAAAATTGAGCCAGACTCATCCAAAACGCTTGACTGTCCAAGCAGAGTCACGGCACACACAGTATATGTTTTTTCACATGTTTCTATCAGTTTCAGTGTTATTTGACACAAACTAGTCACTTTTCATCAGAATTGAGCCAGACTCACACCTAATGCTTTATTGTACTAGCAGAGTCACGGCACACATAGTATATGCTTTTTCATATGTTTCTATCAGTTTCAGTGTTATTTGACACAAACTAGTCACTTTTCATCAGAATTGAGCCAGACTCATCCAAAACGCTTGACTGTCCTAGCAGAGACACGGCGCACACAATATATGCTTTTTCATATGTTTCTATCAGTTTCAGTGTTATTTCACACAAACTAGTCACTTTTCATCAAAATTGAGCCAGACTCATCCAAAACGCTTGACTGTCCAAGCAGAATCACGGCACACACAGTATATGCTTTTTCATATGTTTCTATCAGTTTCAGTGTTATTTGACACAAACTAGTCACTTTTCATCAAAATTGAGCCAGACTCACCCAAAACGCTTGACTGTCCAAGCAGAATCACGGCACACATAGTATATGCTTTTTCATATGTTTCTATCAGTTTCAGTGTTATTTGACACAAACTAGTCACTTTTCATCAGAATTGAGCCAGACTCATCCAAAATGCTTGACTGTCCTAGCAGAGACACGGCGCACAAAATATATGCTTTTTCATATGTTTCTATCAATTTCAGTGTTATTTGACACAAACTAGTCACTTTTCATCAGAATTGAGCCAGACTCACACCTAATGCTTTATTGTACTAGCAGAGTCACGGCACACATAGTATATGCTTTTTCATATGTTTCTATCAATTTCAGTGTTATTTGACACAAACTACTCACTTTTCATCAGAATTGAGCCAGACTCATCCAAAACGCTCTGCTTGTACACAAGCAGAGTCACGGCACACATTGTATATGCTTTTTCATATGTTTCTATCAGTTTCAGTGTTATTTGACAACAACTAGTCACTTTTCATCAAAATTGAGCCAGACTCATCCAAAACGCTTGACTGTACAAGCAGAGTCACGGCACACACAGTATATGCTTTTTCATATGTTTCTATCAATTTCAGGGTTATTTCACACAAACTAATCACTTTTCATCAGAATTGAGCCAGACTCACACCCAATGCTTTATTGTACTAGCAGAGTCACGGCACACATAGTATATGCTTTTTCATATGTTTCTATCAGTTTCAGTGTTATTCGACACAAACTAGTCACTTTTCATCAGAATTGAGCCAGACTCATCCAAAATGCTTGACTGTACAAGGAGAGTCACGGCACACACAGTATATGCTTTTTCATATGTTTCTATCAGTTTCAGTGTTATTTGACAACAGCTACTCACTTTTCATCAAAATTGAGCCAGACTCATCCAAAACGCTTGACTGTACAAGCAGAGTCACGGCACACACAGTATATGCTTTTTCATATGTTTCTATCAATATCAGGGTTATTTCACACAAACTAGTCACTTTTCATCAAAATTGAGCCAGACTCACACCTAATGCTTTATTATACTAGCAGAGTCACGGCACACATAGTATATGCTTTTTCATATGTTTCTATCAGTTTCAGTGTTATTCGACACAAACTAGTCACTTTTCATCAGAATTGAGCCAGACTCATCCAAAACGCTTGACTGTACAAGGAGAGTCACGGCACACACAGTATATGCTTTTTCATATGTTTCTATCAGTTTCAGTGTTATTTGACACAAACTAGTCACTTTTCATCAAAATTGAGCCAGACTCATCCAAAACGCTTGACTGTACAAGCAGGGTCACGGCACACACAGTATATGCTTTTTCAAATGTTTCTATCAGTTTCAGTGATATTTGACACAAACTAGTCACTTTTCATCAGAATTGAGCCAGACTCACACCTAATGCTTTATTATACTAGCAGAGTCACGGCACACATAGTATATGCTTTTTCATATGTTTCTATCAGTTTCAGTGTTATTTGACAACAACTAGTCACTTTTCATCAAAATTGAGCCAGACTCATCCAAAACGCTTAACTGTACAAGCAGAGTCACGGCACACACAGTATATGCTTTTTCATATGTTTCTATCAATTTCAGGGTTATTTCACACAAACTAGTCACTTTTCATCAGAATTGAGCCAGACTCACACCTAATGCTTTATTTTACTAGCAGAGTCACGGCACACACAGTATATGCTTTTTCATATGTTTCTATCAGTTTCAGTGTTATTTGACAAAAACTAGTCAATTTTCATCAGAATTGAGCCAGACTCATCCAAAATTCTTGACTGTACAAGGAGAGTCACGGCACACACAATATATGCTTTTTCATATGTTTCTATCAATGTCAGGGTTATTTCACACAAACTAGTCACTTTTCATCAGAATTGAGCCAGACTCACACCTAATGCTTTATTATACTAGCAGAGTCACGGCACACACAGTATATGCTTTTTCATATGTTTCTATCAATTTCAGGGTTATTTCATACAAACTAGTCACTTTTCATCAGAATTGAGCCAGACTCACACCTAATGCTTTATTATACAAGCAGAGTCACGGCACACACAGTATATGCTTTTTCATATGTTTCTATCAGTTTCTGTGTTATTTGACAACAAACTACTCACTTTTCATCAAAATTGAGCCAGACTCATCCAAAACGCTTGACTGTACAAGCAGAGTCACGGCACACACAGTATATGCTTTTTCATATGTTTCTATCAGTTTCAGTGTTATTTGACAAAAACTAGTCACTTTTCATCAAAATTGAGCCAGACTCATCCAAAACGCTTGACTGTACAAGCAGAGTCACGGCACACACAGTAAATGCTTTTTCATATGTTTCTATCAATTTCAGGGTTTTTTCACACAAACTAGTCACTTTTCATCAGAATTGAGCCAGACTCACACCTAATGCTTTATTATACTAGCAGAGTCACGGCACACACAGTATATGCTTTTTCATATGTTTCTATCAGTTTCAGTGTTATTTGACAAAAACTAGTCACTTTTCATCAAAATTGAGCCAGACTCATCCAAAACGCTTGACTGTACAAGCAGAGTCACGGCACACACAGTACATGCTTTTTCATATGTTTCTATCAGTTTCAGTGTTATTCGACACAAACTAGTCACTTTTCATCAGAATTGAGCCAGACTCATCCAAAACGCTTGACTGTACAAGCAGAGTCACGGCACACACAGTACATGCTTTTTCATATGTTTCTATCAATTTCAGGGTTGTTTGACACAAACTAGTCACTTTTCATCAAAATTGAGCCAGACTCACACCTAATGCTTTATTATACTAGCAGAGTCACGGCACACATAGTATATGCTTTTTCATATGTTTCTATCAGTTTCAGTGTTATTCGACACAAACTAGTCACTTTTCATCAGAATTGAGCCAGACTCATCCAAAACGCTTGACTGTACAAGGAGAGTCACGGCACACACAGTATATGCTTTTTCATATGTTTCTATCAGTTTCAGTGTTATTTGACACAAACTAGTCACTTTTCATCAAAATTGAGCCAGACTCATCCAAAACGCTTGACTGTACAAGAAGAGTCACGGCACACACAGTATATGCTTTTTCATATGTTTCTATCAGTTTCAGTGTTATTTGACAACAACTAGTCACTTTTCATCAAAATTGAGCCAGACTCATCCAAAACGCTTGACTGTACAAGCAGAGTCACGGCACACACAGTAAATGCTTTTTCATATGTTTCTATCAATTTCAGGGTTATTTCACACAAACTAGCCACTTTTCATCAGAATTGAGCCAGACTCACACCTAATGCTTTATTATACTAGCAGAGTCACGGCACACACAGTATATGCTTTTTCATATGTTTCTATCAGTTTCAGTGTTATTTGACAAAAACTAGTCACTTTTCATCAAAATTGAGCCAGACTCATCCAAAACGCTTGACTGTACAAGCAGAGTCACGGCACACACAGTACATGCTTTTTCATATGTTTCTATCAATTTCAGGGTTATTTGACACAAACTAGTCACTTTTCATCAAAATTGAGCCAGACTCACACCTAATGCTTTATTATACTAGCAGAGTCACGGCACACATAGTATATGCTTTTTCATATGTTTCTATCAATTTCAGTGTTATTCGACACAAACTAGTCACTTTTCATCAGAATTGAGCCAGACTCATCCAAAACGCTTGACTGTACAAGGAGAGTCACGGCACACACAGTATATGCTTTTTCATATGTTTCTATCAGTTTCAGTGTTATTTGACACAAACTAGTCACTTTTCATCAAAATTGAGCCAGACTCATCCAAAACGCTTGACTGTACAAGCAGAGTCACGGCACACACAGTATATGCTTTTTCATATGTTTCTATCAATTTCAGGGTTATTTCACACAAACTAGTCACTTTTCATCAGAATTGAGCCAGACTCATCCAAAACACTTAACTGTAAGAGCAGAGTCACGGCACACACAGTATATGCTTTTTCATATGTTTCTATCAATTTCAGGGTTATTTCACACAAACTAATCACTTTTCATCAGAATTGAGCCAGACTCACACCTAATGCTTTATTATAGTAGCAGAGTCACGGCACACATAGTATATGCTTTTTCATATATTTCTATCAGTTTCAGTGTTATTTGACAACAACTAGTCACTTTTCATCAAAATTGAGCCAGACTCATCCAAAACGCTTAACTGTACAAGCAGAGTCACGGCACACACAACATATGCTTTTTCATATGTTTCTATCAGTTTCAGTGTTATTCGATACAAACTAGTCACTTTTCATCAGAATTGAGCCAGACTCATCCAAAATGCTTGACTGTACAAGGAGAGTCACGGCACACACAGTATATGCTTTTTCATATGTTTCTATCAGTTTCAGTGTTATTCGACACAAACTAGTCACTTTTCATCAGAATTGAGCCAGACTCACACCTAATGCTTTATTATACTAGCAGAGTCACGGCACACATAGTACATGCTTTTTCATATGTTTCTTTCACTTTCAGTGTTATTCGACACAAACTAGTCACTTTTCATCAGAATTGAGCCAGACTCATCCAAAACGCTTAACTGTACAAGCAGAGTCACGGCACACACAGTATATGCTTTTTCATATGTTTCTATCAGTTTCAGTGTTATTCGACACAAACTAGTCACTTTTCATCAAAATTAAGCCAGACTCATCCAAAACGCTTGACTGTCCAAGCAGAATCACGGCACACATAGTATATGCTTTTTCATATGTTTCTATCAGTTTCAGTGTTATTTGACACAAACTAGTCACTTTTCATCAAAATTGAGCCAGACTCATCCAAAACGCTTGACTGTCCAAGCAGAGTCACGGCACACACAGTATATGCTTTTTCACATGTTTCTATCAGTTTCAGTGTTATTTGACACAAACTAGTCACTTTTCATCAGAATTGAGCCAGACTCACACCTAATGCTTTATTGTACTAGCAGAGTCACGGCACACATAGTATATGCTTTTTCATATGTTTCTATCAGTTTCAGTGTTATTTGACACAAACTAGTCACTTTTCATCAGAATTGAGCCAGACTCATCCAAAACGCTTGACTGTCCTAGCAGAGACACGGCGCACACAATATATGCTTTTTCATATGTTTCTATCAGTTTCAGTGCTATTTCACACAAACTAGTCACTTTTCATCAAAATTGAGCCAGACTCATCCAAAACGCTTGACTGTCCAAGCAGAGTCACGGCACACACAGTATATGCTTTTTCATATGTTTCTATCAGTTTCAGTGTTATTCGACACAAATTAATCACTTTTCATCAAAATTGAGCCAGACTCACACCTAATGCTTTATTGTACTAGCAGAGTCACGGCACACATAATATATGCTTTTTCACATGTTTCTATCAATTTCAGTGTTATTTGACACAAACTACTCACTTTTCATCAGAATCGATGCAGACTCATCCAAAACGCTTGACTGTCCTAGCAGAGTCACGGCGCACACAATATATGCTTTTTCATATGTTTCTATCAATTTCAGTGTTATTTGACAAAAACTACTCACTTTTCATCAGAATCGATGCAGACTCCCCCAAAACGCTCTGCTTGTACACAAGCAGAGTCACGGCACACACAGTAAATGCTTTTTCATATGTTTCTATCAATTTCAGTGTTATTTGACAACAACTAGTCACTTTTCATCAGAATCGATGCAGACTCATCCAAAACGCTCTGCTTGACTGTACAAGCAGAGTCACGGCACACACAGTATATGCTCTTTCATATATTTCTATCAGTTTCAGTGTTATTTGACAACAACTAGTCACTTTTCATCAAAATTGAGCCAGACTCATCCAAAACGCTTGACTGTCCTAGCAGAGTCATGGCACACACAGTATATGCTTTTTCATATGTTTCTATCAGTTTCAGTGTTATTTGACAACAACTAGTCACTTTTCATCAAAATTGAGCCAGACTCATCCAAAACGCTTGACTGTACAAACAGAGTCACGGCACACATAGTATATGCTTTTTCATATGTTTCTATCATTTTCAGTGTTATTCGACACAAACTAGTCACTTTTCATCAGAATTGAGCCAGACTCATCCAAAACACTTGACTGTACAAGCAGAGTCACAGCACACACAGTATATGCTTTTTCATATGTTTCTATCATTTTCAGTGTTATTTGACACAAACTAGTCACTTTTCATCAGAATTGAGCCAGACTCACACCTAATGCTTTATTGTACTAGCAGAGTCACGGCACACACAGTATATGCTTTTTCATATGTTTCTATCAGTTTCAGTGTTATTCGACACAAACTAGTCACTTTTCATCAGAATTGAGCCAGACTCACACCTAATGCTTTATTATACTAGCAGAGTCACGGCACACATAGTACATGCTTTTTCATATGTTTCTTTCAGTTTCAGTGTTATTTGACAACAACTAGTCACTTTTCATCAAAATTGAGCCAGACTCATCCAAAACGCTTGACTGTCCTAGCAGAGTCATAGCACACACAGTATATGCTTTTTCATATGTTTCTATCAGTTTCAGTGTTATTTGACAACAACTAGTCACTTTTCATCAAAATTGAGCCAGACTCATCCAAAACGCTTGACTGTACAAACAGAGTCACGGCACACATAGTATATGCTTTTTCATATGTTTCTATCATTTTCAGTGTTATTCGACACAAACTAGTCACTTTTCATCAGAATTGAGCCAGACTCACACCTAATGCTTTATTGTACTAGCAGAGTCACGGCACACATAGTATATGCTTTTTCATATGTTTCCATCAATTTCAGTGGTATTTGGCAAAAACTACTCACTTTTCATCAGAATCGATGCAGACTCATCCAAAACGCTCTGCTTGTACACAAGCAGAGTCACGGCACACACAGTATATGCTTTTTCATATGTTTCTATCAGTTTCAGTGTTATTTGACAAAAACTAGTCACTTTTCATCAAAATTGAGCCAGACTCATCTAAAACGATTGACTGTCTAAGCAGAGTCGCGGCACACACAGTATATGCTTTTTCATATGTTTCTATCAGTTTCAGTGTTATTCGACACAAACTAGTCACTTTTCATCAGAATTGAGCCAGACTCACACCTAATGCTTTATTGTACTAGCAGAGTCACGGCACACGTAGTATATGCTTTTTCATATGTTTCTATCAATTTCAGTGGTATTTGGCAAAAACTACTCACTTTTCATCAGAATCGATGCAGACTCATCCAAAACGCTCTGCTTGTACACAAGCAGAGTCACGGCACACACAGTATATGCTTTTTAATATGTTTCTATCAGTTTCAGTGTTATTTGACAAAAACTAGTCACTTTTCATCAGAATTGAGCCAGACTCATCCAAAACGCTTGACTGTCCTAGCAGAGTCATGGCACACACGGTATATGCTTTTTCATATGTTTCTATCATTTTCAGTGTTATTCGACAAAAACTAGTCACTTTTCATCAGAATTGAGCCAGACTCACACCTAATGTTTTATTGTACTAGCAGAGTCAGGGCACACATAGTATATGCTTTTTCATATGTTTCTATCAATTTCAGTGTTATTTGACACAAACTAGTCACTTTTCATCAGAATTGAGCCAGACTCATCCAAAACGCTTGACTGTACAAGCAGAGTCACGGCACACATAGTATATCCTTTTTCATATGTTTCTATCAGTTTCAGTGTTATTCAACACAAACTAGTCACTTTTCATCAGAATTGAGCCAGACTCATCCAAAACGCTTGACTGTACAAGCAGAGTCACGGCACACACAGTATATGCTTTTTCATATGTTTCTATCAGTTTCAGTGTTATTCGACACAAATTAATCACTTTTCATCAGAATTGAGCCAGACTCACACCTAATGCTTTATTGTACTAGCAGAGTCACGGCACACGTAGTATATGCTTTTTCATATGTTTCTATCAATTTCAGTGGTATTTGGCAAAAGCTACTCACTTTTCATCAGAATCGATGCAGACTCATCCAAAACGCTTGACTGTCCTAGCAGAGTCATGGCACACACGGTATATGCTTTTTCATATGTTTCTATCAATTTCAGTGTTATTTGACAACAACTAGTCACTTTTCATCAGAATTGAGCCAGACTCATCCAAAACGCTTGACTGTCCTAGCAGAGTCACGGCACACACAGTATATGCTTTTTCATATGTTTCTATCATTTTCAGTGTTATTTGACACAAACTAGTCACTTTTCATCAGAATTGAGCCAGACTCACACCTAATGCTTTATTGTACTAGCAGAGTCACGGCACACATAGTATATGCTTTTTCATATGTTTCCATCAATTTCAGTGGTATTTGGCAAAAACTACTCACTTTTCATCAGAATCGATGCAGACTCATCCAAAACGCTCTGCTTGTACACAAGCAGAGTCACGGCACACACAGTATATGCTTTTTCATATGTTTCTATCAGTTTCAGTGTTATTTGACAAAAACTAGTCACTTTTCATCAGAATTGAGCCAGACTCATCCAAAACGCTTGACTGTCCTAGCAGAGTCACGGCGCACATAATATATGCTTTTTCATATGTTTCTATCAATTTCAGTGTTATTTGACAACAACTAGTCACTTTTCATCAAAATTGAGCCAGACTCATCCGAAATGCTTGACTGTACAGGCAGAGTCACAGCACACACAGTATATGCTTTTTCATATGTTTCTATCACTTTCAGTGTTATTTGACAACAACTAGTCACTTTTCATCAGAATTGAGCCAGACTCATCCAAAACGCTTGACTGTACAAGCAGAGTCACGGCACACATAGTATATCCTTTTTCATATGTTTCTATCAGTTTCAGTGTTATTCGACACAAACTAGTCACTTTTCATCAGAATTGAGCCAGACTCATCCAAAACGCTTGACTGTACAAGCAGAGTCACAGCACACACAGTATATGCTTTTTCATATATTTCTATCATTTTCAGTGTTATTTGACACAAACTAGTCACTTTTCATCAGAATTGAGCCAGACTCATCCAAAACGCTTGACTGTACAAGCAGAGTCACGGCACACATAGTATATGCTTTTTCATATGTTTCTATCAATTTCAGTGGTATTTGGCAAAAACTACTCACTTTTCATCAGAATCGATGCTGACTCATCCAAAACGCTTGACTGTCCTAGCAGAGTCATTGCACACACGGTATATGCTTTTTCATATGTTTCTATCAGTTTCAGTGTTATTTGACACAAAATCGTCACTTTTCGTCAGAATTGAGCCAGACTCACACCTAATGCTTTATTGTACTAGCAGAGTCACGGCACACATAGTATATGCTTTTTCATATGTTTCTATCAGTTTCAGTGTTATTTGACAACAACTAGTCACTTTTCATCAAAATTGAGCCAGACTCATCCAAAACGCTTGACTGTACAAGCAGAGTCACGGCACACACAGTATATGCTTTTTCATATGTTTCTATCAGTTTCAGTGTTATTTGACACAAACTAGTCACTTTTCATCAGAATTGAGCCAGACTCATCCAAAACGCTTGACTGTACAAGCAGAGTCACAGCACACACAGTATATGCTTTTTCATATGTTTCTATCAGTTTCAGTGTTATTTGACAAAAACTAGTCACTTTTCATCAGAATTGAGCCAGACTCATCCAAAACGCTTGACAATCCTAGCATAGTCATGGCACACACGGTATATGCTTTTTCATGTTTCTATCATTTTCAGTGTTATTCGACACAAACTAGTCACTTTTCATCAGAATTGAGCCAGACTCACACCTAATGCTTTATTGTACTAGCAGAGTCACGGCACACATAGTATATGCTTTTTCATATGTTTCTATCAATTTCAGTGTTATTTGACACAAACTACTCACTTTTCATCAGAATTGAGCCAGACTCATCCAAAACGCTTGACTGTCCTAGCAGAGTCACGGCGCACACAATATATGCTTTTTCATATGTTTCTATCAATTTCAGTGTTATTTGACAACAACTAGTCACTTTTCATCAGAATTGAGCCAGACACATCCAAAACGCTTGACTGTACAAGCAGAGTCACAGCAAACACAGTATATGCTTTTTCATATGTTTCTATCAATTTCAGTGTTATTTGACAACAACTAGTCACTTTTCATCAGAATTGAGCCAGACTCATCCAAAACGCTTGACTGTCCTAGCAGAGTCACGGCACACATAGTATATGCTTTTTCATATGTTTCTATCATTTTCAGTGTTATTCGACACAAACTAGTCACTTTTCATCAAAATTGAGCCAGACTCATCCAAAACGCTTGACTGTACAAGCAGAGTCACGGCACACACAGTATATGCTTTTTCATATGTTTCTATCAGTTTCAGTGTTATTTGACACAAACTCGTCACTTTTCATCAGAATTGAGCCAGACTCATCCAAAACGCTTGACTGTCCTAGCAGAGTCATGGCACACACGGTATATGCTTTTTCATATGTTTCTATCATTTTCAGTGTTATTCGACACAAACTAGTCACTTTTCATCAGAATTGAGCCAGACTCACACCTAATGCTTTATTGTACTAGCAGAGTCACGGCACACATAGTATATGCTTTTTCATATGTTTCTATCAATTTCAGTGGTATTTGGCAAAAACTACTCACTTTTCATCAGAATCGATGCAGACTCATCCAAAACGCTTGACTGTCCTAGCAGAGTCATGGCACACACGGTATATGCTTTTTCATATGTTTCTATCAATTTCAGTGTTATTTGACAACAACTAGTCACTTTTCATCAGAATTGAGCCAGACTCATCCAAAACGCTTGACTGTCCTAGCAGAGTCACGGCACACATAGTATATGCTTTTTCATATGTTTCTATCATTTTCAGTGTTATTCGACACAAACTAGTCACTTTTCATCAAAATTGAGCCAGACTCATCCAAAACGCTTGACTGTACAAGCAGAGTCACAGCACACATAGTATATGCTTTTTCATATGTTTCTATCAGTTTCAGTGTTATTTGACACAAACTAGTCACTTTTCATCAAAATTGAGCCAGACTCATCCAAAACGCTTGACTGTACAAGCAGAGTCACAGCACACACAGTATATGCTTTTTCATATGTTTCTATCAGTTTCAGTGTTATTTGACAAAAACTAGTCACTTTTCATCAGAATTGAGCCAGACTCATCCAAAACGCTTGACAATCCTAGCAGAGTCATGGCACACACGGTATATGCTTTTTCATGTTTCTATCATTTTCAGTGTTATTCGACACAAACTAGTCACTTTTCATCAGAATTGAGCCAGACTCACACCTAATGCTTTATTGTACTAGCAGAGTCACGGCACACATAGTATATGCTTTTTCATATGTTTCTATCAATTTCAGTGTTATTTGACACAAACTACTCACTTTTCATCAGAATTGAGCCAGACTCATCCAAAACGCTTGACTGTCCTAGCAGAGTCACGGCGCACACAATATATGCTTTTTCATATGTTTCTATCAATTTCAGTGTTATTTGACAACAACTAGTCACTTTTCATCAGAATTGAGCCAGACACATCCAAAACGCTTGACTGTACAAGCAGAGTCACAGCAAACACAGTATATGCTTTTTCATATGTTTCTATCAATTTCAGTGTTATTTGACAACAACTAGTCACTTTTCATCAGAATTGAGCCAGACTCATCCAAAACGCTTGACTGTCCTAGCAGAGTCACGGCACACATAGTATATGCTTTTTCATATGTTTCTATCATGTTCAGTGTTATTCGACACAAACTAGTCACTTTTCATCAAAATTGAGCCAGACTCATCCAAAACGCTTGACTGTCCTAGCAGAGTCACAGCACACACAGTATATGCTTTTTCATATGTTTCTATCAGTTTCAGTGTTATTTGACACAAACTCGTCACTTTTCATCAGAATTGAGCCAGACTCATCCAAAACGCTTGACTGTCCTAGCAGAGTCATGGCACACACAGTATATGCTTTTTCATGTTTCTATCATTTTCAGTGTTATTCGACACAAACTAGTCACTTTTCATCAGAATTGAGCCAGACTCACACCTAATGCTTTATTATACTAGCAGAGTCACGGCACACATAGTATATGCTTTTTCATATGTTTCTATCAATTTCAGTGTTATTTTACACAAACTACTCACTTTTCATCAGAATTGAGCCAGACTCATCCAAAACGCTTGACTGTCCTAGCAGAGTCACGGGCACACAATATATGCTTTTTCATATGTTTCTATCAATTTCAGTGTTATTTGACAACAACTAGTCACTTTTCATCAGAATTGAGCCAGACACATCCAAAACGCTTGACTGTACAAGCAGAGTCACAGCAAACACAGTATATGCTTTTTCATATGTTTCTATCAGTTTCAGTGTTATTTGACAACAAACTAGTCACTTTTCATCAGAATTGAGCCAGACTCATCCAAAACGCTTGACTGTACAAGCAGAGTCACGGCACACATAGTATATCCTTTTTCATATGTTTCTATCAGTTTCAGTGTTATTCGACACAAACTAGTCACTTTTCATCAGAATTGAGCCAGACTCATCCAAAACGCTTGACTGTACAAGCAGAGTCACAGCACACACAGTATATGCTTTTTCATATGTTTCTATCATTTTCAGTGTTATTTGACACAAACTAGTCACTTTTCATCAGAATTGAGCCAGACTCACACCTAATGCTTTATTGTACTAGCAGAGTCACGGCACACATAGTATATGCTTTTTCATATGTTTCTATCAATTTCAGTGGTATTTGGCAAAAACTACTCACTTTTGATCAGAATCGATGCAGACTCATCCAAAACGCTTGACTGTCCTAGCAGAGTCATGGCACACACGGTATATGCTTTTTCATATGTTTCTATCAATTTCAGTGTTATTTGACAACAACTAGTCACTTTTCATCAGAATTGAGCCAGACTCATCCAAAACGCTTGACTGTCCTAGCAGAGTCACGGCACACATAGTATATGCTTTTTCATATGTTTCTATCATTTTCAGTGTTATTCGACACAAACTAGTCACTTTTCATCAAAATTGAGCCAGACTCATCCAAAACGCTTGACTGTACAAGCAGAGTCACAGCACACACAGTATATGCTTTTTCATATGTTTCTATCAGTTTCAGTGTTATTTGACACAAAATCGTCACTTTTCGTCAGAATTGAGCCAGACTCACACCTAATGCTTTATTGTACTAGCAGAGTCACGGCACACATAGTATATCCTTTTTCATATGTTTCTATCAGTTTCAGTGTTATTCGACACAAACTAGTCACTTTTCATCAGAATTGAGCCAGACTCATCCAAAACGCTTGACTGTACAAGCAGAGTCACGGCACACACAGTATATGCTTTTTCATATGTTTCTATCAGATTCAGTGTTATTCGACACAAATTAATCACTTTTCATCAGAATTGAGCCAGACTCACACCTAATGCTTTATTGTACTAGCAGAGTCACGGCACACATAATATATGCTTTTTCACATGTTTCTATCAATTTCAGTGTTATTTGACACAAACTACTCACTTTTCATCAGAATCGATGCAGACTCATCCAAAACGCTTGAATGTCCTAGCAGAGTCACGGCGCACACAATTTATGCTTTTTCATATGTTTCTATCAATTTCAGTGTTATTTGACAAAAACTACTCACTTTTCATCAGAATCGATGCAGACTCATCCAAAACGCTCTGCTTGTACACAAGCAGAGTCACGGCACACACAGTAAATGCTTTTTCATATGTTTCTATCAATTTCAGTGTTATTTGACAACAACTAGTCACTTTTCATCAAAATTGAGACAGACTCATCCAAAACGCTTGACTGTACAAGCAGAGTCACAACACACACAGTATACGCTTTTTCATATGTTTCTATCAGTTTCAGTGTTATTCGACACAAACTAGTCACTTTTCATCAGAATTGAGCCAGACTCATCCAAAACGCTTGACTGTACAAGCAGAGTCACAGCACACACAGTATATGCTTTTTCATATGTTTCTATCACTTTCAGTGTTATTTGACAACAACTAGTCACTTTTCATCAGAATTGAGCCAGACTCATCCAAAACGCTTGACTGTACAAGCAGAGTCACGGCACACATAGTATATCGTTTTTCATATGTTTCTATCAGTTTCAGTGTTATTCGACACAAACTAGTCACTTTTCATCAGAATTGAGCCAGACTCATCCAAAACGCTTGACTGTACAAGCAGAGTCACAGCACACACAGTATATGCTTTTTCATATGTCTCTATCATTTTCAGTGTTATTTGACACAAACTAGTCACTTTTCATCAGAATTGAGCCAGACTCACACCTAATGCTTTATTGTACTAGCAGAGTCACGGCACACATAGTATATGCTTTTTCATATGTTTCTATCAATTTCAGTGGTATTTGGCAAAAACTACTCACTTTTCATCAGAATCGATGCAGACTCATCCAAAACGCTTGACTGTCCTAGCAGAGTCATGGCACACACGGTATATGCTTTTTCATATGTTTCTATCAGTTTCAGTGTTATTTGACACAAAATCGTCACTTTTCGTCAGAATTGAGCCAGACTCACACCTAATGCTTTATTGTACTAGCAGAGTCACGGCACACATAGTATATGCTTTTTCATATGTTTCTATCAGTTTCAGTGTTATTTGACAACAACTAGTCACTTTTCATCAAAATTGAGCCAGACTCATCCAAAACGCTTGACTGTACAAGCAGAGTCACGGCACACACAGTATATGCTTTTTCATATGTTTCTATCAGTTTCAGTGTTATTTGACACAAACTAGTCACTTTTCATCAGAATTGAGCCAGACTCATCCAAAACGCTTGACTGTACAAGCAGAGTCACAGCACACACAGTATATGCTTTTTCATATGTTTCTATCAGTTTCAGTGTTATTTGACAAAAACTAGTCACTTTTCATCAGAATTGAGCCAGACTCATCCAAAACGCTTGACAATCCTAGCAGAGTCATGACACACACGGTATATGCTTTTTCATGTTTCTATCATTTTCAGTGTTATTCGACACAAACTAGTCACTTTTCATCAGAATTGAGCCAGACTCACACCTAATGCTTTATTGTACTAGCAGAGTCACGGCACACATAGTATATGCTTTTTCATATGTTTCTATCAATTTCAGTGGTATTTGGCAAAAACTACTCACTTTTCATCAGAATCGATGCAGACTCATCCAAAACGCTTGACTGTACAAGCAGAGTCATGGCACACACGGTATATGCTTTTTCATATGTTTCTATCAATTTCAGTGTTATTTGACAACAACTAGTCACTTTTCATCAGAATTGAGCCAGACTCATCCAAAACGCTTGACTGTCCTAGCAGAGTCACGGCACACATAGTATATGCTTTTTCATATGTTTCTATCATTTTCAGTGTTATTCGACACAAACTAGTCACTTTTCATCAAAATTGAGCCAGACTCATCCAAAACGCTTGACTGTACAAGCAGAGTCACAGCACACACAGTATATGCTTTTTCATATGTTTCTATCAGTTTCAGTGTTATTTGACACAAAATCGTCACTTTTCGTCAGAATTGAGCCAGACTCACACCTAATGCTTTATTGTACTAGCAGAGTCACGGCACACATAGTATATCCTTTTTCATATGTTTCTATCAGTTTCAGTGTTATTCGACACAAACTAGTCACTTTTCATCAGAATTGAGCCAGACTCATCCAAAACGCTTGACTGTACAAGCAGAGTCACGGCACACACAGTATATGCTTTTTCATATGTTTCTATCAGATTCAGTGTTATTCGACACAAATTAATCACTTTTCATCAGAATTGAGCCAGACTCACACCTAATGCTTTATTGTACTAGCAGAGTCACGGCACACATAATATATGCTTTTTCACATGTTTCTATCAATTTCAGTGTTATTTGACACAAACTACTCACTTTTCATCAGAATCGATGCAGACTCATCCAAAACGCTTGAATGTCCTAGCAGAGTCACGGCGCACACAATTTATGCTTTTTCATATGTTTCTATCAATTTCAGTGTTATTTGACAAAAACTACTCACTTTTCATCAGAATCGATGCAGACTCATCCAAAACGCTCTGCTTGTACACAAGCAGAGTCACGGCACACACAGTAAATGCTTTTTCATATGTTTCTATCAATTTCAGTGTTATTTGACAACAACTAGTCACTTTTCATCAAAATTGAGACAGACTCATCCAAAACGCTTGACTGTACAAGCAGAGTCACAACACACACAGTATACGCTTTTTCATATGTTTCTATCAGTTTCAGTGTTATTCGACACAAACTAGTCACTTTTCATCAGAATTGAGCCAGACTCATCCAAAACGCTTGACTGTACAAGCAGAGTCACAGCACACACAGTATATGCTTTTTCATATGTTTCTATCACTTTCAGTGTTATTTGACAACAACTAGTCACTTTTCATCAGAATTGAGCCAGACTCATCCAAAACGCTTGACTGTACAAGCAGAGTCACGGCACACATAGTATATCGTTTTTCATATGTTTCTATCAGTTTCAGTGTTATTTGACAAAAACTAGTCACTTTTCATCAGAATTGAGCCAGACTCATCCAAAACGCTTGACAATCCTAGCAGAGTCATGGCACACACGGTATATGCTTTTTCATGTTTCTATCATTTTCAGTGTTATTCGACACAAACTAGTCACTTTTCATCAGAATTGAGCCAGACTCACACCTAATGCTTTATTGTACTAGCAGAGTCACGGCACACATAGTATATGCTTTTTCATATGTTTCTATCAATTTCAGTGGTATTTGGCAAAAACTACTCACTTTTCATCAGAATCGATGCAGACTCATCCAAAACGCTTGACTGTCCTAGCAGAGTCATGGCACACACGGTATATGCTTTTTCATATGTTTCTATCAGTTTCAGTGTTATTTGACACAAAATCGTCACTTTTCGTCAGAATTGAGCCAGACTCACACCTAATGCTTTATTGTACTAGCAGAGTCACGGCACACATAGTATATGCTTTTTCATATGTTTCTATCAGTTTCAGTGTTATTTGACAACAACTAGTCACTTTTCATCAAAATTGAGCCAGACTCATCCAAAACGCTTGACTGTACAAGCAGAGTCACGGCACACACAGTATATGCTTTTTCATATGTTTCTATCAGTTTCAGTGTTATTTGACACAAACTAGTCACTTTTCATCAGAATTGAGCCAGACTCATCCAAAACGCTTGACTGTACAAGCAGAGTCACAGCACACACAGTATATGCTTTTTCATATGTTTCTATCAGTTTCAGTGTTATTTGACAAAAACTAGTCACTTTTCATCAGAATTGAGCCAGACTCATCCAAAACGCTTGACAATCCTAGCAGAGTCATGGCACACACGGTATATGCTTTTTCATGTTTCTATCATTTTCAGTGTTATTCGACACAAACTAGTCACTTTTCATCAGAATTGAGCCAGACTCACACCTAATGCTTTATTGTACTAGCAGAGTCACGGCACACATACTATATGCTTTTTCATATGTTTCTATCAATTTCAGTGTTATTTGACACAAACTACTCACTTTTCATCAGAATTGAGCCAGACTCATCCAAAACGCTTGACTGTCCTAGCAGAGTCACGGCGCACACAATATATGCTTATTCATATGTTTCTATCAATTTCAGTGTTATTTGACAACAACTAGTCACTTTTCATCAGAATTGAGCCAGACACATCCAAAACGCTTGACTGTACAAGCAGAGTCACAGCAAACACAGTATATGCTTTTTCATATGTTTGTATCAGTTTCAGTGTTATTTGACAACAACTAGTCACTTTTCATCAGAATTGAGCCAGACTCATCCAAAACGCTTGACTGTACAAGCAGAGTCACGGCACACATAGTATATCCTTTTTCATATGTTTCTATCAGTTTCAGTGTTATTCGACACAAACTAGTCACTTTCATCAGAATTGAGCCAGACTCATCCAAAACGCTTGACTGTACAAGCAGAGTCACAGCACACACAGTATATGCTTTTTCATATGTTTCTATCATTTTCAGTGTTATTTGACACAAACTAGTCACTTTTCATCAGAATTGAGCCAGACTCACACCTAATGCTTTATTGTACTAGCAGAGTCACAGCACACATAGTATATGCTTTTTCATATGTTTCTATCAATTTCAGTGGTATTTGGCAAAAACTACTCACTTTTCATCAGAATCGATGCAGACTCATCCAAAACGCTTGACTGTCCTAGCAGAGTCATGGCACACACGGTATATGCTTTTTCATATGTTTCTATCAATTTCAGTGTTATTTGACAACAACTAGTCACTTTTCATCAGAATTGAGCCAGACTCATCCAAAACGCTTGACTGTCCTAGCAGAGTCACGGCACACATAGTATATGCTTTTTCATATGTTTCTATCATTTTCAGTGTTATTCGACACAAACTAGTCACTTTTCATCAAAATTGAGCCAGACTCATCCAAAACGCTTGACTGTACAAGCAGAGTCACGGCACACACAGTATATGCTTTTTCATATGTTTCTATCAGTTTCAGTGTTATTTGACACAAACTAGTCACTTTTCATCAGAATTGAGCCAGACTCATCCAAAACGCTTGACTGTACAAGCAGAGTCACAGCACACACAGTATATGCTTTTTCATATGTTTCTATCAGTTTCAGTGTTATTTGACAAAAATTAGTCACTTTTCATCAGAATTGAGCCAGACTCATCCAAAACGCTTGACAATCCTAGCAGAGTCATGGCACACACGGTATATGCTTTTTCATGTTTCTATCATTTTCAGTGTTATTCGACACAAACTAGTCACTTTTCATCAGAATTGAGCCAGACTCACACCTAATGCTTTATTGTACTAGCAGAGTCACGGCACACATAGTATATGCTTTTTCATATGTTTCTATCAATTTCAGTGTTATTTGACACAAACTACTCACTTTTCATCAGAATTGAGCCAGACTCATCCAAAACGCTTGACTGTCCTAGCAGAGTCACGGCGCACACAATATATGCTTTTTCATATGTTTCTATCAATTTCAGTGTTATTTGACAACAACTAGTCACTTTTCATCAGAATTGAGCCAGACACATCCAAAACGCTTGACTGTACAAGCAGAGTCGCAGCAAACACAGTATATGCTTTTTCATATGTTTCTATCAGTTTCAGTGTTATTTGACAACAACTAGTCACTTTTCATCAGAATTGAGCCAGACTCATCCAAAACGCTTGACTGTACAAGCAGAGTCACAGCACACACAGTATATGCTTTTTCATATGTTTTTATCATTTTCAGTGTTATTTGACACAAACTAGTCACTTTTCATCAGAATTGAGCCAGACTCACACCTAATGCTTTATTGTACTAGCAGAGTCACAGCACACATAGTATATGCTTTTTCATATGTTTCTATCAATTTCAGTGGTATTTGGCAAAAACTACTCACTTTTCATCAGAATCGATGCAGACTCATCCAAAACGCTTGACTGTCCTAGCAGAGTCATGGCACACACGGTATATGCTTTTTCATATGTTTCTATCAATTTCAGTGTTATTTGACAACAACTAGTCACTTTTCATCAGAATTGAGCCAGACTCATCCAAAACGCTTGACTGTCCTAGCAGAGTCACGGCACACATAGTATATGCTTTTTCATATGTTTCTATCATTTTCAGTGTTATTCGACACAAACTAGTCACTTTTCATCAAAATTGAGCCAGACTCATCCAAAACGCTTGACTGTACAAGCAGATTCACAGCACACACAGTATATGCTTTTTCATATGTTTCTATCAGTTTCAGTGTTATTTGACACAAACTAGTCACTTTTCATCAGAATTGAGCCAGACTCACACCTAATGCTTTATTGTACTAGCAGAGTCACGGCACACATAGTATATGCTTTTTCATATGTTTCTATCAATTTCAGTGTTATTTGACACAAACTACTCACTTTTCATCAGAATTGAGCCAGACTCATCCAAAACGCTTGACTGTACAAGCGGAGCACACCAAACACAGTATATGCTTTTTCATATGTTTCTATCAGTTTCAGTGTTATTTGACAACAACTAGTCACTTTTCATCAGAATTGAGCCAGACTCATCCAAAACGCTTGACTGTACAAGCAGAGTCACGGCACACATAGTATATCCTTTTTCATATGTTTCTATCAGTTTCAGTGTTATTCGACACAAACTAGTCACTTTTCATCAGAATTGAGCCAGACTCATCCAAAACGCTTGACTGTACAAGCAGAGTCACAGCACACACAGTATATGCTTTTTCATATGTTTCTATCATTTTCAGTGTTATTTGACACAAACTAGTCACTTTTCATCAGAATTGAGCCAGACTCACACCTAATGCTTTATTGTACTAGCAGAGTCACGGCACACATAGTATATGCTTTTTCATATGTTTCTATCAATTTCAGTGGTATTTGGCAAAAACTACTCACTTTTCATCAGAATCGATGCAGACTCATCCAAAACGCTTGACTGTCCTAGCAGAGTCATGGCACACACGGTATATGCTTTTTCATATGTTTCTATCAATTTCAGTGTTATTTGACAACAACTAGTCACTTTTCATCAGAATTGAGCCAGACTCATCCAAAACGCTTGACTGTCCTAGCAGAGTCACGGCACACATAGTATATGCTTTTTCATATGTTTCTATCATTTTCAGTGTTATTCGACACAAACTAGTCACTTTTCGTCAGAATTGAGCCAGACTCACACCTAATGCTTTATTGTACTAGCAGAGTCACGGCACACATAGTATATGCTTTTTCATATGTTTCTATCAGTTTCAGTGTTATTTGACAACAACTAGTCACTTTTCATCAAAATTGAGCCAGACTCATCCAAAACGCTTGACTGTACAAGCAGAGTCACGGCACACACAGTATATGCTTTTTCATATGTTTCTATCATTTTCAGTGTTATTTGACACAAACTAGTCACTTTTCATCAGAATTGAGCCAGACTCATCCAAAACGCTTGACTGTACAAGCAGAGTCACAGCACACACAGTATATGCTTTTTCATATGTTTCTATCAGTTTCAGTGTTATTTGACAAAAACTAGTCACTTTTCATCAGAATTGAGCCAGACTCATCCAAAACGCTTGACAATCCTAGCAGAGTCATGGCACACACGGTATATGCTTTTTCATGTTTCTATCATTTTCAGTGTTATTCGACACAAACTAGTCACTTTTCATCAGAATTGAGCCAGACTCACACCTAATGCTTTATTGTACTAGCAGAGTCACGGCACACATAGTATATGCTTTTTCATATGTTTCTATCAATTTCAGTGGTATTTGGCAAAAACTACTCACTTTTCATCAGAATCGATGCAGACTCATCCAAAACGCTTGACTGTCCTAGCAGAGTCATGGCACACACGGTATATGCTTTTTCATATGTTTCTATCAATTTCAGTGTTATTTGACAACAACTAGTCACTTTTCATCAGAATTGAGCCAGACTCATCCAAAACGCTTGACTGTCCTAGCAGAGTCACGGCACACATAGTATATGCTTTTTCATATGTTTCTATCATTTTCAGTGTTATTCGACACAAACTAGTCACTTTTCATCAAAATTGAGCCAGACTCATCCAAAACGCTTGACTGTACAAGCAGAGTCACAGCACACACAGTATATGCTTTTTCATATGTTTCTATCAGTTTCAGTGTTATTTGACACAAAATCGTCACTTTTCGTCAGAATTGAGCCAGACTCACACCTAATGCTTTATTGTACTAGCAGAGTCACGGCACACATAGTATATCCTTTTTCATATGTTTCTATCAGTTTCAGTGTTATTCGACACAAACTAGTCACTTTTCATCAGAATTGAGCCAGACTCATCCAAAACGCTTGACTGTACAAGCAGAGTCACGGCACACACAGTATATGCTTTTTCATATGTTTCTATCATTTTCAGTGTTATTCGACACAAACTAGTCACTTTTCATCAAAATTGAGCCAGACTCATCCAAAACGCTTGACTGTACAAGCAGAGTCACAGCACACACAGTATATGCTTTTTCATATGTTTCTATCAGTTTCAGTGTTATTTGACACAAAATCGTCACTTTTCGTCAGAATTGAGCCAGACTCACACCTAATGCTTTATTGTACTAGCAGAGTCACGGCACACATAGTATATCCTTTTTCATATGTTTCTATCAGTTTCAGTGTTATTCGACACAAACTAGTCACTTTTCATCAGAATTGAGCCAGACTCATCCAAAACGCTTGACTGTACAAGCAGAGTCACGGCACACACAGTATATGCTTTTTCATATGTTTCTATCAGATTCAGTGTTATTCGACACAAATTAATCACTTTTCATCAGAATTGAGCCAGACTCACACCTAATGCTTTATTGTACTAGCAGAGTCACGGCACACATAATATATGCTTTTTCACATGTTTCTATCAATTTCAGTGTTATTTGACACAAACTACTCACTTTTCATCAGAATCGATGCAGACTCATCCAAAACGCTTGAATGTCCTAGCAGAGTCACGGCGCACACAATTTATGCTTTTTCATATGTTTCTATCAATTTCAGTGTTATTTGACAAAAACTACTCACTTTTCATCAGAATCGATGCAGACTCATCCAAAACGCTCTGCTTGTACACAAGCAGAGTCACGGCACACACAGTAAATGCTTTTTCATATGTTTCTATCAATTTCAGTGTTATTTGACAACAACTAGTCACTTTTCATCAGAATTGAGCCAGACTCATCCAAAACGCTTGACTGTACAAGCAGAGTCACAGCACACACAGTATATGCTTTTTCATATGTTTCTATCAGTTTCAGTGTTATTTGACAAAAATTAGTCACTTTTCATCAGAATTGAGCCAGACTCATCCAAAACGCTTGACAATCCTAGCAGAGTCATGGCACACACGGTATATGCTTTTTCATGTTTCTATCATTTTCAGTGTTATTCGACACAAACTAGTCACTTTTCATCAGAATTGAGCCAGACTCACACCTAATGCTTTATTGTACTAGCAGAGTCACGGCACACATAGTATATGCTTTTTCATATGTTTCTATCAATTTCAGTGTTATTTGACACAAACTACTCACTTTTCATCAGAATTGAGCCAGACTCATCCAAAACGCTTGACTGTCCTAGCAGAGTCACGGCTCACACAATATATGCTTTTTCATATGTTTCTATCAATTTCAGTGTTATTTGACAACAACTAGTCACTTTTCATCAGAATTGAGCCAGACTCATCCAAAACGCTTGACTGTACAAGCAGAGTCGCAGCAAACACAGTATATGCTTTTTCATATGTTTCTATCAGTTTCAGTGTTATTTGACAACAACTAGTCACTTTTCATCAGAATTGAGCCAGACTCATCCAAAACGCTTGACTGTACAAGCAGAGTCACAGCACACACAGTATATGCTTTTTCATATGTTTCTATCATTTTCAGTGTTATTTGACACAAACTAGTCACTTTTCATCAGAATTGAGCCAGACTCACACCTAATGCTTTATTGTACTAGCAGAGTCACAGCACACATAGTATATGCTTTTTCATATGTTTCTATCAATTTCAGTGGTATTTGGCAAAAACTACTCACTTTTCATCAGAATCGATGCAGACTCATCCAAAACGCTTGACTGTCCTAGCAGAGTCATGGCACACACGGTATATGCTTTTTCATATGTTTCTATCAATTTCAGTGTTATTTGACAACAACTAGTCACTTTTCATCAGAATTGAGCCAGACTCATCCAAAACGCTTGACTGTCCTAGCAGAGTCACGGCACACATAGTATATGCTTTTTCATATGTTTCTATCATTTTCAGTGTTATTCGACACAAACTAGTCACTTTTCATCAAAATTGAGCCAGACTCATCCAAAACGCTTGACTGTACAAGCAGATTCACAGCACACACAGTATATGCTTTTTCATATGTTTCTATCAGTTTCAGTGTTATTTGACACAAACTAGTCACTTTTCATCAGAATTGAGCCAGACTCACACCTAATGCTTTATTGTACTAGCAGAGTCACGGCACACATAGTATATGCTTTTTCATATGTTTCTATCAATTTCAGTGTTATTTGACACAAACTACTCACTTTTCATCAGAATTGAGCCAGACTCATCCAAAATGCTTGACTGTACAAGCGGAGCACACCAAACACAGTATATGCTTTTTCATATGTTTCTATCAGTTTCAGTGTTATTTGACAACAACTAGTCACTTTTCATCAGAATTGAGCCAGACTCATCCAAAACGCTTGACTGTACAAGCAGAGTCACGGCACACATAGTATATCCTTTTTCATATGTTTCTATCAGTTTCAGTGTTATTCGACACAAACTAGTCACTTTTCATCAGAATTGAGCCAGACTCATCCAAAACGCTTGACTGTACAAGCAGAGTCACAGCACACACAGTATATGCTTTTTCATATGTTTCTATCATTTTCAGTGTTATTTGACACAAACTAGTCACTTTTCATCAGAATTGAGCCAGACTCACACCTAATGCTTTATTGTACTAGCAGAGTCACGGCACACATAGTATATGCTTTTTCATATGTTTCTATCAATTTCAGTGGTATTTGGCAAAAACTACTCACTTTTCATCAGAATCGATGCAGACTCATCCAAAACGCTTGACTGTCCTAGCAGAGTCATGGCACACACGGTATATGCTTTTTCATATGTTTCTATCAATTTCAGTGTTATTTGACAACAACTAGTCACTTTTCATCAGAATTGAGCCAGACTCATCCAAAACGCTTGACTGTCCTAGCAGAGTCACGGCACACATAGTATATGCTTTTTCATATGTTTCTATCATTTTCAGTGTTATTCGACACAAACTAGTCACTTTTCGTCAGAATTGAGCCAGACTCACACCTAATGCTTTATTGTACTAGCAGAGTCACGGCACACATAGTATATGCTTTTTCATATGTTTCTATCAGTTTCAGTGTTATTTGACAACAACTAGTCACTTTTCATCAAAATTGAGCCAGACTCATCCAAAACGCTTGACTGTACAAGCAGAGTCACGGCACACACAGTATATGCTTTTTCATATGTTTCTATCAGTTTCAGTGTTATTTGACACAAACTAGTCACTTTTCATCAGAATTGAGCCAGACTCATCCAAAACGCTTGACTGTACAAGCAGAGTCACAGCACACACAGTATATGCTTTTTCATATGTTTCTATCAGTTTCAGTGTTATTTGACAAAAACTAGTCACTTTTCATCAGAATTGAGCCAGACTCATCCAAAACGCTTGACAATCCTAGCAGAGTCATGGCACACACGGTATATGCTTTTTCATGTTTCTATCATTTTCAGTGTTATTCGACACAAACTAGTCACTTTTCATCAGAATTGAGCCAGACTCACACCTAATGCTTTATTGTACTAGCAGAGTCACGGCACACATAGTATATGCTTTTTCATATGTTTCTATCAATTTCAGTGGTATTTGGCAAAAACTACTCACTTTTCATCAGAATCGATGCAGACTCATCCAAAACGCTTGACTGTCCTAGCAGAGTCATGGCACACACGGTATATGCTTTTTCATATGTTTCTATCAATTTCAGTGTTATTTGACAACAACTAGTCACTTTTCATCAGAATTGAGCCAGACTCATCCAAAACGCTTGACTGTCCTAGCAGAGTCACGGCACACATAGTATATGCTTTTTCATATGTTTCTATCATTTTCAGTGTTATTCGACACAAACTAGTCACTTTTCATCAAAATTGAGCCAGACTCATCCAAAACGCTTGACTGTACAAGCAGAGTCACAGCACACACAGTATATGCTTTTTCATATGTTTCTATCAGTTTCAGTGTTATTTGACACAAAATCGTCACTTTTCGTCAGAATTGAGCCAGACTCACACCTAATGCTTTATTGTACTAGCAGAGTCACGGCACACATAGTATATCCTTTTTCATATGTTTCTATCAGTTTCAGTGTTATTCGACACAAACTAGTCACTTTTCATCAGAATTGAGCCAGACTCATCCAAAACGCTTGACTGTACAAGCAGAGTCACAGCACACACAGTATATGCTTTTTCATATGTTTCTATCATTTTCAGTGTTATTTGACACAAACTAGTCACTTTTCATCAGAATTGAGCCAGACTCACACCTAATGCTTTATTGTACTAGCAGAGTCACGGCACACATAGTATATGCTTTTTCATATGTTTCTATCAATTTCAGTGGTATTTGGCAAAAACTACTCACTTTTCATCAGAATCGATGCAGACTCATCCAAAACGCTTGACTGTCCTAGCAGAGTCATGGCACACACGGTATATGCTTTTTCATATGTTTCTATCAATTTCAGTGTTATTTGACAACAACTAGTCACTTTTCATCAGAATTGAGCCAGACTCATCCAAAACGCTTGACTGTCCTAGCAGAGTCACGGCACACATAGTATATGCTTTTTCATATGTTTCTATCATTTTCAGTGTTATTCGACACAAACTAGTCACTTTTCGTCAGAATTGAGCCAGACTCACACCTAATGCTTTATTGTACTAGCAGAGTCACGGCACACATAGTATATGCTTTTTCATATGTTTCTATCAGTTTCAGTGTTATTTGACAACAACTAGTCACTTTTCATCAAAATTGAGCCAGACTCATCCAAAACGCTTGACTGTACAAGCAGAGTCACGGCACACACAGTATATGCTTTTTCATATGTTTCTATCAGTTTCAGTGTTATTTGACACAAACTAGTCACTTTTCATCAGAATTGAGCCAGACTCATCCAAAACGCTTGACTGTACAAGCAGAGTCACAGCACACACAGTATATGCTTTTTCATATGTTTCTATCAGTTTCAGTGTTATTTGACAAAAACTAGTCACTTTTCATCAGAATTGAGCCAGACTCATCCAAAACGCTTGACAATCCTAGCAGAGTCATGGCACACACGGTATATGCTTTTTCATGTTTCTATCATTTTCAGTGTTATTCGACACAAACTAGTCACTTTTCATCAGAATTGAGCCAGACTCACACCTAATGCTTTATTGTACTAGCAGAGTCACGGCACACATAGTATATGCTTTTTCATATGTTTCTATCAATTTCAGTGGTATTTGGCAAAAACTACTCACTTTTCATCAGAATCGATGCAGACTCATCCAAAACGCTTGACTGTCCTAGCAGAGTCATGGCACACACGGTATATGCTTTTTCATATGTTTCTATCAATTTCAGTGTTATTTGACAACAACTAGTCACTTTTCATCAGAATTGAGCCAGACTCATCCAAAACGCTTGACTGTCCTAGCAGAGTCACGGCACACATAGTATATGCTTTTTCATATGTTTCTATCATTTTCAGTGTTATTCGACACAAACTAGTCACTTTTCATCAAAATTGAGCCAGACTCATCCAAAACGCTTGACTGTACAAGCAGAGTCACAGCACACACAGTATATGCTTTTTCATATGTTTCTATCAGTTTCAGTGTTATTTGACACAAAATCGTCACTTTTCGTCAGAATTGAGCCAGACTCACACCTAATGCTTTATTGTACTAGCAGAGTCACGGCACACATAGTATATCCTTTTTCATATGTTTCTATCAGTTTCAGTGTTATTCGACACAAACTAGTCACTTTTCATCAGAATTGAGCCAGACTCATCCAAAACGCTTGACTGTACAAGCAGAGTCACGGCACACACAGTATATGCTTTTTCATATGTTTCTATCATTTTCAGTGTTATTCGACACAAACTAGTCACTTTTCATCAAAATTGAGCCAGACTCATCCAAAACGCTTGACTGTACAAGCAGAGTCACAGCACACACAGTATATGCTTTTTCATATGTTTCTATCAGTTTCAGTGTTATTTGACACAAAATCGTCACTTTTCGTCAGAATTGAGCCAGACTCACACCTAATGCTTTATTGTACTAGCAGAGTCACGGCACACATAGTATATCCTTTTTCATATGTTTCTATCAGTTTCAGTGTTATTCGACACAAACTAGTCACTTTTCATCAGAATTGAGCCAGACTCATCCAAAACGCTTGACTGTACAAGCAGAGTCACGGCACACACAGTATATGCTTTTTCATATGTTTCTATCAGATTCAGTGTTATTCGACACAAATTAATCACTTTTCATCAGAATTGAGCCAGACTCACACCTAATGCTTTATTGTACTAGCAGAGTCACGGCACACATAATATATGCTTTTTCACATGTTTCTATCAATTTCAGTGTTATTTGACACAAACTACTCACTTTTCATCAGAATCGATGCAGACTCATCCAAAACGCTTGAATGTCCTAGCAGAGTCACGGCGCACACAATTTATGCTTTTTCATATGTTTCTATCAATTTCAGTGTTATTTGACAAAAACTACTCACTTTTCATCAGAATCGATGCAGACTCATCCAAAACGCTCTGCTTGTACACAAGCAGAGTCACGGCACACACAGTAAATGCTTTTTCATATGTTTCTATCAATTTCAGTGTTATTTGACAACAACTAGTCACTTTTCATCAAAATTGAGACAGACTCATCCAAAACGCTTGACTGTACAAGCAGAGTCACAACACACACAGTATACGCTTTTTCATATGTTTCTATCAGTTTCAGTGTTATTCGACACAAACTAGTCACTTTTCATCAGAATTGAGCCAGACTCATCCAAAACGCTTGACTGTACAAGCAGAGTCACAGCACAAACAGTATATGCTTTTTCATATGTTTCTATCATTTTCAGTGTTATTTGACACAAACTAGTCACTTTTCATCAAAATTGAGCCAGACTCACACCTAATGCTTTATTGTACTAGCAGAGTCACGGCACACATAGTATATGCTCTTTCATATGTTTCTATCAATTTCAGTGGTATTTGGCAAAAACTACTCACTTTTCATCAGAATCGATGCAGACTCATCCAAAACGCTCTGCTTGACTGTACAAGCAGAGTCACGGCACACACAGTATATGCTCTTTCATATATTTCTATCAGTTTCAGTGTTATTTGACAACAACTAGTCACTTTTCATCAGAATTGAGCCAGACTCACACCTAATGCTTTATTGTACTAGCAGAGTCACGGCACACATAGTATATGCTTTTTCATATGTTTCTATCAATTTCAGTGTTATTTGACACAAACTAGTCACTTTTCATCAGAATCGATGCAGACTCATCCAAAACGCTCTGCTTGTACACAAGCAGAGTCACGGCACACACAGTATATGATTTTTCATATGTTTCTATCAATTTCAGTGTTATTTGACAACAACTAGTCACTTTTCATCAAAATTGAGCCAGACTCATCCAAAACGCTTGACTGTACAAGCAGAGTCACAGCACACACAGTATATGCTTTTCCATATGTTTCTATCATTTTCAGTGTTATTCGACACAAACTAGTCACTTTTCATCAAAATTGAGCCATACTAATCCAAAACGCTTGACTGTACAAGCAGAGTCACGGCACACATAGTATATGCTTTTTCATATGTTTCTATCAGTTTCAGTCTTATTTGACAACAACTAGTCACTTTTCATCAAAATTGAGCCAGACTCATCCAAAACGCTTGACTGTCCTAGCAGAATCACGGCACACACAGTATATGCTTTTTCATATGTTTCTATCATTTTCAGTGTTATTCGACACAAACTAGTCACTTTTCATCAGAATTGAGCCAGACTCACACCTAATGCTTTATTGTACTAGCAGAGTCACGGCACACATAGTATATGCTTTTTCATATGTTTCTATCAATTTCAGTGTTATTTGACACAAACTACTCACTTTTCATCAGAATCGATGCAGACTCATCCAAAACGCTTGACTGTCCTAGCAGAGTCACGGCACACATAGTATATGCTTTTTCATATGTTTCTATCAATTTCAGTGTTATTTGACACAAACTACTCACTTTTCATCAGAATCGATGCAGACTCATCTAAAACGCTCTGCTTGTACACAAGCAGAGTCACGGCACACACAGTAAATGCTTTTTCATATGTTTCTATCAATTTCAGTGTTATTTGACAAAAACTACTCACTTTTCATCAGAATCGATGCAGACTCATCTAAAACGCTCTGCTTGTACACAAGCAGAGTCACGGCACACACAGTAAATGCTTTTTCATATGTTTCTATCAATTTCAGTGTTATTTGACACAAACTAGTCACTTTTCATCAAAATTGAGCCAGACTCATCCAAAACGCTTGACTGTACAAGCAGAGTCACAGCACACACAGTATACGCTTTTTCATATGTTTCTATCAGTTTCAGTGTTATTCGACACAAACTAGTCACTTTTCATCAAAATTGAGCCAGACTCACACCGAATGCTTTATTGTACTAGCAGAGTCACGGCACACATAGTATATGCTTTTTCATATGTTTCTATCAATTTCAGTGGTATTTGGCAAAAACTACTCACTTTTCATCAGAATCGATGCAGACTCATCCAAAACGCTCTGCTTGTACACAAGCAGAGTCACGGCACACACAGTATATGCTCTTTCATATATTTCTATCAGTTTCAGTGTTATTTGACAACAACTAGTCACTTTTCATCAAAATTGAGCCAGACTCATCCAAAACGCTTGACTGTCCTAGCAGAGTCATGGCACACACAGTACATGCTTTTTCATATGTTTCTATCAATTTCAGTGGTATTTGGCAAAAACTACTCACTTTTCATCAGAATCGATGCAGACTCATCCAAAACGCTCTGCTTGTACACAAAACGCTTGACTGTACAAGCAGAGTCACGGCCACCAAAGTATTTGCTATTTTATATGTTTCTATCAATTTCAGGGTTATTTGACACAAACCTACCAAGGTCTTTAGGCTATTCTGAGTAAATTTGAGGTGGATCCCATCACCGTGCGACCCACAGATCGTCAAAGTGTAAAACATGTAACTTCCTGTTGCCAGTAGGTGGCGCTATGACTTAGATCCAATATTGACACAGGAATGTGTTCAGGACGGGACTCTTTCCAAGCACAAAAGGTTTGGGTCTCTCAGGATCGTGCATGCCGGAGTTATGGCCGTTTGAATTTTCACGACGAAGGATCGAAATTCGCCGCCCGACCACACCCCCTCGGTAATGTCGAAAACTCACTGTTTTGATAACTTTTCATCTCCCAGGTCTGTAGATGATACTGACCGAATTTCAAGTTGCTGAGGTCAAATGCCTATGAGTAGTTTGTTAAAGTACGCGGGCTAAAAACGGCAAAATTGGCCTGAAAATTGCAACTTTGAACCAAAATGGCCGACTTCCTGTTGGATTTAGGGTATGGCTCCAAGAGAGTTTTTGGTGCGTCTGGTCATGATATATAAGCACACCAAATTTCATTGTTCTACGATCATCTGTATCGTGGGGCTCGCTTTTCTTAATTTTCTAGGTGGCGCTGTCGAGCCATTTTTCCCCGCATTTTTTGCGAGACCCATAAAATCTGCGATTTTCACCAGAACTGACGCGCACGCCAATTTTAGTGAGTTTTGGTACACGTTTGTAGAAGTTATTTGAGGTCAAAGAGTTGTAATAATAATAGGTGGCGATACGACTTTCGCAAAATATGAGACTGCACATATGTTCAGACCCGGACTCCTAACAAGCATATGAAATTTGAAAAAGTTATAAGGCTTTGAAATTTCATGGCGAGACATCGAAATTCGCCGCGTCGCCACGGCAACACCTTTCTCTGAAAACTCACCAACTTCAGGATATACAAAGTCCAATGTCTTGAGGCTATTCTGAGTAAATTTGAGGTGGATCCGATCACCGTGCTCCCTACAGGGCGTCAAAGTGTAAAACATGTTACTTCCTGTTGCCAGTAGGTGGCGCTATGACTCAGATCCAATATTGACACATGGATGTGTTCAGGGCGTGACTCATATCAAGCACAAAAGGTTTGGCTCTTTTAGGATCATTTATGCCGGAGTTATGGCCGTTTCAATTTTCATGGCGAAGGATCGAAATTCACCCCCCAGCCACGCCCCCTTGGCAATGACGAAAACTCACCGTTTTGATAACTTTTAATCTCTTATGTCTGTAGATTATAAAGACCGAATTTCAAGCAGCTGAGGTCAAATCTCTAGGAGGAGTTTGTTAAAGTATGCGGGCTGGAAATGACCAAATTGGTGTCAAAATCGCAACTTTGACACAAAATGGCCGACTTCCTGTTGGGGTTAGGGTATGTGTCCAAGAGACTTTTTGGTGCGTCTGGTCATGATACATATGCATACTGAATTTCGTTCTCCTACGACAATCTGTATCGAGGGGCTCAATTTTCCTAATTTTCTAGGGGGCGCTATCGAGCCATTTTGCCCCGCCTTTTTGCGAGACGCATAAAATATCAAATTTTTCACCACTTCTGATGTATGTGCAAAGTTTAACAACTTTTCGTGCACGTTTAGGCCCTCAAAAATGCGTTTGTTTCGGAAGAATAATAATAATTAAAGCTGCAAGCAGCGATGATCGGGCCCTCGCGTCCTTGCGTATGTCGGGGCTCGGCGCTGGTGAAGGGCTTCTGTCACGGGCATATTGATGTCCCCAGACCTGGGGTCCGTTTTACAAAGCAGGTTTAGTGAAAACTCAGAGTCCGTTAACCCTGAAATGAGGGAAACTCTGAGTTTTCAGTTTCAAAAAGGGAGGTAACTCAAACCAGAGAAAGAGGGATAACTCTAGCCTGTTTCAGAGAGAGGGGTAACTTAAGCTCTCGGTCAGTTACCGTAGCAACAGACTCTATGAATCTAACCTGGTCGGGACCAGGTTTTTCTCAATGAGCCTCGAGTTTCTCTCAGTCTCCGCCCGCTTTCAGAGCCACACACTCCATTTGATTTCCTCATTCATTCAGGCAGCAGGCGAGTTTTGGCGTAGCCTAGTTCTGCCGTCTGTCATTTAAAGAAATCATTAAAAAAAATAAAAAAATAAATAAAAAAAATCAGAGTCAGTATATTAGAAGTCCATTAGGCACAGTAAGTGGCGACTTTTTTCACTAACATGGCATGTCCTTTTGATAACGATCCCGTGGATGAAGGTGCAGCATTACTGCGCAGAGAATTAAATATTCGTCGAGAGATGGTTATCAGACTGCACATAGATGTTCTAGCATTTCCAGCCATTATCTTTTTGAGCGGTACCATTTCACGTCACAGTCCATCATCTACATACACAACCTAAGCCGTCTTTACATTTGCAACATTACCAATCGTAGTCATGCTCTCACATCCCAGCAGATATTGTGTGTTGCGCTGCGTTTCTTTGCAAACGGAAGTTTTTTGTACAGTGTCGGGGCCAGCCACTGGCCTTCCTAAATTCTGGCTTAGGGCCAGCTCTAAGACTCCCAGACGTGTTCAGGCTGGGAGTCTTATCAAACATGTAAAGTTTGGTGTAGACTCCAGCATTTACACTAAACTTATAGGACTTTCACCTGTCATGGCGAAACATCAAAACTCAACGCCACGCCACGGCCACACGCTTCAATGATAACTAAATCTTTTGATAACTTTTGATCACACACTAGTGTAGATGACACACACTGATTTTGAAGTCGTTACGATGAATTCTGTAGGAGGAGTTCGTTAAAATACAAGGTATGCCAAATGGTCAAAAAAACGCGAAAAATGACCACTTTTATCAAGATGGCCGACTTCCTGTAGGACTGACAATATGGCTCCAAGAGGCTTTTTTGTGCGTCTTGACATGATACATAAGCCTCCCGAATTTCATTTTCCTACGTTCATCTGGAAGGCGGGGCTACAATTTTGAAATTTTCAAGGGGGCGCTGTTGAGCCATATTGTCACGTCTATGCAAATGACCTATCCAGGATTTTAGCTGGTGTCGCTCCAGACATGTGTGCCAAGTTTTGTGACTGTAAACCCATCCCTTGTCCCTAAAATACAGCATCGTATTTCATGGCGAAGGATGTGTCGCCATGGCAACGGCGTTTGTTCATGGGTCATGACCTGCCCAATGTAGCATCACCAAGGTCTTACATCTTAGCTGAGTCAATTTCAGGTGCATCGGCCAAATTTCCTAGGAGTAATACAACAAGGAACGACGCATGATACTTCCTGTTGCCAGTAGGTGGCGCTATGACTGTCACTAAATATGGGCCTGACAATATGTTCAGACCGGGACTCTTAACAAGCATATGAAATTTGGAAAAGATCAGACCATGTGGAGTCAAGTTATAAGGCTTTGAAATTTCATGGCGAGACATCGAAATTCGCCGCGTCGTCATGGCAACACCTTTCGACGAAAAGTCACCAACTTCATAATATACCATCTCCAAGGTCTTTAGGCTATTCTGAGTAAATTTGAGGTGGATCCCATCACCGTGCCACCCACAGAGCGTCAAAGTGTAAAACATGTAACTTCCTGTTGCCAGTAGGTGGCGCTATGACTTAGATCCAATATTGACACAGGAATGTGTTCAGGACGGGACTCTTTCCAAGCACAAAAGGTTTGGGTCTCTTAGGATCGTGCATGCCGGAGTTATGGCCATTTGAATTTTCACGACGAAGGATCGAAATTCGCCGCCCAACCACACCCCCTCGGCAATGTCGAAAACTCACCGTTTTGATAACTTTTCATCTCCCAGGTCTGTACATGATACTGACCGAATTTCAAGTTGCTCAGGTCAAATCCCTAGGAGGAGTTCGTTAAAGTACGTGGGCTAAAAACGACAAAATTGGCCTGAAAATCGCAACTTTGAACCAAAATGGCCGACTTCCTGTTGGATTTAGGGTATGGCTCCAAGAGAGTTTTTGGTGCGTCTGGTCATGATATATAAGCACACCAAATTTCATTGTTCTACGACGATCTGTATCGTGGGGCTCGCTTTTCTTAATTTTCTAGGTGGCGCTGTCGAGCCATTTTTCCCCGCATTTTTTGCGAGACGCATAAAATCTGCGATTTTCACCAGAACTGACGCGCACGCCAATTTCGGTGAGTTTTGGTACACGTTTGTAGAAGTTATTTGAGGTCAAAGAGTCGCAATAATAATAATAATAATAATAATAATAATAATTAAAGCTGCAAGCAGCGTTGAACGGGCCTTCGCGCCCTTGCGCACGTCGGGCCGCGGCGCAGTCAGTTGAGCTTGTGGGAACCAAGAAAACGTTTGGAGATGATCAGTGTGAGTCTTTTGACAGACAATACTAACTACTTTCTCTCCGTGAGCGCACCCCTCTGTTTATCACAGATAATTATGGCTTATGAAATTAAAATATTGTTAACCTTAATCAATAATTCAGGCACCAACTGTAGCATGTATGAGGAACACAGTTGATTATTTGCCATAATTATCAATTATCTAAGATAAATTAACTAATTATAATAATTAATAGAATTATTAACGAGCACGCCCAAACTACACGTCTTTCCCATGTCACTGAGCTAGGGGTAACTCCTGTTCCCCTGTGAGTTAGCTTGACTTCCCCACGAACATGTTTTCCCCTCATCGAAGACTCCCCTCGTCGGACGAGACGAGACTTTGCCCGTGTTCACCCGAACACATTCCTGGACCCGAGAGAGACCGCTGCTGCAACCAGCGTCCTCAAATTCCCCCGAGAAAGAGGAAATGAAGTTACTTCGGGATAACGTGGACCGGCTCTGCCCTGCGCTTCTTCGCCGAGTCGTCTCTGCTGTTCTATCCGCCACTCCACTCAGAGCCAGCTGCCGTGTTTTCGACGACGTGCGAGAACGGCACCGTCTGCCTCCGAGCCAAGAACAAAGATGGACATTAAGACGGACTACACACACACACAACCTGCGCACTTTCTGAAGCGACCAAGTAAGAGGCATAAGTCTGGGCATAGGCAGTGTTAGTTGTGTGTTCTTTTCAGCATCAGTTGCTGTTGTTTAGCATTTAGCCTTTTTAGCTTTATCGCTATTGTTCTTGTTGTGTGAGTTGACGGACCGCCGAGTCCATTTTTCTCTGCTTTACTCTGAGGAGTATTTTAAGTTTGCTGCCTGTTAGTTGTGTTCACCACGCTAGACTATTTTGTGTTTTAAAGGGGTGGTGATGTCATGGCTGCGTCCTCAGGACGCTCCGCTGTGCAGGAGCGTCTCCGCCAATGAGGGACCGATGTTGACTGCTCCCTGCTGAAGTGTGAAAATCGCAAAGCATCCTTGGAAATGGAGTTTGCTCCACCCTCATGGCAGGTCCATTACAGTTTTAATACGGAGCTCCGGAACTCCAGCCTTCCTGAGTTTTTCCCTCATATAGGCTATAGTTTTTCTTAATCATTACTACAATATATGATTACATATGTAATAGTCTCCTCAGCCAAGTTAGAAAAAATATGTGCATGTATGAACAACAGCAATTGGAGAAGATGACAGTCAAAAAGTAATCATGTTAAATAATCATGATCTCAATATTGAACAAAAATGATTGTGATTATAATTTTTGCCATAATCAAGCACCCCTAAAAACAGCAAATTGTGATTTACGTACACACATACACACACACAAAGTTTAAATATGTATGTGATAAATTGTAAATGTGTATGTAATGAATTGTTTTCTTTAAGAAACTCTTACTTGAACATTTTTCAGTGTGCTCCTAAAGTTATATGTATGCTCCTAATTTCTGTCATTTAGGAGCACATGTACTCCTTGAAAAAAAGTAATGATTGAACACTGCTGTCACTGCTGCAGTCCAAGGGCTTCTGTCACAGGCAGTAGATGTTTACTTTACCCATCCCCCCCCTCCCATTCTCTCTCTCTCCCTCACAGCTGCAGAGAAGATTTTAGTGTACTCTACTTGTGAAATATGCTCATAAATCCCATAACTTTGGCCAAATCCTTCATAAAAATATCATTTTTTTGTAGGAATTTTCGTCGCGAATCCATTGATACAGGTTTGAAAGTGGTGGGACTTATAGTTTAGACGCCAGATGCCCCAGTTTGGCACAAAGTCCATGCCCAGAATTTGCCTCCCCATTGGTTTACATTGTAAGGTGTAATGTCGCACTCCAACTTTCAGGGCTTACTAAATCTAAACCGTTCGAGTTATTACAAAGTTTTTAATAACTTTTGCTCAACACAGTGTGATAAGTCATGTATTAAAGTTTGAAGCCGATACCATTAACGCCCTAGGAGGAGATAGCGTTTATTCAAGGTCCAAAATTGGCAAAAATTCGTATTTTGAAATTGACATTGCAGATTTCCTGTTGGATTTAGATCAGGGGTGTCAGCGTATGATTTGTAGGTCTTGATGAGACGAATAATTGAGTTTTGGTTCGATCTCTCTACGACATGCCTACGAGCCGTGGCGGCCGTTTTAGATACATAGGTGGCGCTAGAGAGCACATTTTGGCACTTTGGGTGTTAATTTTTACATTATATCAAATTTTTCACCATTCCTGATGTGCGTGCCAAATTTGGTGAGTTTTTGAGCATGTTTAGGGGGTCAAATTTAGAGTTAAAGTGGCGTAATAATAAAGAATAATAATAATTAAAGCTGCAAGCAGCGATGATCGGGCCCTCGCACCCCAGCGCATGTCGAAGTGACGCTCAGTCGAAGGGCTTTTGTCAGTGACTTGTTGTGTAAAGTTTGAGGCAGATCCAACCATGTACACTCAAGTTATATCAATTTCCTCTGTCATGGCGAAACATCAAAACTCAACGCCACGCCACGGCCAAACCATCATGATCATACACTACTCTAGATGACACACACTGATTTTGAAGTCCTTACGATGAAATCTGTAGGAAGAGTGCGTTAAAATACAAGGTATGCGAAATGGCCAAAAAAAGGCGAAAATTGACCAGTTTTTCAAGATGGCCGACTTCCTGTTCGACTTACAATAAGGCTTCAAGAGGCTTTTTTGTGCGTGTTGACATTATACATGTGCCCTGTGAATTTCATCTTTCTACGTTAATCTGGAAGGCGGGGCTGCAATTTTGAAATTTTAAAGGGGGCGCTGTTGAGCCATTTTGCCACGCCCATTCAAAGCGACCACATAGGATTTTAGCTGACATCACTCTAGACATGTGTGTCAAGTTTCATGACTGTAGAGCAATCCCTTCTCCCTGAAAAACAGTATCATATTTCATGGCGAAGGATGTGTCGCCATGGTAACAGCATTCAGTTTTGGGTCATGAGCTGCCAAATGTAGCATCACCAAGGTCTTGTTTATTAGCTGACTTAATTTCAGGTGCATCAGCCCAATTTCCTAGGAGTAATTAGACAAAGTACGACGCATGATACTTCCTGTTGCCAGTAGGTGGCGCTATGACTTTCGCTAAATATGAGACTGAACATGTGTTCAGATTGGGACTCTTAACAAGCATATGAAATTTGGAAAAGATCAGACCACGTGGAGTCAAGTTATAAGGCATTGAAATTTCATGGCGTCACATCGAAATTCGCCGCGTCGCCATGGCAACACCTTTCAACGAAGGGTCACCAACTTCATAATATAAGATCTCCAAGGTCTTGAGGCTATTCTCAGTAAATTTCAGCTGGATTCCATCACCGTGCTGCCCACAGGGCGTCAGAGCGTAAAACATGTAACTTCCTGTTGCCAGGAGGTGGCGCTATGACTCATATCCTGTATTGTCACATGGACCCGTTCAGGGCGGGACTCTTATGAAGCACAAAAGGTTTGGCTCTCTTAGGATCATGTATGCCGGAGTTATAGCCGTTTCATTTTTCATGGCGAAGGATCGAAATTCGCCGCCCAGCCACGCCCCCTAGGAAAGACTAATGAGAATTGTTTTAGCAACTTTTAATCTCCTATGCCTGTAGATGATACGGACCGAATTTGAAAGTCCTGGGGTCAAATCTCTAGGAGGAGTTCGTTAAAGTATGCGGGCTGGAAATGACAAAATCGGTGCAAAATTTCAACTTTGATACAAAATGGCCGACTTCCTGTTGGAGTTAGGCTATGTGTCCTTGAGACTTTTTGGTGCGTCTGGTCATGATACATATGCATACCGAATTTCGTTCTCCTACGACAATCTGTATCGAGGGGCTCAATTTTCTTGACTTTCTAGGTGGCGCTGTCGAGCCATTTTGTCCCGCTTTATTTCGAGACCCATAAAATATCGAAATTTTCGCCAGTCCTGACATCTGTGCAAATTTTCATGAGTTTTCGTGCATGTTTAGGCCCTCAAAAATGCGTTTGTTTCGGAGGAATAATAATAATAATTAAAGCTGCAAGCAGCGTTGGACGGGCCTTCGCGCCCTTGCGCACGGCGGGCGGCGGCGCAGTCAGCTAAGCTTCTGGGAACCAAGAAAACGTTTGGAGATGATCAGTGTGAGAGTCTTTTGACACATAATACTAACCAGTGTCTCTCTGTGAGCCCACCCCTCTGCTCACAGACAATTATGGATTATGAAATCAAAATATTGTTAACCTTAATCAATAATTCAGGCACCAACTGTAGGATCTGCAAGGAACACAGTTGATTATTTGCTATAATTATCAATTATCAATAATAAATAATTATAACAAATAACAGAATTATTAATATGAACTAACAAATACGAAGCACCATCCCGAAACCGGGACCAATAACCGAACAAGGTAATCTCATAAATGGGAGTTCACCTAGAATGTTAATATCTGAGAGATAATCATTCAAGGGTGAACAAAGAAGGGTTGAATTCGAGCTCTGACTCCTTCAATCAGCCACTTTTCACAATATGTTACCAATAATGACAAAAGAACTTGTCTTTAAAGATATAACAGTGTTAATGAAACTCAGCAAAATTAACAAAGTTAACAAATGCTTCATTCAATAAATAGCTATTCTAAAATCTAATTCTACCAAACAAAACACAAACAGCTTTGCACAGGGTTGGACACTTGCAGGTTGGACACTTTTGTCCGACGTTATCTGACCATCAGATGTGCAAAACGATGTCGGTGCGTGTATCTGTGCGCGCGTGAGTGTAGTGTTAGTCACAAGAGGGAGTAGGGAAAACGATCGTGAGAGAGAGAGAAGCGGTTCTTTTTCCACAGAGAGCGCAAGTACGGACAGCAGTCTGTAACGCACGTTGTCTGGTTTCAGATCGACAAATCAGTTTACTTTCTCACTCACGGCAGCACAAACACAGTAGTCCCGAGCGGGACAAACACAAAATAGTCTAGCGTGGTGAACACAACTAACAGGCAGCAAACAGGCAGCAGCGGAGCGTTAACTGCAGCATGACCGAAAGAAGCACAACCAGTTCGCCTCTGCTAGCCTCTCAGCTAACCCCGACTCTCTGTTTAGATCCAAACGAAGCACCAACTCCCGATTTGTTATTTAAGTTAAAGCGCAGAGAATCAGCGGATCTGTCGGCCAGCTGAGTGAAGTGAAACCTGCGGAAAAAACACCGTGACCATCACGGTAAAACAGTCCGTAGAGAACTACCGTGTTCAGCTGCACAGATAGGAAATCCCTCGGCTGACAGGATGTACCACTCGATGAGGAAAAATATTTTACCCTCGCCTTTTTGGTTGGCAACAACGGTTGGCAACCAGCATATTGGGTGCATTACTGCCACCCTCTCCCTGAGTTTTTCCCTCATATCAGCTATAGTCTTTCTTGATCATTAGTACAATATATGATCACATATGTAATAGTCCCCTCAGCCAAGTTAGAAAAAATATGTGCATGTATGAACAACAGCAATTGGAGAAGATGACAGTCAAAAAGTAATCATGTTAAATAATCATGATCTCAATATTGAAAAAAAATGATCGTGATTATATTTTTTGCCATAATCAAGCACCCCTAAAAACAGCAAATTGTGATTTACATACACACGCACACACACACACACACACACACACACACACACACACACACAGTTTAAATATGTATGTGATAAATTGTAAATATGTATGTAATGAATTGTTTTCTTTAAGAAACTCTTACTTGAACATTTTTCAGTGTGCTCCTAAAGTTATATGTATGCTCCTAATTTCTGTCATTTAGGAGCACATGTACTCCTTGAAAAAAAGTAAGGATTGAACACTGCTGTCACTGCTGCAGTCCAAGGGCTTCTGTCACAGGCAGTAGATGTTTACTTTACCCATCCCCCCCCTCCCATTCTCTCTCTCTCCCTCACAGCTGCAGAGAAGATTTTAGTGTACTCTACTTGTGAAATATGCTCATAAATCCCATAACTTTGGCCAAATCCTACATAAAAATATCATTTTTTTGTAGGAATTTTCGTCGCGAATCCATTGATACAGGTTTGAAAGTGGTGGGACTTATAGTTTAGACGCCAGATGCCCCAGTTTGGCACAAAGTCCATGCCCAGAATTTGCCTCCCCATTGGTTTACATTGTAAGGTGTAATGTCGCACTCCAACTTTCAGGGCTTACTAAATCTAAACCGTTCGAGTTATTACAAAGTTTTTAATAACTTTTGCTCAACACAGTGTGATAAGTCATGTATTCAAGTTTGAAGCCGATACCATTAACGCCCTAAGAGGAGATAGCGTTTATTCAAGGTCCAAAATTGGCAAAAAATCATACTTTGAAATGGACATTGCGGATTTCCTGTTGGATTTAGGTCAGGGGTGTCAGCGTATGATTTGTAGGTCTTGATGAGACGAATAATTGGGTTTTGGTTCGATCTCTCTACGACATTCCTACGGGCCGTGGCGGCCGTTTTAGATACATAGGTGGCGCTAGAGAGCACATTTTGGAACTTTGGGGTTTAATTTTTACATTTTATCAAATTTTTCACCATTCCTGATGTGCGTGCCAAATTTGGTGAGTTTTTGAGCATGTTTAGGGGGTCAAATTTAGAGTTAAAGTGGCGTAACAAGAAAGAAAGAATAATAATAATTAAAGCTGCAAGCAGCGTTGGACGGGCCTTCGCGCCCTTGCGCACAGCGGGCCGCGGCGCAGTCAGTTGAGCTTGTGGGAACCAAGAAAACGTTTGGAGATGATCAGTGTGAGAGTCTTTTTACACACAATACTAACCAGTGTCTCTCTGTGAGCCCACCCCTCTGTTCACAGACAATTATGAATTATGAAATCAAAATATTGTTAACCTTAATCAATAATTCAGGTACCAACTGTAGGATCTGCGAAAAACACAGTTAATTATTTGCTATAATTATCAATGATCAATAATAATTAATTATAACAATTAACAGAATTATTAATATGAACTAACAGATACGAAGCACCACCCCGAAACCGGGACCAATAACCGAGCAAAATAGTCTCATAAATGGGAGTTCACCTAGAATGTTAATATCTGAGAGATAATCATTCAAGGGTGAACAAAGAAGGGTTGAATTCGAGCTCTGACTCCTTCAATCAGCCACTTTTCACAATATGTTACCAATAATGACTAAAGAACTTCTCTTTGAAGATATAACAGTGTTTATTAAACTTAGCAAAATTAACAAAGTTAACAAATGCTTCATTCAATAAATAGCTATTCAAAAATCTAATTCTACCAAACAAAACACAAACAGCTTTGCACAGGGTTGGACACTTGCAAGTTGGACACTTTTGTCCGACGTTATCTGACCATCAGATGTGCAAAACGATGTCAGCAGGCAGCAGCGGAGCGTTAACTGCAGCATGACCGAAAGAAGCACAACCAGTTAGCCTCTGCTAGCCTCTCAGCTAACCCCGGCTATCTGTTTAGATCCAAACGGAGCACCGAGTCCCGATTTGTTATTTAGGTTAAAGCGGAGAACAGGCAGCAAACAGGCAGCAGCGGAGCGTTAACTGCAGCATGACCGAAAGAAGCACAACCAGTTCGCCTCTGCTAGCCTCTCAGCTAACCCTGGCTCTCTGTTTAGATCCAAACGGAGCACTGAGTCCCGATTTGTTATTTAGGTTAAAGCGGAGAACAGGCAGCAGCGGAGCGTTAACTGCAGCATGACCGAAAGAAGCACAACCAGTTCGCCTCTGCTAGCCTCTCAGCTAACCCCGACTCTCTGTTTAGATCCAAACGAAGCACCAACTCCCGATTTGTTATTTAAGTTAAAGCGCAGAGAATCAGCGGATCTGTCGGCCAGCTGAGTGAAGTGAAACCTGCGGAAAAAACACCGTGACCATCACGGTAAAACAGTCCGTAGAGAACTACCGTGTTCAGCTGCACAGATAGGAAATCCCTCGGCTGACAGGATGTACCACTCGATGAGGAAAAATATTTTACCCTCGCCTTTTTGGTTGGCAACAACGGTTGGCAACCAGCATATTGGGTGCATTACTGCCACCCTCTCCCTGAGTTTTTCCCTCATATCAGCTATAGTCTTTCTTGATCATTAGTACAATATATGATCACATATGTAATAGTCCCCTCAGCCAAGTTAGAAAAAATATGTGCATGTATGAACAACAGCAATTGGAGAAGATGACAGTCAAAAAGTAATCATGTTAAATAATCATGATCTTAATATTGAAAAAAAATGATCGTGATTATATTTTTTGCCATAATCAAGCACCCCTAAAAACAGCAAATTGTGATTTACATACACACGCACACACACACACACACACACACATACACACACACAGAGTTTAAATATGTATGTGATCAATTGTAAATATGTTATAATGAATTGTTTTCTTTAAGAAACTCTTACTTGCACATTTTTCAGTGTGCTCCTAAAGTTATATGTATGCTCCTAATTTCTGTCGTTTAGGAGCACATGTACTCCTTGAAAAGAAGTAAGGATTGAACACTGCTGTCACATGTGTGAAAGCACTAAGTAAGTGGAGTGTGGTGCAGTCCAAGGGCTTCTGTCACAGGCAGTAGATGTTTACTTTACCCATCCCCCCCCTCCCATTCTCTCTCTCTCCCTCACAGTTGGAAGGAAAGATTTCAAAGTGATCTTCTTGTGAAAAATCCTCATAAATCCCATAACTTTGGCCAAATCCTACATAAAAATATCATTTTTTTGTAGGAATTTTCGTCGCGAATCCATTGATACAGGTTTGGAAGTGGTCGGACTTACAGTTTAGACGCCAGATGCCCCAGTTTGGCACAAAGTCCATGCCCAGAATTTGCCTCCCCATTGGTTTACATTGTAAGGTGTAATGTCGCACTCCAACTTTCAGGGCTTACTAAATCTAAACCGTTCGAGTTATTACAAAGTTTTTAATAACTTTTGCTCAACACAGTGTGATAAGTCATGTATTAAAGTTTGAAGCCGATACCATTAACGCCCTAGGAGGAGATAGCGTTTATTCAAGGTCCAAAATTGGCAAAAAATCGTACTTTGAAATGGACATTGCAGATTTCCTGTTGGATTTAGGTCAGGGGTGTCAGCGTATGATTTGTAGGTCTTGATGAGACGAATAATTGAGTTTTGGTTCGATCTCTCTACGACATTCCTACGGGCCGTGGCGGCCGTTTTAGATACATAGGTGGCGCTAGAGAGCACATTTTGGCACTTTGGGGTTTAATTTTTACATTTTATCAAATTTTTCACCATTCCTGATGTGCGTGCCAAATTTGGTGAGTTTTTGAGCATGTTTAGGGGGTCAAATTTAGAGTTAAAGTGGCGTAACAAGAAAGAAAGAATAATAATAATAATAATAATAATAATAAAGAAATAAACACACGAAAAACAAGAGGGTCTTCGCCCTTTGGGCTCAGGCCCTAATAATAATAAAGAAACAAACGCACGAAAAACAAGAGGGTCTTCGCCCTTTGGGCTCAGGCCCTAATTAAAGCTGCAAGCAGCGTTGGACGGGCCTTCGCGCCCTTGCGCACAGCGAGCCGCGGCGCAGTCAGTTGAGCTTGTGGGAACCAAGAAAACGTTTGGAGATGATTAGTGTGAGAGTCTTTTGACACACAATACTAACCAGTGTCTCTCTGTGAGCCCACCCCTCTGTTCACAGACAATTATGAATTATGAAATCAAAATATTGTTAACCTTAATCAATAATTCAGGTACCAACTGTAGGGTCTGCGAAGAACACAGTTAATTATTTGCTATAATTATCAATCATCAATAATAATTAATTATAACAATTAACAGAATTATTAATATGAACTAACAGATACGAAGCACCACCCCGAAACCGGGACCAGTAACCGAGCAAGGTAGTCTCATAAATGGGAGTTCTCCTAGAATGTTAATATCTGAGAGATAATCATTCAAGGGTGAACAAAGAAGGGTTGAATTCGAGCTCTGACTCCTTCAATCAGCCACTTTTCACAATATGTTACCAATAATGACTAAAGAACTTCTCTTTACAGATATAACAGTGTTTATGAAACTTAGCAAAATTAACAAAGTTAACAAATGCTTCACTCAATAAATAGCTATTCTAAAATCTAATTCTACCAAACAAAACACAAACAGCTTTGCACAGGGTTGGACACTTGCAGGGGAATGCGTGTATGTATGTATGTATATATATGTGTGTGTGTGTGTGTGTGTTAATAGCAAGAGAGGAAGGAGGGAAAGCGATCGTGAGAGAGAGAGAAGCGGTTCTTTTTCCACAGAGAGCGCACGTATGGACGGCAGTCTGTAACGCACGTTGTCTGGTTTAAGATCGACAAATCAGTTTACTTTCTCACTCACGGCAGCACAAACACAGTAGTCCCGAGCGGGACAAACACAAAATAGTCTAGCGTGGTGAACACAACTAACAGGCAGCAGCGGAGCGTTAACTGCAGCATGACCGAAAGAAGCACAACCAGTTCGCCTCTGCTAGCCTCTCAGCTAACCCCGGCTCTCTGTTTAGATCCAAACGGAGCACCGAGTCCCGAATTGCTATTTAGGTTAAAGCGGAGAGAATCAGCGGGTCTGTCGGCCAGCTGAGTGAAGTGAAACCTGCGGAAAAAACACCGTGACCATCACGGTAAAACAGGTCGGCGAAAACATGGCAGCTGGCTCTGAGTGGAGTGGCGGAGAGAACAGCAGACACGACTCGGCGAAGACGCGCGGGGCAGAGCCGGTCCACGTTATCCCGAAGTAACTTCATTTCCTCTTTCTCGGGGGAATTTGAGGACGCTGGTTGCAGCAGCGGTCTCTCTCGGGTCCAGGAATGTGTTCGGGTGAACACGGGCAAAGTCTCGTCTCGTCCGACGAGGGGAGTCTTCGATGAGGGGAAAACATGTTCGTGGGGTAGTCAAGCTAACTCACAGGGGAACAGGAGTTACCCCTAGCTCAGTGACATGGGAAAGACGTGTAGTTTGGGCGTGCTCGCTTATAAAGGGGTGGTGATGTCATGGCTGCGTCCTCAGGACGCTCCGCTGTGCAGGAGCGTCTCCGCCAATGAGGGACCGATGTTGACTGCTCCCTGCTGAAGTGTGAAAATCGCAAAGCATTCTTGGAAATGGAGTTTGCTCCACCCTCATGGCAGGTCCATTACAGTTTTAATACGGAGCTCCGGAACTCCAGCCTTCCTGAGTTTTTCCCTCATATAGGCTATAGTTTTTCTTAATCATTACTACAATATATGATTACATATGTAATAGTCTCCTCAGCCAAGTTAGAAAAAGTATGTGCATGTATGAACAACAGCAATTGGAGAAGATGACAGTCAAAAAGTAATCATGTTAAATAATCATGATCTCAATATTGAACAAAAATGATTGTGATTATAATTTTTGCCATAATCAAGCACCCCTAAAAACAGCAAATTGTGAATTACATACACATACACACACACACACACACACACACACACACACACAGTTTAAATATGTATGTGATAAATTGTAAATATGTATGTAATGAATTGTTTTCTTTAAGAAACTCTTACTTGAACATTTTTCAGTGTGCTCCTAAAGTTATATGTATGCTCCTAATTTCTGTCATTTAGGAGCACATGTACTCCTTGAAAAGAAGTAAGGATTGAACACTGCTGTCACTGCTGCAGTCCAAGGGCTTCTGTCACAGGCAGTAGATGTTTACTTTACCCATCCCCCCCCTCCCATTCTCTCTCTCTCCCTCACAGCTGCAGAGAAGATTTTAGTGTACTCTACTTGTGAAATATGCTCATAAATCCCATAACTTTGGCCAAATCCTACATAAAAATATCATTTTTTTGTAGGAATTTTCGTCGCGAATCCATTGATACAGGTTTGAAAGTGGTGGGACTTATAGTTTAGACGCCAGATGCCCCAGTTTGGCACAAAGGCCATGCCCAGAATTTGCCTCCCCATTGGTTTACATTGTAAAGTGTAATGTCGCACTCCAACTTTCAGGGCTTACTAAATCTAAACCGTTCGAGTTATTACAAAGTTTTTAATAACTTTTGCTCAACACAGTGTGATAAGTCATGTATTCAAGTTTGAAGCCGATACCATTAACGCCCTAGGAGGAGATAGCGTTTATTCAAGGTCCAAAATTGGCAAAAAAATCATACTTTGAAATGGACATTGCAGATTTCCTGTTGGATTTAGGTCAGGGGTGTCAGCGTATGATTTGTAGGTCTTGATGAGACGAATAATTGGGTTTTGGTTCGATCTCTCTACGACATTCCTACGGGCCGTGGCGGCCGTTTTAGATACATAGGTGGCGCTAGAGAGCACATTTTGGCACTTTGGGGTTTAATTTTTACATTTTATCAAATTTTTCACCATTCCTGATGTGCGTGCCAAATTTGGTGAGTTTTTGAGCATGTTTAGGGGGTCAAATTTAGAGTTAAAGTGGCGTAATAATAAAGAATAATAATAATAATAATAATAATAATAATAAGAAACAAACAAACACACGAAAAACAAGAGGGTCTTCGCCCTTTGGGCTCAGGCCCTAATTAAAGCTGCAAGCAGCGTTGAACGGGCCTTCGCGCCCTTGCGCACGTCGGGCCGCGGCGCAGTCAGTTGAGCTTGTGGGAACCAAGAAAACGTTTGGAGATGATCAGTGTGAGAGTCTTTTGACACACAATACTAACTACTTTCTCTCCGTGAGCGCACCCCTCTGTTTATCACAGATAATTATGGCTTATGAAATTAAAATATTGTTAACCTTAATCAATAATTCAGGCACCAACTGTAGCATATATGAGGAACACAGTTGATTATTTGCCATAATTATCAATTATCTAAGATAAATTAACTAATTATAATAATTAATAGAATTATTAATATGAACTAACAAGCACGGAGCACCACCCGGAAACCAGGACCAATAACCGAACAAGGTAATCTCATAAATGGGATTTCACCTAGAATGTTAATATCTGCGAGATATCAACATTCAAGGGTGAACAAAGAAGGGTTGAATTCAAGCTCTGACTCCTTCAATCAGCCACTTCTCACAATATGTTACACACAATAATGACAAAAGAACTTCTCTTTAAAGATATAACATTGTTTATTAAACTTAGCAAAATTAACAAAGTTAACAAATACTTCATTCAATAAACAGCTATTCTAAAATCTAATTCTACCAAACAAAACACAAACAGCTTTGCACAGAGTTGGACACTTGCAGGGGAATGCGTGTATGTATGTATGTGTGTGTGTGTGTGTGTGTGTGTGTGTGTGTGTGTGTATGTGTGTGTGTGTGTGTGTTAGTAGCAAGAGAGGAAGGAGGGAAAGCGATCGTGAGAGGGAGAGAAGCGGCTCTTTTGTCCACAGAGAGCGCACGTACGGACGGCAGTCTGTAACGTACGTTGTCTGGTTTCTGATCGACAAATCAGTTTACTTTCTCACTCACGGTGGCACAGAAGTAGCAGTTGTCCCGACCGGGAAAAACACAAAATAGTCTAGCGTGGTGAACACAACTAACAGGAAGCAAACTTAAAATACTCCTCAGAGTAAAGCAGAGAAAAATGGACTCGGCGGTCCGTCAACTCACACAACAAGAACAATAGCGATAAAGCTAAAAAGGCTAAATGCTAAACAACAGCAACTGATGCTGAAAAGAACACACAACTAACACTGCCTATGCCCAGACTTATGCCTCTTACTTGGTCGCTTCAGAAAGTGCGCAGGTTGTGTGTGTGTGTAGTCCGTCTTAATGTCCATCTTTGTTCTTGGCTCGGAGGCAGACGGTGCCGTTCTCGCACGTCGTCGAAAACAAGGCAGCTGGCTCTGAGTGGAGTGGCGGATAGAACAGCAGAGACGACTCGGCGAAGACGCGCAGGGCAGAGCCGGTCCACGTTATCCCGAAGTAACTTCATTTCCTCTTTCTCGGGGGAATTTGAGGACGCTGGTTGCAGCAGCGGTCTCTCTCGGGTCCAGGAATGTGTTCGGGTGAACACGGGCAAAGTCTCGTCTCGTCCGACGAGGGGAGTCTTCGATGAGGGGAAAACATGTTCGTGGGGTAGTCAAGCTAACTCACAGGGAAACAGGAGTTACCCCTAGCTCAGTGACATGGGAAAGACGTGTAGTTTGGGCGTGCTCGCTTATAAAGGGGTGGTGATGTCATGGCTGCGTCCTCAGGACGCTCCGCTGTGCAGGAGCGTCTCCGCCAATGAGGGACCGATGTTGACTGCTCCCTGCTGAAGTGTGAAAATCGCAAAGCATCCTTGGAAATGGAGTTTGCTCCACCCTCATGGCAGGTCCATTACAGTTTTAATACGGAGCTCCGGAACTCCAGCCTTCCTGAGTTTTTCCCTCATATAGGCTATAGTTTTTCTTAATCATTACTACAATATATGATTACATATGTAATAGTCTCCTCAGCCAAGTTAGAAAAAATATGTGCATGTATGAACAACAGCAATTGGAGAAGATGACAGTCAAAAAGTAATCATGTTAAATAATCATGATCTCAATATTGAACAAAAATGATTGTGATTATAATTTTTGCCATAATCAAGCACCCCTAAAAACAGCAAATTGTGATTTACGTACACACATACACACACACAAAGTTTAAATATGTATGTGATAAATTGTAAATATGTATGTAATGAATTGTTTTCTTTAAGAAACTCTTACTTGAACATTTTTCAGTGTGCTCCTAAAGTTATATGTATGCTCCTAATTTCTGTCATTTAGGAGCACATGTACTCCTTGAAAAAAAGTAATGATTGAACACTGCTGTCACTGCTGCAGTCCAAGGGCTTCTGTCACAGGCAGTAGATGTTTACTTTACCCATCCCCCCCCCTCCCATTCTCTCTCTCTCCCTCACAGTTGGAAGGAAAGATTTCAAAGTGATCTTCTTGTGAAAAATCCTCATAAATCCCATAAATTTGGCCAAATCCTACATAAAAATATCATTTTTTTGTAGGAATTTTCGTCGCGAATCCATTGATACAGGTTTGAAAGTGGTGGGACTTATAGTTTAGACGCCAGATGCCCCAGTTTGGCACAAAGTCCATGCCCAGAATTTGCCTCCCCATTGGTTTACATTGTAAGGTGTAATGTCGCACTCCAACTTTCAGGGCTTACTAAATCTAAACCGTTCGAGTTATTACAAAGTTTTTAATAACTTTTGCTCAACACAGTGTGATAAGTCATGTATTCAAGTTTGAAGCCGATACCATTAACGCCCTAGGAGGAGATAGCGTTTATTCAAGGTCCAAAATTGGCAAAAAATCATACTTTGAAATTGACATTGCAGATTTCCTGTTGGATTTAGGTCAGGGGTGTCAGCGTATGATTTGTAGGTCTTGATGAGACGAATAATTGGGTTTTGGTTCGATCTCTCTACGACATTCCTACAGGCCGTGGTGGCCGTTTTAGATACATAGGTGGCGCTAGAGAGCACATTTTGGCACTTTGGGGTTTAATTTTTACATTTTATCAAATTTTTCACCATTCCTGATGTGCGTGCCAAATTTGGTGAGTTTTTGAGCATGTTTAGGGGGTCAAATTTAGAGTTAAAGTGGCGTAATAATAAAGAATAATAATAATAATAATAATAATAATAATAATAATAAGAAACAAACAAACACACGAAAAACAAGAGGGTCTTCGCCCTTTGGGCTCAGGCCCTAATTAAAGCTGCAAGCAGCGTTGAACGGGCCTTCGCGCCCTTGCGCACAGCGGGCCGCGGCGCAGTCAGCTGAGCTTGTGGGAACCAAGAAAGCGTTTGGAGATGATCAGTGTGAGAGTCTTTTTACACACAATACTAACCAGTGTCTCTCTGTGAGCCCACCCCTCCGTTCACAGACAATTATGAATTATGACATCAAAGTATTGTTAACCTTAATCAGTAATTCAGGTACCAACTGTAGGAATCTGCGAAGAACACAGTTAATTATTTGCTATAATTATCAATTATCAATAATAATTAATTATAACAATTAACAGAATTATTAATATGAACTAACAGATACGAAGCACCACCCCGAAACCGGGGCCAATAACCGAGCAAGGTAGTCTCATAAATGGGAGTTCACCTAGAATGTTAATATCTGAGAGATAATCAGTCAAGGGTGAACAAAGAAGGGTTGAATTCGAGCTCTGACTCCTTCAATCAGCCACTTTTCACAATATGTTACCAATAATGACTAAAGAACTTCTCTTTAAAGATATAACAGTGTTTATGAAACTTAGCAAAATTAACAAAGTTAACAAATGCTTCATTCAATAAATAGCTATTCTAAAATCTAATTCTACCAAACAAAACACAAACAGCTTTGCACAGGGTTGGACACTTGCAGGGGAATGCGTGTATGTATGTATGTATGTATATATGTATGTGTGTGTGTGTGTGTGTGTGTGTGTGTGTGTGTGTGTGTTAGTAGCAAGAGAGGAAGGAGGGAAAGCGATCGTGAGAGGGAGAGAAGCGGCTCTTTTTCCACAGAGAGCGCACGTATGGACGGCAGTCTGTAACGCACGTTGTCTGGTTTCAGATCGACAAATCAGTTTACTTTCTCACTCACGGCAGCACAAACACAGTAGTCCCGAGCGGGACAAACACAAAATAGTCTAGCGTGGTGAACACAACTAACAGGCAGCAAACAGGCAGCAGCGGAGCGTTAACTGCAGCATGACCGAAAGAAGCACAACCAGTTAGCCTCTGCTAGCCTCTCAGCTAACCCCGGCTCTCTGTTTAGATCCAAACGGAGCACCGAGTCCCGATTTGTTATTTAGGTTAAAGCGGAGAACAGGCAGCAAACAGGCAGCAGCGGAGCGTTAACTGCAGCATGACCGAAAGAAGCACAACCAGTTCGCCTCTGCTAGCCTCTCAGCTAACCCCGGCTCTCTGTTTAGATCCAAACGGAGCACCGAGTCCCGATTTGTTATTTAGGTTAAAGCGGAGAACAGGCAGCAAACAGGCAGCAGCGGAGCGTTAATTGCAGCATGACCGAAAGAAGCACAACCAGTTAGCCTCTGCTAGCCTCTCAGCTAACCCCGGCTCTCTGTTTAGATCCAAACGGAGCACCGAGTCCCGAATTGCTATTTAGGTTAAAGCGGAGAGAATCAGCGGGTCTGTCGGCCAGCTGAGTGAAGTGAAACCTGCGGAAAAAACACCGTGACCATCAAGGTAAAACAGGTCGGCGAAAACACGGCAGCTGGCTCTGAGTGGAGTGGCGGAGAGAACAGCAGAGATGACTCGGCGAAGACGCGCAGGGCAGAGCCGGTCCACGTTATCCCGAAGTAACTTCATTTCCTCTTTCTCGGGGGGAATTTGAGGACGCTGGTTGCAGCAGCGGTCTCTCTCGGGTCCAGGAATGTGTTCGGGTGAACACGGGCAAAGTCTCGTCTCGTCCGACGAGGGGAGTCTTCGATGAGGGGAAAACATGTTCGTGGGGTAGTCAAGCTAACTCACAGGGAAACAGGAGTTACCCCTAGCTCAGTGACATGGGAAAGACGTATATTTCGGGCGTGCTCGCTTATAAAGGGGTGGTGATGTCATGGCTGCGTCCTCAGGACGCTCCGCTGTGCAGGAGCGTCTCCGCCAATGAGGGACCGATGTTGACTGCTCCCTGCTGAAGTGTGAAAATCGCAAAGCATCCTTGGAAATGGAGTTTGCTCCACCCTCATGGCAGGTCCATTACAGTTTTAATACGGAGCTCCGGAACTCCAGCCTTCCTGAGTTTTTCCCTCATATAGGCTATAGTTTTTCTTAATCATTACTACAATATATGATTACATATGTAATAGTCTCCTCAGCCAAGTTAGAAAAAATATGTGCATGTATGAACAACAGCAATTGGAGAAGATGACAGTCAAAAAGTGATCATGTTAAATAATCATGATCTCAATATTGAACAAAAATGATTGTGATTATAATTTTTACCATAATCAAGCACCCCTAAAAACAGCAAATTGTGATTTACATACACACACACACACACACACACACAGAGTTAAAATATGTATGTGATAAATTGTAAATATGTATGAAATGAATTGTTTTCTGTAAGAAACGCTTACTTGAACATTTTTCAGTGTGCTCCTAAAGTTATATGTATGCTCCTAATTTCTTTCATTTAGGAGCACATGCGCTCCTTGAAAAGAAGTAAGGATTGAACACTGCTGTCACATGTGTGAAAGCACTAAGTAAGTGGAGTGTGGTGCAGTCCAAGGGCTTCTGTCACAGGCAGTAGATGTTTACTTTACCCATCCCCCCCCTCCCATTCTCTCTCTCTCCCTCACAGTTGGAAGGAAAGATTTCAAAGTGATCTTCTTGTGGAAAATCCTCATAAATCCCATAACTTTGGCCAAATCCTACATAAAAATATCATTTTTTTGTAGGAATTTTCGTCGCGAATCCATTGATACAGGTTTAAAAGTGGTGAGACTCATAGTTTAGACGCCAGATGCCCCAGTTTGGCACAAAGTCCATGCCCAGAATTTGCCTCCCCATTGGTTTACATTGTAAGGTGTAATGTCGCACTCCAACTTTCAGGGCTTACTAAATCTAAACCGTTCGAGTTATTACAAAGTTTTTAATAACTTTTGCTCAACACAGTGTGATAAGTCATGTATTCAAGTTTGAAGCCGATACCATTAACGCCCTAGGAGGAGATAGCGTTTATTCAAGGTCCAAAATTGGCAAAAAATCGTACTTTGAAATGGACATTGCAGATTTCCTGTTGGATTTAGGTCAGGGGTGTCAGCGTATGATTTGTAGGTCTTGATGAGACGAATAACTGGGTTTTGGTTCAATCTCTCTACGACATTCCTACGGGCCGTGGTGGCCGTTTTAGATACATAGGTGGCGCTAGAGAGCACATTTTGGCACTTTGGGGTTTAATTTTTACATTTTATCAAATTTTTCACCATTCCTGATGTGCGTGCCAAATTTGGTGAGTTTTTGAGCATGTTTAGGGGGTCAAATTTAGAGTTAAAGTGGCGTAATAATAAAGAATAATAATAATAAGAAACAAACAAACACACGAAAAACAAGAGGGTCTTCGCCCTTTGGGCTCAGGCCCTAATTAAAGCTGCAAGCAGCGTTGGACGGGCCTTCGCGCCCTTGCGCACAGCGGGCCGCGGCGCATTCAGTTGAGCTTGTGGGAACCAAGAAAACGTGTGGAGATGATCAGTGTGAGAGTCTTTTTACACACAATGCTAACCAGTGTCTCTCTGTGAGCCCACCCCTCTGTTCACAGACAATTATGAATTATGAAATCAAAATATTGTTAACCTTAATCAATAATTCAGGTACCAACTGTAGGATCTGCGAAGAACACAGTTAATTATTTGCTATAATTATCAATTATCAATAATAATTACTTATAACAATTAACAGAATTATTAATATGAACTAACAGATACGAAGCACCACCCCGAAACTGGGACCAATAACCGAGCAAGGTAGTCTCATAAATGGGAATTCACCTAGAATGTTAATATCTGAGAGATAATCATTCAAGGGTGAACAAAGAAGGGTTGAATTCGAGCTCTGAGTCCTTCAATCAGCCACTTTTCACAATATGTTACCAATAATGACTAAAGAACTTCTCTTTAAAGATATAACAGTGTTTATTAAACTTAGCAAAATTAACAAAGTTAACAAATGCTTCATTCAATAAATAGCTATTCTAAAATCTAATTCTACCAAACAAAACACAAACAGCTTTGCACAGTGTTGGACACTTGCAGGTTGGACACTTTTGTCCGACGTTATCTGACCATCAGATGTGCAAAACGATGTCGGTGCGTGTATCTGTGCGCGCGTGAGTATGGTGTTAGTCACAAGAGAGGGAGGACGGAAAGCGATCGTGAGAGAGAGAGAAGCGGTTCTTTTTCCACAGAGAGCGCACGTATGGACGGCAGTCTGTAACGCACGTTGTCTGGTTTCAGATCGACAAATCAGTTTACTTTCTCACTCACGGCAGCACAAACACAGTAGTCCCGAGCGGGACAAACACAAAATAGTCTAGCGTGGTGAACACAACTAACAGGCAGCAAACAGGCAGCAGCGGAGCGTTAACTGCAGCATGACCGAAAGAAGCACAACCAGTTAGCCTCTGCTAGCCTCTCAGCTAACCCCGGCTCTCTGTTTAGATCCAAACGGAGCACCGAGTCCCGAATTGCTATTTAGGTTAAAGCGGAGAGAATCAGCGGGTCTGTCGGCCAGCTGAGTGAAGTGAAACCTGCGGAAAAAACACCGTGACCATCAAGGTAAAACAGGTCGGCGAAAACACGGCAGCTGGCTCTGAGTGGAGTGGCGGAGAGAACAGCAGAGATGACTCGGCGAAGACGCGCAGGGCAGAGCCGGTCCACGTTATCCCGAAGTAACTTCATTTCCTCTTTCTCGGGGGAATTTGAGGACGCTGGTTGCAGCAGCGGTCTCTCTCGGGTCCAGGAATGTGTTCGGGTGAACACGGGCAAAGTCTCGTCTCGTCCGACGAGGGGAGCCTTCGATGAGGGGAAAACATGTTCGTGGGGTAGTTAAGCTAACTCACAGGGGAACAGGAGTTACCCCTAGCTCAGTGACATGGGAAAGACGTGTAGTTTGGGCGTGCTCGCTTATAAAGGGGTGGTGATGTCATGGCTGAGTCCTCAGGACGCTCCGCTGTGCAGGAGCGTCTCCGCCAATGAGGGACCGATGTTGACTGCTCCCTGCTGAAGTGTGAAAATCGCAAAGCATCCTTGGAAATGGAGTTTGCTACACCCTCATGGCAGGTCCATTACAGTTTTAATACGGAGCTCCGGAACTCCAGCCTTCCTGAGTTTTTCCCTCATATAGGCTATAGTTTTTCTTAATCATTACTACAATATATGATTACATATGTAATAGTCTCCTCAGCCAAGTTAGAAAAAGTATGTGCATGTATGAACAACAGCAATTGGAGAAGATGACAGTCAAAAAGTAATCATGTTAAATAATCATGATCTCAATATTGAACAAAAATGATTGTGATTATAATTTTTGCCATAATCAAGCACCCCTAAAAACAGCAAATTGTGATTTACATACACATACACACACACACACACACACACACAGTTTAAATATGTATGTGATCAATTGTAAATATGTATGTAATGAATTGTTTTCTTTAAGAAACTCTTACTTGAACATTTTTCAGTGTGCTCCTAAAGTTATATGTATGCTCCTAATTTCTGTCATTTAGGAGCACATGTACTCCTTGAAAAGAAGTAATGATTGAACACTGCTGTCAGATATATAGAAGCATTAACTAAGTGGAGTGTGGTACAGTCCAAGGGCTTCTGTCACAGGCAGTAGATGTTTACTTTACCCATCCCCCCCCTCCCATTCTCTCTCTCTCCCTCACAGTTGGAAGGAAAGATTTCAAAGTGATCTTCTTGTGAAAAATCCTCATAAATCCCATAAATTTGGCCAAATCCTACATAAAAATATCATTTTTTTGTAGGAATTTTCGTCGCGAATCCATTGATACAGGTTTGAAAGTGGTGGGACTTATAGTTTAGACGCCAGATGCCCCAGTTTGGCACAAAGTCCATGCCCAGAATTTGCCTCCCCATTGGTTTACATTGTAAGGTGTAATGTCGCACTCCAACTTTCAGGGCTTACTAAATCTAAACCGTTCGAGTTATTACAAAGTTTTTAATAACTTTTGCTCAACACAGTGTGATAAGTCATGTATTCAAGTTTGAAGCCGATACCATTAACGCCCTAGGAGGAGATAGCGTTTATTCAAGGTCCAAAATTGGCAAAAAATCATACTTTGAAATTGACATTGCAGATTTCCTGTTGGATTTAGGTCAGGGGTGTCAGCGTATGATTTGTAGGTCTTGATGAGACGAATAATTGGGTTTTGGTTCGATCTCTCTACGACATTCCTACAGGCCGTGGTGGCCGTTTTAGATACATAGGTGGCGCTAGAGAGCACATTTTGGCACTTTGGGGTTTAATTTTTACATTTTATCAAATTTTTCACCATTCCTGATGTGCGTGCCAAATTTGGTGAGTTTTTGAGCATGTTTAGGGGGTCAAATTTAGAGTTAAAGTGGCGTAATAATAAAGAATAATAATAATAATAATAATAATAATAATAATAATAAGAAACAAACAAACACACGAAAAACAAGAGGGTCTTCGCCCTTTGGGCTCAGGCCCTAATTAAAGCTGCAAGCAGCGTTGAACGGGCCTTCGCGCCCTTGCGCACAGCGGGCCGCGGCGCAGTCAGCTGAGCTTGTGGGAACCAAGAAAGCGTTTGGAGATGATCAGTGTGAGAGTCTTTTTACACACAATACTAACCAGTGTCTCTCTGTGAGCCCACCCCTCCGTTCACAGACAATTATGAATTATGACATCAAAGTATTGTTAACCTTAATCAGTAATTCAGGTACCAACTGTAGGAATCTGCGAAGAACACAGTTAATTATTTGCTATAATTATCAATTATCAATAATAATTAATTATAACAATTAACAGAATTATTAATATGAACTAACAGATACGAAGCACCACCCCGAAACCGGGGCCAATAACCGAGCAAGGTAGTCTCATAAATGGGAGTTCACCTAGAATGTTAATATCTGAGAGATAATCAGTCAAGGGTGAACAAAGAAGGGTTGAATTCGAGCTCTGACTCCTTCAATCAGCCACTTTTCACAATATGTTACCAATAATGACTAAAGAACTTCTCTTTAAAGATATAACAGTGTTTATGAAACTTAGCAAAATTAACAAAGTTAACAAATGCTTCATTCAATAAATAGCTATTCTAAAATCTAATTCTACCAAACAAAACACAAACAGCTTTGCACAGGGTTGGACACTTGCAGGGGAATGCGTGTATGTATGTATGTATGTATATATGTATGTGTGTGTGTGTGTGTGTGTGTGTGTGTGTGTGTGTGTGTTAGTAGCAAGAGAGGAAGGAGGGAAAGCGATCGTGAGAGGGAGAGAAGCGGCTCTTTTTCCACAGAGAGCGCACGTATGGACGGCAGTCTGTAACGCACGTTGTCTGGTTTCAGATCGACAAATCAGTTTACTTTCTCACTCACGGCAGCACAAACACAGTAGTCCCGAGCGGGACAAACACAAAATAGTCTAGCGTGGTGAACACAACTAACAGGCAGCAAACAGGCAGCAGCGGAGCGTTAACTGCAGCATGACCGAAAGAAGCACAACCAGTTAGCCTCTGCTAGCCTCTCAGCTAACCCCGGCTCTCTGTTTAGATCCAAACGGAGCACCGAGTCCCGATTTGTTATTTAGGTTAAAGCGGAGAACAGGCAGCAAACAGGCAGCAGCGGAGCGTTAACTGCAGCATGACCGAAAGAAGCACAACCAGTTCGCCTCTGCTAGCCTCTCAGCTAACCCCGGCTCTCTGTTTAGATCCAAACGGAGCACCGAGTCCCGATTTGTTATTTAGGTTAAAGCGGAGAACAGGCAGCAAACAGGCAGCAGCGGAGCGTTAATTGCAGCATGACCGAAAGAAGCACAACCAGTTAGCCTCTGCTAGCCTCTCAGCTAACCCCGGCTCTCTGTTTAGATCCAAACGGAGCACCGAGTCCCGAATTGCTATTTAGGTTAAAGCGGAGAGAATCAGCGGGTCTGTCGGCCAGCTGAGTGAAGTGAAACCTGCGGAAAAAACACCGTGACCATCAAGGTAAAACAGGTCGGCGAAAACACGGCAGCTGGCTCTGAGTGGAGTGGCGGAGAGAACAGCAGAGATGACTCGGCGAAGACGCGCAGGGCAGAGCCGGTCCACGTTATCCCGAAGTAACTTCATTTCCTCTTTCTCGGGGGGAATTTGAGGACGCTGGTTGCAGCAGCGGTCTCTCTCGGGTCCAGGAATGTGTTCGGGTGAACACGGGCAAAGTCTCGTCTCGTCCGACGAGGGGAGTCTTCGATGAGGGGAAAACATGTTCGTGGGGTAGTCAAGCTAACTCACAGGGAAACAGGAGTTACCCCTAGCTCAGTGACATGGGAAAGACGTATATTTCGGGCGTGCTCGCTTATAAAGGGGTGGTGATGTCATGGCTGCGTCCTCAGGACGCTCCGCTGTGCAGGAGCGTCTCCGCCAATGAGGGACCGATGTTGACTGCTCCCTGCTGAAGTGTGAAAATCGCAAAGCATCCTTGGAAATGGAGTTTGCTCCACCCTCATGGCAGGTCCATTACAGTTTTAATACGGAGCTCCGGAACTCCAGCCTTCCTGAGTTTTTCCCTCATATAGGCTATAGTTTTTCTTAATCATTACTACAATATATGATTACATATGTAATAGTCTCCTCAGCCAAGTTAGAAAAAATATGTGCATGTATGAACAACAGCAATTGGAGAAGATGACAGTCAAAAAGTGATCATGTTAAATAATCATGATCTCAATATTGAACAAAAATGATTGTGATTATAATTTTTACCATAATCAAGCACCCCTAAAAACAGCAAATTGTGATTTACATACACACACACACACACACACACACAGAGTTAAAATATGTATGTGATAAATTGTAAATATGTATGAAATGAATTGTTTTCTGTAAGAAACGCTTACTTGAACATTTTTCAGTGTGCTCCTAAAGTTATATGTATGCTCCTAATTTCTTTCATTTAGGAGCACATGCGCTCCTTGAAAAGAAGTAAGGATTGAACACTGCTGTCACATGTGTGAAAGCACTAAGTAAGTGGAGTGTGGTGCAGTCCAAGGGCTTCTGTCACAGGCAGTAGATGTTTACTTTACCCATCCCCCCCCTCCCATTCTCTCTCTCTCCCTCACAGTTGGAAGGAAAGATTTCAAAGTGATCTTCTTGTGGAAAATCCTCATAAATCCCATAACTTTGGCCAAATCCTACATAAAAATATCATTTTTTTGTAGGAATTTTCGTCGCGAATCCATTGATACAGGTTTAAAAGTGGTGAGACTCATAGTTTAGACGCCAGATGCCCCAGTTTGGCACAAAGTCCATGCCCAGAATTTGCCTCCCCATTGGTTTACATTGTAAGGTGTAATGTCGCACTCCAACTTTCAGGGCTTACTAAATCTAAACCGTTCGAGTTATTACAAAGTTTTTAATAACTTTTGCTCAACACAGTGTGATAAGTCATGTATTCAAGTTTGAAGCCGATACCATTAACGCCCTAGGAGGAGATAGCGTTTATTCAAGGTCCAAAATTGGCAAAAAATCGTACTTTGAAATGGACATTGCAGATTTCCTGTTGGATTTAGGTCAGGGGTGTCAGCGTATGATTTGTAGGTCTTGATGAGACGAATAACTGGGTTTTGGTTCAATCTCTCTACGACATTCCTACGGGCCGTGGTGGCCGTTTTAGATACATAGGTGGCGCTAGAGAGCACATTTTGGCACTTTGGGGTTTAATTTTTACATTTTATCAAATTTTTCACCATTCCTGATGTGCGTGCCAAATTTGGTGAGTTTTTGAGCATGTTTAGGGGGTCAAATTTAGAGTTAAAGTGGCGTAATAATAAAGAATAATAATAATAAGAAACAAACAAACACACGAAAAACAAGAGGGTCTTCGCCCTTTGGGCTCAGGCCCTAATTAAAGCTGCAAGCAGCGTTGGACGGGCCTTCGCGCCCTTGCGCACAGCGGGCCGCGGCGCATTCAGTTGAGCTTGTGGGAACCAAGAAAACGTGTGGAGATGATCAGTGTGAGAGTCTTTTTACACACAATGCTAACCAGTGTCTCTCTGTGAGCCCACCCCTCTGTTCACAGACAATTATGAATTATGAAATCAAAATATTGTTAACCTTAATCAATAATTCAGGTACCAACTGTAGGATCTGCGAAGAACACAGTTAATTATTTGCTATAATTATCAATTATCAATAATAATTACTTATAACAATTAACAGAATTATTAATATGAACTAACAGATACGAAGCACCACCCCGAAACTGGGACCAATAACCGAGCAAGGTAGTCTCATAAATGGGAATTCACCTAGAATGTTAATATCTGAGAGATAATCATTCAAGGGTGAACAAAGAAGGGTTGAATTCGAGCTCTGAGTCCTTCAATCAGCCACTTTTCACAATATGTTACCAATAATGACTAAAGAACTTCTCTTTAAAGATATAACAGTGTTTATTAAACTTAGCAAAATTAACAAAGTTAACAAATGCTTCATTCAATAAATAGCTATTCTAAAATCTAATTCTACCAAACAAAACACAAACAGCTTTGCACAGTGTTGGACACTTGCAGGTTGGACACTTTTGTCCGACGTTATCTGACCATCAGATGTGCAAAACGATGTCGGTGCGTGTATCTGTGCGCGCGTGAGTATGGTGTTAGTCACAAGAGAGGGAGGACGGAAAGCGATCGTGAGAGAGAGAGAAGCGGTTCTTTTTCCACAGAGAGCGCACGTATGGACGGCAGTCTGTAACGCACGTTGTCTGGTTTCAGATCGACAAATCAGTTTACTTTCTCACTCACGGCAGCACAAACACAGTAGTCCCGAGCGGGACAAACACAAAATAGTCTAGCGTGGTGAACACAACTAACAGGCAGCAAACAGGCAGCAGCGGAGCGTTAACTGCAGCATGACCGAAAGAAGCACAACCAGTTAGCCTCTGCTAGCCTCTCAGCTAACCCCGGCTCTCTGTTTAGATCCAAACGGAGCACCGAGTCCCGAATTGCTATTTAGGTTAAAGCGGAGAGAATCAGCGGGTCTGTCGGCCAGCTGAGTGAAGTGAAACCTGCGGAAAAAACACCGTGACCATCAAGGTAAAACAGGTCGGCGAAAACACGGCAGCTGGCTCTGAGTGGAGTGGCGGAGAGAACAGCAGAGATGACTCGGCGAAGACGCGCAGGGCAGAGCCGGTCCACGTTATCCCGAAGTAACTTCATTTCCTCTTTCTCGGGGGAATTTGAGGACGCTGGTTGCAGCAGCGGTCTCTCTCGGGTCCAGGAATGTGTTCGGGTGAACACGGGCAAAGTCTCGTCTCGTCCGACGAGGGGAGCCTTCGATGAGGGGAAAACATGTTCGTGGGGTAGTTAAGCTAACTCACAGGGGAACAGGAGTTACCCCTAGCTCAGTGACATGGGAAAGACGTGTAGTTTGGGCGTGCTCGCTTATAAAGGGGTGGTGATGTCATGGCTGAGTCCTCAGGACGCTCCGCTGTGCAGGAGCGTCTCCGCCAATGAGGGACCGATGTTGACTGCTCCCTGCTGAAGTGTGAAAATCGCAAAGCATCCTTGGAAATGGAGTTTGCTACACCCTCATGGCAGGTCCATTACAGTTTTAATACGGAGCTCCGGAACTCCAGCCTTCCTGAGTTTTTCCCTCATATAGGCTATAGTTTTTCTTAATCATTACTACAATATATGATTACATATGTAATAGTCTCCTCAGCCAAGTTAGAAAAAGTATGTGCATGTATGAACAACAGCAATTGGAGAAGATGACAGTCAAAAAGTAATCATGTTAAATAATCATGATCTCAATATTGAACAAAAATGATTGTGATTATAATTTTTGCCATAATCAAGCACCCCTAAAAACAGCAAATTGTGATTTACATACACATACACACACACACACACACACACACACACACACACACACACACACAGTTTAAATATGTATGTGATCAATTGTAAATATGTATGTAATGAATTGTTTTCTTTAAGAAACTCTTACTTGAACATTTTTCAGTGTGCTCCTAAAGTCTGTCATTTAGGAGCACATGTACTCCTTGAAAAGAAGTAATGATTGAACACTGCTGTCAGATATATAGAAGCATTAACTAAGTGGAGTGTGGTACAGTCCAAGGGCTTCTGTCACAGGCAGTAGATGTTTACTTTACCCATCCCCCCCCTCCCATTCTCTCTCTCTCCCTCACAGTTGGAAGGAAAGATTTCAAAGTGATCTTCTTGTGGAAAATCCTCATAAATCCCATAACTTTGGCCAAATCCTACATAAAAATATCATTTTTTTGTAGGAATTTTTGTCGCGAATCCATTGATACAGGTTTGAAAGTGGTGGGACTCATAGTTTAGACGCCAGATGCCCCAGTTTGGCACAAAGTCCATGCCCAGAATTTGCCTCCCCATTGGTTTACATTGTAAGGTGTAATGTCGCACTCCAACTTTCAGGGCTTACTAAATCTAAACCGTTCGAGTTATTACAAAGTTTTTAATAACTTTTGCTCTACACAGTGTGATAAGTCATGTATTAAAGTTTGAAGCCGATACCATTAACGCCCTAGGAGGAGATAGCGTTTATTCAAGGTCCAAAATTGGCAAAAAATCATACTTTGAAATGGACATTGCAGATTTCCTGTTGGATTTAGGTCAGGGGTGTCAGCGTATGATTTGTAGGTCTTGATGAGACGAATAATTGGGTTTTGGTTCGATCTCTCTACGACATTCCTACGGGCCGTGGCGGCCGTTTTAGATACATAGGTGGCGCTAGAGAGCACATTTTGGCACTTTGGGGTTTAATTTTTACATTTTATCAAATTTTTCACCATTCCTGATGTGCGTGCCAAATTTGGTGAGTTTTTGAGCATGTTTAGGGGGTCAAATTTAGAGTTAAAGTCGCGTAACAAGAAAGAAAGAATAATAATTAAAGCTGCAAGCAGCGATGATCGGGCCCTCGCGTCCTTGCGTATGTCGGGGCTCGGCGCTGGTGAAGAGCTTCTGTCAGGGGCATATAGATGTCCCCAGACCTGGGCTGTTTTCAGACAGTGCAAGGGGAGATTAACGTCACATCCTCAATCACCTACTCTGCCTGCTGCAGGGGCTGCTGCATTGAAATGTCGTAGGGGGCGCTATGGAGCCAGTTTTCATCACTGACTGAATATTGCTATTTAGATGTGTTCAGGCTGGGAGTCTTATCAAACATGTAAAGTTTGGTGTAGACTCCAGCATTTACACTAAACTTATAGCAATTTCGCCTGTCATGGCGAAACATCAAAACTCAACGCCACGCCACGGCCACACGCTTCAATGATAACTAAATCTTTTGATAACTTTTGATCACACACTAGTGCAGATGACACACACTGATTTTGAAGTCGTTACGATGAATTCTGTAGGAGGAGTTCGTTAAAATACAAGGTATGCGAAATGGCCAAAAAAACGCGAAAAATGACCACTTTTATCAAGATGGCCGACTTCCTGTAGGACTTACGATATGGCTCCAAGAGGCTTTTTTGTGCGTCTTGACATGATACATTAGCCTCCCGAATTTCATTTTCCTAGGTTCATCTGGAAGGCGGGGCTACAATTTTGAAATTTTCAAGGGGGCGCTGTTGAGCCATATTGTCACGTCTATGCAAATGACCTATCCAGGATTTTAGCTGGTGTCGCTCCAGACATGTGTGCCAAGTTTCGTGACTGTAGACCCATCCCTTATCCCTAAAATACAGCATCGTATTTCATGGCGAAGGATGTGTCGCCATGGCAACGGCGTTTGGTCATGGGTCATGACCTACCCAATGTAGCATCACCAAGGTCTTACATCTTAGCTGAGTCAATTTCAGATGCATCGGCCAAATTTCCTAGGAGTAATACAACAAAGAACGACGCATGATACTTCCTGTTGCCAGTAGGTGGCGCTATGACTCTCACTAAATATGGGCCTGAAAATGTGTTCAGACCGGGACTCTTAACAAGCATATGAAATTTGGAAAAGATCAGACCATGTGGAGTCAAGTTATAAGGCTTTGAAATTTCATGGCGAGACATCGAAATTCGCCGCGTCGTCATGGCAACACCTTTCCACGAAAAGTCACCAACTTCATAATATACCATCTCCAAGGTCTTTAGGCTATTCTGAGTAAATTTGAGGTGGATCCCATCACCGTGCCACCCACAGAGCGTCAAAGTGTAAAACATGTAACTTCCTGTTGCCAGTAGGTGGCGCTATGACTTACATCCAATATTGACACATGGATGTGTTCAGGACGGGACTCTTTCCAAGCACAAAAGGTTTGGGTCTCTTAGGATCGTGCATGCCGGAGTTATGGCTGTTTGAATTTTCACGGCGAAGGATCGAAATTCGCCGCCCGACCACACCCCCTCAACAATGTCGAAAACTCACCGTTTTGATAACTTTTCATCTCCCAGGTCTGTAGATGATACTGACCGAATTTCAAGTTGCTGAGGTCAAATCCCTAGGAGGAGTTCGTTAAAGTACGCGGGCTAAAAACGGCAAAATTGGCCTGAAAATCGCAACTTTGAACCAAAATGGCCGACTTCCTGTTGGATTTAGGGTATGGCTCCAAGAGACTTTTTGGTGCGTCTGGTCATGATATATAAGCACACCAAATTTCATTGTTCTACGACCATCTGTATCGTGGGGCTCGCTTTTCTTAATTTTCTAGGTGGCGCTGTCGAGCCATTTTTCCCCGCATTTTTTGCGAGACGCATAAAATCTGCGATTTTCACCAGAACTGACGCGCACGCCAATTTCGGTGAGTTTTGGTACACGTTTGTAGAAGTTATTTGAGGTCAAAGAGTCGCAATAATAATAATAATAATAATAATAATAATAATAATAATAATAATAATAATAATAATAATAATAATAATAATTCCTTTGGAAACAAGAGGGCTTCGCGCTGGTCAGCGCTCGGGCCCTAATAATTAAAGCTGCAAGCAGCGTTGGACGGGCCTTCGCGCCCTTGCGCACGTCGGGCCGCGGCGCAGTCAGTTGAGCTTGTGGGAACCAAGAAAACGTTTGGAGATGATCAGTGTGAGAGTCTTTTTACACACAATGCTAACCAGTGTCTCTCTGTGAGCGCACCCCTCCGTTCACAGACAATTATGAATTATGAAATCAAAATATTGTTAACCTTAATCAGTAATTCAGGTACCAACTATAGGATCTGCGAAGAACACAGTTAATTATTTGCTATAATTATCAATAATAATTAATTATAACAATTAACAGAATTATTAATATGAACTAACAGATACGAAGCACCACCCCGAAACCGGGACCAATAACCGAGCAAGGTAGTCTCATAAATGGGAGTTCACCTAGAATGTTCATATCTGAGAGATAATTATTCAAGGGTGAACAAAGAAGGGTTGAATTCGAGCTCTGACTCCTTCAATCAGCCACTTTTCACAATATGTTACCAATAATGACTAAAGAACTTCTCTTTAAAGATATAACAGTGTTTATTAAACTTAGCAAAATTAACAAAGTTAACAAATGCTTCACTCAATAAATAGCTATTCTAAAATCTAATTCTACCAAACAAAACACAAACAGCTTTGCACGGGGTTGGACACCTGCAGGTTGGACACTTTTGTCCGACGTTATCTGACCATCAGATGTGCAAAACGATGTCGGTGCGTGTATCTGTGCGCGCGTGAGTGTGGTGTTAGTCACAAGAGACGGAGGAGGGAAAGCGATCGTGAGAGAGAGAGAGAAGCGGTTCTTTTTCCACAGAGAGCGCACGTACGGACGGCAGTCTGTAACGCACGTTGTCTGGTTTCAGATCGACAAATCAGTTTACTTTTTCACTCACGGCAGCACAAACACAGTAGTCCCGAGCGGGACAAACACAAAATAGTCTAGCGTGGTGAACACAACTAACAGGCAGCAAACAGGCAGCAGCGGAGCGTTAACTGCAGCATGACCGAAAGAAGCACAACCAGTTCGCCTCTGATAGCCTCTCAGCTAACCCTGGCTCTCTGTTTAGATCCAAACGGAGCACTGAGTCCCGATTTGTTATTTAGGTTAAAGCGGAGAACAGGCAGCAAACAGGCAGCAGCGGAGCGTTAACTGCAGCATGACCGAAAGAAGCACAACCAGTTCGCCTCTGCTAGCCTCTCAGCTAACCCTGGCTCTCTGTTTAGATCCAAACGGAGCACTGAGTCCCGATTTGTTATTTAGGTTAAAGCGGAGAACAGGCAGCAGCGGAGCGTTAATTGCAGCATGACCGAAAGAAGCACAACCAGTTCGCCTCTGCTAGCCTCTCAGCACCGAGTCCCGATTTGTTATTTAGGTTAAAGCGGACAGAATCAGCGGGTCTGTCGGCCAGCTGAGTGAAGTGAAACCTGCGGAAAAAACACCGTGACCATCACGGTAAAACAGTCCGTAGAGAACTACCGTGTTCAGCTGTACAGATAGGAGGGAGAGCGATCGTGAGAGAGAGAGAAGCGGTTCTTTTTCCACAGAGAGCGCACGTATGGACGGCAGTCTGTAACGCACGTTGTCTGGTTTAAGATCGACAAATCAGTTTACTTTCTCACTCACGGCAGCACAAACACAGTAGTCCCGAGCGGGACAAACACAAAATAGTCAAGCGTGGTGAACACAACTAACAGGCAGCAAACAGGCAGCAGCGGAGCGTTAACTGCAGCATGACCGAAAGAAGCACAACCAGTTAGCCTCTGCTAGCCTCTCAGCTAACCCCGGCTCTCTGTTTAGATCCAAACGGAGCACCGAGTCCCGAATTGCTATTTAGGTTAAAGCGGAGAGAATCAGCGGGTCTGTCGGCCAGCTCAGTGAAGTGTAACCTGCGGAAAAAACACCGTGACCATCAAGGTAAAACAGGTCGGCGAAAACACGGCAGCTGGCTCTGAGTGGAGTGGCGGAGAGAACAGCAGAGATGACTCGGCGAAGACGCGCAGGGCAGAGCCGGTCCACGTTATCCCGAAGTAACTTCATTTCCTCTTTCTCCGGGGGAATTTGAGGACGCTGGTTGCAGCAGCGGTCTCTCTCGGGTCCAGGAATGTGTTCGGGTGAACACGGGCAAAGTCTCGTCTCGTCCGACGAGGGGAGTCTTCGATGAGGGGAAAACATGTTCGTGGGGTAGTCAAGCTAACTCACAGGGGAACAGGAGTTAACCCTAGCTCAGTGACATGGGAAAGACGTATATTTCGGGCGTGCTCGCTTATAAAGGGGTGGTGATGTCATGGCTGCGTCCTCAGGACGCTCCGCTGTGCAGGAGCGTCTCCGCCAATGAGGGACCGATATTGACTGCTCCCTGCTGAGGTGTGAAAATCGCAAAGCATTCTTGGAAATGGAGTTTGCTCCACCCTCATGGCAGGTCCATTACAGTTTTAATACGGAGCTCCGGAGCTCCAGCCTTCCTGAGTTTTTCCCTCATATAGGCTATACTTTTTCTTAATCATTACTACAATATATGATTAGATGTGTAATAGTCTCCTCAGCCAAGTTAGAAAAAATATGTGCATGTATGAACAACAGCAATTGCAGAAGATGACAGGCAAAAAGTAATCATGTTAAATAATCATGATCTCAATATTGAACAAAAATGATTGTGATTATAATTTTTGCCATAAACAAGCACCCCTAAAAACAGCTAATTGTGATTTACATACACACACACACACGCACACACACACACACACACACACACACACACATACACACATACACACACACACAGAGTTTAAATATGTATGTGATCAATTGTAAATATGTTACAATGAATTGTTTTCTGTAAGAAACTCTTACTTGCACATTTTTCAGTGTGCTCCTAAAGTTATATATATGCTCCTAATTTCTTTCATTTAGGAGCACATGTACTCCTTGAAAAGAAGTAAGGATTGAACACTGCTGTCACATGTGTGAAAGCACTAAGTAACTGGAGTGTGGTGCAGTCCAAGGGCTTCTGTCACAGGCAGTAGATGTTTACTTTACCCATCCCCCCCCCTCCCATTCTCTCTCTCTCCCTCACAGTTGGAAGGAAAGATTTCAAAGTGATCTTCTTGTGAAAAATCCTCATAAATCCCATAACTTTGGCCAAATCCTACATAAAAATATCCTTTTTTTTGTAGGAATTTTCGTCGCGAATCCATTGATACAGGTTTGAAAGTGGTGGGACTTATAGTTTAGACGCCAGATGCCCCAGTTTGGCACAAAGTCCATGCCCAGAATTTGCCTCCCCATTGGTTTACATTGTAAGGTGTAATGTCGCACTCCAACTTTCAGGGCTTACTAAATCTAAACCGTTCGAGTTATTACAAAGTTTTTAATAACTTTTGCTCAACACAGTGTGATAAGTCATGTATTCAAGTTTGAAGCCGATACCATTAACGCCCTAGAAGGAGATAGCGTTTATTCAAGGTCCAAAATTGGCAAAAAATCGTACTTTGAAATGGACATTGCGGATTTCCTGTTGGATTTAGGTCAGGGGTGTCAGCGTATGATTTGTAGGTCTTGCTGAGACGAATAATTGAGTTTTGGTTCGATCTCTCTACGACATTCCTACGGGCCGTGGTGGCCGTTTCAGATACATAGGTGGCGCTAGAGAGCACATTTTGGCACTTTGGGGTTTAATTTTTACATTTTATCAAATTTTTCACCATTCCTGATGTGCGTGCCAAATTTGGTGAGTTTTTGAGCATGTTTAGGGGGTCAAATTTAGAGTTAAAGTGGCGTAATAATAAAGAATAATAATAATTAAAGCTGCAAGCAGCGATGATCGGGCCCTCGCACCCCAGCGCATGTCGAAGTGACGCTCAGTCGAAGGGCTTTTGTCAGTGACTTGTTGTGTAAAGTTTGAGGCAGATCCAACCGTGTACACTCAAGTTATATCAATTTCCTCTGTCATGGCGAAACATCAAAACTCAACGCCACGCCACGGCCAAACCATCATGATCATACACTAGTCTAGATGACACACACTGATTTTTAAGTCCTTACGATGGATTCTGTAGGAGGAGTTCTTTAAAATACAAGGTATGCGAAATGGCCAAGAAAAGGCGAAAATATACCATTTTTCTCAAGATGGCCGACTTCCTGTTCGACTTACAATAAGGCTTCAAGAGGCTTTTTTGTGCGTGTTGACATTATACATGTGCCCTGTGAATTTCATCTTTCTACGTTAATCTGGAAGGCGGGGCTGCAATTTTGAAATTTTAAAGGGGGCGCTGTTGAGCCATTTTGCCACGCCCATTCAAAGCGACCACATAGGATTTTAGCTGACATCACTCTAGACATGTGTGTCAAGTTTCATGACTGTAGAGCAATCCCTTCTCCCTGAAAAACAGTATCATATTTCATGGCGAAGGATGTGTCGCCATGGTAACAGCATTCAGTTTTGGGTCATGAGCTGCCAAATGTAGCATCACCAAGGTCTCGTTTATTAGCTGACTTAATTTCAGGTGCATCAGCCAAATTTCCTAGGAGTAATTAGACAAAGTACGACGCATGATACTTCCTGTTGCCAGTAGGTGGCGCTATGACTTTCGCTAAATATGAGACTGAACATGTGTTCAGATTGGGACTCTTAACAAGCATATGAAATTTGGAAAAGATCAGACCACGTGGAGTCAAGTTATAAGGCATTGAAATTTCATGGCGTCACATCGAAATTCGCCGCATCGCCATGGCAACACCTTTCAACGAAGGGTCACCAACTTCATAATATAAGATCTCCAAGGTCTTGAGGCTATTCTCAGTAAATTTCAGCTGGATTCCATCACCGTGCTGCCCACAGGGCGTCAGAGCGTAAAACATGTAACTTCCTGTTGCCAGGAGGTGGCGCTATGACTCATATCCTGTATTGTCACATGGACCCGTTCAGGGCGGGACTCTTATGAAGCACAAAAGGTTTGGCTCTCTTAGGATCATGTATGCCGGAGTTATAGCCGTTTCATTTTTCATGGCGAAGGATCGAAATTCGCCGCCCAGCCACGCCCCCTAGGAAAGACTAATGAGAATTGTTTTAATAACTTTTAATCTCCTATGCCTGTAGATGATACGGACCGAATTTGAAAGTCCTGGGGTCAAATCTCTAGGAGGAGTTCGTTAAAGTATGCGGGCTGGAAATGACAAAATCGGTGCAAAATTTCAACTTTGATACAAAATGGCCGACTTCCTGTTGGAGTTAGGCTATGTGTCCTTGAGACTTTTTGGTGCGTCTGGTCATGATACATATGCATACCGAATTTCGTTCTCCTACGACAATCTGTATCGAGGGGCTCAATTTTCTTGACTTTCTAGGTGGCGCTGTCGAGCCATTTTGTCCCGCTTTATTTCGAGACCCATAAAATATCGAAATTTTCGCCAGTCCTGACATCTGTGCAAATTTTCATGAGTTTTCGTGCATGTTTAGGCCCTCAAAAATGCGTTTGTTTCGGAGGAATAATAATAATAATAATAATTCCTTCAGTTTCAATAGGGCTTCGCACCGGTAGGTGCTCGGGCCCTAATTAAAGCTGCAAGCAGCGTTGGACGGGCCTTCGCGCCCTTGCGCACGTCGGGCCGCGGCGCAGTCAGTTCAGCTTGTGGGAACCAAGAAAACGTTTGGAGATGATCAGTGTGAGAGTCTTTTTACACACAATACTAACCAGTGTCTCTCTGTGAGCCCACCCCTCTGTTCACAGACAATTATGAATTATGAAATCAAAATATTGTTAACCTTAATCAATAATTCAGGTACCAACTGTAGGATCTGCGAAAAACACAGTTAATTATTTGCTATAATTATCAATGATCAATAATAATTAATTATAACAATTAACAGAATTATTAATATGAACTAACAGATACGAAGCACCACCCCGAAACCGGGACCAATAACCGAGCAAAATAGTCTCATAAATGGGAGTTCACCTAGAATGTTAATATCTGAGAGATAATCATTCAAGGGTGAACAAAGAAGGGTTGAATTCGAGCTCTGACTCCTTCAATCAGCCACTTTTCACAATATGTTACCAATAATGACTAAAGAACTTCTCTTTGAAGATATAACAGTGTTTATTAAACTTAGCAAAATTAACAAAGTTAACAAATGCTTCATTCAATAAATAGCTATTCAAAAATCTAATTCTACCAAACAAAACACAAACAGCTTTGCACAGGGTTGGACACTTGCAAGTTGGACACTTTTGTCCGACGTTATCTGACCATCAGATGTGCAAAACGATGTCAGCAGGCAGCAGCGGAGCGTTAACTGCAGCATGACCGAAAGAAGCACAACCAGTTAGCCTCTGCTAGCCTCTCAGCTAACCCCGGCTATCTGTTTAGATCCAAACGGAGCACCGAGTCCCGATTTGTTATTTAGGTTAAAGCGGAGAACAGGCAGCAAACAGGCAGCAGCGGAGCGTTAACTGCAGCATGACCGAAAGAAGCACAACCAGTTCGCCTCTGCTAGCCTCTCAGCTAACCCTGGCTCTCTGTTTAGATCCAAACGGAGCACTGAGTCCCGATTTGTTATTTAGGTTAAAGCGGAGAACAGGCAGCAGCGGAGCGTTAACTGCAGCATGACCGAAAGAAGCACAACCAGTTCGCCTCTGCTAGCCTCTCAGCTAACCCCGACTCTCTGTTTAGATCCAAACGAAGCACCAACTCCCGATTTGTTATTTAAGTTAAAGCGCAGAGAATCAGCGGGTCTGTCGGCCAGCTGAGTGAAGTGAAACCTGCGGAAAAAACACCGTGACCATCACGGTAAAACAGTCCGTAGAGAACTACCGTGTTCAGCTGCACAGATAGGAAATCCCTCGGCTGACAGGATGTACCACTCGATGAGGAAAAATATTTTACCCTCGCCTTTTTGGTTGGCAACAACGGTTGGCAACCAGCATATTGGGTGCATTACTGCCACCCTCTCCCTGAGTTTTTCCCTCATATCAGCTATAGTCTTTCTTGATCATTAGTACAATATATGATCACATATGTAATAGTCCCCTCAGCCAAGTTAGAAAAAATATGTGCATGTATGAACAACAGCAATTGGAGAAGATGACAGTCAAAAAGTAATCATGTTAAATAATCATGATCTTAATATTGAAAAAAAATGATCGTGATTATATTTTTTGCCATAATCAAGCACCCCTAAAAACAGCAAATTGTGATTTACATACACACGCACACACACACACACACACACACATACACACACACAGAGTTTAAATATGTATGTGATCAATTGTAAATATGTTATAATGAATTGTTTTCTTTAAGAAACTCTTACTTGCACATTTTTCAGTGTGCTCCTAAAGTTATATATATGCTCCTAATTTCTTTCATTTAGGAGCACATGTACTCCTTGAAAAGAAGTAGGGATTGAACACTGCTGTCAGATATGTGGAAACACTAAGTGGAGTGTGGCCAGTCCAAGGGCTTCTGTCACAGGCAGTAGATGTTTACTTTACCCATCCCCCCCTCCCATTCTCTCTCTCTCCCTCACAGCTGCAGAGAAGGATATTAGTGTACTCTACTTGTGAAAAATCCTCATAAATCCCATAACTTTGGCCAAATTCTACATAAAAATCACATTTTTTTGTAGGAATTTTCGTCGCGAATCCATTGATACAGGTTTGAAAGTGGTGGGACTTATAGTTTAGACGCCAGATGCCCCAGTTTGGCACAAAGTCCATGCCCAGAATTTGCCTCCCCATTGGTTTACATTGTAAGGTGTAATGTCGCACTCCAACTTTCAGGGCTTACTAAATCTAAACCGTTCGAGTTATTACAAAGTTTTTAATAACTTTTGCTCAACACAGTGTGATAAGTCATGTATTAAAGTTTGAAGCCGATACCATTAACGCCCTAGGAGGAGATAGCGTTTATTCAAGGTCCAAAATTGGCAAAAAATCGTACTTTGAAATGGACATTGCAGATTTCCTGTTGGATTTAGGTCAGGGGTGTCAGCGTATGATTTGTAGGTCTTGATGAGACGAATAATTGGGTTTTGGTTCGATCTCTCTACGACATTCCTACGGGCCGTGGTGGCCGTTTTAGATACATAGGTGGCGCTAGAGAGCACATTTTGGCACTTTGGGGTTTAATTTTTACATTTTATCAAATTTTTCACCATTCCTGATGTGCGTGCCAAATTTGGTGAGTTTTTGAGCATGTTTAGGGGGTCAAATTTAGAGTTAAAGTGGCGTAATAATAAAGAATAATAATAATTAAAGCTGCAAGCAGCGTTGGACGGGCCTTCGCGCCCTTGCGCACGTCGGGCCGCGGCGCAGTCAGTTGAGCTTGTGGGAACCAAGAAAACGTTTGGAGATGATCAGTGTGAGAGTCTTTTGACACACAATACTAACTACTTTCTCTCCGTGAGCGCACGCCTCTGTTTATCACAGATAATTATGGCTTATGAAATTAAAATATTGTTAACCTTAATCAATAATTCAGGCACCAACTGTAGCATGTATGAGGAACACAGTTGATTATTTGCCATAATTATCAATTATCTAAGATAATTAACTAATTATAATAATTAATAGAATTATTAATATGAACTAACAAGCACGGAGCACCACCCGGAAACCAGGACCAATAACCGAACAAGGTAATCTCATAAATGGGATTTCACCTAGAATGCTAATATCTGCGAGATATCAACATTCAAGGGTGAACAAAGAAGGGTTGAATTCAAGCTCTGACTCCTTTAATCAGCCACTTCTCACAATATGTTACACACAATAATGACAAAAGAACTTCTCTTTAAAGATATAACATTGTTTATTAAACGTAGCAAAATTAACAAAGTTAACATATACTTCATTCAATAAACAGCTATTCTAAAATCTAATTCTACCAAACAAAACACAAACAGCTTTGCACAGAGTTGGACACTTGCAGGGGAATGCGTGTGTGTGTGTGTGTGTGTTAGTAGCAAGAGAGGAAGGAGGGAAAGCGATCGTGAGAGGGAGAGAAGCGGCTCTTTTGACCACAGAGAGCGCACGTACGGACGGCAGTCTGTAACGTACGTTGTCTGGTTTCTGATCTCACGGTGGCACAAAAGTAGCAGTTGTCCCGACCGGGAAAAACACAAAATAGTCTAGCGTGGTGAACACAACTAACAGGCAGCGAACTTAAAATACTCCTCACAGTAAAGCAGAGAAAAATGGACTCGGCGGTCCGTCAACTCACACAACAAGAACAACAGCAATAAAGCTAAAAAGGCTAAATGCTAAACAACAGCAACTGATGCTGAAAAGAACACACAACTAACACTGCCTATGCCCAGACTTATGCCTCTTACTTGGTCGCTTCAGAAAGTGCGCAGGTTGTGTGTGTGTGTAGTCCGTCTTAATGTCCATCTTTGTTCTTGGCTCGGAGGCAGACGGTGCCGTTCTCGCACGTCGTCGAAAACAAGGCAGCTGGCTCTGAGTGGAGTGGCGGAGAGAACAGCAGAGACAACTCGGCGAAGACGCGCAGGGCAGAGCCGGTCCACGTTATCGCGAAGTAACTTCATTTCCTCTTTCTCGGGGGAATTTGAGGACGCTGGTTGCAGCAGCGGTCTCTCTCGGGTCCAGGAATGTGTTCGGGTGAACACGGGCAAAGTCTCGTCTCGTCCGACGAGGGGAGTCTTCGATGAGGGGAAAACATGTTCGTGGGGTAGTCAAGCTAACTCACAGGGGAACAGGAGTTACCCCTAGCTCAGTGACATGGGAAAGACGTGTAGTTTGGGCGTGCTCGCTTATAAAGGGGTGGTGATGTCATGGCTGCGTCCTCAGGACGCTCCGCTGTGCAGGAGAGTCTCCGCCAATGAGGGACCGATGTTGACTGCTCCCTGCTGAGGTGTGAAAATCGCAAAGCATCCTTGGAAATGGAGTTTGCTCCACCCTCATGGCAGGTCCATTACAGTTTTAATACGGAGCTCCGGAACTCCAGCCTTCCTGAGTTTTTCCCTCATATAGGCTATAGTTTTTCTTAATCATTACTACAATATATGATTACATATGTAATAGTCTCCTCAGCCAAGTTAGAAAAAGTATGTGCATGTATGAACAACAGCAATTGGAGAAGATGACAGTCAAAAAGTAATCATGTTAAATAATCATGATCTCAATATTGAACAAAAATGATTGTGATTATAATTTTTGCCATAATCAAGCACCCCTAAAAACAGCAAATTGTGATTTACATACACATACACACACACACACACACACACACACACACACACACACACACAGTTTAAATATGTATGTGATAAATTGTAAATATGTATGTAATGAATTGTTTTATTTAAGAAACTCTTACTTGAACATTTTTCAGTGTGCTCCTAAAGTTATATGTATGCTCCTAATTTCTGTCATTTAGGAGCACATGTACTCCTTGAAAAGAAGTAAGGATTGAACACTGCTGTCACTGCTGCAGTCCAAGGGCTTCTGTCACAGACAGTAGATGTTTACTTTACCCATCCCCCCCCTCCCATTCTCTCTCTCTCCCTCACAGCTGCAGAGAAGATTTTAGTGTACTCTACTTGTGAAATATGCTCATAAATCCCATAACTTTGGCCAAATCCTACATAAAAATATCATTTTTTTGTAGGAATTTTCGTCGCGAATCCATTGATACAGGTTTGAAAGTGGTGGGACTTATAGTTTAGACGCCAGATGCCCCAGTTTGGCACAAAGTCCATGCCCAGAATTTGCCTCCCCATTGGTTTACATTGTAAGGTGTAATGTCGCACTCCAACTTTCAGGGCTTACTAAATCTAAACCGTTCGAGTTATTACAAAGTTTTTAATAACTTTTGCTCAACACAGTGTGATAAGTCATGTATTAAAGTTTGAAGCCGATACCATTAACGCCCTAGGAGGAGATAGCGTTTATTCAAGGTCCAAAATTGGCAAAAAATCATACTTTGAAATGGACATTGCAGATTTCCTGTTGGATTTAGGTCAGGGGTGTCAGCGTATGATTTGTAGGTCTTGATGAGACGAATAATTGGGTTTTGGTTCGATCTCTCTACGACATTCCTATGGGCCGTGGTGGCCGTTTTAGATACATAGGTGGCGCTAGAGAGCACATTTTGGCACTTTGGGGTTTAATTTTTACATTTTATCAAATTTTTCACCATTCCTGATGTGCGTGCCAAATTTGGTGAGTTTTTGAGCATGTTTAGGGGGTCAAATTTAGAGTTAAAGTGGCGTAATAATAAAGAATAATAATAATAATAATAATAATAATAAGAAACAAACAAACACACGAAAAACAAGAGGGTCTTCGCCCTTTGGGCTCAGGCCCTAATAAGAAACAAACAAACACACGAAAAACAATAGGGTCTTCGCCCTTTGGGCTCAGGCCCTAATTAAAGCTGCAAGCAGCGTTGGACGGGCCTTCGCGCCCTTGCGCACGTCAAGCCGCGGCGCAGTCAGTTGAGCTTGTGGGAACCAAGAAAACGTTTGGAGATGATCAGTGTGAGAGTCTTTTTACACACAATACTAACCAGTGTCTCTCTGTGAGCCCACCCCTCCGTTCACAGACAATTATGAATTATGAAATCAAAATATTGTTAACCTTAATCAATAATTCAGGTACCAACTGTAGGATCTGCGAAGAACACAGTTAATTATTTGCTATAATTATCAATTATCAATAATAATTAATTATAACAATTAACAGAGTTATTAATATGAACTAACAGATACGAAGCACCACCCCGAAACCGGGACCAATAACCGAGCAAGGTAGTCTCATAAATGGGAGTTCACCTAGAATGTTCATATCTGAGAGATAATCATTCAAGGGTGAACAAAGAAGGGTTGAATTCGAGCTCTGACTCCTTCAATCAGCCACTTTTCACAATATGTTACCAATAATGACTAAATAACTTCTCTTTAAAGATATAACAGTGTTTATTAAACTTAGCAAAATTAACAAAGTTAACAAATGCTTCACTCAATAAATAGCTATTCTAAAATCTAATTCTACCAAACAAAACACAAACAGCTTTGCACGGGGTTGGACACCTGCAGGTTGGACACTTTTGTCCGACGTTATCTGACCATCAGATGTGCAAAACGATGTCGGTGCGTGTATCTGTGCGCGCGTGAGTGTGGTGTTAGTCACAAGAGACGGAGGAGGGAAAGCGATCGTGAGAGAGAGAGAGAAGCGGTTCTTTTTCCACAGAGAGCGCACGTACGGACGGCAGTCTGTAACGCACGTTGTCTGGTTTCAGATCGACAAATCAGTTTACTTTTTCACTCACGGCAGCACAAACACAGTAGTCCCGAGCGGGACAAACACAAAATAGTCTAGCGTGGTGAACACAACTAACAGGCAGCAAACAGGCAGCAGCGGAGCGTTAACTGCAGCATGACCGAAAGAAGCACAACCAGTTCGCCTCTGATAGCCTCTCAGCTAACCCTGGCTCTCTGTTTAGATCCAAACGGAGCACTGAGTCCCGATTTGTTATTTAGGTTAAAGCGGAGAACAGGCAGCAAACAGGCAGCAGCGGAGCGTTAACTGCAGCATGACCGAAAGAAGCACAACCAGTTCGCCTCTGCTAGCCTCTCAGCTAACCCTGGCTCTCTGTTTAGATCCAAACGGAGCACTGAGTCCCGATTTGTTATTTAGGTTAAAGCGGAGAACAGGCAGCAGCGGAGCGTTAATTGCAGCATGACCGAAAGAAGCACAACCAGTTCGCCTCTGCTAGCCTCTCAGCACCGAGTCCCGATTTGTTATTTAGGTTAAAGCGGACAGAATCAGCGGGTCTGTCGGCCAGCTGAGTGAAGTGAAACCTGCGGAAAAAACACCGTGACCATCACGGTAAAACAGTCCGTAGAGAACTACCGTGTTCAGCTGTACAGATAGGAGGGAGAGCGATCGTGAGAGAGAGAGAAGCGGTTCTTTTTCCACAGAGAGCGCACGTATGGACGGCAGTCTGTAACGCACGTTGTCTGGTTTAAGATCGACAAATCAGTTTACTTTCTCACTCACGGCAGCACAAACACAGTAGTCCCGAGCGGGACAAACACAAAATAGTCAAGCGTGGTGAACACAACTAACAGGCAGCAAACAGGCAGCAGCGGAGCGTTAACTGCAGCATGACCGAAAGAAGCACAACCAGTTAGCCTCTGCTAGCCTCTCAGCTAACCCCGGCTCTCTGTTTAGATCCAAACGGAGCACCGAGTCCCGAATTGCTATTTAGGTTAAAGCGGAGAGAATCAGCGGGTCTGTCGGCCAGCTCAGTGAAGTGTAACCTGCGGAAAAAACACCGTGACCATCAAGGTAAAACAGGTCGGCGAAAACACGGCAGCTGGCTCTGAGTGGAGTGGCGGAGAGAACAGCAGAGATGACTCGGCGAAGACGCGCAGGGCAGAGCCGGTCCACGTTATCCCGAAGTAACTTCATTTCCTCTTTCTCCGGGGGAATTTGAGGACGCTGGTTGCAGCAGCGGTCTCTCTCGGGTCCAGGAATGTGTTCGGGTGAACACGGGCAAAGTCTCGTCTCGTCCGACGAGGGGAGTCTTCGATGAGGGGAAAACATGTTCGTGGGGTAGTCAAGCTAACTCACAGGGGAACAGGAGTTAACCCTAGCTCAGTGACATGGGAAAGACGTATATTTCGGGCGTGCTCGCTTATAAAGGGGTGGTGATGTCATGGCTGCGTCCTCAGGACGCTCCGCTGTGCAGGAGCGTCTCCGCCAATGAGGGACCGATATTGACTGCTCCCTGCTGAGGTGTGAAAATCGCAAAGCATTCTTGGAAATGGAGTTTGCTCCACCCTCATGGCAGGTCCATTACAGTTTTAATACGGAGCTCCGGAGCTCCAGCCTTCCTGAGTTTTTCCCTCATATAGGCTATACTTTTTCTTAATCATTACTACAATATATGATTAGATGTGTAATAGTCTCCTCAGCCAAGTTAGAAAAAATATGTGCATGTATGAACAACAGCAATTGCAGAAGATGACAGGCAAAAAGTAATCATGTTAAATAATCATGATCTCAATATTGAACAAAAATGATTGTGATTATAATTTTTGCCATAAACAAGCACCCCTAAAAACAGCTAATTGTGATTTACATACACACACACACACGCACACACACACACACACACACACACACACACATACACACATACACACACACACAGAGTTTAAATATGTATGTGATCAATTGTAAATATGTTACAATGAATTGTTTTCTGTAAGAAACTCTTACTTGCACATTTTTCAGTGTGCTCCTAAAGTTATATATATGCTCCTAATTTCTTTCATTTAGGAGCACATGTACTCCTTGAAAAGAAGTAAGGATTGAACACTGCTGTCACATGTGTGAAAGCACTAAGTAACTGGAGTGTGGTGCAGTCCAAGGGCTTCTGTCACAGGCAGTAGATGTTTACTTTACCCATCCCCCCCCCTCCCATTCTCTCTCTCTCCCTCACAGTTGGAAGGAAAGATTTCAAAGTGATCTTCTTGTGAAAAATCCTCATAAATCCCATAACTTTGGCCAAATCCTACATAAAAATATCCTTTTTTTTGTAGGAATTTTCGTCGCGAATCCATTGATACAGGTTTGAAAGTGGTGGGACTTATAGTTTAGACGCCAGATGCCCCAGTTTGGCACAAAGTCCATGCCCAGAATTTGCCTCCCCATTGGTTTACATTGTAAGGTGTAATGTCGCACTCCAACTTTCAGGGCTTACTAAATCTAAACCGTTCGAGTTATTACAAAGTTTTTAATAACTTTTGCTCAACACAGTGTGATAAGTCATGTATTCAAGTTTGAAGCCGATACCATTAACGCCCTAGAAGGAGATAGCGTTTATTCAAGGTCCAAAATTGGCAAAAAATCGTACTTTGAAATGGACATTGCGGATTTCCTGTTGGATTTAGGTCAGGGGTGTCAGCGTATGATTTGTAGGTCTTGCTGAGACGAATAATTGAGTTTTGGTTCGATCTCTCTACGACATTCCTACGGGCCGTGGTGGCCGTTTCAGATACATAGGTGGCGCTAGAGAGCACATTTTGGCACTTTGGGGTTTAATTTTTACATTTTATCAAATTTTTCACCATTCCTGATGTGCGTGCCAAATTTGGTGAGTTTTTGAGCATGTTTAGGGGGTCAAATTTAGAGTTAAAGTGGCGTAATAATAAAGAATAATAATAATAAGAAAGAAACAAACGGACGAAAAACAATAGGGTCTTCGCCCTTTGGGCTCAGGCCCTAATAAGAAAGAAACAAACGGACGAAAAACAATAGGGTCTTCGCCCTTTGGGCTCAGGCCCTAATTAAAGCTGCAAGCAGCGTTGGACGGGCCTTCGCGCCCTTGCGCACGTCGGGCCGCGGCGCAGTCAGTTGAGCTTGTGGGAACCAAGAAAACGTTTGGAGATGATCAGTGTGAGAGTCTTTTTACACACAATGCTAACCAGTGTCTCTCTGTGAGCGCACCCCTCTGTTCACAGACAATTATGAATTATGAAATCAAAATATTGTTAACCTTAATCAGTAATTCAGGTACCAACTATAGGATCTGCGAAGAACACAGTTAATTATTTGCTATAATTATCAATAATAATTAATTATAACAATTAACAGAATTATTAATATGAACTAACAGATACGAAGCACCACCCCGAAACCGGGACCAATAACCGAGCAAGGTAGTCTCATAAATGGGAGTTCACCTAGAATGTTAATATCTGAGAGATAATTATTCAAGGGTGAACAAAGAAGGGTTGAATTCGAGCTCTGACTCCTTCAATCAGCCACTTTTCACAATATGTTACCAATAATGACTAAAGAACTTCTCTTTAAAGACATAACAGTGTTTATTAAACTTAGCAAAATTAACAAAGTTAACAAATGCTTCATTCAATAAATAGCTATTCTAAAATCTAATTCTACCAAACAAAACACAAACAGCTTTGCACAGGGTTGGACACTTGCAGGTTGGACACTTTTGTCCGACGTTATCTGACCATCAGATGTGCAAAACGATGTCGGTGCGTGTATCTGTGCGCGCGTGAGTATGGTGTTAGTCACAAGAGAGGGAGGAGGGAAAGCGATCGTGAGAGAGAGAGAAGCGGTTCTTTTTCCACAGAGAGCGCACGTACGGACGGCAGTCTGTAACGCACGTTGTCTGTTTTAAGATCGACAAATCAGTTTACTTTCTCACTCACGGCAGCACAAACACAGTAGTCCCGAGCGGGACAAACACAAAATAGTCAAGCGTGGTGAACACAACTAACAGGCAGCAAACAGGCAGCAGCGGAGCGTTAACTGCAGCATGACCGAAAGAAGCACAACCAGTTAGCCTCTGCTAGCCTCTCAGCTAACCCCGGCTCTCTGTTTAGATCCAAACGGAGCACCGAGTCCCGAATTGCTATTTAGGTTAAAGCGGAGAGAATCGGCGGGTCTGTCGGCCAGCTGAGTGAAGTGAAACCTGCGGAAAAAACACTGTGACCATCAAGGTAAAACAGGTCGGCGAAAACACGGCAGCTGGCTCTGAGTGGAGTGGCGGAGAGAACAGCAGAGATGACTCGGCGAAGACGCGCAGGGCAGAGCCGGTCCACGTTATCCCGAAGTAACTTCATTTCCTCTTTCTCGGGGGAATTTGAGGACGCTGGTTGCAGCAGCGGTCTCTCTCGGGTCCAGGAATGTGTTCGGGTGAACACGGGCAAAGTCTCGTCTCGTCCGACGAGGGGAGTCTTCGATGAGGGGAAAACATGTTCGTGGGGTAGTCAAGCTAACTCACAGGGAAACAGGAGTTACCCCCAGCTCAGTGACATGGGAAAGACGTATATTTCGGGCGTGCTCGCTTATAAAGGGGTGGTGATGTCATGGCTGCGTCCTCAGGACGCTCCGCTGTGCAGGAGCGTCTCCGCCAATGAGGGACCGATGTTGACTGCTCCCTGCTGAAGTGTGAAAATCGCAAAGCATCCTTGGAAATGGAGTTTGCTCCACCCTCATGGCAGGTCCATTACAGTTTTAATACGGAGCTCCGGAACTCCAGCCTTCCTGAGTTTTTCCCTCATATAGGCTATAGTTTTTCTTAATCATTACTACAATATATGATTACATATGTAATAGTCTCCTCAGCCAAGTTAGAAAAAATATGTGCATGTATGAACAACAGCAATTGGAGAAGATGACAGTCAAAAAGTGATCATGTTAAATAATCATGATCTCAATATTGAACAAAAATGATTGTGATTATAATTTTTACCATAATCAAGCACCCCTAAAAACAGCAAATTGTGATTTACATACACACACACACACACACACACAGAGTTTAAATATGTATGTGATAAATTGTAAATATGTATGAAATGAATTGTTTTCTGTAAGAAACTCTTACTTGAACATTTTTCAGTGTGCTCCTAAAGTTATATGTATGCTCCTAATTTCTTTCATTTAGGAGCACATGCGCTCCTTGAAAAGAAGTAAGGATTGAACACTGCTGTCACATGTGTGAAAGCACTAAGTAAGTGGAGTGTGGTGCAGTCCAAGGGCTTCTGTCACAGGCAGTAGATGTTTACTTTACCCATCCCCCCCCTCCCATTCTCTCTCTCTCCCTCACAGTTGGAAGGAAAGATTTCAAAGTGATCTTCTTGTGAAAAATCCTCATAAATCCCATAACTTTGGCCAAATCCTACATAAAAATATCATTTTTTTGTAGGAATTTTCGTCGCGAATCCATTGATACAGGTTTGAAAGTGGTGGGACTTATAGTTTAGACGCCAGATGCCCCAGTTTGGCACAAAGTCCATGCCCAGAATTTGCCTCCCCATTGGTTTACATTGTAAGGTGTAATGTCGCACTCCAACTTTCAGGGCTTACTAAATCTAAACCGTTCGAGTTATTACAAAGTTTTTAATAACTTTTGCTCAACACAGTGTGATAAGTCATGTATTCAAGTTTGAAGCCGATACCATTAACGCCCTAGGAGGAGATAGCGTTTATTCAAGGTCCAAAATTGGCAAAAAATCATACTTTGAAATGGACATTGCAGATTTCCTGTTGGATTTAGGTCAGGGGTGTCAGCGTATGATTTGTAGGTCTTGATGAGACGAATAATTGAGTTTTGGTTCGATCTCTCTACGACATTCCTACGGGCCGTGGCGGCCGTTTTAGATACATAGGTGGCGCTAGAGAGCACATTTTGGCACTTTGGGGTTTATTTTTTACATTTCATCAAATTTTTCACCATTCCTGATGTGCGTGCCAAATTTGGTGAGTTTTTGAGCATGTTTAGGGGGTCAAATTTAGAGTTAAAGTGGCGTAACAAGAAAGAATAATAATAATTAAAGCTGCAAGCAGCGATGATCGGGCCCTCGCACCCCAGCGCATGTCGAAGTGACGCTCAGTCGAAGGGCTTTTGTCAGTGACTTGTTGTGTAAAGTTTGAGGCAGATCCAACCATGTACACTCAAGTTATATCAATTTCCTCTGTCATGGCGAAACATCAAAACTCAACGCCACGCCACGGCCAAACCATCATGATCATACACTACTCTAGATGACACACACTGATTTTGAAGTCCTTACGATGACATCTGTAGGAGGAGTGCGTTAAAATACAAGGTATGCGAAATGGCCAAAAAAAGGCGAAAATTGACCAGTTTTTCCAGATGGCCGACTTCCTGTTCAACTTACAATAAGGCGTCAACAGACTTTTTTGTGCGTCTTGACATTATACATGTGCCCTGTGAATTTCATCTCTCTACGTTAATCTGGAAGGCGGGGCTGCAATTTTGAAATTTTAAAGGGGGCGCTGTTGAGCCATTTTGCCACGCCCATTCAAAGCGACCACATAGGATTTTAGCTGACATCACTCTAGACATGTGTGTCAAGTTTCATGACTGTAGAGCAATCCCTTCTCCCTGAAAAACAGTATCATATTTCATGGCGAAGGATGTGTCGCCATGGTAACAGCATTCAGTTTTGGGTCATGAGCTGCCAAATGCAGCATCACCAAGGTCTTGTTTATTAGCTGACTTAATTTCAGGTGCATCAGCCAAATTTCCTAGGAGTAATTAGACAAAGTACGACGCATGATACTTCCTGTTGCCAGTAGGTGGCGCTATGACTTTCGCTAAATATGAGACTGAACATGTGTTCAGATTGGGACTCTTAACAAGCATATGAAATTTGGAAAAGATCAGACCACGTGGAGTCAAGTTATAAGGCATTGAAATTTCATGGCGTCACATCGAAATTCGCCGCGTCGCCATGGCAACACCTTTCAACGAAGGGTCACCAACTTCATAATATAAGATCTCCAAGGTCTTGAGGCTATTCTCAGTAAATTTCAGCTGGATTCCATCACCGTGCTGCCCACAGGGCGTCAGAGCGTAAAACATGTAACTTCCTGTTGCCAGGAGGTGGCGCTATGACTCATATCCTGTATTGTCACATGGACCCGTTCAGGGCGGGACTCTTATGAAGCACAAAAGGTTTGGCTCTCTTAGGATCATGTATGCCGGAGTTATAGCCGTTTCATTTTTCATGGCGAAGGATCGAAATTCGCCGCCCAGCCACGCCCCCTAGGAAAGACTAATGAGAATTGTTTTAGCAACTTTTAATCTCCTATGCCTGTAGATGATACGGACCGAATTTGAAAGTCCTGGGGTCAAATCTCTAGGAGGAGTTCGTTAAAGTATGCGGGCTGGAAATGACAAAATCGGTGCAAAATTTCAACTTTGATACAAAATGGCCGACTTCCTGTTGGAGTTAGGCTATGTGTCCTTGAGACTTTTTGGTGCGTCTGGTCATGATACATATGCATACCGAATTTCGTTCTCCTACGACAATCTGTATCGAGGGGCTCAATTTTCTTGACTTTCTAGGTGGCGCTGTCGAGCCATTTTGTCCCGCTTTCTTTCGAGACCCATAAAATATCGAAATTTTCGCCAGTCCTGACATCTGTGCAAATTTTCATGAGTTTTCGTGCATGTTTAGGCCCTCAAAAATGCGTTTGTTTCGGAGGAATAATAATAATAATAATAATTAAAGCTGCAAGCAGCGTTGGACGGGCCTTCGCGCCCTTGCGCACGTCGGGCCGCGGCGCAGTCAGTTGAGCTTGTGGGAACCAAGAAAACGTTTGGAGATGATCAGTGTGAGAGTCTTTTGACACACAATACTAACTACTTTCTCTCCGTGAGCGCACCCCTCTGTTTATCACAGATAATTATGGCTTATGAAATTAAAATATTGTTAACCTTAATCAATAATTCAGGCACCAACTGTAGCATATATGAGGAACACAGTTGATTATTTGCCATAATTATCAATTATCTAAGATAAATTAACTAATTATAATAATTAATAGAATTATTAATATGAACTAACAAGCACGGAGCACCACCCGGAAACCAGGACCAATAACCGAACAAGGTAATCTCATAAATGGGATTTCACCTAGAATGTTAATATCTGCGAGATATCAACATTCAAGGGTGAACAAAGAAGGGTTGAATTCAAGCTCTGACTCCTTCAATCAGCCACTTCTCACAATATGTTACACACAATAATGACAAAAGAACTTCTCTTTAAAGATATAACATTGTTTATTAAACTTAGCAAAATTAACAAAGTTAACAAATACTTCATTCAATAAACAGCTATTCTAAAATCTAATTCTACCAAACAAAACACAAACAGCTTTGCACAGAGTTGGACACTTGCAGGGGAATGCGTGTATGTATGTATGTGTGTGTGTGTGTGTGTGTGTGTGTGTGTGTGTGTGTATGTGTGTGTGTGTGTGTGTTAGTAGCAAGAGAGGAAGGAGGGAAAGCGATCGTGAGAGGGAGAGAAGCGGCTCTTTTGTCCACAGAGAGCGCACGTACGGACGGCAGTCTGTAACGTACGTTGTCTGGTTTCTGATCGACAAATCAGTTTACTTTCTCACTCACGGTGGCACAGAAGTAGCAGTTGTCCCGACCGGGAAAAACACAAAATAGTCTAGCGTGGTGAACACAACTAACAGGAAGCAAACTTAAAATACTCCTCAGAGTAAAGCAGAGAAAAATGGACTCGGCGGTCCGTCAACTCACACAACAAGAACAATAGCGATAAAGCTAAAAAGGCTAAATGCTAAACAACAGCAACTGATGCTGAAAAGAACACACAACTAACACTGCCTATGCCCAGACTTATGCCTCTTACTTGGTCGCTTCAGAAAGTGCGCAGGTTGTGTGTGTGTGTAGTCCGTCTTAATGTCCATCTTTGTTCTTGGCTCGGAGGCAGACGGTGCCGTTCTCGCACGTCGTCGAAAACAAGGCAGCTGGCTCTGAGTGGAGTGGCGGATAGAACAGCAGAGACGACTCGGCGAAGACGCGCAGGGCAGAGCCGGTCCACGTTATCCCGAAGTAACTTCATTTCCTCTTTCTCGGGGGAATTTGAGGACGCTGGTTGCAGCAGCGGTCTCTCTCGGGTCCAGGAATGTGTTCGGGTGAACACGGGCAAAGTCTCGTCTCGTCCGACGAGGGGAGTCTTCGATGAGGGGAAAACATGTTCGTGGGGTAGTCAAGCTAACTCACAGGGAAACAGGAGTTACCCCTAGCTCAGTGACATGGGAAAGACGTGTAGTTTGGGCGTGCTCGCTTATAAAGGGGTGGTGATGTCATGGCTGCGTCCTCAGGACGCTCCGCTGTGCAGGAGCGTCTCCGCCAATGAGGGACCGATGTTGACTGCTCCCTGCTGAGGTGTGAAAATCGCAAAGCATCCTTGGAAATGGAGTTTGCTCCACCCTCATGGCAGGTCCATTACAGTTTTAATACGGAGCTCCGGAACTCCAGCCTTCCTGAGTTTTTCCCTCATATAGGCTATAGTTTTTCTTAATCATTACTACAATATATGATTACATATGTAATAGTCTCCTCAGCCAAGTTAGAAAAAATATGTGCATGTATGAACAACAGCAATTGGAGAAGATGACAGTCAAAAAGTAATCATGTTAAATAATCATGATCTCAATATTGAACAAAAATGATTGTGATTATAATTTTTGCCATAATCAAGCACCCCTAAAAACAGCAAATTGTGATTTACGTACACACATACACACACACAAAGTTTAAATATGTATGTGATAAATTGTAAATATGTATGTAATGAATTGTTTTCTTTAAGAAACTCTTACTTGAACATTTTTCAGTGTGCTCCTAAAGTTATATGTATGCTCCTAATTTCTGTCATTTAGGAGCACATGTACTCCTTGAAAAAAAGTAATGATTGAACACTGCTGTCACTGCTGCAGTCCAAGGGCTTCTGTCACAGGCAGTAGATGTTTACTTTACCCATCCCCCCCCCTCCCATTCTCTCTCTCTCCCTCACAGTTGGAAGGAAAGATTTCAAAGTGATCTTCTTGTGAAAAATCCTCATAAATCCCATAAATTTGGCCAAATCCTACATAAAAATATCATTTTTTTGTAGGAATTTTCGTCGCGAATCCATTGATACAGGTTTGAAAGTGGTGGGACTTATAGTTTAGACGCCAGATGCCCCAGTTTGGCACAAAGTCCATGCCCAGAATTTGCCTCCCCATTGGTTTACATTGTAAGGTGTAATGTCGCACTCCAACTTTCAGGGCTTACTAAATCTAAACCGTTCGAGTTATTACAAAGTTTTTAATAACTTTTGCTCAACACAGTGTGATAAGTCATGTATTCAAGTTTGAAGCCGATACCATTAACGCCCTAGGAGGAGATAGCGTTTATTCAAGGTCCAAAATTGGCAAAAAATCATACTTTGAAATGGACATTGCAGATTTCCTGTTGGATTTAGGTCAGGGGTGTCAGCGTATGATTTGTAGGTCTTGATGAGACGAATAATTGGGTTTTGGTTCGATCTCTCTACGACATTCCTACGGGCCGTGGTGGCCGTTTTAGATACATAGGTGGCGCTAGAGAGCACATTTTGGCACTTTGGGGTTTAATTTTTACATTTTATCAAATTTTTCACCATTCCTGATGTGCGTGCCAAATTTGGTGAGTTTTTGAGCATGTTTAGGGGGTCAAATTTAGAGTTAAAGTGGCGTAATAATAAAGAATAATAATAATAATAATAATAATAATAATAAGAAACAAACAAACACACGAAAAACAAGAGGGTCTTCGCCCTTTGGGCTCAGGCCCTAATTAAAGCTGCAAGCAGCGTTGGACGGGCCTTCGCGCCCTTGCGCACAGCGAGCCGCGGCGCAGTCAGTTGAGCTTGTGGGAACCAAGAAAACGTTTGGAGATGATTAGTGTGAGAGTCTTTTGACACACAATACTAACCAGTGTCTCTCTGTGAGCCCACCCCTCTGTTCACAGACAATTATGAATTATGAAATCAAAATATTGTTAACCTTAATCAATAATTCAGGTACCAACTGTAGGGTCTGCGAAGAACACAGTTAATTATTTGCTATAATTATCAATCATCAATAATAATTAATTATAACAATTAACAGAATTATTAATATGAACTAACAGATACGAAGCACCACCCCGAAACCGGGACCAGTAACCGAGCAAGGTAGTCTCATAAATGGGAGTTCTCCTAGAATGTTAATATCTGAGAGATAATCATTCAAGGGTGAACAAAGAAGGGTTGAATTCGAGCTCTGACTCCTTCAATCAGCCACTTTTCACAATATGTTACCAATAATGACTAAAGAACTTCTCTTTACAGATATAACAGTGTTTATGAAACTTAGCAAAATTAACAAAGTTAACAAATGCTTCACTCAATAAATAGCTATTCTAAAATCTAATTCTACCAAACAAAACACAAACAGCTTTGCACAGGGTTGGACACTTGCAGGGGAATGCGTGTATGTATGTATGTATATATATGTGTGTGTGTGTGTGTGTGTGTTAATAGCAAGAGAGGAAGGAGGGAAAGCGATCGTGAGAGAGAGAGAAGCGGTTCTTTTTCCACAGAGAGCGCACGTATGGACGGCAGTCTGTAACGCACGTTGTCTGGTTTAAGATCGACAAATCAGTTTACTTTCTCACTCACGGCAGCACAAACACAGTAGTCCCGAGCGGGACAAACACAAAATAGTCTAGCGTGGTGAACACAACTAACAGGCAGCAGCGGAGCGTTAACTGCAGCATGACCGAAAGAAGCACAACCAGTTCGCCTCTGCTAGCCTCTCAGCTAACCCCGGCTCTCTGTTTAGATCCAAACGGAGCACCGAGTCCCGAATTGCTATTTAGGTTAAAGCGGAGAGAATCAGCGGGTCTGTCGGCCAGCTGAGTGAAGTGAAACCTGCGGAAAAAACACCGTGACCATCACGGTAAAACAGGTCGGCGAAAACATGGCAGCTGGCTCTGAGTGGAGTGGCGGAGAGAACAGCAGACACGACTCGGCGAAGACGCGCGGGGCAGAGCCGGTCCACGTTATCCCGAAGTAACTTCATTTCCTCTTTCTCGGGGGAATTTGAGGACGCTGGTTGCAGCAGCGGTCTCTCTCGGGTCCAGGAATGTGTTCGGGTGAACACGGGCAAAGTCTCGTCTCGTCCGACGAGGGGAGTCTTCGATGAGGGGAAAACATGTTCGTGGGGTAGTCAAGCTAACTCACAGGGGAACAGGAGTTACCCCTAGCTCAGTGACATGGGAAAGACGTGTAGTTTGGGCGTGCTCGCTTATAAAGGGGTGGTGATGTCATGGCTGCGTCCTCAGGACGCTCCGCTGTGCAGGAGCGTCTCCGCCAATGAGGGACCGATGTTGACTGCTCCCTGCTGAAGTGTGAAAATCGCAAAGCATTCTTGGAAATGGAGTTTGCTCCACCCTCATGGCAGGTCCATTACAGTTTTAATACGGAGCTCCGGAACTCCAGCCTTCCTGAGTTTTTCCCTCATATAGGCTATAGTTTTTCTTAATCATTACTACAATATATGATTACATATGTAATAGTCTCCTCAGCCAAGTTAGAAAAAGTATGTGCATGTATGAACAACAGCAATTGGAGAAGATGACAGTCAAAAAGTAATCATGTTAAATAATCATGATCTCAATATTGAACAAAAATGATTGTGATTATAATTTTTGCCATAATCAAGCACCCCTAAAAACAGCAAATTGTGAATTACATACACATACACACACACACACACACACACACACACACACACACACAGTTTAAATATGTATGTGATAAATTGTAAATATGTATGTAATGAATTGTTTTCTTTAAGAAACTCTTACTTGAACATTTTTCAGTGTGCTCCTAAAGTTATATGTATGCTCCTAATTTCTGTCATTTAGGAGCACATGTACTCCTTGAAAAGAAGTAAGGATTGAACACTGCTGTCACTGCTGCAGTCCAAGGGCTTCTGTCACAGGCAGTAGATGTTTACTTTACCCATCCCCCCCCTCCCATTCTCTCTCTCTCCCTCACAGCTGCAGAGAAGATTTTAGTGTACTCTACTTGTGAAATATGCTCATAAATCCCATAACTTTGGCCAAATCCTACATAAAAATATCATTTTTTTGTAGGAATTTTCGTCGCGAATCCATTGATACAGGTTTGAAAGTGGTCGGACTTATAGTTTAGACGCCAGATGCCCCAGTTTGGCACAAAGGCCATGCCCAGAATTTGCCTCCCCATTGGTTTACATTGTAAAGTGTAATGTCGCACTCCAACTTTCAGGGCTTACTAAATCTAAACCGTTCGAGTTATTACAAAGTTTTTAATAACTTTTGCTCAACACAGTGTGATAAGTCATGTATTCAAGTTTGAAGCCGATACCATTAACGCCCTAGGAGGAGATAGCGTTTATTCAAGGTCCAAAATTGGCAAAAAAATCATACTTTGAAATGGACATTGCAGATTTCCTGTTGGATTTAGGTCAGGGGTGTCAGCGTATGATTTGTAGGTCTTGATGAGACGAATAATTGGGTTTTGGTTCGATCTCTCTACGACATTCCTACGGGCCGTGGCGGCCGTTTTAGATACATAGGTGGCGCTAGAGAGCACATTTTGGCACTTTGGGGTTTAATTTTTACATTTTATCAAATTTTTCACCATTCCTGATGTGCGTGCCAAATTTGGTGAGTTTTTGAGCATGTTTAGGGGGTCAAATTTAGAGTTAAAGTGGCGTAATAATAAAGAATAATAATAATAATAATAATAATAATAATAAGAAACAAACAAACACACGAAAAACAAGAGGGTCTTCGCCCTTTGGGCTCAGGCCCTAATAATAATAATTAAAGCTGCAAGCAGCGTTGGACGGGCCTTCGCGCCCTTGCGCACGTCGGGCCGCGGCGCAGTCAGTTGAGCTTGTGGGAACCAAGAAAACGTTTGGAGATGATTAGTGTGAGAGTCTTTTGACACACAATACTAATCAGTGTCTCTCTGTGAGCCCACCCCTCTGTTCACAGACAATTATGAATTATGAAATCAAAATATTGTTAACCTTAATCAATAATTCAGGTAGCAACTGTAGGATCTGCGAAGAACACAATTAATTATTTGCTATAATTATCAATTATCAATAATAATTAACTATAACAATTAACAGAATTATTAATATGAACTAACAAGCACGGAGCACCACCCGGAAACCAGGACCAATAACCGAACAAGGTAATCTCATAAATGGGAGTTCACCTAGAATGTTAATATCTGCGAGATATCAACATTCAAGGGTGAACAAAGAAGGGTTGAATTCGAGCTCTGACTCCTTCAATCAGCCACTTCTCACAGTATGTTACACACAATAATGACAAAAGAACTTCTCTTTAAAGATATAACATTGTTTATTAAACTTAGCAAAATTAACAAAGTTAACAAATACTTCATTCAATAAACAGCTATTCTAAAATCTAATTCTACCAAACAAAACACAAACAGCTTTGCACAGAGTTGGACACTTGCAGGGGAATGCGTGTGTGTGTGTGTGTGTGTGTGTGTGTGTGTTAGTAGCAAGAGAGGAAGGAGGGAAAGCGATCGTGAGAGGGAGAGAAGCGGCACTTTTGACCACAGAGAGCGCACGTACGGACGGCAGTCTGTAACGTACGTTGTCTGGTTTCTGATCGACAAATCAATTTACTTTCTCACTCACGGTGGCACAAAAGTAGCAGTTGTCCCGACCGGGAAAAACACAAAATAGTCTAGCGTGGTGAACACAACTAACAGGCAGCAAACTTAAAATACTCCTCAGAGTAAAGCAGAGAAAAATGGACTCGGCGGTCCGTCAACTCACACAACAAGAACAACAGCAATAAAGCTAAAAAGGCTAAATGCTAAACAACAGCAACTGATGCTGAAAAGAACACACAACTAACACTGCCTATGCCCAGACTTATGCCTCTTACTTGGTCGCTTCAGAAAGTGCGCAGGTTGTGTGTGTGTGTGTAGTCCGTCTTAATGTCCATCTTTGTTCTTGGCTCGGAGGCAGACGGTGCCGTTCTCGCACGTCGTCGAAAACACGGCAGCTGGCTCTGAGTGGAATGGCGGAGAGAACAGCAGAGACAACTCGGCGAAGACGCGCAGGGCAGAGCCGGTCCACGTTATCCCGAAGTAACTTCATTTCTTCTTTCTCGGGGGAATTTGAGGACGCTGGTTGCAGCAGCGGTCTCTCTCGGATCCAGGAATGTGTTCGGGTGAACACGGGCAAAGTCTCGTCTCGTCCGACGAGGGGAGTCTTCGATGAGGGGAAAACATGTTCGTGGGGTAGTTAAGCTAACTCACAGGGGAACAGGAGTCACCCCTAGCTCAGTGACATGGGAAAGACGTGTAGTTTGGGCGTGCTCGCTTATAAAGGGGTGGTGATGTCATGGCTGTGTCCTCGAGACGCTCCGCTGTACAGGAGCGTCTCCGCCAATGAGGGACCAATGTGGACTGCTCCCTGCTGAGGTGTGAAAATCGCAAAGCATCCTTGGAAATGGAGTTTGCTCCACCCTCTGTCACAGGCAGTAGATGTTTACTTTACCCATCCCCCCCTCCCATTCTCTCTCTCTCCCTCACAGTTGGAAGGAAAGATTTCAAAGTGTGGAAAATCCTCATAAATCCCATAACTTTGGCCAAATCCTACATAAAAATATCATTTTTTTGTAGGAATTTTCGTCGCGAATCCATTGATACAGGTTTGAAAGTGGTGGGACTCATAGTTTAGACGCCAGATGCCCCAGTTTGGCACAAAGTCCATGCCCAGAATTTGCCTCCCCATTGGTTTACATTGTAAGGTGTAATGTCGCACTCCAACTTTCAGGGCTTACTAAATCTAAACCGTTCGAGTTATTACAAAGTTTTTAATAACTTTTGCTCAACACAGTGTGATAAGTCATGTATTAAAGTTTGAAGCCGATACCATTAACGCCCTAGGAGGAGATAGCGTTTATTCAAGGTCCAAAATTGGCAAAAAATCATACTTTGAAATGGACATTGCAGATTTCCTGTTGGATTTAGGTCAGGGGTGTCAGCGTATGATTTGTAGGTCTTGATGAGACGAATAATTGAGTTTTGGTTCGATCTCTCTACGACATTCCTACGGGCCGTGGCGGCCGTTTTAGATACATAGGTGGCGCTCTCGAGCACATTTTGGCACTTTGGGGTTTAACTTTTACATTTTATCAAATTTTTCACCATTCCTGATGTGCGTGCCAAATTTGGTGAGTTTTTGAGCATGTTTAGGGGGTCAAATTTAGAGTTAAAGTGGCGTAACAAGAAAGAATAATAATAAAGAAACAAACGGACGAAAAACAATAGGGTCTTCGCCCTTTGGGCTCAGGCCCTAATTAAAGCTGCAAGCAGCGTTGAACGGGCCTTCGCGCCCTTGCGCACAGCGGGCCGCGGCGCAGTCAGTTGAGCTTGTGGGAACCAAGAAAGCGTTTGGAGATGATCAGTGTGAGAGTCTTTTTACACACAATACTAACCAGTGTCTCTCTGTGAGCCCACCCCTCCGTTCACAGACAATTATGAATTATGACATCAAAATATTGTTAACCTTAATCAGTAATTCAGGTACCAACTGTAGGAATCTGCGAAGAACACAGTTAATTATTTGCTATAATTATCAATTATCAATAATAATTAATTATAACAATTAACAGAATTATTAATATGAACTAACAGATACGAAGCACCACCCCGAAACCGGGGCCAATAACCGAGCAAGGTAGTCTCATAAATGGGAGTTCACCTAGAATGTTAATATCTGAGAGATAATCAGTCAAGGGTGAACAAAGAAGGGTTGAATTCGAGCTCTGACTCCTTCAATCAGCCACTTTTCACAATATGTTACCAATAATGACTAAAGAACTTCTCTTTAAAGATATAACAGTGTTTATGAAACTTAGCAAAATTAACAAAGTTAACAAATGCTTCATTCAATAAATAGCTATTCTAAAATCTAATTCTACCAAACAAAACACAAACAGCTTTGCACAGGGTTGGACACTTGCAGGTTGGACACTTTTGTCCGACGTTATCTGACCATCAGATGTGCAAAACGATGTCGGTGCGTGTATCTGTGCGCACGTGAGTATGGTGTTAGTCACAAGAGAGGGAGGAGGGAGAGCGATCGTGAGAGAGAGAGAAGCGGTTCTTTTTCCACAGAGAGCGCACGTATGGACGGCAGTCTGTAACGCACGTTGTCTGGTTTAAGATCGACAAATCAGTTTACTTTCTCACTCACGGCAGCACAAACACAGTAGTCCCGAGCGGGACAAACACAAAATAGTCAAGCGTGGTGAACACAACTAACAGGCAGCAAACAGGCAGCAGCGGAGCGTTAACTGCAGCATGACCGAAAGAAGCACAACCAGTTAGCCTCTGCTAGCCTCTCAGCTAACCCCGGCTCTCTGTTTAGATCCAAACGGAGCACCGAGTCCCGAATTGCTATTTAGGTTAAAGCGGAGAGAATCAGCGGGTCTGTCGGCCAGCTGAGTGAAGTGTAACCTGCGGAAAAAACACCGTGACCATCAAGGTAAAACAGGTCGGCGAAAACACGGCAGCTGGCTCTGAGTGGAGTGGCGGAGAGAACAGCAGAGATGACTCGGCGAAGACGCGCAGGGCAGAGCCGGTCCACGTTATCCCGAAGTAACTTCATTTCCTCTTTCTCCGGGGGAATTTGAGGACGCTGGTTGCAGCAGCGGTCTCTCTCGGGTCCAGGAATGTGTTCGGGTGAACACGGGCAAAGTCTCGTCTCGTCCGACGAGGGGAGTCTTCGATGAGGGGAAAACATGTTCGTGGGGTAGTCAAGCTAACTCACAGGGGAACAGGAGTTAACCCTAGCTCAGTGACATGGGAAAGACGTATATTTCGGGCGTGCTCGCTTATAAAGGGGTGGTGATGTCATGGCTGCGTCCTCAGGACGCTCCGCTGTGCAGGAGCGTCTCCGCCAATGAGGGACCGATATTGACTGCTCCCTGCTGAGGTGTGAAAATCGCAAAGCATTCTTGGAAATGGAGTTTGCTCCACCCTCATGGCAGGTCCATTACAGTTTTAATACGGAGCTCCGGAGCTCCAGCCTTCCTGAGTTTTTCCCTCATATAGGCTATACTTTTTCTTAATCATTACTACAATATATGATTAGATGTGTAATAGTCTCCTCAGCCAAGTTAGAAAAAATATGTGCATGTATGAACAACAGCAATTGCAGAAGATGACAGGCAAAAAGTAATCATGTTAAATAATCATGATCTCAATATTGAACAAAAATGATTGTGATTATAATTTTTGCCATAAACAAGCACCCCTAAAAACAGCTAATTGTGATTTACATACACACACACACACACACACACACACACACACACACACACAGAGTTTAAATATGTATGTGATAAATTGTAAATATGTATGAAATGAATTGTTTTCTGTAAGAAACTCTTACTTGAACATTTTTCAGTGTGCTCCTAAAGTTATATGTATGCTCCTAATTTCTTTCATTTAGGAGCACATGCGCTCCTTGAAAAGAAGTAAGGATTGAACACTGCTGTCACATGTGTGAAAGCACTAAGTAAGTGGAGTGTGGTGCAGTCCAAGGGCTTCTGTCACAGGCAGTAGATGTTTACTTTACCCACCCCCCCCTCCCATTCTCTCTCTCTCCCTCACAGTTGGAAGGAAAGATTTCAAAGTGATCTTCTTGTGAAAAATCCTCATAAATCCCATAACTTTGGCCAAATCCTACATAAAAATATCATTATTTTGTAGGAATTTTCGTCGCGAATCCATTGATACAGGTTTGAAAGTGGTGGGACTTATAGTTTAGACACCAGATGCCCCAGTTTGGCACAAAGTCCATTCCCAGAATTTGCCTCCCCATTGGTTTACATTGTAAGGTGTAATGTCGCACTCCAACTTTCAGGGCTTACTAAATCTAAACCGTTCGAGTTATTACAAAGTTTTTAATAACTTTTGCTCAACACAGTGTGATAAGTCATGTATTCAAGTTTGAAGCCGATACCATTAACGCCCTAGGAGGAGATAGCGTTTATTCAAGGTCCAAAATTGGCAAAAAATCGTACTTTGAAATGGACATTGCGGATTTCCTGTTGGATTTAGGTCAGGGGTGTCAGCGTATGATTTGTAGGTCTTGATGAGACGAATAATTGGGTTTTGGTTCGATCTCTCTACGACATTCCTACGGGCCGTGGCGGCCGTTTTAGATACATAGGTGGCGCTAGAGAGCACATTTTGGCACTTTGGGGTTTAATTTTTACATTTTATCAAATTTTTTACCATTCCTGATGGGCGTGCCAAATTTGGTGAGTTTTTGAGCATGTTTAGGGGGTCAAATTTAGAGTTAAAGTGGCGTAACAAGAAAGAATAATAATTAAAGCTGCAAGCAGCGATGATCGGGCCCTCGCACCCCAGCGCATGTCGAAGTGACGCTCAGTCAAAGGGCTTTTGTCAGTGACTTGTTGTGTAAAGTTTGAGGCAGATCCAACCGTGTACACTCAAGTTATATCAATTTCCTCTGTCATGGCGAAACATCAAAAGTCAACGCCACGCCACGGCCAAACCATCATGATCATACACTAGTCTAGATGACACACACTGATTTTGAAGTCCTTATGATGGATTCTGTAGGAGGAGTTCTTTAAAATACAAGGTATGCGAAATGGCCAAGAAAAGGCGAAAATGTACCATTTTTTTCAAGATGGCCGACTTCCTGTTCGACTTACAATAAGGCTTCAAGAGGCTTTTTTGTGCGTGTTGACATTATACATGTGCCCTGTGAATTTCATCTTTCTACGTTAATCTGGAAGGCGGGGCTGCAATTTTGAAATTTTAAAGGGGGCGCTGTTGAGCCATTTTGCCACGCCCATTCAAAGTGACCACATAGGATTTTAGCTGACATCACTCTAGACATGTGTGTCAAGTTTCATGACTGTAGAGCAATCCCTTCTCCCTGAAAAACAGTATCGTATTTCATGGCGAAGGATGTGTCGCCATGGTAACAGCATTCAGTTTTGGGTCATGAGCTGCCAAATGTAGCATCACCAAGGTCTTGTTTATTAGCTGACTTAATTTCAGGTGCATCAGCCAAATTTCCTAGGAGTAATTAGACAAAGTACGACGCATGATACTTCCTGTTGCCAGTAGGTGGCGCTATGACTTTCGCTAAATATGAGACTGAACATGTGTTCAGATTGGGACTCTTAACAAGCATATGAAATTTGGAAAAGATCAGACCACGTGGAGTCAAGTTATAAGGCATTGAAATTTCATGGCGTCACATCGAAATTCGCCGCGTCGCCATGGCAACACCTTTCAACGAAGGGTCACCAACTTCATAATATAAGATCTCCAAGGTCTTGAGGCTATTCTCAGTAAATTTCAGCTGGATTCCATCACCGTGCTGCCCACAGGGCGTCAGAGCGTAAAACATGTAACTTCCTGTTGCCAGGAGGTGGCGCTATGACTCATATCCTGTATTGTCACGTGGACCTGTTCAGGGCAGGACTCTTATGAAGCACAAAAGGTTTGGCTCTCTTAGGATCATGTATGCCGGAGTTATAGCCGTTTCATTTTTCATGGCGAAGGATCGAAATTCGCCGCCCAGCCACGCCCCCTAGGAAAGACTAATGAGAATTGTTTTAATAACTTTTAATCTCCTATGCCTGTAGATGATACGGACCGAATTTGAAAGTCCTGGGGTCAAATCTCTAGGAGGAGTTCGTTAAAGTATGCGGGCTGGAAATGACAAAATCGGTGCAAAATTTCAACTTTGATACAAAATGGCCGACTTCCTGTTGGAGTTAGGCTATGTGTCCTTGAGACTTTTTGGTGCGTCTGGTCATGATACATATGCATACCGAATTTCGTTCTCCTACGACAATCTGTATCGAGGGGCTAAATTTTCTTGACTTTCTAGGTGGCGCTGTCGAGCCATTTTGTCCCGCTTTATTTCGAGACCCATAAAATATCGAAATTTTCGCCAGTCTTGACATCTGTGCAAATTTTCATGAGTTTTCGTGCATGTTTAGGCCCTCAAAAATGCGTTTGTTTCGGAGGAATAATAATAATAATAATAATAATAATAATAATAATAATAACTCCTTCAGTTTCAATAGGGCTTCGCACCGGTCGGTGCTCGGGCCCTAATAATTAAAGCTGCAAGCAGCGTTGGACGGGCCTTCGCGCCCTTGCGCACAGCGGGCCGCGGCGCAGTCAGTTGAGCTTGTGGGAACCAAGAAAACGTTTGGAGATGATCAGTGTGAGAGTCTTTTTACACACAATACTAACCAGTGTCTCTCTGTGAGCCCACCCCTCTGTTCACAGACAATTATGAATTATGAAATCAAAATATTGTTAACCTTAATCAATAATTCAGGTACCAACTGTAGGATCTGCGAAAAACACAGTTAATTATTTGCTATAATTATCAATGATCAATAATAATTAATTATAACAATTAACAGAATTATTAATATGAACTAACAGATACGAAGCACCACCCCGAAACCGGGACCAATAACCGAGCAAAATAGTCTCATAAATGGGAGTTCACCTAGAATGTTAATATCTGAGAGATAATCATTCAAGGGTGAACAAAGAAGGGTTGAATTCGAGCTCTGACTCCTTCAATCAGCCACTTTTCACAATATGTTACCAATAATGACTAAAGAACTTCTCTTTGAAGATATAACAGTGTTTATTAAACTTAGCAAAATTAACAAAGTTAACAAATGCTTCATTCAATAAATAGCTATTCAAAAATCTAATTCTACCAAACAAAACACAAACAGCTTTGCACAGGGTTGGACACTTGCAAGTTGGACACTTTTGTCCGACGTTATCTGACCATCAGATGTGCAAAACGATGTCAGCAGGCAGCAGCGGAGCGTTAACTGCAGCATGACCGAAAGAAGCACAACCAGTTAGCCTCTGCTAGCCTCTCAGCTAACCCCGGCTATCTGTTTAGATCCAAACGGAGCACAGAGTCCCGATTTGTTATTTAGGTTAAAGCGGAGAACAGGCAGCAAACAGGCAGCAGCGGAGCGTTAACTGCAGCATGACCGAAAGAAGCACAACCAGTTCGCCTCTGCTAGCCTCTCAGCTAACCCTGGCTCTCTGTTTAGATCCAAACGGAGCACCGACTCCCGATTAGTTATTTAGGTTAAAGCGGACAGAATCAGCGGGTCTGTCGGCCAGCTGAGTGAAGTGAAACCTGCGGAAAAAACACCGTGACCATCACGGTAAAACAGTCCGTAGAGAACTACCTTGTTCAGCTGCACAGATAGGAAATCCCTCGGCTGACAGGATGTACCACTCGGTGAGGAAAAATATTTTACCCACGCCTTTTTGGTTGGCAACAACGGTTGGCAACCAGCATATTGGGTGCATTACTGCCACCCTCTTCCTGAGTTTTTCCCTCATATCAGCTATAGTCTTTCTTGATCATTAGTACAATATACGATCACATATGTAATAGTCCCCTCAGCCAAGTCAGAAAAAATATGTGCATGTATGAACAACAGCAATTGGAGAAGATGACAGTCAATAAGTAATCATGTTAAATAATCATGATCTCAATATTGAAAAAAAATGATCGTGATTATATTTTTTGCCATAATCAAGGACCCCTAAAAACAGCAAATTGTGATTTACATACACACGCACGCACACACACACACACACACACACACACACACAGAGTTTAAATATGTATGTGATCAATTGTAAATATGTTATAATGAATTGTTTTCTTTAAGAAACTCTTACTTGCACATTTTTCAGTGTGCTCCTAAAGTTATATATATGCTCCTAATTTCTTTCATTTAGGAGCACATGTACTCCTTGAAAAAAAGTAAAGATTGAACACTGCTGTCACTGCTGCAGTCCAAGGGCTTCTGTCACAGGCAGTAGATGTTTACTTTACCCATCCCCCCCCTCCCATTCTCTCTCTCTCCCTCACAGCTGCAGAGAAGATTTTAGTGTACTCTACTTGTGAAATATGCTCATAAATCCCATAACGTTGGCCAAATCCTACATAAAAATATCATTTTTTTGTAGGAATTTTCGTTGCGAATCCATTGATACAGGTTTGAAACTGGTGGGACTTATAGTTTAGACGCCAGATGCCCCAGTTTGGCACAAAGTCCATGCCCAGAATTTGCCTCCCCATTGGTTTACATTGTAAGGTGTAATGTCGCACTCCAACTTTCAGGGCTTACTAAATCTAAACCGTTCGAGTTATTACAAAGTTTTTAATAACTTTTGCTCAACACAGTGTGATAAGTCATGTATTCAAGTTTGAAGCCGATACCATTAACGCCCTAGGAGGAGATAGCGTTTATTCAAGGTCCAAAATTGGCAAAAAATCATACTTTCAAATGGACATTGCTGATTTCCTGTTGGATTTAGGTCAGGGGTGTCAGCGTATGATTTGTAGGTCTTGATGAGACGAATAATTCAGTTTTGGTTCGATCTCTCTACGACATTCCTACGGGCCGTGGTGGCCGTTTTAGATACGTAGGTGGCGCTAGAGAGCACATTTTGGCACTTTGGGGTTTAATTTTTACATTTTATCAAATTTTTCACCATTCCTGATGTGCGTGCCAAATTTGGTGAGTTTTTGAGCATGTTTAGGGGGTCAAATTTAGAGTTAAAGTGGCGTAACAAGAAAGAATAATAATAAACAAACAAACGCACGAAAAACAATAGGGTCTTCGCCCTTTGGGCTCAGGCCCTAATTAAAGCTGCAAGCAGCGTTGAACGGGCCTTCGCGCCCATGCGCACATCGGCCGCGGCGCAGTCAGCTGAGCTTCTGGGAACCAAGAAAACGTTTGGAGATGATCAGTGTGAGAGTCTTTTGACACACAATACTAACCACTTTCTCTCTGTGAGCGCACCCCTCTGTTTATCACAGGTAATTATAGATTATGAAATCAAAATATTGTTAACCTTAATCAATAATTCAGGCACCAACTGTAGGATCTGCAAGGAACACAGTTGATTATTTGCTATAATTATCAATTATCAATAATAAATAATTATAACAATTAACAGATTTATTAATATGAACTAACAAATACGAAGCACCATCCCGAAACCAGGACTAATAACCGAACAGGGTAATCTCATAAATGGGAGTTCACCTAGAATGTTAATATCTGAGAGATATCAACATTCAAGGGTAAAAAGAACGGTTAAATTCGAGCTCTGACTCCTTCAATCAGCCACTTTTCACAATATGTTACCAATAATGACAAAAGAACTTCTCTTTAAAGATATAACAGTGTTTATGAAACTTAGCAAAATTAACAAAGTTAACAAATGCTTCATTCAATAAATAGCTATTCTAAAATCTAATTCTACCAAACAAAACACAAACAGCTTTGCACAGGGTTGGACACTTGCAGGGGAATGCGTGAATGTATGTATGTATGTATGTATGTATATATGTATGTGTGTGTGTGTTAGTAGCAAGAGAGGAAGGAGGGAAAGCGATCGTGAGAGGGAGAGAAGCGGCTCTTTTGTCCACAGAGAGCGCACGTACGGACGGCAGTCTGTAACGTACGTTGTCTGGTTTCAGATCGACAAAGCAGTTACTTTCTCACTCACGGCGGCAGAAAGACAGCAGTAGTCCCGAGCGGGACAAACACAAAATAGTCTAGCGTAGTGAACATAACTAACAGGCAGCAAACTTAAAATACTACTCAGAGTAAAGCAGAGAAAAATGGACTCGGCGGTCCGTCAACTCACACAACAAGAACAATAGCAATAAAGCTAAAAAGGCTAAATGCTCAACAACAGCAACTGATGCTGAAAAGAACACACAACTAACACTGCCTATGCCCAGACTTATGCCTCTTACTTGGTCGCTTCAGAAAGTGCGCAGGTTGTGTGTGTGTGTAGTCCGTCTTAATGTCCATCTTTGTTCTTGGCTCGGAGGCAGACGGTGCCGTTCTCGCACGTCGGCGGAAACACGGCAGCTGGCTCTGAGTGGAGTGGCGGAGAGAACAGCAGAGACGACTCGGCGAAGACGCGCAGGGCAGAGCCGGTCCACGTTATCCCGAAGTAACTTCATTTCCTCTTTCTCGGGGGAATTTGAGGACGCTGGTTGCAGCAGCGGTCTCTCTCGGGTCCAGGAATGTGTTCGGGTGAACACGGGCAAAGTCTCGTCTCGTCCGACGAGGGGAGTCTTCGATGAGGGGAAAACATGTTCGTGGGGTAGTCAAGCTAACTCACAGGGGAACAGGAGTTACCCCTAGCTCAGTGACATGGGAAAGACGTGTATTTCGGGCGTGCTCGCTTATAAAGGGGTGGTGATGTCATGGCTGCGTCCTCAGGACGCTCCGCTGTGCAGGAGCGTCTCCGCCAATGAGGGACCGATGTTGACTGCTCCCTGCTGAGGTGTGAAAATCGCAAAGCATTCTTGGAAATGGAGTTTGCTCCACCCTCATGGCAGGTCCATTACAGTTTTAATACGGAGCTCCGGAACTCCAGCCTTCCTGAGTTATTCCCTCATATAGGCTATAGTTTTTCTTAATCATTACTACAATATATGATTAGATGTGTAATAGTCTCCTCAGCCAAGTTAGAAAAAATATGTGCATGTATGAACAACAGCAATTGGAGAGGATGACAGTCAAAAAGTAATCATGTTAAATAATCATGATCTCAATATTGAACAAAAATGATTGTGATTATAATTTTTGCCATAATCAAGCACCCCTAAAAACAGCAAATTGTGATTTACATACACACACACACACACACACAGAGTTTAAATATGTATGTAATGAATTGTTTTCTTTAAGAAACTCTTACTTGAACATTTTTCAGTGTGCTCCTAAAGTTATATGTATGCTCCTAATTTCTGTCATTTAGGAGCACATGTGCTCCTTGAAAAAAAGTAAGGATTGAACACTGCTGTCAGATATGTAGAAGCATTAAGTAACTGGAGTGTGGTGCAGTCCAAGGGCTTCTGTCACAGGCAGTAGATGTTTACTTTACCCATCCCCCCCCTCCCATTCTCTCTCTCTCCCTCACAGTTGGAAGGAAAGATTTCAAAGTGATCTTCTTGTGAAATATCCTCATAAATGCCATAACTTTGGCCAAATCCTACATAAAAATATCATTTTTTTGTAGGAATTTTCGTCGCGAATCCATTGATACAGGTTTGAAAGTGGTGGGACTTATAGTTTAGACGCCAGGTGCCCCAGTTTGGCACAAAGTCCATGCCCAGAATTTGCCTCCCCATTGGTTTACATTGTAAGGTGTAATGTCGCACTCCAACTTTCAGGGCTTACTAAATCTAAACCGTTCGAGTTATTACAAAGTTTTTAATAACTTTTGCTCAACACAGTGTGATAAGTCATGCATTCAAGTTTGAAGCCGATACCATTAACGCCCTAGGAGGAGATAGCGTTTATTCAAGGTCCAAAATTGGCAAAAAATGGTATTTTGAAATTGACATTGCAGATTTCCTGTTGGATTTAGGTCAGGGGTGTCAGCGTATGATTTGTAGGTCTTGATGAGACGAATAATTGAGTTTTGGTTCGATCTCTCTACGACATTCCTACGGGCCGTGGTGGCCGTTTTAGATACATAGGTGGCGCTAGAGAGCACATTTTGGCACTTTGGGGTTTAATTTTTACATTTTATCAAATTTTTCACCATTCCTGATGTGCGTGCCAAATTTGGTGAGTTTTTGAGCATGTTTAGGGGGTCAAATTTAGAGTTAAAGTGGCGTAACAAGAAAGAAAGAATAATAAAGAAACAAACACACGAAAAACAATAGGGTCTTCGCCCTTTGGGCTCAGGCCCTAATTAAAGCTGCAAGCAGCGTTGGACGGGCCTTCGCGCCCTTGCGCACAGCGGGCCGCGGCGCAGTCAGTTGAGCTTGTGGGAACCAAGAAAACGTTTGGAGATGATCAGTGTGAGAGTCTTTTTACACACAATACTAACCAGTGTCTCTCTGTGAGCCCACCCCTCTGTTCACAGACAATTATGAATTATGAAATCAAAATATTGTTAACCTTAATCAATAATTCAGGTACCAACTGTAGGATCTGCGAAAAACACAGTTAATTATTTGCTATAATTATCAATGATCAATAATAATTAATTATAACAATTAACAGAATTATTAATATGAACTAACAGATACGAAGCACCACCCCGAAACCGGGACCAATAACCGAGCAAAATAGTCTCATAAATGGGAGTTCACCTAGAATGTTAATATCTGAGAGATAATCATTCAAGGGTGAACAAAGAAGGGTTGAATTCGAGCTCTGACTCCTTCAATCAGCCACTTTTCACAATATGTTACCAATAATGACTAAAGAACTTCTCTTTGAAGATATAACAGTGTTTATTAAACTTAGCAAAATTAACAAAGTTAACAAATGCTTCATTCAATAAATAGCTATTCTAAAATCTAATTCTACCAAACAAAACACAAACAGCTTTGCACAGGGTTGGACACTTGCAAGTTGGACACTTTTGTCCGACGTTATCTGACCATCAGATGTGCAAAACGATGTCAGCAGGCAGCAGCGGAGCGTTAACTGCAGCATGACCGAAAGAAGCACAACCAGTTAGCCTCTGCTAGCCTCTCAGCTAACCCCGGCTATCTGTTTAGATCCAAACGGAGCACCGAGTCCCGATTTGTTATTTAGGTTAAAGCGGAGAACAGGCAGCAAACAGGCAGCAGCGGAGCGTTAACTGCAGCATGACCGAAAGAAGCACAACCAGTTCGCCTCTGCTAGCCTCTCAGCTAACCCTGGCTCTCTGTTTAGATCCAAACGGAGCACCGACTCCCGATTAGTTATTTAGGTTAAAGCGGACAGAATCAGCGGGTCTGTCGGCGAGCTGAGTGAAGTGAAACCTGCGGAAAAAACACCGTGACCATCACGGTAAAACAGTCCGTAGAGAACTACCTTGTTCAGCTGCACAGATAGGAAATCCCTCGGCTGACAGGATGTACCACTCGGTGAGGAAAAATATTTTACCCACGCCTTTTTGGTTGGCAACAACGGTTGGCAACCAGCATATTGGGTGCATTACTGCCACCCTCTTCCTGAGTTTTTCCCTCATATCAGCTATAGTCTTTCTTGATCATTAGTACAATATACGATCACATATGTAATAGTCCCCTCAGCCAAGTCAGAAAAAATATGTGCATGTATGAACAACAGCAATTGGAGAAGATGACAGTCAATAAGTAATCATGTTAAATAATCATGATCTCAATATTGAAAAAAAATGATCGTGATTATATTTTTTGCCATAATCAAGGACCCCTAAAAACAGCAAATTGTGATTTACATACACACGCACGCACACACACACACACACACACACACACACACACAGAGTTTAAATATGTATGTGATCAATTGTAAATATGTTATAATGAATTGTTTTCTTTAAGAAACTCTTACTTGCACATTTTTCAGTGTGCTCCTAAAGTTATATATATGCTCCTAATTTCTTTCATTTAGGAGCACATGTACTCCTTGAAAAAAAGTAAGGATTGAACACTGCTGTCACTGCTGCAGTCCAAGGGCTTCTGTCACAGGCAGTAGATGTTTACTTTACCCATCCCCCCCCTCCCATTCTCTCTCTCTCCCTCACAGCTGCAGAGAAGATTTTAGTGTACTCTACTTGTGAAATATGCTCATAAATCCCATAACGTTGGCCAAATCCTACATAAAAATATCATTTTTTTGTAGGAATTTTCGTTGCGAATCCATTGATACAGGTTTGAAACTGGTGGGACTTATAGTTTAGACGCCAGATGCCCCAGTTTGGCACAAAGTCCATGCCCAGAATTTGCCTCCCCATTGGTTTACATTGTAAGGTGAAATGTCGCACTCCAACTTTCAGGGCTTACTAAATCTAAACCGTTCGAGTTATTACAAAGTTTTTAATAACTTTTGCTCAACACAGTGTGATAAGTCATGTATTCAAGTTTGAAGCCGATACCATTAACGCCCTAGGAGGAGATAGCGTTTATTCAAGGTCCAAAATTGGCAAAAAATCATACTTTCAAATGGACATTGCTGATTTCCTGTTGGATTTAGGTCAGGGGTGTCAGCGTATGATTTGTAGGTCTTGATGAGACGAATAATTGAGTTTTGGTTCGATCTCTCTACGACATTCCTACGGGCCGTGGTGGCCGTTTTAGATACGTAGGTGGCGCTAGAGAGCACATTTTGGCACTTTGGGGTTTAATTTTTACATTTTATCAAATTTTTCACCATTCCTGATGTGCGTGCCAAATTTGGTGAGTTTTTGAGCATGTTTAGGGGGTCAAATTTAGAGTTAAAGTGGCGTAACAAGAAAGAATAATAATAAACAAACAAACGCACGAAAAACAATAGGGTCTTCGCCCTTTGGGCTCAGGCCCTAATAAAGAAACAAACGGACGAAAAACAATAGGGTCTTCGCCCTTTGGGCTCAGGCCCTAATTAAAGCTGCAAGCAGCGTTGAACGGGCCTTCGCGCCCTTGCGCACGTCGGGCCGCGGCGCAGTCAGTTGAGCTTGTGGGAACCAAGAAAACGTTTGGAGATGATCAGTGTGAGAGTCTTTTGACACACAATACTAACTACTTTCTCTCCGTGAGCGCACCCCTCTGTTTATCACAGATAATTATGGCTTATGAAATTAAAATATTGTTAACCTTAATCAATAATTCAGGCACCAACTGTAGCATGTATGAGGAACACAGTTGATTATTTGCCATAATTATCAATTATCTAAGATAATTAACTAATTATAATAATTAATAGAATTATTAATATGAACTAACAAGCACGGAGCACCACCCGGAAACCAGGACCAATAACCGAACAAGGTAATCTCATAAATGGGACTTCACCTAGAATGCTAATATCTGCGAGATATCAACATTCAAGGGTGAACAAAGAAGGGTTGAATTCAAGCTCTGACTCTTTCAATCAGCCACTTCTCACAATATGTTACACACAATAATGACAAAAGAACTTCTCTTTAAAGATATAACATTGTTTATTAAACTTAGCAAAATTAACAAAGTTAACAAATACTTCATTCAATAAACAGCTATTCTAAAATCTAATTCTACCAAACAAAACACAAACAGCTTTGCACAGGGTTGGACACTTGCAGGGGAATGCGTGTATGTATGTATGTGTGTGTGTGTGTGTGTGTGTGTGTGTGTGTGTGTGTGTGTGTGTGTTAGTAGCAAGAGAGGAAGGAGGGAAAGCGATCGTGAGAGGGAGAGAAGCGGCTCTTTTGTCCACAGAGAGCGCACGTACGGACGGCAGTCTGTAACGTACGTTGTCTGGTTTCTGATCGACAAATCAATTTACTTTCTCACTCACGGTGGCACAAAAGTAGCAGTTGTCCCGACCGGGAAAAACACAAAATAGTCTAGCGTGGTGAACACAACTAACAGGCAGCAAACTTAAAATACTCCTCAGAGTAAAGCAGAGAAAAATGGACTCGGCGGTCCGTCAACTCACACAACAAGAACAATAGCGATAAAGCTAAAAAGGCTAAATGCTAAACAATAGCAACTGATGCTGAAAAGAACACACAACTAACACTGCCTATGCCCAGACTTATGCCTCTTACTTGGTCGCTTCAGAAAGTGCGCAGGTTGTGTGTGTGTGTAGTCCGTCTTAATGTCCATCTTTGTTCTTGGCTCGGAGGCAGACGGTGCCGTTCTCGCACGTCGTCGAAAACACGGCAGCTGGATCTGAGTGGAGTGGCGGATAGAACAGCAGAGACGACTCGGCGAAGACGCGCAGGTAACTTCATTTCCTCTTTCTCGGGGGAATTTGAGGACGCTGGTTGCAGCAGCGGTCTCTCTCGGGTCCAGGAATGTGTTCGGGTGAACACGGGCAAAGTCTCGTCTCGTCCGACGAGGGGAGTCTTCGATGAGGGGAAAACATGTTCGTGGGGTGGTCAAGCTAACTCACAGGGGAACAGGAGTTACCCCTAGCTCAGTGACATGGAAAAGACGTGTAATTTGGGCGTGCTCGCTTATAAAGGGGTGGTGATGTCATGGCTGCGTCCTCAGGACGCTCCGCTGTGCAGGAGCGTCTCCGCCAATGAGGGACCGATGTTGACTGCTCCCTGCTGAAGTGTGAAAATCGCAAAGCATCCTTGGAAATGGAGTTTGCTCCACCCTCATGGCAGGTCCATTACAGTTTTAATACGGAGCTCCGGAACTCCAGCCTTCCTGAGTTTTTCCCTCATATAGGCTATAGTTTTTCTTAATAATTACTACAATATATGATTACATATGTAATAGTCTCCTCAGCCAAGTTAGAAAAAATATGTGCATGTATGAACAACAGCAATTGGAGAAGATGACAGTCAAAAAGTAATCATGTTAAATAATCATGATCTCAATATTGAACAAAAATGATTGTGATTATAATTTTTGCCATAATCAAGCACCCCTAAAAACAGCAAATTGTGATTTACATACACACACACACACACACACACACACAGTTTAAATATGTATGTGATAAATTGTAAATATGTATGTAATGAATTGTTTTCTTTAAGAAACTCTTACTTGAACATTTTTCAGTGTGCTCCTAAAGTTATATGTATGCTCCTAATTTCTGTCATTTAGGAGCACATGTACTCCTTGAAAAAAAGTAAGGATTGAACACTGCTGTCACTGCTGCAGTCCAAGGGCTTCTGTCACAGGCAGTAGATGTTTACTTTACCCATCCCCCCCCTCCCATTCTCTCTCTCTCCCTCACAGCTGCAGAGAAGATTTTAGTGTACTCTACTTGTGAAATATGCTCATAAATCCCATAACTTTGGCCAAATCCTACATAAAAATATCATTTTTTTGTAGGAATTTTCGTCGCGAATCCATTGATACAGGTTTGAAAGTGGTGGGACTTATAGTTTAGACGCCAGATGCCCCAGTTTGGCACAAAGTCCATGCCCAAAATTTGCCTCCCCATTGGTTTACATTGTAAGGTGTAATGTCGCACTCCAACTTTCAGGGCTTACTAAATCTAAACCGTTCGAGTTATTACAAAGTTTTTAATAACTTTTGCTCAACACAGTGTGATAAGTCATGTATTCAAGTTTGAAGCCGATACCATTAACGCCCTAGGAGGAGATAGCGTTTATTCAAGGTCCAAAATTGGCAAAAAATCATACTTTGAAATTGACATTGCAGATTTCCTGTTGGATTTAGGTCAGGGGTGTCAGCGTATGATTTGTAGGTCTTGATGAGACGAATAATTGGGTTTTGGTTCGATCTCTCTACGACATTCCTACGGGCCGTGGTGGCCGTTTTAGATACATAGGTGGCGCTAGAGAGCACATTTTGGCACTTTGGGGTTTAATTTTTACATTTTATCAAATTTTTCACCATTCCTGATGTGCGTGCCAAATTTGGTGAGTTTTTGAGCATGTTTAGGGGGTCAAATTTAGAGTTAAATTGGCGTAATAATAAAGAATAATAATAAGAAGAAAGAAACAAACGGACGAAAAACAATAGGGTCTTCGCCCTTTGGGCTCAGGCCCTAATAAGAAGAAAGAAACAAACACACGAAAAACAATAGGGTCTTCGCCCTTTGGGCTCAGGCCCTAATTAAAGCTGCAAGCAGCGTTGAACGGGCCTTCGCGCCCTTGCGCACATCGGGCCGCGGCGCAGTCAGTTGAGCTTGTGGGAACCAAGAAAACGTTTGGAGATGATTAGTGTGAGAGTCTTTTGACACACAATACTAACCAGTGTCTCTCTGTGAGCCCACCCCTCTGTTCACAGACAATTATGAATTATGAAATCAAAATATTGTTAACCTTAATCAATAATTCAGGTACCAACTGTAGGATCTGCGAAGAACACAGTTAATTATTTGCTATAATTATCAATTATCAATAATAATTAATTATAACAATTAACAGAATTATTAATATGAACTAACAGATACGAAGCACCACCCCGAAACCGGGACCAATAACCGAGCAAGGTAGTCTCATAAATGGGAGTTCACCTAGAATGTTAATATCTGAGAGATAATCATTCAAGGGTGAACAAAGAAGGGTTGAATTCGAGCTCTGACTCCTTCAATCAGCCACTTTTCACAATATGTTACCAATAATGACTAAAGAACTTCTCTTTAAAGATATAACAGTGTTAATTAAACTTAGCAAAATTAACAAAGTTAACAAATGCTTCACTCAATAAATAGCTATTCTAAAATCTAATTCTACCAAACAAAACACAAACAGCTTTGCACGGGGTTGGACACCTGCAGGTTGGACACTTTTGTCCGACGTTATCTGACCATCAGATGTGCAAAACGATGTCGGTACGTGTATCTGTGCGCGCGTGAGTGTGGTGTTAGTCACAAGAGAGGGAGGAGGGAAAGCGATCGTGAGAGAGAGAGAAGCGGTTCTTTTTCCACAGAGAGCGCACGTACGGACGGCAGTCTGTAACGCACGTTGTCTGGTTTCAGATCGACAAATCAGTTTACTTTCTCACTCACGGCAGCACAAACACAGTAGTCCCGAGCGGGACAAACACAAAATAGTCTAGCGTGGTGAACACAACTAACAGGCAGCAAACAGGCAGCAGCGGAGCGTTAACTGCAGCATGACCGAAAGAAGCACAACCAGTTCGCCTCTGCTAGCCTCTCAGCTAACCCCGGCTATCTCTTTAGATCCAAACGGAGCACCGAGTCCCGATTTGTTATTTAGGTTAAAGCGGAGAACAGGCAGCAAACAGGCAGCAGCGGAGCGTTAACTGCAGCATGACCGAAAGAAGCACAACCAGTTCGCCTCTGCTAGCCTCTCAGCTAACCCTGGCTCTCTGTTTAGATCCAAACGGAGCACTGAGTCCCGATTTGTTATTTAGGTTAAAGCGGAGAACAGGCAGCAGCGGAGCGTTAATTGCAGCATGACCGAAAGAAGCACAACCAGTTCGCCTCTGCTAGCCTCTCAGCTAACCCCGGCTCTCTGTTTAGATCCAAACGGAGCACCGAGTCCCGATTTGTTATTTAGGTTAAAGCGGACAGAATCAGCGGGTCTGTCGGCCAGCTGAGTGAAGTGAAAACTGCGGAAAAAACACCGTGACCATCACGGTAAAACAGTCCGTAGAGAACTACCGTGTTCAGCTGCACAGATAAGAAATCCCTCGGCTGACAGGATGTACTACTCGGTGAGGAAAAATATTTTACCCTCGCCTTTTTGGTTGGCAACAACGGTTGGCAACCAGCATATTGGGTGCATTACTGCCACCCTCTTCCTGAGTTTTTCCCTCATATCAGCTATAGTCTTTCTTGATCATTAGTACAATATATGATCACATATGTAATAGTCCCCTCAGCCAAGTCAGAAAAAATATGTGCATGTATGAACAACAGCAATTGGAGAAGATGACAGTCAAAAAGTAATCATGTTAAATAATCATGATCTCAATATTGAAAAAAAATGATCGTGATTATATTTTTTGCCATAATCAAGCACCCCTAAAAACAGCAAATTGTGATTTACATACACACGCGCACACACACACACACACACACACACACACATACACACACACAGAGTTTAAATATGTATGTGATCAATTGTAAATATGTTATAATGAATTGTTTTCTTTAAGAAACTCTTACTTGCACATTTTTCAGTGTGCTCCTAAAGTTATATATATGCTCCTAATTTCTTTCATTTAGGAGCACATGTACTCCTTGAAAAGAAGTAGGGATTGAACACTGCTGTCAGATATGTGGAAACACTAAGTAAGTGGAGTGTGGCCAGTCCAAGGGCTTCTGTCACAGGCAGTAGATGTTTACTTTACCCATCCCCCCCTCCCATTCTCTCTCTCTCCCTCACAGCTGCAGAGAAGGATATTAGTGTACTCTACTTGTGAAAAATCCTCATAAATCCCATAACTTTGGCCAAATCCTACATAAAAATATCATTTTTTTGTAGGAATTTTCGTCGCGAATCCATTGATACAGGTTTGAAAGTGGTGGGACTTAAAGTTTAGACGCCAGATGCCCCAGTTTGGCACAAAGTCCATGCCAAGAATTTGCCTCCCCATTGGTTTACATTGTAAGGTGTAATGTCGCACTCCAACTTTCAGGGCTTACTAAATCTAAACCGTTCGAGTTATTACAAAGTTTTTAATAACTTTTGCTCAACACAGTGTGATAAGTCATGTATTAAAGTTTGAAGCCGATACCATTAACGCCCTAGGAGGAGATAGCGTTTATTCAAGGTCCAAAATTGGCAAAAAATCGTACTTTGAAATGGACATTGCAGATTTCCTGTTGGATTTAGGTCAGGGGTGTCAGTGTATGATTTGTAGGTCTTGATGAGACGAATAATTGGATTTTGGTTCGATCTCTCTACGACATTCCTACGGGCCGTGGCGGCCGTTTTAGATACATAGGTGGCGCTAGAGAGCACATTTTGGCACTTTGGGGTTTATTTTTTACATTTTATCAAATTTTTCACCATTCCTGATGTGCGTTCCAAATTTGGTGAGTTTTTGAGCATGTTTAGGGGGTCAAATTTAGAGTTAAAGTGGCGTAATAATAAAGAATAATAAGAAGAAAGAAACAAACACACGAAAAACAATAGGGTCTTCGCCCTTTGGGCTCAGGCCCTAATAATAATTAAAGCTGCAAGCAGCGTTGGACGGGCCTTCGCGCCCTTGCGCACGTCGGGCCGCGGCGCAGTCAGTTCAGCTTGTGGGAACCAAGAAAGCGTTTGGAGATGATCAGTGTGAGAGTCTTTTGACACACAATACTAACTACTTTCTCTCCGTGAGCGCACCCCTCTGTTTATCACAGATAATTATGGATTATGAAATCAAAATAATGTTAACCTTAATCAATAATTCAGGCACCAACTGTAGAATCTATGAGGAACACAGTTGATTATTTGCCATAATTATCAATTATCTAAGATAATTAACTAATTATAATAATTATTAGAATTATAAATATGAACTAACAAACACGGAGCACCACCCGGAAACCAGGACCAATAACCGAACAAGGTAATCTCGTAAATGGGACTTCACCTAGAATGTTAATATCTGCGAGATAAACATTCAAGGGCGAATAAAGAAGGGTTGAATTCAAGCTCTGACTCCTTCAAGCAGCCACTTCTCACAATATGTTATACACAATAATGACAGAGAACTGCTCTTTAAAGATATAACATTGTTTATTAAACTTAGCAAAATTAACAAAGTTAACAAATACTTCATTCAATAAACAGCTATTCTAAAATCTAATTCTACCAAATAAAACACAAACAGCTTTGCACAGAGTTGGACACTTGCAGGGGAATGCGTGTATGGATGTATGTGTGTGTGTGTGTGTGTGTGTGTGTTAGTAGCAAGAGAGGAAGGAGGGAAAGCGATCGTGAGAGGGAGAGAAGCGGCTCTTTTGTCCACAGAGAGCGCACGTACGGACGGCAGTCTGTAACGTACGTTGTCTGGTTTCTGATCGACAAATCAATTTACTTTCTCACTCACGGTGGCACAAAAGTAGCAGTTGTCCCGACGGGGAAAAACACAAAATAGTCTAACGTGGTGAACACAACTAACAGGCAGCAAACTTAAAATACTCCTCAGAGTAAAGCAGAGAAAAATGGACTCGGCGGTCCGTCAACTCACACAGCAAGAATAATAGCAATAAAGCTAAAAAGGCTAAATGCTAAACAACAGCAACTGATGCTGAAAAGAACACACAACTAACACTGCCTATGCCCAGTCTTATGCCTCTTACTTGGTCGCTTCAGAAAGTGCGCAGGTTGTGTGTGTGTGTGTAGTCCGTCTTAATGTCCATCTTTGTTCTTGGCTCGGAGGCAGACGGTGCCGTTCTCGCACGTCGGCGAAAACACGGCAGCTGGTTCTGAGTGGAATGGCGGAGAGAACAGCAGAGACAACTCGGCGAAGACGCGCAGGGCAGAGCCGGTCCACGTTATCCCGAAGTAACTTCATTTCCTCTTTCTCGGGGGAATTTGAGGACGCTGGTTGCAGCAGCGGTCTCTCTCGGGTCCAGGAATGTGTTCGGGTGAACACGGGCAAAGTCTCGTCTCGTCCGACGAGGGGAGTCTTCGATGAGGGGAAAACATGTTCGTGGGGTAGTCAAGCTAACTCACAGGGGAACAGGAGTTACCCCTAGCTCAGTGACATGGGAAAGACGTGTAGCTTGGGCGTGCTCGCTTATAAAGGGGTGGTGATGTCATGGCTGCGTCCTCAGGACGCTCCGCTGTGCAGGAGCGTCTCCGCCAATGAGGGACCGATGTTGACTGCTCCCTGCTGAAGTGTGAAAATCGCAAAGCATCCTTGGAAATGGAGTTTGCTCCACCCTCATGGCAGGTCCATTACAGTTTTAATACGGAGCTCCGGAACTCCAGCCTTCCTGAGTTTTTCCCTCATATAGGCTATAGTTTTTCTTAATCATTACTATAATATATGATTACATATGTAATAGTCTCCTCAGCCAAGTTAGAAAAAGTATGTGCATGTATGAACAACAGCAATTGGAGAAGATGACAGTCAAAAAGTAATCATGTTAAATAATCATGATCTCAATATTGAACAAAAATGATTGTGATTATAATTTTTGCCATAATCAAGCACCCCTAAAAACAGCAAATTGTGATTTACATACACACACACACACACACACACACACACAGTTTAAATATGTATGTGATAAATTGTAAATATGTATGTAATGAATTGTTTTCTTTAAGAAACTCTTACTTGAACATTTTTCAGTATGCTCCTAAAGTTATATGTATGCTCCTAATTTCTGTCATTTAGGAGCACATGTACTCCTTGAAAAAAAGTAAGGATTGAACACTGCTGTCACTGCTGCAGTCCAAGGGCTTCTGTCACAGGCAGTAGATGTTTACTTTACCCATCCCCCCCCTCCCATTCTCTCTCTCTCCCTCACAGCTGCAGAGAAGATTTTAGTGTACTCTACTTGTGAAATATGCTCATAAATCCCATAACTTTGGCCAAATCCTACATAAAAATATCATTTTTTTGTAGGAATTTTCGTCGCGAATCCATTGATACAGGTTTGAAAGTGGTGGGACTTATAGTTTAGACGCCAGATGCCCCAGTTTGGCACAAAGTCCATGCCCAGAATTTGCCTCCCCATTGGTTTACATTGTAAGGTGTAATGTCGCACTCCAACTTTCAGGGCTTACTAAATCTAAACCGTTCGAGTTATTACAAAGTTTTTAATAACTTTTGCTCAACACAGTGTGATAAGTCATGTATTAAAGTTTGAAGCCGATACCATTAACGCCCTAGGAGGAGATAGCGTTCATTCAAGGTCCAAAATTGGCAAAAAATCATACTTTGAAATGGACATTGCGGATTTCCTGTTGGATTTAGGTCAGGGGTGTCAGCGTATGATTTCTAGGTCTTGATGAGACGAATAATTGAGTTTTGGTTCGATCTCTCTACGACATTCCTACGGGCCGTGGTGGCCGTTTTAGATACATAGGTGGCGCTAGAGAGCACATTTTGGCACTTTGGGGTTTAATTTTTACATTTTATCAAATTTTTCACCAGACCTGGTGTGCGTGCCAAATTTGGTGAGTTTTTGAGCATGTTTAGGGGGTCAAATTTAGAGTTAAAGTGGCGTAATAATAAAGAATAATAATAATTAAAGCTGCAAGCAGCGTTGAACGGGCCTTCGCGCCCATGCGCACATCGGCCGCGGCGCACTCAGCTGAGCTTCTGGGAACCAAGAAAACGTTTGGAGATGATCAGTGTGAGAGTCTTTTGACACACAATACTAACCACTTTCTCTCCGTGAGCGCACCCCTCTGTTTATCACAGGTAATTATAGATTATGAAATCAAAATATTGTTAACCTTAATCAATAATTCAGGCACCAACTGTAGGATCTGCAAGGAACACAGTTGATTATTTGCTATAATTATCAATTATCAATAATAAATAATTATAACAATTAACAGATTTATTAATATGAACTAACAAATACGAAGCACCATCCCGAAACCAGGACTAATAACCGAACAGGGTAATCTCATAAATGGGAGTTCACCTAGAATGTTAATATCTGAGAGATATCAACATTCAAGGGTAAAAAGAACGGTTAAATTCGAGCTCTGACTCCTTCAATCAGCCACTTTTCACAATATGTTACCAATAATGACAAAAGAACTTCTCTTTAAAGATATAACAGTGTTTATGAAACTTAGCAAAATTAACAAAGTTAACAAATGCTTCATTCAATAAATAGCTATTCTAAAATCTAATTCTACCAAACAAAACACAAACAGCTTTGCACAGGGTTGGACACTTGCAGGGGAATGCGTGTATGTATGTATGTATGTATATATCTATGTGTGTGTGTGTGTGTGTGTGTGTGTGTGTGTGTGTGTGTTAGTAGCAAGAGAGGAAGGAGGGAAAGCGATCGTGAGAGGGAGAGAAGCGGCTCTTTTTCCACAGAGAGCGCACGTATGGACGGCAGTCTGTAACGCACGTTGTCTGGTTTCAGATCGACAAATCAGTTTACTTTCTCACTCACGGCAGCACAAACACAGTAGTCCCGAGCGGGACAAACACAAAATAGTCTAGCGTGGTGAACACAACTAACAGGCAGCAAACAGGCAGCAGCGGAGCGTTAACTGCAGCATGACCGAAAGAAGCACAACCAGTTAGCCTCTGCTAGCCTCTCAGCTAACCCCGGCTCTCTGTTTAGATCCAAACGGAGCACCGAGTCCCGATTTGTTATTTAGGTTAAAGCGGAGAACAGGCAGCAAACAGGCAGCAGCGGAGCGTTAACTGCAGCATGACCGAAAGAAGCACAACCAGTTCGCCTCTGCTAGCCTCTCAGCTAACCCCGGCTCTCTGTTTAGATCCAAACGGAGCACCGAGTCCCGATTTGTTATTTAGGTTAAAGCGGAGAACAGGCAGCAAACAGGCAGCAGCGGAGCGTTAATTGCAGCATGACCGAAAGAAGCACAACCAGTTAGCCTCTGCTAGCCTCTCAGCTAACCCCGGCTCTCTGTTTAGATCCAAACGGAGCACCGAGTCCCGAATTGCTATTTAGGTTAAAGCGGAGAGAATCAGCGGGTCTGTCGGCCAGCTGAGTGAAGTGAAACCTGCGGAAAAAACACCGTGACCATCAAGGTAAAACAGGTCGGCGAAAACACGGCAGCTGGCTCTGAGTGGAGTGGCGGAGAGAACAGCAGAGATGACTCGGCGAAGACGCGCAGGGCAGAGCCGGTCCACGTTATCCCGAAGTAACTTCATTTCCTCTTTCTCGGGGGGAATTTGAGGACGCTGGTTGCAGCAGCGGTCTCTCTCGGGTCCAGGAATGTGTTCGGGTGAACACGGGCAAAGTCTCGTCTCGTCCGACGAGGGGAGTCTTCGATGAGGGGAAAACATGTTCGTGGGGTAGTCAAGCTAACTCACAGGGAAACAGGAGTTACCCCTAGCTCAGTGACATGGGAAAGACGTATATTTCGGGCGTGCTCGCTTATAAAGGGGTGGTGATGTCATGGCTGCGTCCTCAGGACGCTCCGCTGTGCAGGAGCGTCTCCGCCAATGAGGGACCGATGTTGACTGCTCCCTGCTGAAGTGTGAAAATCGCAAAGCATCCTTGGAAATGGAGTTTGCTCCACCCTCATGGCAGGTCCATTACAGTTTTAATACGGAGCTCCGGAACTCCAGCCTTCCTGAGTTTTTCCCTCATATAGGCTATAGTTTTTCTTAATCATTACTACAATATATGATTACATATGTAATAGTCTCCTCAGCCAAGTTAGAAAAAATATGTGCATGTATGAACAACAGCAATTGGAGAAGATGACAGTCAAAAAGTGATCATGTTAAATAATCATGATCTCAATATTGAACAAAAATGATTGTGATTATAATTTTTACCATAATCAAGCACCCCTAAAAACAGCAAATTGTGATTTACATACACACACACACACACACACACACAGAGTTTAAATATGTATGTGATAAATTGTAAATATGTATGAAATGAATTGTTTTCTGTAAGAAACTCTTACTTGAACATTTTTCAGTGTGCTCCTAAAGTTATATGTATGCTCCTAATTTCTTTCATTTAGGAGCACATGCGCTCCTTGAAAAGAAGTAAGGATTGAACACTGCTGTCACATGTGTGAAAGCACTAAGTAAGTGGAGTGTGGTGCAGTCCAAGGGCTTCTGTCACAGGCAGTAGATGTTTACTTTACCCATCCCCCCCCTCCCATTCTCTCTCTCTCCCTCACAGTTGGAAGGAAAGATTTCAAAGTGATCTTCTTGTGAAAAATCCTCATAAATCCCATAACTTTGGCCAAATCCTACATAAAAATATCATTTTTTTGTAGGAATTTTCGTCGCGAATCCATTGATACAGGTTTGGAAGTGGTCGGACTTACAGTTTAGACGCCAGATGCCCCAGTTTGGCACAAAGTCCATGCCCAGAATTTGCCTCCCCATTGGTTTACATTGTAAGGTGTAATGTCGCACTCCAACTTTCAGGGCTTACTAAATCTAAACCGTTCGAGTTATTACAAAGTTTTTAATAACTTTTGCTCAACACAGTGTGATAAGTCATGTATTAAAGTTTGAAGCCGATACCATTAACGCCCTAGGAGGAGATAGCGTTTATTCAAGGTCCAAAATTGGCAAAAAATCGTACTTTGAAATGGACATTGCAGATTTCCTGTTGGATTTAGGTCAGGGGTGTCAGCGTATGATTTGTAGGTCTTGATGAGACGAATAATTGAGTTTTGGTTCGATCTCTCTACGACATTCCTACGGGCCGTGGTGGCCGTTTTAGATACATAGGTGGCGCTAGAGAGCACATTTTGGCACTTTGGGGTTTAATTTTTACATTTTATCAAATTTTTCACCATTCCTGATGTGCGTGCCAAATTTGGTGAGTTTTTGAGCATGTTTAGGGGGTCAAATTTAGAGTTAAAGTGGCGTAATAATAAAGAATAATAATAATTAAAGCTGCAAGCAGCGTTGGACGGGCCTTCGCGCCCTTGCGCACGTCGGGCCGCGGCGCAGTCAGTTGAGCTTGTGGGAACCAAGAAAACGTTTGGAGATGATCAGTGTGAGAGTCTTTTGACACACAATACTAACTACTATCTCTCCGTGAGCGCACGCCTCTGTTTATCACAGATAATTATGGCTTATGAAATTAAAATATTGTTAACCTTAATCAATAATTCAGGCACCAACTGTAGCATGTATGAGGAACACAGTTGATTATTTGCCATAATTATCAATTATCTAAGATAATTAACTAATTATAATAATTAATAGAATTATTAATATGAACTAACAAGCACGGAGCACCACCCGGAAACCAGGACCAATAACCGAACAAGGTAATCTCATAAATGGGATTTCACCTAGAATGCTAATATCTGCGAGATATCAACATTCAAGGGTGAACAAAGAAGGGTTGAATTCAAGCTCTGACTCCTTTAATCAGCCACTTCTCACAATATGTTACACACAATAATGACAAAAGAACTTCTCTTTAAAGATATAACATTGTTTATTAAACTTAGCAAAATTAACAAAGTTAACAAATACTTCATTCAATAAACAGCTATTCTAAAATCTAATTCTACCAAACAAAACACAAACAGCTTTGCACAGAGTTGGACACTTGCAGGGGAATGCGTGTGTGTGTGTGTGTGTGTGTGTGTGTGTGTGTGTGTGTTAGTAGCAAGAGAGGAAGGAGGGAAAGCGATCGTGAGAGGGAGAGAAGCGGCTCTTTTGACCACAGAGAGCGCACGTACGGACGGCAGTCTGTAACGTACGTTGTCTGGTTTCTGATCGACAAATCAATTTACTTTCTCACTCACGGTGGCACAAAAGTAGCAGTTGTCCCGACCGGGAAAAACACAAAATAGTCTAGCGTGGTGAACACAACTAACAGGCAGCAAACTTAAAATACTCCTCAGAGTAAAGCAGAGAAAAATGGACTCGGCGGTCCGTCAACTCACACAACAAGAACAACAGCGATAAAGCTAAAAAGGCTAAATGCTAAACAACAGCAACTGATGCTGAAAAGAACACACAACTAACACTGCCTATGCCCAGACTTATGCCTCTTACTTGGTCGCTTCAGAAAGTGCGCAGGTTGTGTGTGTGTGTAGTCCGTCTTAATGTCCATCTTTGTTCTTGGCTCGGAGGCAGACGGTGCCGTTCTCGCACGTCGTCGAAAACACGGCAGCTGGCTCTGAGTGGAATGGCGGAGAGAACAGCAGAGACAACTCGGCGAAGACGCGCAGGGCAGAGCCGGTCCACGTTATCCCGAAGTAACTTCATTTCCTCTTTCTCGGGGGAATTTGAGGACGCTGGTTGCAGCAGCGGTCTCTCTCGGGTCCAGGAATGTGTTCGGGTGAACACGGGCAAAGTCTCGTCTCGTCCGACGAGGGGAGTCTTCGATGAGGGGAAAACATGTTCGTGGGGTAGTCAAGCTAACTCACAGGGGAACAGGAGTTACCCCTAGCTCAGTGACATGGGAAAGACGTGTAGTTTGGGCGTGCTCGCTTATAAAGGGGTGGTGATGTCATGGCTGCGTCCTCAGGACGCTCCGCTGTGCAGGAGCGTCTCCGCCAATGAGGGACCGATGTTGACTGCTCCCTGCTGAAGTGTGAAAATCGCAAAGCATCCTTGGAAATGGAGTTTGCTCCACCCTCATGGCAGGTCCATTACAGTTTTAATACGGAGCTCCGGAACTCCAGCCTTCCTGAGTTTTTCCCTCATATAGGCTATAGTTTTTCTTAATCATTACTACAATATATGATTACATATGTAATAGTCTCCTCAGCCAAGTTAGAAAAAGTATGTGCATGTATGAACAACAGCAATTGGAGAAGATGACAGTCAAAAAGTAATCATGTTAAATAATCATGATCTCAATATTGAACAAAAATGATTGTGATTATAATTTTTGCCATAATCAAGCACCCCTAAAAACAGCAAATTGTGATTTACATACACATACACACACACACACACACACACACACACACACACACACACAGTTTAAATATGTATGTGATAAATTGTAAATATGTATGTAATGAATTGTTTTCTTTAAGAAACTCTTACTTGAACATTTTTCAGTGTGCTCCTAAAGTTATATGTATGCTCCTAATTTCTGTCATTTAGGAGCACATGTACTCCTTGAAAAAAAGTAAGGATTGAACACTGCTGTCACTGCTGCAGTCCAAGGGCTTCTGTCACAGGCAGTAGATGTTTACTTTACCCATCCCCCCCCTCCCATTCTCTCTCTCTCCCTCACAGCTGCAGAGAAGGATATTAGTGTACTCTACTTGTGAAAAATCCTCATAAATCCCATAACTTTGGCCAAATCCTACATAAAAATATCATTTTTTTGTAGGAATTTTCGTCGCGAATCCATTGATACAGGTTTGAAAGTGGTGGGACTTATAGTTTAGACGCCAGATGCCCCAGTTTGGCACAAAGTCCATGCCCAGAATTTGCCTCCCCATTGGTTTACATTGTAAGGTGTAATGTCGCACTCCAACTTTCAGGGCTTACTAAATCTAAACCGTTCGAGTTATTACAAAGTTTTTAATAACTTTTGCTCAACACAGTGTGATAAGTCATGTATTAAAGTTTGAAGCCGATACCATTAACGCCCTAGGAGGAGATAGCGTTTATTCAAGGTCCAAAATTGGCAAAAAATCATACTTTGAAATTGACATTGCAGATTTCCTGTTGGATTTAGGTCAGGGGTGTCAGCGTATGATTTGTAGGTCTTGATGAGACGAATAATTGGGTTTTGGTTCGATCTCTCTACGACATTCCTACGGGCCGTGGTGGCCGTTTTAGATACATAGGTGGCGCTAGAGAGCACATTTTGGCACTTTGGGGTTTAATTTTTACATTTTATCAAATTTTTCACCATTCCTGATGTGCGTGCCAAATTTGGTGAGTTTTTGAGCATGTTTAGGGGGTCAAATTTAGAGTTAAAGTGGCGTAACAAGAAAGAAAGAATAATAATAATAATAATAATAATAAAGAAACAAACGGACGAAAAACAAGAGGGTCTTCGCCCTTTGGGCTCAGGCCCTAATTAAAGCTGCAAGCAGCGTTGAACGGGCCTTCGCGCCCTTGCGCACGTCGGGCCGCGGCGCAGTCAGTTGAGCTTGTGGGAACCAAGAAAACGTTTGGAGATGATCAGTGTGAGAGTCTTTTGACACACAATACTAACTACTTTCTCTCCGTGAGCGCACGCCTCTGTTTATCACAGATAATTATGGCTTATGAAATTAAAATATTGTTAACCTTAATCAATAATTCAGGCACCAACTGTAGCATGTATGAGGAGCACAGTTGATTATTTGCCATAATTATCAATTATCTATGATAATTAACTAATTATAATAATTAATAGAATTATTAATATGAACTAACAAGCACGGAGCACCACCCGGAAACCAGGACCAATAACCGAACAAGGTAATCTCATAAATGGGATTTCACCTAGAATGCTAATATCTGCGAGATATCAACATTCAAGGGTGAACAAAGAAGGGTTGAATTCAAGCTCTGACTCCTTTAATCAGCCACTTCTCACAATATGTTACACACAATAATGACAAAAGAACTTCTCTTTAAAGATATAACATTGTTTATTAAACTTAGCAAAATTAACAAAGTTAACAAATACTTCATTCAATAAACAGCTATTCTAAAATCTAATTCTACCAAACAAAACACAAACAGCTTTGCACAGAGTTGGACACTTGCAGGGGAATGCGTGTGTGTGTGTGTGTGTGTGTGTGTGTGTGTGTTAGTAGCAAGAGAGGAAGGAGGGAAAGCGATCGTGAGAGGGAGAGAAGCGGCACTTTTGACCACAGAGAGCGCACGTACGGACGGCAGTCTGTAACGTACGTTGTCTGGTTTCTGATCGACAAATCAATTTACTTTCTCACTCACGGTGGCACAAAAGTAGCAGTTGTCCCGACCGGGAAAAACACAAAATAGTCTAGCGTGGTGAACACAACTAACAGGCAGCAAACTTAAAATACTCCTCAGAGTAAAGCAGAGAAAAATGGACTCGGCGGTCCGTCAACTCACACAACAAGAACAACAGCAATAAAGCTAAAAAGGCTAAATGCTAAACAACAGCAACTGATGCTGAAAAGAACACACAACTAACACTGCCTATGCCCAGACTTATGCCTCTTACTTGGTCGCTTCAGAAAGTGCGCAGGTTGTGTGTGTGTGTGTAGTCCGTCTTATTGTCCATCTTTGTTCTTGGCTCGGAGGCAGACGGTGCCGTTCTCGCACGTCGTCGAAAACACGGCAGCTGGCTCTGAGTGGAATGGCGGAGAGAACAGCAGAGACAACTCGGCGAAGACGCGCAGGGCAGAGCCGGTCCACGTTATCCCGAAGTAACTTCATTTCTTCTTTCTCGGGGGAATTTGAGGACGCTGGTTGCAGCAGCGGTCTCTCTCGGATCCAGGAATGTGTTCGGGTGAACACGGGCAAAGTCTCGTCTCGTCCGACGAGGGGAGTCTTCGATGAGGGGAAAACATGTTCGTGGGGTAGTTAAGCTAACTCACAGGGGAACAGGAGTCACCCCTAGCTCAGTGACATGGGAAAGACGTGTAGTTTGGGCGTGCTCGCTTATAAAGGGGTGGTGATGTCATGGCTGTGTCCTCGAGACGCTCCGCTGTACAGGAGCGTCTCCGCCAATGAGGGACCAATGTGGACTGCTCCCTGCTGAGGTGTGAAAATCGCAAAGCATCCTTGGAAATGGAGTTTGCTCCACCCTCTGTCACAGGCAGTAGATGTTTACTTTACCCATCCCCCCCTCCCATTCTCTCTCTCTCCCTCACAGTTGGAAGGAAAGATTTCAAAGTGTGGAAAATCCTCATAAATCCCATAACTTTGGCCAAATCCTACATAAAAATATCATTTTTTTGTAGGAATTTTCGTCGCGAATCCATTGATACAGGTTTGAAAGTGGTGGGACTCATAGTTTAGACGCCAGATGCCCCAGTTTGGCACAAAGTCCATGCCCAGAATTTGCCTCCCCATTGGTTTACATTGTAAGGTGTAATGTCGCACTCCAACTTTCAGGGCTTACTAAATCTAAACCGTTCGAGTTATTACAAAGTTTTTAATAACTTTTGCTCAACACAGTGTGATAAGTCATGTATTAAAGTTTGAAGCCGATACCATTAACGCCCTAGGAGGAGATAGCGTTTATTCAAGGTCCAAAATTGGCAAAAAATCATACTTTGAAATGGACATTGCAGATTTCCTGTTGGATTTAGGTCAGGGGTGTCAGCGTATGATTTGTAGGTCTTGATGAGACGAATAATTGAGTTTTGGTTCGATCTCTCTACGACATTCCTACGGGCCGTGGCGGCCGTTTTAGATACATAGGTGGCGCTCTCGAGCACATTTTGGCACTTTGGGGTTTAACTTTTACATTTTATCAAATTTTTCACCATTCCTGATGTGCGTGCCAAATTTGGTGAGTTTTTGAGCATGTTTAGGGGGTCAAATTTAGAGTTAAAGTGGCGTAACAAGAAAGAATAATAATAAAGAAACAAACGGACGAAAAACAATAGGGTCTTCGCCCTTTGGGCTCAGGCCCTAATTAAAGCTGCAAGCAGCGTTGGACGGGCCTTCGCGCCCTTGCGCACGGCGGGCGGCGGGCGGCGGCGCAGTCAGCTAAGCTTCTGGGAACCAAGAAAACGTTTGGAGATGATCAGTGTGAGAGTCTTTTGACACATAATACTAACCAGTGTCTCTCTGTGAGCCCACCCCTCTGCTCACAGACAATTATGGATTATGAAATCAAAATATTGTTAACCTTAATCAATAATTCAGGCACCAACTGTAGGATCTGCAAGGAACACAGTTGATTATTTGCTATAATTATCAATTATCAATAATAAATAATTATAACAAATAACAGAATTATTAATATGAACTAACAAATACGAAGCACCATCCCGAAACCGGGACCAATAACCGAACAAGGTAATCTCATAAATGGGAGTTCACCTAGAATGTTAATATCTGAGAGATAATCATTCAAGGGTGAACAAAGAAGGGTTGAATTCGAGCTCTGACTCCTTCAATCAGCCACTTTTCACAATATGTTACCAATAATGACAAAAGAACTTGTCTTTAAAGATATAACAGTGTTAATGAAACTCAGCAAAATTAACAAAGTTAACAAATGCTTCATTCAATAAATAGCTATTCTAAAATCTAATTCTACCAAACAAAACACAAACAGCTTTGCACAGGGTTGGACACTTGCAGGTTGGACACTTTTGTCCGACGTTATCTGACCATCAGATGTGCAAAACGATGTCGGTGCGTGTATCTGTGCGCGCGTGAGTGTAGTGTTACTCACAAGAGGGAGTAGGGAAAACGATCGTGAGAGAGAGAGAAGCGGTTCTTTTTCCACAGAGAGCGCAAGTACGGACAGCAGTCTGTAACGCACGTTGTCTGGTTTCAGATCGACAAATCAGTTTACTTTCTCACTCACGGCAGCACAAACACAGTAGTCCCGAGCGGGACAAACACAAAATAGTCTAGCGTGGTGAACACAACTAACAGGCAGCAAACAGGCAGCAGCGGAGCGTTAACTGCAGCATGACCGAAAGAAGCACAACCAGTTCGCCTCTGCTAGCCTCTCAGCTAACCCTGGCTCTCTGTTTAGATCCAAACGGAGCACTGAGTCCCGATTTGTTATTTAGGTTAAAGCGGAGAACAGGCAGCAGCGGAGCGTTAACTGCAGCATGACCGAAAGAAGCACAACCAGTTCGCCTCTGCTAGCCTCTCAGCTAACCCCGACTCTCTGTTTAGATCCAAACGAAGCACCAACTCCCGATTTGTTATTTAAGTTAAAGCGCAGAGAATCAGCGGATCTGTCGGCCAGCTGAGTGAAGTGAAACCAGCGGAAAAAACACCGTGACCATCACGGTAAAACAGTCCGTAGAGAACTACCGTGTTCAGCTGCACAGATAGGAAATCCCTCGGCTGACAGGATGTACCACTCGATGAGGAAAAATATTTTACCCTCGCCTTTTTGGTTGGCAACAACGGTTGGCAACCAGCATATTGGGTGCATTACTGCCACCCTCTCCCTGAGTTTTTCCCTCATATCAGCTATAGTCTTTCTTGATCATTAGTACAATATATGATCACATATGTAATAGTCCCCTCAGCCAAGTTAGAAAAAATATGTGCATGTATGAACAACAGCAATTGGAGAAGATGACAGTCAAAAAGTAATCATGTTAAATAATCATGATCTCAATATTGAAAAAAAATGATCGTGATTATATTTTTTGCCATAATCAAGCACCCCTAAAAACAGCAAATTGTGATTTACATACACACGCACACACACACACACACACACACATACACACACACACAGAGTTTAAATATGTATGTGATCAATTGTAAATATGTTATAATGAATTGTTTTCTTTAAGAAACTCTTACTTGCACATTTTTCAGTGTGCTCCTAAAGTTATATATATGCTCCTAATTTCTTTCATTTAGGAGCACATGTACTCCTTGAAAAGAAGTAGGGATTGAACACTGCTGTCAGATATGTGGAAACACTAAGTGGAGTGTGGTGCAGTCCAAGGGCTTCTGTCACAGGCAGTAGATGTTTACTTTACCCATCCCCCCCTCCCATTCTCTCTCTCTCCCTCACAGCTGCAGAGAAGGATATTAGTGTACTCTACTTGTGAAAAATCCTCATAAATCCCATAACTTTGGCCAAATTCTACATAAAAATCACATTTTTTTGTAGGAATTTTCGTCGCGAATCCATTGATACAGGTTTGAAAGTGGTGGGACTTATAGTTTAGACGCCAGATGCCCCAGTTTGGCACAAAGTCCATGCCCAGAATTTGCCTCCCCATTGGTTTACATTGTAAGGTGTAATGTCGCACTCCAACTTTCAGGGCTTACTAAATCTAAACCGTTCGAGTTATTACAAAGTTTTTAATAACTTTTGCTCAACACAGTGTGATAAGTCATGTATTAAAGTTTGAAGCCGATACCATTAACGCCCTAGGAGGAGATAGCGTTTATTCAAGGTCCAAAATTGGCAAAAAATCGTACTTTGAAATGGACATAGCAGATTTCCTGTTGGATTTAGGTCAGGGGTGTCAGCGTATGATTTGTAGGTCTTGATGAGACGAATAATTGGGTTTTGGTTCGATCTCTCTACGACATTCCTACGGGCCGTGGTGGCCGTTTTAGATACATAGGTGGCGCTCTCGAGCACATTTTGGCACTTTGGGGTTTAATTTTTACATTTTATCAAATTTTTCACCATTCCTGATGTGCGTGCCAAATTTGGTGAGTTTTTGAGCATGTTTAGGGGGTCAAATTTAGAGTTAAAGTGGCGTAATAATAAAGAATAATAATAATTAAAGCTGCAAGCAGCGTTGAACGGGCCTTCGCGCCCTTGCGCACAGCGGGCCGCGGCGCAGTCAGTTGAGCTTGTGGGAACCAAGAAAGCGTTTGGAGATGATCAGTGTGAGAGTCTTTTTACACACAATACTAACCAGTGTCTCTCTGTGAGCCCACCCCTCCGTTCACAGACAATTATGAATTATGACATCAAAATATTGTTAACCTTAATCAGTAATTCAGGTACCAACTGTAGGAATCTGCGAAGAACACAGTTAATTATTTGCTATAATTATCAATTATCAATAATAATTAATTATAACAATTAACAGAATTAGTAATATGAACTAACAGATACGAAGCACCACCCCGAAACCGGGGCCAATAACCGAGCAAGGTAGTCTCATAAATGGGAGTTCACCTAGAATGTTAATATCTGAGAGATAATCAGTCAAGGGTGAACAAAGAAGGGTTGAATTCGAGCTCTGACTCCTTCAATCAGCCACTTTTCACAATATGTTACCAATAATGACTAAAGAACTTCTCTTTAAAGATATAACAGTGTTTATGAAACTTAGCAAAATTAACAAAGTTAACAAATGCTTCATTCAATAAATAGCTATTCTAAAATCTAATTCTACCAAACAAAACACAAACAGCTTTGCACAGGGTTGGACACTTGCAGGTTGGACACTTTTGTCCGACGTTATCTGACCATCAGATGTGCAAAACGATGTCGGTGCGTGTATCTGTGCGCGCGTGAGTATGGTGTTAGTCACAAGAGAGGGAGGAGGGAGAGCGATCGTGAGAGAGAGAGAAGCGGTTCTTTTTCCACAGAGAGCGCACGTATGGACGGCAGTCTGTAACGCACGTTGTCTGGTTTAAGATCGACAAATCAGTTTACTTTCTCACTCACGGCAGCACAAACACAGTAGTCCCGAGCGGGACAAACACAAAATAGTCAAGCGTGGTGAACACAACTAACAGGCAGCAAACAGGCAGCAGCGGAGCGTTAACTGCAGCATGACCGAAAGAAGCACAACCAGTTAGCCTCTGCTAGCCTCTCAGCTAACCCCGGCTCTCTGTTTAGATCCAAACGGAGCACCGAGTCCCGAATTGCTATTTAGGTTAAAGCGGAGAGAATCAGCGGGTCTGTCGGCCAGCTGAGTGAAGTGTAACCTGCGGAAAAAACACAGTGACCATCAAGGTAAAACAGGTCGGCGAAAACACGTCAGCTGGCTCTGAGTGGAGTGGCGGAGAGAACAGCAGAGATGACTCGGCGAAGACGCGCAGGGCAGAGCCGGTCCACGTTATCCCGAAGTAACTTCATTTCCTCTTTCTCCGGGGGAATTTGAGGACGCTGGTTGCAGCAGCGGTCTCTCTCGGGTCCAGGAATGTGTTCGGGTGAACACGGGCAAAGTCTCGTCTCGTCCGACGAGGGGAGTCTTCGATGAGGGGAAAACATGTTCGTGGGGTAGTCAAGCTAACTCACAGGGGAACAGGAGTTAACCCTAGCTCAGTGACATGGGAAAGACGTATATTTCGGGCGTGCTCGCTTATAAAGGGGTGGTGATGTCATGGCTGCGTCCTCAGGACGCTCCGCTGTGCAGGAGCGTCTCCGCCAATGAGGGACCGATATTGACTGCTCCCTGCTGAGGTGTGAAAATCGCAAAGCATCCTTGGAAATGGAGTTTGCTCCACCCTCATGGCAGGTCCATTACAGTTTTAATACGGAGCTCCGGAGCTCCAGCCTTCCTGAGTTTTTCCCTCATATAGGCTATACTTTTTCTTAATCATTACTACAATATATGATTAGATGTGTAATAGTCTCCTCAGCCAAGTTAGAAAAAATATGTGCATGTATGAACAACAGCAATTGCAGAAGATGACAGGCAAAAAGTAATCATGTTAAATAATCATGATCTCAATATTGAACAAAAATGATTGTGATTATAATTTTTGCCATAAACAAGCACCCCTAAAAACAGCTAATTGTGATTTACATACACACACACACACACACACACACACACACACACACACAGAGTTTAAATATGTATGTGATAAATTGTAAATATGTATGAAATGAATTGTTTTCTGTAAGAAACTCTTACTTGAACATTTTTCAGTGTGCTCCTAAAGTTATATGTATGCTCCTAATTTCTTTCATTTAGGAGCACATGCGCTCCTTGAAAAGAAGTAAGGATTGAACACTGCTGTCACATGTGTGAAAGCACTAAGTAAGTGGAGTGTGGTGCAGTCCAAGGGCTTCTGTCACAGGCAGTAGATGTTTACTTTACCCATCCCCCCCCTCCCATTCTCTCTCTCTCCCTCACAGTTGGAAGGAAAGATTTCAAAGTGATCTTCTTGTGAAAAATCCTCATAAATCCCATAACTTTGGCCAAATCCTACATAAAAATATCATTATTTTGTAGGAATTTTCGTCGCGAATCCATTGATACAGGTTTGAAAGTGGTGGGACTTATAATTTAGACGCCAGATGCCCCAGTTTGGCACAAAGTCCATTCCCAGAATTTGCCTCCCCATTGGTTTACATTGTAAGGTGTAATGTCGCACTCCAACTTTCAGGGCTTACTAAATCTAAACCGTTCGAGTTATTACAAAGTTTTTAATAACTTTTGCTCAACACAGTGTGATAAGTCATGTATTCAAGTTTGAAGCCGATACCATTAACGCCCTAGGAGGAGATAGCGTTTATTCAAGGTCCAAAATTGGCAAAAAATCGTACTTTGAAATGGACATTGCGGATTTCCTGTTGGATTTAGGTCAGGGGTGTCAGCGTATGATTTGTAGGTCTTGATGAGACGAATAATTGGGTTTTGGTTCGATCTCTCTACGACATTCCTACGGGCCGTGGCGGCCGTTTTAGATACATAGGTGGCGCTAGAGAGCACATTTTGGCACTTTGGGGTTTAATTTTTACATTTTATCAAATTTTTCACCATTCCTGATGGGCGTGCCAAATTTGGTGAGTTTTTGAGCATGTTTAGGGGGTCAAATTTAGAGTTAAAGTGGCGTAACAAGAAAGAATAATAATAATTAAAGCTGCAAGCAGCGTTGAACGGGCCTTCGCGCCCATGCGCACATCGGCCGCGGCGCACTCAGCTGAGCTTCTGGGAACCAAGAAAACGTTTGGAGATGATCAGTGTGAGAGTCTTTTGACACACAATACTAACCACTTTCTCTCCGTGAGCGCACCCCTCTGTTTATCACAGGTAATTATAGATTATGAAATCAAAATATTGTTAACCTTAATCAATAATTCAGGCACCAACTGTAGGATCTGCAAGGAACACAGTTGATTATTTGCTATAATTATCAATTATCAATAATAAATAATTATAACAATTAACAGATTTATTAATATGAACTAACAAATACGAAGCACCATCCCGAAACCAGGACTAATAACCGAACAGGGTAATCTCATAAATGGGAGTTCACCTAGAATGTTAATATCTGAGAGATATCAACATTCAAGGGTAAAAAGAACGGTTAAATTCGAGCTCTGACTCCTTCAATCAGCCACTTTTCACAATATGTTACCAATAATGACAAAAGAACTTCTCTTTAAAGATATAACAGTGTTTATGAAACTTAGCAAAATTAACAAAGTTAACAAATGCTTCATTCAATAAATAGCTATTCTAAAATCTAATTCTACCAAACAAAACACAAACAGCTTTGCACAGGGTTGGACACTTGCAGGGGAATGCGTGTATGTATGTATGTATGTATATATGTATGTGTGTGTGTGTGTGTGTGTGTGTGTGTGTGTGTGTGTGTGTGTGTGTGTTAGTAGCAAGAGAGGAAGGAGGGAAAGCGATCGTGAGAGGGAGAGAAGCGGCTCTTTTTCCACAGAGAGCGCACGTATGGACGGCAGTCTGTAACGCACGTTGTCTGGTTTCAGATCGACAAATCAGTTTACTTTCTCACTCACGGCAGCACAAACACAGTAGTCCCGAGCGGGACAAACACAAAATAGTCTAGCGTGGTGAACACAACTAACAGGCAGCAAACAGGCAGCAGCGGAGCGTTAACTGCAGCATGACCGAAAGAAGCACAACCAGTTAGCCTCTGCTAGCCTCTCAGCTAACCCCGGCTCTCTGTTTAGATCCAAACGGAGCACCGAGTCCCGATTTGTTATTTAGGTTAAAGCGGAGAACAGGCAGCAAACAGGCAGCAGCGGAGCGTTAACTGCAGCATGACCGAAAGAAGCACAACCAGTTCGCCTCTGCTAGCCTCTCAGCTAACCCCGGCTCTCTGTTTAGATCCAAACGGAGCACCGAGTCCCGATTTGTTATTTAGGTTAAAGCGGAGAACAGGCAGCAAACAGGCAGCAGCGGAGCGTTAATTGCAGCATGACCGAAAGAAGCACAACCAGTTAGCCTCTGCTAGCCTCTCAGCTAACCCCGGCTCTCTGTTTAGATCCAAACGGAGCACCGAGTCCCGAATTGCTATTTAGGTTAAAGCGGAGAGAATCAGCGGGTCTGTCGGCCAGCTGAGTGAAGTGAAACCTGCGGAAAAAACACCGTGACCATCAAGGTAAAACAGGTCGGCGAAAACACGGCAGCTGGCTCTGAGTGGAGTGGCGGAGAGAACAGCAGAGATGACTCGGCGAAGACGCGCAGGGCAGAGCCGGTCCACGTTATCCCGAAGTAACTTCATTTCCTCTTTCTCGGGGGGAATTTGAGGACGCTGGTTGCAGCAGCGGTCTCTCTCGGGTCCAGGAATGTGTTCGGGTGAACACGGGCAAAGTCTCGTCTCGTCCGACGAGGGGAGTCTTCGATGAGGGGAAAACATGTTCGTGGGGTAGTCAAGCTAACTCACAGGGAAACAGGAGTTACCCCTAGCTCAGTGACATGGGAAAGACGTATATTTCGGGCGTGCTCGCTTATAAAGGGGTGGTGATGTCATGGCTGCGTCCTCAGGACGCTCCGCTGTGCAGGAGCGTCTCCGCCAATGAGGGACCGATGTTGACTGCTCCCTGCTGAAGTGTGAAAATCGCAAAGCATCCTTGGAAATGGAGTTTGCTCCACCCTCATGGCAGGTCCATTACAGTTTTAATACGGAGCTCCGGAACTCCAGCCTTCCTGAGTTTTTCCCTCATATAGGCTATAGTTTTTCTTAATCATTACTACAATATATGATTACATATGTAATAGTCTCCTCAGCCAAGTTAGAAAAAATATGTGCATGTATGAACAACAGCAATTGGAGAAGATGACAGTCAAAAAGTGATCATGTTAAATAATCATGATCTCAATATTGAACAAAAATGATTGTGATTATAATTTTTACCATAATCAAGCACCCCTAAAAACAGCAAATTGTGATTTACATACACACACACACACACACACACACAGAGTTTAAATATGTATGTGATAAATTGTAAATATGTATGAAATGAATTGTTTTCTGTAAGAAACTCTTACTTGAACATTTTTCAGTGTGCTCCTAAAGTTATATGTATGCTCCTAATTTCTTTCATTTAGGAGCACATGCGCTCCTTGAAAAGAAGTAAGGATTGAACACTGCTGTCACATGTGTGAAAGCACTAAGTAAGTGGAGTGTGGTGCAGTCCAAGGGCTTCTGTCACAGGCAGTAGATGTTTACTTTACCCATCCCCCCCCTCCCATTCTCTCTCTCTCCCTCACAGTTGGAAGGAAAGATTTCAAAGTGATCTTCTTGTGAAAAATCCTCATAAATCCCATAACTTTGGCCAAATCCTACATAAAAATATCATTTTTTTGTAGGAATTTTCGTCGCGAATCCATTGATACAGGTTTGGAAGTGGTCGGACTTACAGTTTAGACGCCAGATGCCCCAGTTTGGCACAAAGTCCATGCCCAGAATTTGCCTCCCCATTGGTTTACATTGTAAGGTGTAATGTCGCACTCCAACTTTCAGGGCTTACTAAATCTAAACCGTTCGAGTTATTACAAAGTTTTTAATAACTTTTGCTCAACACAGTGTGATAAGTCATGTATTAAAGTTTGAAGCCGATACCATTAACGCCCTAGGAGGAGATAGCGTTTATTCAAGGTCCAAAATTGGCAAAAAATCGTACTTTGAAATGGACATTGCAGATTTCCTGTTGGATTTAGGTCAGGGGTGTCAGCGTATGATTTGTAGGTCTTGATGAGACGAATAATTGAGTTTTGGTTCGATCTCTCTACGACATTCCTACGGGCCGTGGCGGCCGTTTTAGATACATAGGTGGCGCTAGAGAGCACATTTTGGCACTTTGGGGTTTAATTTTTACATTTTATCAAATTTTTCACCATTCCTGATGTGCGTGCCAAATTTGGTGAGTTTTTGAGCATGTTTAGGGGGTCAAATTTAGAGTTAAAGTGGCGTAACAAGAAAGAAAGAATAATAATAATAATAATAATAATAATAATAAAGAAATAAACACACGAAAAACAAGAGGGTCTTCGCCCTTTGGGCTCAGGCCCTAATTAAAGCTGCAAGCAGCGTTGGACGGGCCTTCGCGCCCTTGCGCACAGCGGGCCGCGGCGCAGTCAGTTGAGCTTGTGGGAACCAAGAAAACGTTTGGAGATGATCAGTGTGAGAGTCTTTTTACACACAATACTAACCAGTGTCTCTCTGTGAGCCCACCCCTCTGTTCACAGACAATTATGAATTATGAAATCAAAATATTGTTAACCTTAATCAATAATTCAGGTACCAACTGTAGGATCTGCGAAAAACACAGTTAATTATTTGCTATAATTATCAATGATCAATAATAATTAATTATAACAATTAACAGAATTATTAATATGAACTAACAGATACGAAGCACCACCCCGAAACCGGGACCAATAACCGAGCAAAATAGTCTCATAAATGGGAGTTCACCTAGAATGTTAATATCTGAGAGATAATCATTCAAGGGTGAACAAAGAAGGGTTGAATTCGAGCTCTGACTCCTTCAATCAGCCACTTTTCACAATATGTTACCAATAATGACTAAAGAACTTCTCTTTGAAGATATAACAGTGTTTATTAAACTTAGCAAAATTAACAAAGTTAACAAATGCTTCATTCAATAAATAGCTATTCAAAAATCTAATTCTACCAAACAAAACACAAACAGCTTTGCACAGGGTTGGACACTTGCAAGTTGGACACTTTTGTCCGACGTTATCTGACCATCAGATGTGCAAAACGATGTCAGCAGGCAGCAGCGGAGCGTTAACTGCAGCATGACCGAAAGAAGCACAACCAGTTAGCCTCTGCTAGCCTCTCAGCTAACCCCGGCTATCTGTTTAGATCCAAACGGAGCACCGAGTCCCGATTTGTTATTTAGGTTAAAGCGGAGAACAGGCAGCAAACAGGCAGCAGCGGAGCGTTAACTGCAGCATGACCGAAAGAAGCACAACCAGTTCGCCTCTGCTAGCCTCTCAGCTAACCCTGGCTCTCTGTTTAGATCCAAACGGAGCACTGAGTCCCGATTTGTTATTTAGGTTAAAGCGGAGAACAGGCAGCAGCGGAGCGTTAACTGCAGCATGACCGAAAGAAGCACAACCAGTTCGCCTCTGCTAGCCTCTCAGCTAACCCCGACTCTCTGTTTAGATCCAAACGAAGCACCAACTCCCGATTTGTTATTTAAGTTAAAGCGCAGAGAATCAGCGGATCTGTCGGCCAGCTGAGTGAAGTGAAACCTGCGGAAAAAACACCGTGACCATCACGGTAAAACAGTCCGTAGAGAACTACCGTGTTCAGCTGCACAGATAGGAAATCCCTCGGCTGACAGGATGTACCACTCGATGAGGAAAAATATTTTACCCTCGCCTTTTTGGTTGGCAACAACGGTTGGCAACCAGCATATTGGGTGCATTACTGCCACCCTCTCCCTGAGTTTTTCCCTCATATCAGCTATAGTCTTTCTTGATCATTAGTACAATATATGATCACATATGTAATAGTCCCCTCAGCCAAGTTAGAAAAAATATGTGCATGTATGAACAACAGCAATTGGAGAAGATGACAGTCAAAAAGTAATCATGTTAAATAATCATGATCTTAATATTGAAAAAAAATGATCGTGATTATATTTTTTGCCATAATCAAGCACCCCTAAAAACAGCAAATTGTGATTTACATACACACGCACACACACACACACACACACACATACACACACACAGAGTTTAAATATGTATGTGATCAATTGTAAATATGTTATAATGAATTGTTTTCTTTAAGAAACTCTTACTTGCACATTTTTCAGTGTGCTCCTAAAGTTATATATATGCTCCTAATTTCTTTCATTTAGGAGCACATGTACTCCTTGAAAAGAAGTAGGGATTGAACACTGCTGTCAGATATGTGGAAACACTAAGTGGAGTGTGGCCAGTCCAAGGGCTTCTGTCACAGGCAGTAGATGTTTACTTTACCCATCCCCCCCTCCCATTCTCTCTCTCTCCCTCACAGCTGCAGAGAAGGATATTAGTGTACTCTACTTGTGAAAAATCCTCATAAATCCCATAACTTTGGCCAAATTCTACATAAAAATCACATTTTTTTGTAGGAATTTTCGTCGCGAATCCATTGATACAGGTTTGAAAGTGGTGGGACTTATAGTTTAGACGCCAGATGCCCCAGTTTGGCACAAAGTCCATGCCCAGAATTTGCCTCCCCATTGGTTTACATTGTAAGGTGTAATGTCGCACTCCAACTTTCAGGGCTTACTAAATCTAAACCGTTCGAGTTATTACAAAGTTTTTAATAACTTTTGCTCAACACAGTGTGATAAGTCATGTATTAAAGTTTGAAGCCGATACCATTAACGCCCTAGGAGGAGATAGCGTTTATTCAAGGTCCAAAATTGGCAAAAAATCGTACTTTGAAATGGACATTGCAGATTTCCTGTTGGATTTAGGTCAGGGGTGTCAGCGTATGATTTGTAGGTCTTGATGAGACGAATAATTGGGTTTTGGTTCGATCTCTCTACGACATTCCTACGGGCCGTGGTGGCCGTTTTAGATACATAGGTGGCGCTAGAGAGCACATTTTGGCACTTTGGGGTTTAATTTTTACATTTTATCAAATTTTTCACCATTCCTGATGTGCGTGCCAAATTTGGTGAGTTTTTGAGCATGTTTAGGGGGTCAAATTTAGAGTTAAAGTCGCGTAACAAGAAAGAAAGAATAATAATAATAATAATTAAAGCTGCAAGCAGCGTTGAACGGGCCTTCGCGCCCATGCGCACATCGGCCGCGGCGCAGTCAGCTGAGCTTCTGGGAACCAAGAAAACGTTTGGAGATGATCAGTGTGAGAGTCTTTTGACACACAATACTAACCACTTTCTCTCCGTGAGCGCACCCCTCTGTTTATCACAGGTAATTATAGATTATGAAATCAAAATATTGTTAACCTTAATCAATAATTTAGGCACCAACTGTAGGATCTGCAAGGAACACAGTTGATTATTTGCTATAATTATCAATTATCAATAATAAATAATTATAACAATTAACAGATTTATTAATATGAACTAACAAATACGAAGCACCATCCCGAAACCAGGACTAATAACCGAACAGGGTAATCTCATAAATGGGAGTTCACCTAGAATGTTAATATCTGAGAGATATCAACATTCAAGGGTAAAAAGAACGGTTAAATTCGAGCTCTGACTCCTTCAATCAGCCACTTTTCACAATATGTTACCAATAATGACAAAAGAACTTCTCTTTAAAGATATAACAGTGTTTATGAAACTTAGCAAAATTAACAAAGTTAACAAATGCTTCATTCAATAAATAGCTATTCTAAAATCTAATTCTACCAAACAAAACACAAACAGCTTTGCACAGGGTTGGACACTTGCAGGGGAATGCGTGTATGTATGTATGTATATATGTATGTGTGTGTGTGTGTGTGTGTGTGTGTGTGTTAGTAGCAAGAGAGGAAGGAGGGAAAGCGATCGTGAGAGGGAGAGAAGCGGCTCTTTTTCCACAGAGAGCGCACGTATGGACGGCAGTCTGTAACGCACGTTGTCTGGTTTCAGATCGACAAATCAGTTTACTTTCTCACTCACGGCAGCACAAACACAGTAGTCCCGAGCGGGACAAACACAAAATAGTCTAGCGTGGTGAACACAACTAACAGGCAGCAAACAGGCAGCAGCGGAGCGTTAACTGCAGCATGACCGAAAGAAGCACAACCAGTTAGCCTCTGCTAGCCTCTCAGCTAACCCCGGCTCTCTGTTTAGATCCAAACGGAGCACCGAGTCCCGATTTGTTATTTAGGTTAAAGCGGAGAACAGGCAGCAAACAGGCAGCAGCGGAGCGTTAACTGCAGCATGACCGAAAGAAGCACAACCAGTTCGCCTCTGCTAGCCTCTCAGCTAACCCCGGCTCTCTGTTTAGATCCAAACGGAGCACCGAGTCCCGATTTGTTATTTAGGTTAAAGCGGAGAACAGGCAGCAAACAGGCAGCAGCGGAGCGTTAATTGCAGCATGACCGAAAGAAGCACAACCAGTTAGCCTCTGCTAGCCTCTCAGCTAACCCCGGGTCTCTGTTTAGATCCAAACGGAGCACGGAGTCCCGAATTGCTATTTAGGTTAAAGCGGAGAGAATCAGCGGGTCTGTCGGCCAGCTCAGTGAAGTGAAACCTGCGGAAAAAACACCGTGACCATCAAGGTAAAACAGGTCGGCGAAAACACGGCAGCTGGCTCTGAGTGGAGTGGCGGAGAGAACAGCAGAGATGACTCGGCGAAGACGCGCAGGGCAGAGCCGGTCCACGTTATCCCGAAGTAACTTCATTTCCTCTTTCTCCGGGGGAATTTGAGGACGCTGGTTGCAGCAGCGGTCTCTCTCGGGTCCAGGAATGTGTTCGGGTGAACACGGGCAAAGTCTCGTCTCGTCCGACGAGGGGAGTCTTCGATGAGGGGAAAACATGTTCGTGGGGTAGTCAAGCTAACTCACAGGGGAACAGGAGTTAACCCTAGCTCAGTGACATGGGAAAGACGTATATTTCGGGCGTGCTCGCTTATAAAGGGGTGGTGATGTCATGGCTGCGTCCTCAGGACGCTCCGCTGTGCAGGAGCGTCTCCGCCAATGAGGGACCGATATTGACTGCTCCCTGCTGAGGTGTGAAAATCGCAAAGCATTCTTGGAAATGGAGTTTGCTCCACCCTCATGGCAGGTCCATTACAGTTTTAATACGGAGCTCCGGAGCTCCAGCCTTCCTGAGTTTTTCCCTCATATAGGCTATACTTTTTCTTAATCATTACTACAATATATGATTAGATGTGTAATAGTCTCCTCAGCCAAGTTAGGAAAAATATGTGCATGTATGAACAACAGCAATTGGAGAGGATGACAGTCAAAAAGTAATCATGTTAAATAATCATGATCTCAATATTGAACAAAAATGATTGTGATTATAATTTTTGCCATAATCAAGCACCCCTAAAAACAGCTAATTGTGATTTACATACACACACACACACACACACACACACACACACACACACACACAGAGTTTAAATATGTATGTGATAAATTGTAAATATGTATGAAATGAATTGTTTTCTGTAAGAAACTCTTACTTGAACATTTTTCAGTGTGCTCCTAAAGTTATATGTATGCTCCTAATTTCTTTCATTTAGGAGCACATGCGCTCCTTGAAAAGAAGTAAGGATTGAACACTGCTGTCACATGTGTGAAAGCACTAAGTAAGTGGAGTGTGGTGCAATCCAAGGGCTTCTGTCACAGGCAGTAGATGTTTACTTTACCCATCCCCCCCCTCCCATTCTCTCTCTCTCCCTCACAGTTGGAAGGAAAGATTTCAAAGTGATCTTCTTGTGAAAAATCCTCATAAATCCCATAACTTTGGCCAAATCCTACATAAAAATCACATTTTTTTGTAGGAATTTTCGTCGCGAATCCATTGATACAGGTTTGAAAGTGGTGGGACTTATAGTTTAGACGCCAGATGCCCCAGTTTGGCACAAAGTCCATGCCCAGAATTTGCCTCCCCATTGGTTTACATTGTAAGGTGTAATGTCGCACTCCAACTTTCAGGGCTTACTAAATCAAAACCGTTCGAGTTATTACAAAGTTTTTAATAACTTTTGCTCAACACAGTGTGATAAGTCATGTATTAAAGTTTGAAGCCGATACCATTAACGCCCTAGGAGGAGATAGCGTTTATTCAAGGTCCAAAATTGGCAAAAAATCGTACTTTGAAATTGACATTGCAGATTTCCTGTTGGATTTAGGTCAGGGGTGTCAGCGTATGATTTGTAGGTCTTGATGAGACGAATAATTGAGTTTTGGTTCGATCTCTCTACGACATTCCTACGGGCCGTGGCGGCCGTTTTAGATACATAGGTGGCGCTAGAGAGCACATTTTGGCACTTTGGGGTTTAATTTTTACATTTTATCAAATTTTTCACCATTCCTGATGTGCGTGCCAAATTTGGTGAGTTTTTGAGCATGTTTAGGGGGTCAAATTTAGAGTTAAAGTGGCGTAACAAGAAAGAAAGAATAATAATAATAATAATAATAATAATAATAAAGAAATAAACACACGAAAAACAAGAGGGTCTTCGCCCTTTGGGCTCAGGCCCTAATTAAAGCTGCAAGCAGCGTTGGACGGGCCTTCGCGCCCTTGCGCACGTCGGGCCGCGGCGCAGTCAGTTGAGCTTGTGGGAACCAAGAAAACGTTTGGAGATGATCAGTGTGAGAGTCTTTTGACACACAATACTAACTACTTTCTCTCCGTGAGCGCACGCCTCTGTTTATCACAGATAATTATGGCTTATGAAATTAAAATATTGTTAACCTTAATCAATAATTCAGGCACCAACTGTAGCATGTATGAGGAACACAGTTGATTATTTGCCATAATTATCAATTATCTAAGATAATTAACTAATTATAATAATTAATAGAATTATTAATATGAACTAACAAGCACGGAGCACCACCCGGAAACCAGGACCAATAACCGAACAAGGTAATCTCATAAATGGGATTTCACCTAGAATGCTAATATCTGCGAGATATCAACATTCAAGGGTGAACAAAGAAGGGTTGAATTCAAGCTCTGACTCCTTTAATCAGCCACTTCTCACAATATGTTACACACAATAATGACAAAAGAACTTCTCTTTAAAGATATAACATTGTTTATTAAACGTAGCAAAATTAACAAAGTTAACATATACTTCATTCAATAAACAGCTATTCTAAAATCTAATTCTACCAAACAAAACACAAACAGCTTTGCACAGAGTTGGACACTTGCAGGGGAATGCGTGTGTGTGTGTGTGTGTGTTAGTAGCAAGAGAGGAAGGAGGGAAAGCGATCGTGAGAGGGAGAGAAGCGGCTCTTTTGACCACAGAGAGCGCACGTACGGACGGCAGTCTGTAACGTACGTTGTCTGGTTTCTGATCTCACGGTGGCACAAAAGTAGCAGTTGTCCCGACCGGGAAAAACACAAAATAGTCTAGCGTGGTGAACACAACTAACAGGCAGCGAACTTAAAATACTCCTCACAGTAAAGCAGAGAAAAATGGACTCGGCGGTCCGTCAACTCACACAACAAGAACAACAGCAATAAAGCTAAAAAGGCTAAATGCTAAACAACAGCAACTGATGCTGAAAAGAACACACAACTAACACTGCCTATGCCCAGACTTATGCCTCTTACTTGGTCGCTTCAGAAAGTGCGCAGGTTGTGTGTGTGTGTAGTCCGTCTTAATGTCCATCTTTGTTCTTGGCTCGGAGGCAGACGGTGCCGTTCTCGCACGTCGTCGAAAACAAGGCAGCTGGCTCTGAGTGGAGTGGCGGAGAGAACAGCAGAGACAACTCGGCGAAGACGCGCAGGGCAGAGCCGGTCCACGTTATCGCGAAGTAACTTCATTTCCTCTTTCTCGGGGGAATTTGAGGACGCTGGTTGCAGCAGCGGTCTCTCTCGGGTCCAGGAATGTGTTCGGGTGAACACGGGCAAAGTCTCGTCTCGTCCGACGAGGGGAGTCTTCGATGAGGGGAAAACATGTTCGTGGGGTAGTCAAGCTAACTCACAGGGGAACAGGAGTTACCCCTAGCTCAGTGACATGGGAAAGACGTGTAGTTTGGGCGTGCTCGCTTATAAAGGGGTGGTGATGTCATGGCTGCGTCCTCAGGACGCTCCGCTGTGCAGGAGAGTCTCCGCCAATGAGGGACCGATGTTGACTGCTCCCTGCTGAGGTGTGAAAATCGCAAAGCATCCTTGGAAATGGAGTTTGCTCCACCCTCATGGCAGGTCCATTACAGTTTTAATACGGAGCTCCGGAACTCCAGCCTTCCTGAGTTTTTCCCTCATATAGGCTATAGTTTTTCTTAATCATTACTACAATATATGATTACATATGTAATAGTCTCCTCAGCCAAGTTAGAAAAAGTATGTGCATGTATGAACAACAGCAATTGGAGAAGATGACAGTCAAAAAGTAATCATGTTAAATAATCATGATCTCAATATTGAACAAAAATGATTGTGATTATAATTTTTGCCATAATCAAGCACCCCTAAAAACAGCAAATTGTGATTTACATACACATACACACACACACACACACACACACACACACACACACACACACACAGTTTAAATATGTATGTGATAAATTGTAAATATGTATGTAATGAATTGTTTTATTTAAGAAACTCTTACTTGAACATTTTTCAGTGTGCTCCTAAAGTTATATGTATGCTCCTAATTTCTGTCATTTAGGAGCACATGTACTCCTTGAAAAGAAGTAAGGATTGAACACTGCTGTCACTGCTGCAGTCCAAGGGCTTCTGTCACAGACAGTAGATGTTTACTTTACCCATCCCCCCCCTCCCATTCTCTCTCTCTCCCTCACAGCTGCAGAGAAGATTTTAGTGTACTCTACTTGTGAAATATGCTCATAAATCCCATAACTTTGGCCAAATCCTACATAAAAATATCATTTTTTTGTAGGAATTTTCGTCGCGAATCCATTGATACAGGTTTGAAAGTGGTGGGACTTATAGTTTAGACGCCAGATGCCCCAGTTTGGCACAAAGTCCATGCCCAGAATTTGCCTCCCCATTGGTTTACATTGTAAGGTGTAATGTCGCACTCCAACTTTCAGGGCTTACTAAATCTAAACCGTTCGAGTTATTACAAAGTTTTTAATAACTTTTGCTCAACACAGTGTGATAAGTCATGTATTAAAGTTTGAAGCCGATACCATTAACGCCCTAGGAGGAGATAGCGTTTATTCAAGGTCCAAAATTGGCAAAAAATCATACTTTGAAATGGACATTGCAGATTTCCTGTTGGATTTAGGTCAGGGGTGTCAGCGTATGATTTGTAGGTCTTGATGAGACGAATAATTGGGTTTTGGTTCGATCTCTCTACGACATTCCTACGGGCCGTGGTGGCCGTTTTAGATACATAGGTGGCGCTAGAGAGCACATTTTGGCACTTTGGGGTTTAATTTTTACATTTTATCAAATTTTTCACCATTCCTGATGTGCGTGCCAAATTTGGTGAGTTTTTGAGCATGTTTAGGGGGTCAAATTTAGAGTTAAAGTGGCGTAATAATAAAGAATAATAATAATAATAATAATTAAAGCTGCAAGCAGCGTTGGACGGGCCTTCGCGCCCTTGCGCACAGCGGGCCGCGGCGCAGTCAGTTGAGCTTGTGGGAACCAAGAAAACGTTTGGAGATGATCAGTGTGAGAGTCTTTTTACACACAATACTAACCAGTGTCTCTCTGTGAGCCCACCCCTCTGTTCACAGACAATTATGAATTATGAAATCAAAATATTGTTAACCTTAATCAATAATTCAGGTACCAACTGTAGGATCTGCGAAAAACACAGTTAATTATTTGCTATAATTATCAATGATCAATAATAATTAATTATAACAATTAACAGAATTATTAATATGAACTAACAGATACGAAGCACCACCCCGAAACCGGGACCAATAACCGAGCAAAATAGTCTCATAAATGGGAGTTCACCTAGAATGTTCATATCTGAGAGATAATCATTCAAGGGTGAACAAAGAAGGGTTGAATTCGAGCTCTGACTCCTTCAATCAGCCACTTTTCACAATATGTTACCAATAATGACTAAAGAACTTCTCTTTGAAGATATAACAGTGTTTATTAAACTTAGCAAAATTAACAAAGTTAACAAATGCTTCATTCAATAAATAGCTATTCAAAAATCTAATTCTACCAAACAAAACACAAACAGCTTTGCACAGGGTTGGACACTTGCAAGTTGGACACTTTTGTCCGACGTTATCTGACCATCAGATGTGCAAAACGATGTCAGCAGGCAGCAGCGGAGCGTTAACTGCAGCATGACCGAAAGAAGCACAACCAGTTAGCCTCTGCTAGCCTCTCAGCTAACCCCGGCTATCTGTTTAGATCCAAACGGAGCACCGAGTCCCGATTTGTTATTTAGGTTAAAGCGGAGAACAGGCAGCAAACAGGCAGCAGCGGAGCGTTAACTGCAGCATGACCGAAAGAAGCACAACCAGTTCGCCTCTGCTAGCCTCTCAGCTAACCCTGGCTCTCTGTTTAGATCCAAACGGAGCACTGAGTCCCGATTTGTTATTTAGGTTAAAGCGGAGAACAGGCAGCAGCGGAGCGTTAACTGCAGCATGACCGAAAGAAGCACAACCAGTTCGCCTCTGCTAGCCTCTCAGCTAACCCCGACTCTCTGTTTAGATCCAAACGAAGCACCAACTCCCGATTTGTTATTTAAGTTAAAGCGCAGAGAATCAGCGGATCTGTCGGCCAGCTGAGTGAAGTGAAACCTACGGAAAAAACACCGTGACCATCACGATAAAACAGTCCGTAGAGAACTACCGTGTTCAGCTGCACAGATAGGAAATCCCTCGGCTGACAGGATGTACCACTCGATGAGGAAAAATATTTTACCCTCGCCTTTTTGGTTGGCAACAACGGTTGGCAACCAGCATATTGGGTGCATTACTGCCACCCTCTCCCTGAGTTTTTCCCTCATATCAGCTATAGTCTTTCTTGATCATTAGTACAATATATGATCACATATGTAATAGTCCCCTCAGCCAAGTTAGAAAAAATATGTGCATGTATGAACAACAGCAATTGGAGAAGATGACAGTCAAAAAGTAATCATGTTAAATAATCATGATCTCAATATTGAAAAAAAATGATCGTGATTATATTTTTTGCCATAATCAAGCACCCCTAAAAACAGCAAATTGTGATTTACATACACACGCGCACACACACACACACACACACACATACACACACACAGAGTTTAAATATGTATGTGATCAATTGTAAATATGTTATAATGAATTGTTTTCTTTAAGAAACTCTTACTTGCACATTTTTCAGTGTGCTCCTAAAGTTATATATATGCTCCTAATTTCTTTCATTTAGGAGCACATGTACTCCTTGAAAAGAAGTAGGGATTGAACACTGCTGTCAGATATGTGGAAACACTAAGTGGAGTGTGGCCAGTCCAAGGGCTTCTGTCACAGGCAGTAGATGTTTACTTTACCCATCCCCCCCTCCCATTCTCTCTCTCTCCCTCACAGCTGCAGAGAAGGATATTAGTGTACTCTACTTGTGAAAAATCCTCATAAATCCCATAACTTTGGCCAAATTCTACATAAAAATCACATTTTTTTGTAGGAATTTTCGTTGCGAATCCATTGATACAGGTTTGAAAGTGGTGGGACTTATAGTTTAGACGCCAGATGCCCCAGTTTGGCACAAAGTCCATGCCCAGAATTTGCCTCCCCATTGGTTTACATTGTAAGGTGTAATGTCGCACTCCAACTTTCAGGGCTTACTAAATCTAAACCGTTCGAGTTATTACAAAGTTTTTAATAACTTTTGCTCAACACAGTGTGATAAGTCATGTATTAAAGTTTGAAGCCGATACCATTAACGCCCTAGGAGGAGATAGCGTTTATTCAAGGTCCAAAATTGGCAAAAAATCATACTTTGAAATTGACATTGCAGATTTCCTGTTGGATTTAGGTCAGGGGTGTCAGCGTACGATTTGTAGGTCTTGATGAGACGAATAATTGGGTTTTGGTTCGATATCTCTACGACATTCCTACGGGCCGTGGCGGCCGTTTTAGATACATAGGTGGCGCTAGAGAGCACATTTTGGCACTTTGGGGTTTAATTTTTACATTTTATCAAATTTTTCACCATTCCTGATGTGCGTGCCAAATTTGGTGAGTTTTTGAGCATGTTTAGGGGGTCAAATTTAGAGTTAAAGTGGCGTAATAATAAAGAATAATAATAATAATAATAATAATAATAAGAAACAAACAAACACACGAAAAACAAGAGGGTCTTCGCCCTTTGGGCTCAGGCCCTAATTAAAGCTGCAAGCAGCGTTGGACGGGCCTTCGCGCCCTTGCGCACGTCGGGCCGCGGCGCAGTCAGTTGAGCTTGTGGGAACCAAGAAAACGTTTGGAGATGATCAGTGTCAGAGTCTTTTGACACACAATACTAAGCAGTGTCTCTCTGTGAGCCCACCCCTCTGTTCGCAGACAATTATGAATTATGACATCAAAATATTGTTAACCTTAATCAGTAATTCAGGTACCAACTGTAGGAATCTGCGAAGAACACAGTTAATTATTTGCTATAATTATCAATTATCAACAATAATTAATTATAACAATTAACAGAATTATTAATATGAACTAACAGATACGAAGCACCACCCCGAAACCGGGACCAGTAACCGAGCAAGGTAGTCTCATAAATGGGAGTTCTCCTAGAATGTTAATATCTGAGAGATAATCATTCAAGGGTGAACAAAGAAGGGTTGAATTCGAGCTCTGACTCCTTCAATCAGCCACTTTTCACAATATGTTACCAATAATGACTAAAGAACTTCTCTTTAAAGATATAACAGTGTTTATGAAACTTAGCAAAATTAACAAAGTTAACAAATGCTTCACTCAATAAATAGCTATTCTAAAATCTAATTCTACCAAACAAAACACAAACAGCTTTGCACAGAGTTGGACACTTGCAGGGTAATGCGTGTATGTATGTATGTATATATATGTGTGTGTGTGTGTGTGTGTGTTAATAGCAAGAGAGGAAGGAGGGAAAGCGATCGTGAGAGAGAGAGAAGCGGTTCTTTTTCCACAGAGAGCGCACGTATGGACGGCAGTCTGAAACGCACGTTGTCTGGTTTAAGATCGACAAATCAGTTTACTTTCTCACTCACGGCAGCACAAACACAGTAGTCCCGAGCGGGACAAACACAAAATAGTCTAGCGTGGTGAACACAACTAACAGGCAGCAAACAGGCAGCAGCGGAGCGTTAACTGCAGCATGACCGAAAGAAGCACAACCAGTTAGCCTCTGCTAGCCTCTCAGCTAACCCCGGCTCTCTGTTTAGATCCAAACGGAGCACCGAGTCCCGAATTGCTATTTAGGTTAAAGCGGAGATAATCAGCGGGTCTGTCGGCCAGCTGAGTGAAGTGAAACCTGCGGAAAAAACACCGTGACCATCACGGTAAAACAGGTCGGCGAAAACACGGCAGCTGGCTCTGAGTGGAGTGGCGGAGAGAACAGCAGACACGACTCGGCGAAGACGCGCGGGGCAGAGCCGGTCCACGTTATCCCGAAGTAACTTCATTTCCTCTTTCTCGGGGGAATTTGAGGACGCTGGTTGCAGCAGCGGTCTCTCTCGGGTCCAGGAATGTGTTCGGGTGAACACGGGCAAAGTCTCGTCTCGTCCGACGAGGGGAGTCTTCGATGAGGGGAAAACATGTTCGTGGGGTAGTCAAGCTAACTCACAGGGGAACAGGAGTTACCCCTAGCTCAGTGACATGGGAAAGACGTGTAGTTTGGGCGTGCTCGCTTATAAAGGGGTGGTGATGTCATGGCTGCGTCCTCAGGACGCTCCGCTGTGCAGGAGCGTCTCCGCCAATGAGGGACCGATGTTGACTGCTCCCTGCTGAAGTGTGAAAATCGAAAAGCATCCTTGGAAATGGAGTTTGCTCCACCCTCATGGCAGGTCCATTACAGTTTTAATACGGAGCTCCGGAACTCCAGCCTTCCTGAGTTTTTCCCTCATATAGGCTATACTTTTTCTTAATCATTACTACAATATATGATTACATATGTAATAGTCTCCTCAGCCAAGTTAGAAAAAATATGTGCATGTATGAACAACAGCAATTGGAGAAGATGACAGTCAAAAAGTAATCATGTTAAATAATCATGATCTCAATATTGAACAAAAATGATTGTGATTATAATTTTTGCCATAATCAAGCACCCCTAAAAACAGCAAATTGTGATTTACATACACACACACACACACACACACAGAGTTTAAATATGTATGTGATCAATTGTAAATATGTATGAAATGAATTGTTTTCTGTAAGAAACTCTTACTTGAACATTTTTCAGTGTGCTCCTAAAGTTATATGTATGCTCCTAATTTCTTTCATTTAGGAGCACATGCGCTCCTTGAAAAGAAGTAAGGATTGAACACTGCTGTCACATGTGTGAAAGCACTAAGTAAGTGGAGTGTGGCCAGTCCAAGGGCTTCTGTCACAGGCAGTAGATGTTTACTTTACCCATCCCCCCCCCCCTCCCATTCTCTCTCTCTCCCTCACAGTTGGAAGGAAAGATTTCAAAGTGATCTTCTTGTGAAAAATCCTCATAAATCCCATAACTTTGGCCAAATCCTACATAAAAATATCATTTTTTTGTAGGAATTTTCGTCGCGAATCCATTGATACAGGTTTGAAAGTGGTGGGACTTATACTTTAGACGCCAGATGCCCCAGTTTGGCACAAAGTCCATGCCCAGAATTTGCCTCCCCATTGGTTTACATTGTAAGGTGTAATGTCGCACTCCAACTTTCAGGGCTTACTAAATCTAAACCGTTCGAGTTATTACAAAGTTTTCAATAACTTTTGCTCAACACAGTGTGATAAGTCATGTATTCAAGTTTGAAGCCGATACCATTAACGCCCTAGGAGGAGATAGCGTTTATTCAAGGTCCAAAATTGGCAAAAAATCATACTTTGAAATTGACATTGCAGATTTCCTGTTGGATTTAGGTCAGGGGTGTCAGCGTATGATTTGTAGGTCTTGATGAGACGAATAATTGAGTTTTGGTTCGATCTCTCTACGACATTCCTACGGGCCGTGGCGGCCGTTTTAGATACATAGGTGGCGCTAGAGAGCACATTTTGGCACTTTGGGGTTTAATTTTTACATTATATCAAATTTTTCACCATTCCTGATGTGCGTGCCAAATTTGGTGAGTTTTTGAGCATGTTTAGGGGGTCAAATTTAGAGTTAAAGTGGCGTAATAATAAAGAATAATAATAATAATAATAATAATAATAATAAGAAACAAACAAACACACGAAAAACAAGAGGGTCTTCGCCCTTTGGGCTCAGGCCCTAATAATAATAATAAGAAACAAACAAACACACGAAAAACAAGAGGGTCTTCGCCCTTTGGGCTCAGGCCCTAATAAAGAAACAAACGGACGAAAAACAATAGGGTCTTCGCCCTTTGGGCTCAGGCCCTAATTAAAGCTGCAAGCAGCGTTGGACGGGCCTTCGCGCCCTTGCGCACGTCGGGCCGCGGCGCAGTCAGTTGAGCTTGTGGGAACCAAGAAAACGTTTGGAGATGATCAGTGTGAGAGGCTTTTGACACACAATACTAACTACTTTCTCTCCGTGAGCGCACCCCTCTGTTTATCACAGATAATTATGGATTATGAAATCAAAATAATGTTAACCTTAATCAATAATTCAGGCACCAACTGTAGAATCTATGAGGAACACAGTTGATTATTTGCCATAATTATCAATTATCTAAGATAATTAACTAATTATAATAATTATTAGAATTATAAATATGAACTAACAAACACGGAGCACCACCCGGAAACCAGGACCAATAACCGAACAAGGTAATCTCATAAATGGGACTTCACCTAGAATGTTAATATCTGCGAGATATCAACATTCAAGGGCGAATAAAGAAGGGTTGAATTCAAGCTCTGACTCCTTCAAGCAGCCAATTCTCACAATATGTTATACACAATAATGACAGAGAACTGCTCTTTAAAGATATAACATTGTTTATTAAACTTAGCAAACTTAACAAAGTTAACAAATACTTCATTCAATAAACAGCTATTCTAAAATCTAATTCTACCAAATAAAACACAAACAGCTTTGCACAGAGTTGGACACTTGCAGGGGAATGCGTGTATGTATGTATGTATGTATGTATGTGTGTGTGTGTGTGTGTGTGTGTGTTAGTAGCAAGAGAGGAAGGAGGGAAAGCGATCGTGAGAGGGAGAGAAGCGGCTCTTTTGTCCACAGAGAGCGCACGTACGGACGGCAGTCTGTAACGTACGTTGTCTGGCTTCTGATCGACAAATCAATTTACTTTCTCACTCACGGTGGCACAAAAGTAGCAGTTGTCCCGACGGGGAAAAACACAAAATAGTCTAACGTGGTGAACACAACTAACAGGCAGCAAACTTAAAATACTCCTCAGAGTAAAGCAGAGAAAAATGGACTCGGCGGTCCGTCAACTCACACAACAAGAATAATAGCAATAAAGCTAAAAAGGCTAAATGCTAAACAACAGCAACTGATGCTGAAAAGAACACACAACTAACACTGCCTATGCCCAGTCTTATGCCTCTTACTTGGTCGCTTCAGAAAGTGCGCAGGTTGTGTGTGTGTGTGTAGTCCGTCTTAATGTCCATCTTTGTTCTTGGCTCGGAGGCAGACAGTGCCGTTCTCGCACGTCGGCGAAAACACGGCAGCTGGTTCTGAGTGGAATGGCGGAGAGAACAGCAGAGACAACTCGGCGAAGACGCGCAGGGCAGAGCCGGTCCACGTTATCCCGAAGTAACTTCATTTCCTCTTTCTCGGGGGAATTTGAGGACGCTGGTTGCAGCAGCGGTCTCTCTCGGGTCCAGGAATGTGTTCGGGTGAACACGGGCAAAGTCTCGTCTCGTCCGACGAGGGGAGTCTTCGATGAGGGGAAAACATGTTCGTGGGGTAGTCAAGCTAACTCACAGGGGAACAGGAGTTACCCCTAGCTCAGTGACATGGGAAAGACGTGTAACTTGGGCGTGCTCGCTTATAAAGGGGTGGTGATGTCATGGCTGCGTCCTCAGGACGCTCCGCTGTGCAGGAGCGTCTCCGCCAATGAGGGACCGATGTTGACTGCTCCCTGCTGAAGTGTGAAAATCGCAAAGCATCCATGGAAATGGAGTTTGCTCCACCCTCATGGCAGGTCCATTACAGTTTTAATACGGAGCTCCGGAACTCCAGCCTTCCTGAGTTTTTCCCGCATATAGGCTATAGTTTTTCTTAATCATTACTACAATATATGATTACATATGTAATAGTCTCCTCAGCCAAGTTAGAAAAAATATGTTCATGTATGAACAACAGCAATTGGAGAAGATGACAGTCAAAAAGTAATCATGTTAAATAATCATGATCTCAATATTGAACAAAAATGATTGTGATTATAATTTTTGCCATAATCAAGCACCCCTAAAAACAGCAAATTGTGATTTACATACACACACACACACACACACACACACACAGAGTTTAGATATGTATGTGATAAATTGTAAATATGTATGAAATGAATTGTTTTCTGTAAGAAACTCTTACTTGAACATTTTTCAGTGTGCTCCTAAAGTTATATGTATGCTCCTAATTTCTTTCATTTAGGAGCACATGCGCTCCTTGAAAAGAAGTAAGGATTGAACACTGCTGTCACATGTGTGAAAGCACTGAGTAAGTGGAGTGTGGCCAGTCCAAGGGCTTCTGTCACAGGCAGTAGATGTTTACTTTACCCATCCCCCCCCTCCCATTCTCTCTCTCTCCCTCACAGTTGGAAGGAAAGATTTTAAAGTGATCTTCTTGTGAAAAATCCTCATAAATCCCATAACTTTGGCCAAATCCTACATAAAAATATCATTTTTTTGTAGGAATTTTCGTCGCGAATCCATTGATACAGGTTTGAAAGTGGTGGGACTTATAGTTTAGACGCCAGATGCCCCAGTTTGGCACAAAGTCCATGCCCAGAATTTGCCTCCCCATTGGTTTACATTGTAAGGTGTAATGTCGCACTCCAACTTTCAGGGCTTACTAAATCTAAACCGTTCGAGTTATTACAAAGTTTTTAATAACTTTTGCTCAACACAGTGTGATAAGTCATGTATTAAAGTTTGAAGCCGATACCATTAACGCCCTAGGAGGAGATAGCGTTTATTCAAGGTCCAAAATTGGCAAAAAATCATACTTTGAAATGGACATTGCGGATTTCCTGTTGGATTTAGGTCAGGGGTGTCAGCGTATGATTTGTAGGTCTTGATGAGACGAATAATTGGGTTTTGGTTCGATCTCTCTACGACATTCCTACGGGCCGTGGCGGCCGTTTTAGATACATAGGTGGCGCTAGAGAGCACATTTTGGAACTTTGGGGTTTAATTTTTACATTTTATCAAATTTTTCACCATTCCTGATGTGCGTGCCAAATTTGGTGAGTTTTTGAGCATGTTTAGGGGGTCAAATTTAGAGTTAAAGTGGCGTAATAATAAAGAATAATAATAATTAAAGCTGCAAGCAGCGTTGAACGGGCCTTCGCGCCCATGCGCACATCGGCCGCGGCGCACTCAGCTGAGCTTCTGGGAACCAAGAAAACGTTTGGAGATGATCAGTGTGAGAGTCTTTTGACACACAATACTAACCACTTTCTCTCCGTGAGCGCACCCCTCTGTTTATCACAGGTAATTATAGATTATGAAATCAAAATATTGTTAACCTTAATCAATAATTCAGGCACCAACTGTAGGATCTGCAAGGAACACAGTTGATTATTTGCTATAATTATCAATTATCAATAATAAATAATTATAACAATTAACAGATTTATTAATATGAACTAACAAATACGAAGCACCATCCCGAAACCAGGACTAATAACCGAACAGGGTAATCTCATAAATGGGAGTTCACCTAGAATGTTAATATCTGAGAGATATCAACATTCAAGGGTAAAAAGAACGGTTAAATTCGAGCTCTGACTCCTTCAATCAGCCACTTTTCACAATATGTTACCAATAATGACAAAAGAACTTCTCTTTAAAGATATAACAGTGTTTATGAAACTTAGCAAAATTAACAAAGTTAACAAATGCTTCATTCAATAAATAGCTATTCTAAAATCTAATTCTACCAAACAAAACACAAACAGCTTTGCACAGGGTTGGACACTTGCAGGGGAATGCGTGTATGTATGTATGTATGTATATATGTATGTGTGTGTGTGTGTGTGTGTGTGTGTGTGTGTGTGTGTGTGTGTGTGTTAGTAGCAAGAGAGGAAGGAGGGAAAGCGATCGTGAGAGGGAGAGAAGCGGCTCTTTTTCCACAGAGAGCGCACGTATGGACGGCAGTCTGTAACGCACGTTGTCTGGTTTCAGATCGACAAATCAGTTTACTTTCTCACTCACGGCAGCACAAACACAGTAGTCCCGAGCGGGACAAACACAAAATAGTCTAGCGTGGTGAACACAACTAACAGGCAGCAAACAGGCAGCAGCGGAGCGTTAACTGCAGCATGACCGAAAGAAGCACAACCAGTTAGCCTCTGCTAGCCTCTCAGCTAACCCCGGCTCTCTGTTTAGATCCAAACGGAGCACCGAGTCCCGATTTGTTATTTAGGTTAAAGCGGAGAACAGGCAGCAAACAGGCAGCAGCGGAGCGTTAACTGCAGCATGACCGAAAGAAGCACAACCAGTTCGCCTCTGCTAGCCTCTCAGCTAACCCCGGCTCTCTGTTTAGATCCAAACGGAGCACCGAGTCCCGATTTGTTATTTAGGTTAAAGCGGAGAACAGGCAGCAAACAGGCAGCAGCGGAGCGTTAATTGCAGCATGACCGAAAGAAGCACAACCAGTTAGCCTCTGCTAGCCTCTCAGCTAACCCCGGCTCTCTGTTTAGATCCAAACGGAGCACCGAGTCCCGAATTGCTATTTAGGTTAAAGCGGAGAGAATCAGCGGGTCTGTCGGCCAGCTGAGTGAAGTGAAACCTGCGGAAAAAACACCGTGACCATCAAGGTAAAACAGGTCGGCGAAAACACGGCAGCTGGCTCTGAGTGGAGTGGCGGAGAGAACAGCAGAGATGACTCGGCGAAGACGCGCAGGGCAGAGCCGGTCCACGTTATCCCGAAGTAACTTCATTTCCTCTTTCTCGGGGGGAATTTGAGGACGCTGGTTGCAGCAGCGGTCTCTCTCGGGTCCAGGAATGTGTTCGGGTGAACACGGGCAAAGTCTCGTCTCGTCCGACGAGGGGAGTCTTCGATGAGGGGAAAACATGTTCGTGGGGTAGTCAAGCTAACTCACAGGGAAACAGGAGTTACCCCTAGCTCAGTGACATGGGAAAGACGTATATTTCGGGCGTGCTCGCTTATAAAGGGGTGGTGATGTCATGGCTGCGTCCTCAGGACGCTCCGCTGTGCAGGAGCGTCTCCGCCAATGAGGGACCGATGTTGACTGCTCCCTGCTGAAGTGTGAAAATCGCAAAGCATCCTTGGAAATGGAGTTTGCTCCACCCTCATGGCAGGTCCATTACAGTTTTAATACGGAGCTCCGGAACTCCAGCCTTCCTGAGTTTTTCCCTCATATAGGCTATAGTTTTTCTTAATCATTACTACAATATATGATTACATATGTAATAGTCTCCTCAGCCAAGTTAGAAAAAATATGTGCATGTATGAACAACAGCAATTGGAGAAGATGACAGTCAAAAAGTGATCATGTTAAATAATCATGATCTCAATATTGAACAAAAATGATTGTGATTATAATTTTTACCATAATCAAGCACCCCTAAAAACAGCAAATTGTGATTTACATACACACACACACACACACACACACAGAGTTTAAATATGTATGTGATAAATTGTAAATATGTATGAAATGAATTGTTTTCTGTAAGAAACTCTTACTTGAACATTTTTCAGTGTGCTCCTAAAGTTATATGTATGCTCCTAATTTCTTTCATTTAGGAGCACATGCGCTCCTTGAAAAGAAGTAAGGATTGAACACTGCTGTCACATGTGTGAAAGCACTAAGTAAGTGGAGTGTGGTGCAGTCCAAGGGCTTCTGTCACAGGCAGTAGATGTTTACTTTACCCATCCCCCCCCTCCCATTCTCTCTCTCTCCCTCACAGTTGGAAGGAAAGATTTCAAAGTGATCTTCTTGTGAAAAATCCTCATAAATCCCATAACTTTGGCCAAATCCTACATAAAAATATCATTTTTTTGTAGGAATTTTCGTCGCGAATCCATTGATACAGGTTTGGAAGTGGTCGGACTTACAGTTTAGACGCCAGATGCCCCAGTTTGGCACAAAGTCCATGCCCAGAATTTGCCTCCCCATTGGTTTACATTGTAAGGTGTAATGTCGCACTCCAACTTTCAGGGCTTACTAAATCTAAACCGTTCGAGTTATTACAAAGTTTTTAATAACTTTTGCTCAACACAGTGTGATAAGTCATGTATTAAAGTTTGAAGCCGATACCATTAACGCCCTAGGAGGAGATAGCGTTTATTCAAGGTCCAAAATTGGCAAAAAATCGTACTTTGAAATGGACATTGCAGATTTCCTGTTGGATTTAGGTCAGGGGTGTCAGCGTATGATTTGTAGGTCTTGATGAGACGAATAATTGAGTTTTGGTTCGATCTCTCTACGACATTCCTACGGGCCGTGGCGGCCGTTTTAGATACATAGGTGGCGCTAGAGAGCACATTTTGGCACTTTGGGGTTTAATTTTTACATTTTATCAAATTTTTCACCATTCCTGATGTGCGTGCCAAATTTGGTGAGTTTTTGAGCATGTTTAGGGGGTCAAATTTAGAGTTAAAGTGGCGTAACAAGAAAGAAAGAATAATAATAATAATTAAAGCTGCAAGCAGCGTTGGACGGGCCTTCGCGCCCTTGCGCACGTCGGGCCGCGGCGCAGTCAGTTGAGCTTGTGGGAACCAAGAAAACGTTTGGAGATGATCAGTGTGAGAGTCTTTTGACACACAATACTAACTACTTTCTCTCCGTGAGCGCACGCCTCTGTTTATCACAGATAATTATGGCTTATGAAATTAAAATATTGTTAACCTTAATCAATAATTCAGGCACCAACTGTAGCATGTATGAGGAACACAGTTGATTATTTGCCATAATTATCAATTATCTAAGATAATTAACTAATTATAATAATTAATAGAATTATTAATATGAACTAACAAGCACGGAGCACCACCCGGAAACCAGGACCAATAACCGAACAAGGTAATCTCATAAATGGGATTTCACCTAGAATGCTAATATCTGCGAGATATCAACATTCAAGGGTGAACAAAGAAGGGTTGAATTCAAGCTCTGACTCCTTTAATCAGCCACTTCTCACAATATGTTACACACAATAATGACAAAAGAACTTCTCTTTAAAGATATAACATTGTTTATTAAACGTAGCAAAATTAACAAAGTTAACATATACTTCATTCAATAAACAGCTATTCTAAAATCTAATTCTACCAAACAAAACACAAACAGCTTTGCACAGAGTTGGACACTTGCAGGGGAATGCGTGTGTGTGTGTGTGTGTGTTAGTAGCAAGAGAGGAAGGAGGGAAAGCGATCGTGAGAGGGAGAGAAGCGGCTCTTTTGACCACAGAGAGCGCACGTACGGACGGCAGTCTGTAACGTACGTTGTCTGGTTTCTGATCTCACGGTGGCACAAAAGTAGCAGTTGTCCCGACCGGGAAAAACACAAAATAGTCTAGCGTGGTGAACACAACTAACAGGCAGCGAACTTAAAATACTCCTCACAGTAAAGCAGAGAAAAATGGACTCGGCGGTCCGTCAACTCACACAACAAGAACAACAGCAATAAAGCTAAAAAGGCTAAATGCTAAACAACAGCAACTGATGCTGAAAAGAACACACAACTAACACTGCCTATGCCCAGACTTATGCCTCTTACTTGGTCGCTTCAGAAAGTGCGCAGGTTGTGTGTGTGTGTAGTCCGTCTTAATGTCCATCTTTGTTCTTGGCTCGGAGGCAGACGGTGCCGTTCTCGCACGTCGTCGAAAACAAGGCAGCTGGCTCTGAGTGGAGTGGCGGAGAGAACAGCAGAGACAACTCGGCGAAGACGCGCAGGGCAGAGCCGGTCCACGTTATCGCGAAGTAACTTCATTTCCTCTTTCTCGGGGGAATTTGAGGACGCTGGTTGCAGCAGCGGTCTCTCTCGGGTCCAGGAATGTGTTCGGGTGAACACGGGCAAAGTCTCGTCTCGTCCGACGAGGGGAGTCTTCGATGAGGGGAAAACATGTTCGTGGGGTAGTCAAGCTAACTCACAGGGGAACAGGAGTTACCCCTAGCTCAGTGACATGGGAAAGACGTGTAGTTTGGGCGTGCTCGCTTATAAAGGGGTGGTGATGTCATGGCTGCGTCCTCAGGACGCTCCGCTGTGCAGGAGAGTCTCCGCCAATGAGGGACCGATGTTGACTGCTCCCTGCTGAGGTGTGAAAATCGCAAAGCATCCTTGGAAATGGAGTTTGCTCCACCCTCATGGCAGGTCCATTACAGTTTTAATACGGAGCTCCGGAACTCCAGCCTTCCTGAGTTTTTCCCTCATATAGGCTATAGTTTTTCTTAATCATTACTACAATATATGATTACATATGTAATAGTCTCCTCAGCCAAGTTAGAAAAAGTATGTGCATGTATGAACAACAGCAATTGGAGAAGATGACAGTCAAAAAGTAATCATGTTAAATAATCATGATCTCAATATTGAACAAAAATGATTGTGATTATAATTTTTGCCATAATCAAGCACCCCTAAAAACAGCAAATTGTGATTTACATACACATACACACACACACACACACACACACACACACACACACACACACAGTTTAAATATGTATGTGATAAATTGTAAATATGTATGTAATGAATTGTTTTATTTAAGAAACTCTTACTTGAACATTTTTCAGTGTGCTCCTAAAGTTATATGTATGCTCCTAATTTCTGTCATTTAGGAGCACATGTACTCCTTGAAAAGAAGTAAGGATTGAACACTGCTGTCACTGCTGCAGTCCAAGGGCTTCTGTCACAGACAGTAGATGTTTACTTTACCCATCCCCCCCCTCCCATTCTCTCTCTCTCCCTCACAGCTGCAGAGAAGATTTTAGTGTACTCTACTTGTGAAATATGCTCATAAATCCCATAACTTTGGCCAAATCCTTCATAAAAATATCATTTTTTTGTAGGAATTTTCGTCGCGAATCCATTGATACAGGTTTGAAAGTGGTGGGACTTATAGTTTAGACGCCAGATGCCCCAGTTTGGCACAAAGTCCATGCCCAGAATTTGCCTCCCCATTGGTTTACATTGTAAGGTGTAATGTCGCACTCCAACTTTCAGGGCTTACTAAATCTAAACCGTTCGAGTTATTACAAAGTTTTTAATAACTTTTGCTCAACACAGTGTGATAAGTCATGTATTAAAGTTTGAAGCCGATACCATTAACGCCCTAGGAGGAGATAGCGTTTATTCAAGGTCCAAAATTGGCAAAAAATCATACTTTGAAATGGACATTGCAGATTTCCTGTTGGATTTAGGTCAGGGGTGTCAGCGTATGATTTGTAGGTCTTGATGAGACGAATAATTGGGTTTTGGTTCGATCTCTCTACGACATTCCTATGGGCCGTGGTGGCCGTTTTAGATACATAGGTGGCGCTAGAGAGCACATTTTGGCACTTTGGGGTTTAATTTTTACATTTTATCAAATTTTTCACCATTCCTGATGTGCGTGCCAAATTTGGTGAGTTTTTGAGCATGTTTAGGGGGTCAAATTTAGAGTTAAAGTGGCGTAATAATAAAGAATAATAATAATTAAAGCTGCAAGCAGCGTTGAACGGGCCTTCGCGCCCATGCGCACATCGGCCGCGGCGCACTCAGCTGAGCTTCTGGGAACCAAGAAAACGTTTGGAGATGATCAGTGTGAGAGTCTTTTGACACACAATACTAACCACTTTCTCTCCGTGAGCGCACCCCTCTGTTTATCACAGGTAATTATAGATTATGAAATCAAAATATTGTTAACCTTAATCAATAATTCAGGCACCAACTGTAGGATCTGCAAGGAACACAGGTGATTATTTGCTATAATTATCAATTATCAATAATAAATAATTATAACAATTAACAGATTTATTAATATGAACTAACAAATACGAAGCACCATCCCGAAACCAGGACTAATAACCGAACAGGGTAATCTCATAAATGGGAGTTCACCTAGAATGTTAATATCTGAGAGATATCAACATTCAAGGGTAAAAAGAACGGTTAAATTCGAGCTCTGACTCCTTCAATCAGCCACTTTTCACAATATGTTACCAATAATGACAAAAGAACTTCTCTTTAAAGATATAACAGTGTTTATGAAACTTAGCAAAATTAACAAAGTTAACAAATGCTTCATTCAATAAATAGCTATTCTAAAATCTAATTCTACCAAACAAAACACAAACAGCTTTGCACAGGGTTGGACACTTGCAGGGGAATGCGTGTATGTATGTATGTATGTATATATGTATGTGTGTGTGTGTGTGTGTGTGTGTGTGTGTGTGTGTGTGTGTGTGTGTTAGTAGCAAGAGAGGAAGGAGGGAAAGCGATCGTGAGAGGGAGAGAAGCGGCTCTTTTTCCACAGAGAGCGCACGTATGGACGGCAGTCTGTAACGCACGTTGTCTGGTTTCAGATCGACAAATCAGTTTACTTTCTCACTCACGGCAGCACAAACACAGTAGTCCCGAGCGGGACAAACACAAAATAGTCTAGCGTGGTGAACACAACTAACAGGCAGCAAACAGGCAGCAGCGGAGCGTTAACTGCAGCATGACCGAAAGAAGCACAACCAGTTAGCCTCTGCTAGCCTCTCAGCTAACCCCGGCTCTCTGTTTAGATCCAAACGGAGCACCGAGTCCCGATTTGTTATTTAGGTTAAAGCGGAGAACAGGCAGCAAACAGGCAGCAGCGGAGCGTTAACTGCAGCATGACCGAAAGAAGCACAACCAGTTCGCCTCTGCTAGCCTCTCAGCTAACCCCGGCTCTCTGTTTAGATCCAAACGGAGCACCGAGTCCCGATTTGTTATTTAGGTTAAAGCGGAGAACAGGCAGCAAACAGGCAGCAGCGGAGCGTTAATTGCAGCATGACCGAAAGAAGCACAACCAGTTAGCCTCTGCTAGCCTCTCAGCTAACCCCGGCTCTCTGTTTAGATCCAAACGGAGCACCGAGTCCCGAATTGCTATTTAGGTTAAAGCGGAGAGAATCAGCGGGTCTGTCGGCCAGCTGAGTGAAGTGAAACCTGCGGAAAAAACACCGTGACCATCAAGGTAAAACAGGTCGGCGAAAACACGGCAGCTGGCTCTGAGTGGAGTGGCGGAGAGAACAGCAGACACGACTCGGCGAAGACGCGCGGGGCAGAGCCGGTCCACGTTATCCCGAAGTAACTTCATTTCCTCTTTCTCGGGGGAATTTGAGGACGCTGGTTGCAGCAGCGGTCTCTCTCGGGTCCAGGAATGTGTTCGGGTGAACACGGGCAAAGTCTCGTCTCGTCCGACGAGGGGAGTCTTCGATGAGGGGAAAACATGTTCGTGGGGTAGTCAAGCTAACTCACAGGGGAACAGGAGTTACCCCTAGCTCAGTGACATGGGAAAGACGTGTAGTTTGGGCGTGCTCGCTTATAAAGGGGTGGTGATGTCATGGCTGCGTCCTCAGGACGCTCCGCTGTGCAGGAGCGTCTCCGCCAATGAGGGACCGATGTTGACTGCTCCCTGCTGAAGTGTGAAAATCGCAAAGCATTCTTGGAAATGGAGTTTGCTCCACCCTCATGGCAGGTCCATTACAGTTTTAATACGGAGCTCCGGAACTCCAGCCTTCCTGAGTTTTTCCCTCATATAGGCTATAGTTTTTCTTAATCATTACTACAATATATGATTACATATGTAATAGTCTCCTCAGCCAAGTTAGAAAAAGTATGTGCATGTATGAACAACAGCAATTGGAGAAGATGACAGTCAAAAAGTAATCATGTTAAATAATCATGATCTCAATATTGAACAAAAATGATTGTGATTATAATTTTTGCCATAATCAAGCACCCCTAAAAACAGCAAATTGTGAATTACATACACATACACACACACACACACACACACACACACACACACAGTTTAAATATGTATGTGATAAATTGTAAATATGTATGTAATGAATTGTTTTCTTTAAGAAACTCTTACTTGAACATTTTTCAGTGTGCTCCTAAAGTTATATGTATGCTCCTAATTTCTGTCATTTAGGAGCACATGTACTCCTTGAAAAGAAGTAAGGATTGAACACTGCTGTCACTGCTGCAGTCCAAGGGCTTCTGTCACAGGCAGTAGATGTTTACTTTACCCATCCCCCCCCTCCCATTCTCTCTCTCTCCCTCACAGCTGCAGAGAAGATTTTAGTGTACTCTACTTGTGAAATATGCTCATAAATCCCATAACTTTGGCCAAATCCTACATAAAAATATCATTTTTTTGTAGGAATTTTCGTCGCGAATCCATTGATACAGGTTTGAAAGTGGTGGGACTTATAGTTTAGACGCCAGATGCCCCAGTTTGGCACAAAGGCCATGCCCAGAATTTGCCTCCCCATTGGTTTACATTGTAAAGTGTAATGTCGCACTCCAACTTTCAGGGCTTACTAAATCTAAACCGTTCGAGTTATTACAAAGTTTTTAATAACTTTTGCTCAACACAGTGTGATAAGTCATGTATTCAAGTTTGAAGCCGATACCATTAACGCCCTAGGAGGAGATAGCGTTTATTCAAGGTCCAAAATTGGCAAAAAAATCATACTTTGAAATGGACATTGCGGATTTCCTGTTGGATTTAGGTCAGGGGTGTCAGCGTATGATTTGTAGGTCTTGATGAGACGAATAATTGGGTTTTGGTTCGATCTCTCTACGACATTCCTACGGGCCGTGGCGGCCGTTTTAGATACATAGGTGGCGCTAGAGAGCACATTTTGGAACTTTGGGGTTTAATTTTTACATTTTATCAAATTTTTCACCATTCCTGATGTGCGTGCCAAATTTGGTGAGTTTTTGAGCATGTTTAGGGGGTCAAATTTAGAGTTAAAGTGGCGTAACAAGAAAGAAAGAATAATAATAATTAAAGCTGCAAGCAGCGTTGGACGGGCCTTCGCGCCCTTGCGCACGTCGGGCAGCGGCGCAGTCAGTTGAGCTTGTGGGAACCAAGAATACGTTTGGAGATGATCAGTGTGAGAGTCTTTTTACACACAATGCTAACCAGTGTCTCTCTGTGAGCCCACCCCTCTGTTCACAGACAATTATGAATTATGAAATCAAAATATTGTTAACCTTAATCAATAATTCAGGTACCAACTGTAGGATCTGCGAAGAACACAGTTAATTATTTGCTATAATTATCAATTATCAATAATAATTAACTATAACAATTAACAGAATTATTAATATGAACTAACAGATACGAAGCACCACCCCGAAACCGGGACCAATAACCGAGCAAGGTAGTCTCATAAATGGGAATTCACCTAGAATGTTAAAATCTGAGAGATAATCATTCAAGGGTGAACAAAGAAGGGTTGAATTCGAGCTCTGACTCCTTCAATCAGCCACTTTTCACAATATGTTACCAATAATGACTAAAGAACTTCTCTTTAAAGACATAACAGTGTTTATTAAACTTAGCAAAATTAACAAAGTTAACAAATGCTTCATTCAATAAATATGCCTAGTTATTCTAAAATCTAATTCTACCAAACAAAACACAAACAGCTTTGCACAGGGTTGGACACTTGCAGGTTGGACACTTTTGTCCGACGTTATCTGACCATCAGATGTGCAAAACGATGTCGGTGCGTGTATCTGTGCGCACGTGAGTATGGTGTTAGTCACAAGAGAGGGAGGAGGGAAAGCGATCGTGAGAGAGAGAGAAGCGCTTCTTTTTCCACAGAGAGCGCATGTATGGACGGCAGTCTGTAACACACGTTGTCTGGTTTCAGATCGACAAATCAGTTTACTTTCTCACTCACGGCAGCACAAACACAGTAGTCCCGAGCGGAAGAAACACAAAATAGTCAAGCGTGGTGAACACAACTAACAGGCAGCAAACAGGCAGCAGCGGAGCGTTAACTGCAGCATGACCGAAAGAAGCACAACCAGTTAGCCTCTGCTAGCCTCTCAGCTAACCCCGGCTCTCTGTTTAGATCCAAACGGAGCACCGAGTCCCGATTTGTTATTTAGGTTAAAGCGGAGAGAATCAGCGGGTCTGTCGGCCGGCTGAGTGAAGTGAAACCTGCGGAAAAAACACCGTGAGCATCACGTTAAAACAGTCCGTAGAGAACTACAGTGTTCAGCTGCACAGATAGGAAATCCCTCGGCTGACAGGATGTACCACTCTGTGAGGAAAAATATTTTATCCTACACTTTTTGGTTTATAAAAACGGTTGGCAACCAGCATATTAGGTGCATTACTGCCACCCTCTGCCTGAGTTTTTCCCTCATATCAGCTATAGTCTTTCTTGATCATTAGTACAATCTGTGATCACATGTGTAATAGTCCCCTCAGCCAAGTTAGAAAAAATATGTGCATGTATGAACAACAGCAATTGGAGAAGATGACAGTCAAAAAGTAATCATGTTAAATAATCATGATCTCAATATTGAACAAAAATGATTGTGATTATAATTTTTGCCATAATCAAGCACCCCTAAAAGCAGCAAATTGTGATTTACATACACACACACACACAGAGTTTAAATATGTATGTGATCAATTGTAAATATGTATGTAATGAATTGTTTTCTGTAAGAAACTCTTACTTGAACATTTTTCAGTGTGCTCCTAAAGTTATATGTATGCTCCTAATTTCTGTCGTTTAGGAGCACATGTACTCCTTGAAAAAAAGTAAGGATTGAACACTGCTGTCAGATATGTAGAAGCATTAAGTAACTGGAGTGTGGCCAGTCCAAGGGCTTCTGTCACAGGCAGTAGATGTTTACTTTACCCATCCCCCCCCTCCCATTCTCTCTCTCTCCCTCACAGCTGCAGAGAAGATTTTAGTGTACTCTACTTGTGAAATATGCTCATAAATCCCATAACTTTGGCCAAATCCTACATAAAAATATCATTTTTTTGTAGGAATTTTCGTCGCGAATCCATTGATACAGGTTTGAAAGTGGTCGGACTTATAGTTTAGACGCCAGATGCCCCAGTTTGGCACAAAGTCCATGCCCAGAATTTGCCTCCCCATTGGTTTACATTGTAAGGTGTAATGTCGCACTCCAACTTTCAGGGCTTACTAAATCTAAACCGTTCGAGTTATTACAAAGTTTTTAATAACTTTTGCTCAACACAGTGTGATAAGTCATGTATTCAAGTTTGAAGCCGATACCATTAACGCCCTAGGAGGAGATAGCGTTTATTCAAGGTCCAAAATTGGCAAAAAATCATACTTTGAAATTGACATTGCAGATTTCCTGTTGGATTTAGGTCAGGGGTGTCAGCGTATGATTTGTAGGTCTTGATGAGACGAATAATTGGGTTTTGGTTCGATCTCTCTACGACATTCCTACGGGCCGTGGTGGCCGTTTTAGATACATAGGTGGCGCTAGAGAGCACATTTTGGCACTTTGGGGTTTAATTTTTACATTTTATCAAATTTTTCACCATTCCTGATGTGCGTGCCAAATTTGGTGAGTTTTTGAGCATGTTTAGGGGGTCAAATTTAGAGTTAAAGTGGCGTAACAAGAAAGAAAGAATAATAAGAAACAAACAAACACTCGAAAAACAATAGGGTCTTCGCCCTTTGGGCTCAGGCCCTAATTAAAGCTGCAAGCAGCGTTGGACGGGCCTTCGCGCCCTTGCGCACAGCGGGCCGCGGCGCAGTCAGTTGAGCTTGTGGGAACCAAGAAAACGTTTGGAGATGATCAGTGTGAGAGTCTTTTTACACACAATACTAACCAGTGTCTCTCTGTGAGCCCACCCCTCTGTTCACAGACAATTATGAATTATGAAATCAAAATATTGTTAACCTTAATCAATAATTCAGGTACCAACTGTAGGATCTGCGAAAAATACAGTTAATTATTTGCTATAATTATCAATGATCAATAATAATTAATTATAACAATTAACAGAATTATTAATATGAACTAACAGATACGAAGCACCACCCCGAAACCGGGACCAATAACCGAGCAAAATAGTCTGATAAATGGGAGTTCACCTAGAATGTTAATATCTGAGAGATAATCATTCAAGGGTGAACAAAGAAGGGTTGAATTCGAGCTCTGACTCCTTCAATCAGCCACTTTTCACAATATGTTACCAATAATGACTAAAGAACTTCTCTTTGAAGATATAACAGTGTTTATTAAACTTAGCAAAATTAACAAAGTTAACAAATGCTTCATTCAATAAATAGCTATTCAAAAATCTAATTCTACCAAACAAAACACAAACAGCTTTGCACAGGGTTGGACACTTGCAAGTTGGACACTTTTGTCCGACGTTATCTGACCATCAGATGTGCAAAACGATGTCAGCAGGCAGCAGCGGAGCGTTAACTGCAGCATGACCGAAAGAAGCACAACCAGTTAGCCTCTGCTAGCCTCTCAGCTAACCCCGGCTATCTGTTTAGATCCAAACGGAGCACCGAGTCCCGATTTGTTATTTAGGTTAAAGCGGAGAACAGGCAGCAAACAGGCAGCAGCGGAGCGTTAACTGCAGCATGACCGAAAGAAGCACAACCAGTTCGCCTCTGCTAGCCTCTCAGCTAACCCTGGCTCTCTGTTTAGATCCAAACGGAGCACCGAGTCCCGATTTGTTATTTAGGTTAAAGCGGAGAACAGGCAGCAGCGGAGCGTTAACTGCAGCATGACCGAAAGAAGCACAACCAGTTCGCCTCTGCTAGCCTCTCAGCTAACCCCGACTCTCTGTTTAGATCCAAACGAAGCACCAACTCCCGATTTGTTATTTAAGTTAAAGCGCAGAGAATCAGCGGATCTGTCGGCCAGCTGAGTGAAGTGAAACCTGCGGAAAAAACACCGTGACCATCACGGTAAAACAGTCCGTAGAGAACTACCGTGTTCAGCTGCACAGATAGGAAATCCCTCGGCTGACAGGATGTACCACTCGATGAGGAAAAATATTTTACCCTCGCCTTTTTGGTTGGCAACAACGGTTGGCAACCAGCATATTGGGTGCATTACTGCCACCCTCTCCCTGAGTTTTTCCCTCATATCAGCTATAGTCTTTCTTGATCATTAGTACAATATATGATCACATATGTAATAGTCCCCTCAGCCAAGTTAGAAAAAATATGTGCATGTATGAACAACAGCAATTGGAGAAGATGACAGTCAAAAAGTAATCATGTTAAATAATCATGATCTTAATATTGAAAAAAAATGATCGTGATTATATTTTTTGCCATAATCAAGCACCCCTAAAAACAGCAAATTGTGATTTACATACACACGCACACACACACACACACACACACACACACAGAGTTTAAATATGTATGTGATCAATTGTAAATATGTTATAATGAATTGTTTTCTTTAAGAAACTCTTACTTGCACATTTTTCAGTGTGCTCCTAAAGTTATATATATGCTCCTAATTTCTTTCATTTAGGAGCACATGTACTCCTTGAAAAGAAGTAGGGATTGAACACTGCTGTCAGATATGTGGAAACACTAAGTGGAGTGTGGCCAGTCCAAGGGCTTCTGTCACAGGCAGTAGATGTTTACTTTACCCATCCCCCCCTCCCATTCTCTCTCTCTCCCTCACAGCTGCAGAGAAGGATATTAGTGTACTCTACTTGTGAAAAATCCTCATAAATCCCATAACTTTGGCCAAATTCTACATAAAAATATCATTTTTTTGTAGGAATTTTCGTCGCGAATCCATTGATACAGGTTTGAAAGTGGTGGGACTTATAGTTTAGACGCCAGATGCCCCAGTTTGGCACAAAGTCCATGCCCAGAATTTGCCTCCCCATTGGTTTACATTGTAAGGTGTAATGTCGCACTCCAACTTTCAGGGCTTACTAAATCTAAACCGTTCGAGTTATTACAAAGTTTTTAATAACTTTTGCTCAACACAGTGTGATAAGTCATGTATTAAAGTTTGAAGCCGATACCATTAACGCCCTAGGAGGAGATAGCGTTTATTCAAGGTCCAAAATTGGCAAAAAATCGTACTTTGAAATGGACATTGCAGATTTCCTGTTGGATTTAGGTCAGGGGTGTCAGCGTATGATTTGTAGGTCTTGATGAGACGAATAATTGGGTTTTGGTTCGATCTCTCTACGACATTCCTACGGGCCGTGGTGGCCGTTTTAGATACATAGGTGGCGCTAGAGAGCACATTTTGGCACTTTGGGGTTTAATTTTTACATTTTATCAAATTTTTCACCATTCCTGATGTGCGTGCCAAATTTGGTGAGTTTTTGAGCATGTTTAGGGGGTCAAATTTAGAGTTAAAGTGGCGTAACAAGAAAGAATAATAATAATAATAATAATAAGAAAGAAACAAACACACGAAAAACAATAGGGTCTTCGCCCTTTGGGCTCAGGCCCTAATAATAATAATAATAATAAGAAACAAACAAACACACGAAAAACAAGAGGGTCTTCGCCCTTTGGGCTCAGGCCCTAATTAAAGCTGCAAGCAGCGTTGAACGGGCCTTCGCGCCCATGCGCACATCGGCCGCGGCGCACTCAGCTGAGCTTCTGGGAACCAAGAAAACGTTTGGAGATGATCAGTGTGAGAGTCTTTTGACACACAATACTAACCACTTTCTCTCCGTGAGCGCACCCCTCTGTTTATCACAGGTAATTATAGATTATGAAATCAAAATATTGTTAACCTTAATCAATAATTCAGGCACCAACTGTAGGATCTGCAAGGAACACAGTTGATTATTTGCTATAATTATCAATTATCAATAATAAATAATTATAACAATTAACAGATTTATTAATATGAACTAACAAATACGAAGCACCATCCCGAAACCAGGACTAATAACCGAACAGGGTAATCTCATAAATGGGAGTTCACCTAGAATGTTAATATCTGAGAGATATCAACATTCAAGGGTAAAAAGAACGGTTAAATTCGAGCTCTGACTCCTTCAATCAGCCACTTTTCACAATATGTTACCAATAATGACAAAAGAACTTCTCTTTAAAGATATAACAGTGTTTATGAAACTTAGCAAAATTAACAAAGTTAACAAATGCTTCATTCAATAAATAGCTATTCTAAAATCTAATTCTACCAAACAAAACACAAACAGCTTTGCACAGGGTTGGACACTTGCAGGGGAATGCGTGTATGTATGTATGTATGTATATATGTATGTGTGTGTGTGTGTGTGTGTGTGTGTGTGTGTGTGTGTGTGTGTGTGTGTTAGTAGCAAGAGAGGAAGGAGGGAAAGCGATCGTGAGAGGGAGAGAAGCGGCTCTTTTTCCACAGAGAGCGCACGTATGGACGGCAGTCTGTAACGCACGTTGTCTGGTTTCAGATCGACAAATCAGTTTACTTTCTCACTCACGGCAGCACAAACACAGTAGTCCCGAGCGGGACAAACACAAAATAGTCTAGCGTGGTGAACACAACTAACAGGCAGCAAACAGGCAGCAGCGGAGCGTTAACTGCAGCATGACCGAAAGAAGCACAAACAGTTAGCCTCTGCTAGCCTCTCAGCTAACCCCGGCTCTCTGTTTAGATCCAAACGGAGCACCGAGTCCCGATTTGTTATTTAGGTTAAAGCGGAGAACAGGCAGCAAACAGGCAGCAGCGGAGCGTTAACTGCAGCATGACCGAAAGAAGCACAACCAGTTCGCCTCTGCTAGCCTCTCAGCTAACCCCGGCTCTCTGTTTAGATCCAAACGGAGCACCGAGTCCCGATTTGTTATTTAGGTTAAAGCGGAGAACAGGCAGCAAACAGGCAGCAGCGGAGCGTTAATTGCAGCATGACCGAAAGAAGCACAACCAGTTAGCCTCTGCTAGCCTCTCAGCTAACCCCGGCTCTCTGTTTAGATCCAAACGGAGCACCGAGTCCCGAATTGCTATTTAGGTTAAAGCGGAGAGAATCAGCGGGTCTGTCGGCCAGCTGAGTGAAGTGAAACCTGCGGAAAAAACACCGTGACCATCAAGGTAAAACAGGTCGGCGAAAACACGGCAGCTGGCTCTGAGTGGAGTGGCGGAGAGAACAGCAGAGATGACTCGGCGAAGACGCGCAGGGCAGAGCCGGTCCACGTTATCCCGAAGTAACTTCATTTCCTCTTTCTCGGGGGGAATTTGAGGACGCTGGTTGCAGCAGCGGTCTCTCTCGGGTCCAGGAATGTGTTCGGGTGAACACGGGCAAAGTCTCGTCTCGTCCGACGAGGGGAGTCTTCGATGAGGGGAAAACATGTTCGTGGGGTAGTCAAGCTAACTCACAGGGAAACAGGAGTTACCCCTAGCTCAGTGACATGGGAAAGACGTATATTTCGGGCGTGCTCGCTTATAAAGGGGTGGTGATGTCATGGCTGCGTCCTCAGGACGCTCCGCTGTGCAGGAGCGTCTCCGCCAATGAGGGACCGATGTTGACTGCTCCCTGCTGAAGTGTGAAAATCGCAAAGCATCCTTGGAAATGGAGTTTGCTCCACCCTCATGGCAGGTCCATTACAGTTTTAATACGGAGCTCCGGAACTCCAGCCTTCCTGAGTTTTTCCCTCATATAGGCTATAGTTTTTCTTAATCATTACTACAATATATGATTACATATGTAATAGTCTCCTCAGCCAAGTTAGAAAAAATATGTGCATGTATGAACAACAGCAATTGGAGAAGATGACAGTCAAAAAGTGATCATGTTAAATAATCATGATCTCAATATTGAACAAAAATGATTGTGATTATAATTTTTACCATAATCAAGCACCCCTAAAAACAGCAAATTGTGATTTACATACACACACACACACACACACACACACAGAGTTTAAATATGTATGTGATAAATTGTAAATATGTATGAAATGAATTGTTTTCTGTAAGAAACTCTTACTTGAACATTTTTCAGTGTGCTCCTAAAGTTATATGTATGCTCCTAATTTCTTTCATTTAGGAGCACATGCGCTCCTTGAAAAGAAGTAAGGATTGAACACTGCTGTCACATGTGTGAAAGCACTAAGTAAGTGGAGTGTGGTGCAGTCCAAGGGCTTCTGTCACAGGCAGTAGATGTTTACTTTACCCATCCCCCCCCTCCCATTCTCTCTCTCTCCCTCACAGTTGGAAGGAAAGATTTCAAAGTGATCTTCTTGTGAAAAATCCTCATAAATCCCATAACTTTGGCCAAATCCTACATAAAAATATCATTTTTTTGTAGGAATTTTCGTCGCGAATCCATTGATACAGGTTTGGAAGTGGTCGGACTTACAGTTTAGACGCCAGATGCCCCAGTTTGGCACAAAGTCCATGCCCAGAATTTGCCTCCCCATTGGTTTACATTGTAAGGTGTAATGTCGCACTCCAACTTTCAGGGCTTACTAAATCTAAACCGTTCGAGTTATTACAAAGTTTTTAATAACTTTTGCTCAACACAGTGTGATAAGTCATGTATTAAAGTTTGAAGCCGATACCATTAACGCCCTAGGAGGAGATAGCGTTTATTCAAGGTCCAAAATTGGCAAAAAATCGTACTTTGAAATGGACATTGCAGATTTCCTGTTGGATTTAGGTCAGGGGTGTCAGCGTATGATTTATAGGTCTTGATGAGACGAATAATTGAGTTTCGGTTCGATCTCTCTACGACATTCCTACGGGCCGTGGTGGCCGTTTTAGATACATAGGTGGCGCTAGAGAGCACATTTTGGCACTTTGGGGTTTAATTTTTACATTTTATCAAATTTTTCACCATTCCTGATGTGCGTGCCAAATTTGGTGAGTTTTTGAGCATGTTTAGGGGGTCAAATTTAGAGTTAAAGTGGCGTAATAATAAAGAATAATAATAATAATAATAAGAAACAAACAAACACACGAAAAACAATAGGGTCTTCGCCCTTTGGGCTCAGGCCCTAATAATAATAATAATAAAGAAATAAACACACGAAAAACAAGAGGGTCTTCGCCCTTTGGGCTCAGGCCCTAATAAGAAACAAACAAACACACGAAAAACAATAGGGTCTTCGCCCTTTGGGCTCAGGCCCTAATTAAAGCTGCAAGCAGCGTTGGACGGGCCTTCGCGCCCTTGCGCACGTCAAGCCGCGGCGCAGTCAGTTGAGCTTGTGGGAACCAAGAAAACGTTTGGAGATGATCAGTGTGAGAGTCTTTTTACACACAATACTAACCAGTGTCTCTCTGTGAGCCCACCCCTCCGTTCACAGACAATTATGAATTATGAAATCAAAATATTGTTAACCTTAATCAATAATTCAGGTACCAACTGTAGGATCTGCGAAGAACACAGTTAATTATTTGCTATAATTATCAATTATCAATAATAATTAATTATAACAATTAACAGAGTTATTAATATGAACTAACAGATACGAAGCACCACCCCGAAACCGGGACCAATAACCGAGCAAGGTAGTCTCATAAATGGGAGTTCACCTAGAATGTTCATATCTGAGAGATAATCATTCAAGGGTGAACAAAGAAGGGTTGAATTCGAGCTCTGACTCCTTCAATCAGCCACTTTTCACAATATGTTACCAATAATGACTAAATAACTTCTCTTTAAAGATATAACAGTGTTTATTAAACTTAGCAAAATTAACAAAGTTAACAAATGCTTCACTCAATAAATAGCTATTCTAAAATCTAATTCTACCAAACAAAACACAAACAGCTTTGCACGGGGTTGGACACCTGCAGGTTGGACACTTTTGTCCGACGTTATCTGACCATCAGATGTGCAAAACGATGTCGGTGCGTGTATCTGTGCGCGCGTGAGTGTGGTGTTAGTCACAAGAGACGGAGGAGGGAAAGCGATCGTGAGAGAGAGAGAGAAGCGGTTCTTTTTCCACAGAGAGCGCACGTACGGACGGCAGTCTGTAACGCACGTTGTCTGGTTTCAGATCGACAAATCAGTTTACTTTTTCACTCACGGCAGCACAAACACAGTAGTCCCGAGCGGGACAAACACAAAATAGTCTAGCGTGGTGAACACAACTAACAGGCAGCAAACAGGCAGCAGCGGAGCGTTAACTGCAGCATGACCGAAAGAAGCACAACCAGTTCGCCTCTGATAGCCTCTCAGCTAACCCTGGCTCTCTGTTTAGATCCAAACGGAGCACTGAGTCCCGATTTGTTATTTAGGTTAAAGCGGAGAACAGGCAGCAAACAGGCAGCAGCGGAGCGTTAACTGCAGCATGACCGAAAGAAGCACAACCAGTTCGCCTCTGCTAGCCTCTCAGCTAACCCTGGCTCTCTGTTTAGATCCAAACGGAGCACTGAGTCCCGATTTGTTATTTAGGTTAAAGCGGAGAACAGGCAGCAGCGGAGCGTTAATTGCAGCATGACCGAAAGAAGCACAACCAGTTCGCCTCTGCTAGCCTCTCAGCACCGAGTCCCGATTTGTTATTTAGGTTAAAGCGGACAGAATCAGCGGGTCTGTCGGCCAGCTGAGTGAAGTGAAACCTGCGGAAAAAACACCGTGACCATCACGGTAAAACAGTCCGTAGAGAACTACCGTGTTCAGCTGTACAGATAGGAGGGAGAGCGATCGTGAGAGAGAGAGAAGCGGTTCTTTTTCCACAGAGAGCGCACGTATGGACGGCAGTCTGTAACGCACGTTGTCTGGTTTAAGATCGACAAATCAGTTTACTTTCTCACTCACGGCAGCACAAACACAGTAGTCCCGAGCGGGACAAACACAAAATAGTCAAGCGTGGTGAACACAACTAACAGGCAGCAAACAGGCAGCAGCGGAGCGTTAACTGCAGCATGACCGAAAGAAGCACAACCAGTTAGCCTCTGCTAGCCTCTCAGCTAACCCCGGCTCTCTGTTTAGATCCAAACGGAGCACCGAGTCCCGAATTGCTATTTAGGTTAAAGCGGAGAGAATCAGCGGGTCTGTCGGCCAGCTCAGTGAAGTGTAACCTGCGGAAAAAACACCGTGACCATCAAGGTAAAACAGGTCGGCGAAAACACGGCAGCTGGCTCTGAGTGGAGTGGCGGAGAGAACAGCAGAGATGACTCGGCGAAGACGCGCAGGGCAGAGCCGGTCCACGTTATCCCGAAGTAACTTCATTTCCTCTTTCTCCGGGGGAATTTGAGGACGCTGGTTGCAGCAGCGGTCTCTCTCGGGTCCAGGAATGTGTTCGGGTGAACACGGGCAAAGTCTCGTCTCGTCCGACGAGGGGAGTCTTCGATGAGGGGAAAACATGTTCGTGGGGTAGTCAAGCTAACTCACAGGGGAACAGGAGTTAACCCTAGCTCAGTGACATGGGAAAGACGTATATTTCGGGCGTGCTCGCTTATAAAGGGGTGGTGATGTCATGGCTGCGTCCTCAGGACGCTCCGCTGTGCAGGAGCGTCTCCGCCAATGAGGGACCGATATTGACTGCTCCCTGCTGAGGTGTGAAAATCGCAAAGCATTCTTGGAAATGGAGTTTGCTCCACCCTCATGGCAGGTCCATTACAGTTTTAATACGGAGCTCCGGAGCTCCAGCCTTCCTGAGTTTTTCCCTCATATAGGCTATACTTTTTCTTAATCATTACTACAATATATGATTAGATGTGTAATAGTCTCCTCAGCCAAGTTAGAAAAAATATGTGCATGTATGAACAACAGCAATTGCAGAAGATGACAGGCAAAAAGTAATCATGTTAAATAATCATGATCTCAATATTGAACAAAAATGATTGTGATTATAATTTTTGCCATAAACAAGCACCCCTAAAAACAGCTAATTGTGATTTACATACACACACACACACGCACACACACACACACACACACACACACACATACACACATACACACACACACAGAGTTTAAATATGTATGTGATCAATTGTAAATATGTTACAATGAATTGTTTTCTGTAAGAAACTCTTACTTGCACATTTTTCAGTGTGCTCCTAAAGTTATATATATGCTCCTAATTTCTTTCATTTAGGAGCACATGTACTCCTTGAAAAGAAGTAAGGATTGAACACTGCTGTCACATGTGTGAAAGCACTAAGTAACTGGAGTGTGGTGCAGTCCAAGGGCTTCTGTCACAGGCAGTAGATGTTTACTTTACCCATCCCCCCCCCTCCCATTCTCTCTCTCTCCCTCACAGTTGGAAGGAAAGATTTCAAAGTGATCTTCTTGTGAAAAATCCTCATAAATCCCATAACTTTGGCCAAATCCTACATAAAAATATCCTTTTTTTTGTAGGAATTTTCGTCGCGAATCCATTGATACAGGTTTGAAAGTGGTGGGACTTATAGTTTAGACGCCAGATGCCCCAGTTTGGCACAAAGTCCATGCCCAGAATTTGCCTCCCCATTGGTTTACATTGTAAGGTGTAATGTCGCACTCCAACTTTCAGGGCTTACTAAATCTAAACCGTTCGAGTTATTACAAAGTTTTTAATAACTTTTGCTCAACACAGTGTGATAAGTCATGTATTCAAGTTTGAAGCCGATACCATTAACGCCCTAGAAGGAGATAGCGTTTATTCAAGGTCCAAAATTGGCAAAAAATCGTACTTTGAAATGGACATTGCGGATTTCCTGTTGGATTTAGGTCAGGGGTGTCAGCGTATGATTTGTAGGTCTTGCTGAGACGAATAATTGAGTTTTGGTTCGATCTCTCTACGACATTCCTACGGGCCGTGGTGGCCGTTTCAGATACATAGGTGGCGCTAGAGAGCACATTTTGGCACTTTGGGGTTTAATTTTTACATTTTATCAAATTTTTCACCATTCCTGATGTGCGTGCCAAATTTGGTGAGTTTTTGAGCATGTTTAGGGGGTCAAATTTAGAGTTAAAGTGGCGTAATAATAAAGAATAATAATAATAAGAAAGAAACAAACGGACGAAAAACAATAGGGTCTTCGCCCTTTGGGCTCAGGCCCTAATAAGAAACAAACAAACACACGAAAAACAATAGGGTCTTCGCCCTTTGGGCTCAGGCCCTAATTAAAGCTGCAAGCAGCGTTGGACGGGCCTTCGCGCCCTTGCGCACGGCGGGCGGCGGCGCAGTCAGCTGAGCTTCTGGGAACCAAGAAAACGTTTGGAGATGATCAGTGTGAGAGTCTTTTGACACATAATACTAACCAGTGTCTCTCTGTGAGCCCACCCCTCTGCTCACAGACAATTATGGATTATGAAATCAAAATATTGTTAACCTTAATCAATAATTCAGGCACCAACTGTAGGATCTGCAAGGAACACAGTTGATTATTTGCTATAATTATCAATTATCAATAATAAATAATTATAACAAATAACAGAATTATTAATATGAACTAACAAATACGAAGCACCATCCCGAAACCGGGACCAATAACCGAACAAGGTAATCTCATAAATGGGAGTTCACCTAGAATGTTAATATCTGAGAGATAATCATTCAAGGGTGAACAAAGAAGGGTTGAATTCGAGCTCTGACTCCTTCAATCAGCCACTTTTCACAATATGTTACCAATAATGACTAAAGAACTTCTCTTTAAAGATATAACAGTGTTAATTAAACTCAGCAAAATTAACAAAGTTAACAAATGCTTCATTCAATAAATAGCTATTCTAAAATCTAATTCTACCAAACAAAACACAAACAGCTTTGCACAGGGTTGGACACTTGCAGGTTGGACACTTTTGTCCGACGTTATCTGACCATCAGATGTGCAAAACGATGTCGGTGCGTGTATCTGTGCGCGCGTGAGTGTAGTGTTAGTCACAAGAGGGAGGAGGGAAAACGATCGTGAGAGAGAGAGAAGCGGTTCTTTTTCCACAGAGAGCGCACGTACGGACGGCAGTCTGTAACGCACGTTGTCTGGTTTCAGATCGACAAATCAGTTTACTTTCTCACTCACGGCAGCACAAACACAGTAGTCCCGAGCGGGACAAACACAAAATAGTCTAGCGTGGTGAACACAACTAACAGGCAGCAAACAGGCAGCAGCGGAGCGTTAACTGCAGCATGACCGAAAGAAGCACAACCAGTTAGCCTCTGCTAGCCTCTCAGCTAACCCCGGCTCTCTGTTTAGATCCAAACGGAGCACCGAGTCCCGATTTGTTATTTAGGTTAAAGCGGAGAACAGGCAGCAAACAGGCAGCAGCGGAGCGTTAACTGCAGCATGACCGAAAGAAGCACAACCAGTTAGCCTCTGCTAGCCACTCAGCTAACCCCGGGTCTCTGTTTAGATCCAAACGGAGCACCGAGTCCCGAATTGCTATTTAGGTTAAAGCGGAGAGAATCAGCGGGTCTGTCGGCCAGCTGAGTGAAGTGAAACCTGCGGAAAAAAGGAATGTAAGTAACTTCATTTCCTCTTTCTCGGGGGAATTTGAGGACGCTGGTTGCAGCAGCGGTCTCTCTCGGCTCCAGGAATGTGTTCGGGTGAACACGGGCAAAGTCTCGTCTCGTCCGACGAGGGGAGTCTTCGATGAGGGGAAAACATGTTCGTGGGGTAGTCAAGCTAACTCACAGGGGAACAGGAGTTACCCCGAGCTCAGTGACATGGGAAAGACGTGTATTTCGGGCGTGCTCGCTTATAAAGGGGTGGTGATGTCATGGCTGTGCAGGAGCGTCTCCGCCAATGAGGGACCGATGTTGACTGCTCCCTGCTGAGGTGTGAAAATCGCAAAGCATCCTTGGAAATGGAGTAGATGTTTACTTTACCCATCCCCCCCCTCCCATTCTCTCTCTCTCCCTCACAGTTGGAAGGACAGATTTTAAACTGATCTTCTTGTGAAAAATCCTCATAAATCCCATAACTTTGACCAAATCCTACATAAAAATATCATTTTTTTGTAGGAATTTTCGTCGCGAATCCATTGATACAGGTTTGAAAGTGGTGGGACTTATAGTTTAGACGCCAGATGCCCCAGTTTGGCACAAAGTCCATGCCCAGAATTTGCCTCCCCATTGGTTTACATTGTAAGGTGTAATGTCGCACTCCAACTTTCAGGGCTTACTAAATCTAAACCGTTCGAGTTATTACAAAGTTTTTAATAACTTTTGCTCAACACAGTGTGATAAGTCATGTATTAAAGTTTGAAGCCGATACCATTAACGCCCTAGGAGGAGATAGCGTTTATTCAAGGTCCAAAATTGGCAAAAAATCATACTTTGAAATTGACATTGCGGATTTCCTGTTGGATTTAGGTCAGGGGTGTCAGCGTATGATTTGTAGGTCTTGATGAGACGAATAATTGAGTTTTGGTTCGATCTCTCTACGACATTCCTACGGGCCGTGGCGGCCGTTTTAGATACATAGGTGGCGCTAGAGAGCACATTTTGGCACTTTGGGGTTTAATTTTTACATTTTATCAAATTTTTCACCATTCCTGATGTGCGTGCCAAATTTGGTGAGTTTTTGAGCATGTTTAGGGGGTCAAATTTAGAGTTAAAGTGGCGTAATAATAAAGAATAATAAGAAGAAAGAAACAAACACACGAAAAACAATAGGGTCTTCGCCCTTTGGGCTCAGGCCCTAATTAAAGCTGCAAGCAGCGTTGGACGGGCCTTCGCGCCCTTGCGCACAGCGGGCCGCGGCGCAGTCAGTTGAGCTTGTGGGAACCAAGAAAACGTTTGGAGATGATCAGTGTGAGAGTCTTTTTACACACAATACTAACCAGTGTCTCTCTGTGAGCCCACCCCTCTGTTCACAGACAATTATGAATTATGAAATCAAAATATTGTTAACCTTAATCAATAATTCAGGTACCAACTGTAGGATCTGCGAAAAACACAGTTAATTATTTGCTATAATTATCAATGATCAATAATAATTAATTATAACAATTAACAGAATTATTAATATGAACTAACAGATACGAAGCACCACCCCGAAACCGGGACCAATAACCGAGCAAAATAGTCTCATAAATGGGAGTTCACCTAGAATGTTAATATCTGAGAGATAATCATTCAAGGGTGAACAAAGAAGGGTTGAATTCGAGCTCTGACTCCTTCAATCAGCCACTTTTCACAATATGTTACCAATAATGACTAAAGAACTTCTCTTTGAAGATATAACAGTGTTTATTAAACTTAGCAAAATTAACAAAGTTAACAAATGCTTCATTCAATAAATAGCTATTCAAAAATCTAATTCTACCAAACAAAACACAAACAGCTTTGCACAGGGTTGGACACTTGCAAGTTGGACACTTTTGTCCGACGTTATCTGACCATCAGATGTGCAAAACGATGTCAGCAGGCAGCAGCGGAGCGTTAACTGCAGCATGACCGAAAGAAGCACAACCAGTTAGCCTCTGCTAGCCTCTCAGCTAACCCCGGCTATCTGTTTAGATCCAAACGGAGCACCGAGTCCCGATTTGTTATTTAGGTTAAAGCGGAGAACAGGCAGCAAACAGGCAGCAGCGGAGCGTTAACTGCAGCATGACCGAAAGAAGCACAACCAGTTCGCCTCTGCTAGCCTCTCAGCTAACCCTGGCTCTCTGTTTAGATCCAAACGGAGCACCGACTCCCGATTAGTTATTTAGGTTAAAGCGGACAGAATCAGCGGGTCTGTCGGCCAGCTGAGTGAAGTGAAACCTGCGGAAAAAACACCGTGACCATCACGGTAAAACAGTCCATAGAGAACTACCTTGTTCAGCTGCACAGATAGGAAATCCCTCGGCTGACAGGATGTACCACTCGGTGAGGAAAAATATTTTACCCACGCCTTTTTGGTTGGCAACAACGGTTGGCAACCAGCATATTGGGTGCATTACTGCCACCCTCTTCCTGAGTTTTTCCCTCATATCAGCTATAGTCTTTCTTGATCATTAGTACAATATACGATCACATATGTAATAGTCCCCTCAGCCAAGTCAGAAAAAATATGTGCATGTATGAACAACAGCAATTGGAGAAGATGACAGTCAATAAGTAATCATGTTAAATAATCATGATCTCAATATTGAAAAAAAATGATCGTGATTATATTTTTTGCCATAATCAAGGACCCCTAAAAACAGCAAATTGTGATTTACATACACACGCACGCACACACACACACACACACACACACACACAGAGTTTAAATATGTATGTGATCAATTGTAAATATGTTATAATGAATTGTTTTCTTTAAGAAACTCTTACTTGCACATTTTTCAGTGTGCTCCTAAAGTTATATATATGCTCCTAATTTCTTTCATTTAGGAGCACATGTACTCCTTGAAAAAAAGTAAGGATTGAACACTGCTGTCACTGCTGCAGTCCAAGGGCTTCTGTCACAGGCAGTAGATGTTTACTTTACCCATCCCCCCCCTCCCATTCTCTCTCTCTCCCTCACAGCTGCAGAGAAGATTTTAGTGTACTCTACTTGTGAAATATGCTCATAAATCCCATAACGTTGGCCAAATCCTACATAAAAATATCATTTTTTTGTAGGAATTTTCGTTGCGAATCCATTGATACAGGTTTGAAACTGGTGGGACTTATAGTTTAGACGCCAGATGCCCCAGTTTGGCACAAAGTCCATGCCCAGAATTTGCCTCCCCATTGGTTTACATTGTAAGGTGTAATGTCGCACTCCAACTTTCAGGGCTTACTAAATCTAAACCGTTCGAGTTATTACAAAGTTTTTAATAACTTTTGCTCAACACAGTGTGATAAGTCATGTATTCAAGTTTGAAGCCGATACCATTAACGCCCTAGGAGGAGATAGCGTTTATTCAAGGTCCAAAATTGGCAAAAAATCATACTTTCAAATGGACATTGCTGATTTCCTGTTGGATTTAGGTCAGGGGTGTCAGCGTATGATTTGTAGGTCTTGATGAGACGAATAATTGAGTTTTGGTTCGATCTCTCTACGACATTCCTACGGGCCGTGGTGGCCGTTTTAGATACGTAGGTGGCGCTAGAGAGCACATTTTGGCACTTTGGGGTTTAATTTTTACATTTTATCAAATTTTTCACCATTCCTGATGTGCGTGCCAAATTTGGTGAGTTTTTGAGCATGTTTAGGGGGTCAAATTTAGAGTTAAAGTGGCGTAACAAGAAAGAATTAAAGCTGCAAGCAGCGATGATCGGGCCCTCGCACCCCAGCGCATGTCGAAGTGACGCTCAGTCGAAGGGCTTTTGTCAGTGACTTGTTGTGTAAAGTTTGAGGCAGATCCAACCGTGTACACTCAAGTTATATCAATTTCCTCTGTCATGGCGAAACATCAAAACTCAACGCCACGCCACGGCCAAACCATCATGATCATACACTAGTCTAGATGACACACACTGATTTTTAAGTCCTTACGATGGATTCTGTAGGAGGAGTTCTTTAAAATACAAGGTATGCGAAATGGCCAAGAAAAGGCGAAAATGTACCATTTTTTTCAAGATGGCCGACTTCCTGTTCGACTTACAATAAGGCTTCAAGAGGCTTTTTTGTGCGTGTTGACATTATACATGTGCCCTGTGAATTTCATCTTTCTACGTTAATCTGGAAGGCGGGGCTGCAATTTTGAAATTTTAAAGGAGGCGCTGTTGAGCCATTTTGCCACGCCCATTCAAAGCGACCACATAGGATTTTAGCTGACATCACTCTAGACATGTGTGTCAAGTTTCATGACTGTAGAGCAATCCCTTCTCCCTGAAAAACAGTATCATATTTCATGGCGAAGGATGTGTCGCCATGGTAACAGCATTCAGTTTTGGGTCATGAGCTGCCAAATGTAGCATCACCAAGGTCTTGTTTATTAGCTGACTTAATTTCAGGTGCATCAGCCAAATTTCCTAGGAGTAATTAGACAAAGTACGACGCATGATACTTCCTGTTGCCAGTAGGTGGCGCTATGACTTTGGCTAAATATGAGACTGAACATGTGTTCAGATCGGGACTCTTAACAAGCATATGAAATTTGGAAAAGATCAGACCACGTGGAGTCAAGTTATAAGGCATTGAAATTTCATGGCGTCACATCGAAATTCGCCGCGTCGCCATGGCAACACCTTTCGACGAAGGGTCACCAACTTCATAATATAAGATCTCCAAGGTCTTGAGGCTATTCTCTGTAAATTTCAGCTGGATTCCATCACCGTGCTGCCCACAGGGCGTCAGAGCGTAAAACATGTAACTTCCTGTTGCCAGGAGGTGGCGCTATGACTCATATCCTGTATTGTCACATGGACCCGTTCAGGGCGGGACTCTTATGAAGCACAAAAGGTTTGGCTCTCTTAGGATCATGTATGCCGGAGTTATAGCCGTTTCATTTTTCATGGCGAAGGATCGAAATTCGCCGCCCAGCCACGCCCCCTAGGAAAGACTAATGAGAATTGTTTTAATAACTTTTAGTCTCCTATGCCTGTAGATGATACGGACCGAATTTGAAAGTCCTGGGGTCAAATCTCTAGGAGGAGTTCGTTAAAGTATGCGGGCTGGAAATGACAAAATTTCAACTTTGATACAAAATGGCCGACTTCCTGTTGGAGTTAGGCTATGTGTCCTTGGGACTTTTTGGTGCGTCTGGTCATGATACATATGCATACCGAATTTCGTTCTCCTACGACAATCTGTATCGAGGGGATCAATTCTAGGTGGCGCTGTCGAGCCATTTTGTCCCACTTTATTTCGAGACCCATAAAATATCGCAATTTTCGCCAGTCCTGACATCTGTGCAAATTTTCATGAGTTTTCGTGCATGTTTAGGCCCTCAAAAATGCGTTTGTTTCGGAGGAATAATAATAATAATAATAATAATAATAATAATAATAACTCCTTCAGTTTCAATAGGGCTTCGCACCGGTCGGTGCTCGGGCCCTAATAATAATAAATTAAAGCTGCAAGCAGCGTTGAACGGGCCTTCGCGCCCTTGCGCACATCGGCCGCGGCGCAGTCAGCTGAGCTTCTGGGAACCAAGAAAACGTTTGGAGATGATCAGTGTGAGAGTCTTTTGACACACAATACTAACCACTTTCTCTCTGTGAGCGCACCCCTCTGTTTATGACAGGTAATTATAGATTATGAAATCAAAATATTGTTAACCTTAATCAATAATTCAGGCACCAACTGTAGGATCTGCAAGGAACACAGTTGATTATTTGCTATAATTATCAATTATCAATAATAAATAATTATAACAATTAACAGATTTATTAATATGAACTAACAAATACGAAGCACCATCCCGAAACCAGGACTAATAACCGAACAGGGTAATCTCATAAATGGGAGTTCACCTAGAATGTTAATATCTGAGAGATATCAACATTCAAGGGTAAAAAGAACGGTTAAATTCGAGCTCTGACTCCTTCAATCAGCCACTTTTCACAATATGTTACCAATAATGACAAAAGAACTTCTCTTTAAAGATATAACAGTGTTTATGAAACTTAGCAAAATTAACAAAGTTAACAAATGCTTCATTCAATAAATAGCTATTCTAAAATCTAATTCTACCAAACAAAACACAAACAGCTTTGCATAGGGTTGGACACTTGCAGGGGAATGCGTGTATGTATGTATGTATGTATGTATGTATGTATGTATGTATGTGTGTGTGTGTGTGTGTGTGTGTTAGTAGCAAGAGAGGAAGGAGGGAAAGCGATCGTGAGAGGGAGAGAAGCGGCTCTTTTGTCCACAGAGAGCGCACGTACGGACGGCAGTCTGTAACGTACGTTGTCTGGTTTCAGATCGACAAAGCAGTTACTTTCTCACTCACGGCGGCAGAAAGACAGCAGTAGTCCCGAGCGGGACAAACACAAAATAGTCTAGCGTAGTGAACATAACTAACAGGCAGCAAACTTAAAATACTACTCAGAGTAAAGCAGAGAAAAATGGACTCGGCGGTCCGTCAACTCACACAACAAGAACAATAGCAATAAAGCTAAAAAGGCTAAATGCTAAACAACAGCAACTGATGCTGAAAAGAACACACAACTAACACTGCCTATGCCCAGACTTATGCCTCTTACTTGGTCGCTTCAGAAAGTGCGCAGGTTGTGTATGTGTAGTCCGTCTTAATGTCCATCTTTGTTCTTGGCTCGGAGGCAGACGGTGCCGTTCTCGCACGTCGGCGGAAACACGGCAGCTGGCTCTGAGTGGAGTGGCGGAGAGAACAGCAGAGATGACTCGGCGAAGACGCGCAGGGCAGAGCCGGTCCACGTTATCCCGAAGTAACTTCATTTCCTCTTTCTCCGGGGGAATTTGAGGACGCTGGTTGCAGCAGCGGTCTCTCTCGGGTCCAGGAATGTGTTCGGGTGAACACGGGCAAAGTCTCGTCTCGTCCGACGAGGGGAGTCTTCGATGAGGGGAAAACATGTTCGTGGGGTAGTCAAGCTAACTCACAGGGGAACAGGAGTTAACCCTAGCTCAGTGACATGGGAAAGACGTATATTTCGGGCGTGCTCGCTTATAAAGGGGTGGTGATGTCATGGCTGCGTCCTCAGGACGCTCCGCTGTGCAGGAGCGTCTCCGCCAATGAGGGACCGATATTGACTGCTCCCTGCTGAGGTGTGAAAATCGCAAAGCATTCTTGGAAATGGAGTTTGCTCCACCCTCATGGCAGGTCCATTACAGTTTTAATACGGAGCTCCGGAACTCCAGCCTTCCTGAGTTTTTCCCTCATATAGGCTATACTTTTTCTTAATCATTACTACAATATATGATTAGATGTGTAATAGTCTCCTCAGCCAAGTTAGAAAAAATATGTGCATGTATGAACAACAGCAATTGCAGAAGATGACAGGCAAAAAGTAATCATGTTAAATAATCATGATCTCAATATTGAACAAAAATGATTGTGATTATAATTTTTGCCATAAACAAGCACCCCTAAAAACAGCTAATTGTGATTTACATACACACACACACACACACACACACACACACACACACACACATACACACAGAGTTTAAATATGTATGTGATCAATTGTAAATATGTATGTAATGAATTGTTTTCTTTAAGAAACTCTTACTTGAACATTTTTCAGTGTGCTCCTAAAGTTATATGTATGCTCCTAATTTCTGTCGTTTAGGAGCACATGTACTCCTTGAAAAAAAGTAAGGATTGAACACTGCTGTCAGATATGTAGAAGCATTAACTAACTGGAGTGTGGTGCAGTCCAAGGGCTTCTGTCACAGGCAGTAGATGTTTACTTTACCCATCCCCCCCCTCCCATTCTCTCTCTCTCCCTCACAGCTGCAGAGAAGGATATTAGTGTACTCTACTTGTGAAAAATCCTCATAAATCCCATAACTTTGGCCAAATCCTACATAAAAATATCATTTTTTTGTAGGAATTTTCGTCGCGAATCCATTGATACAGGTTTGAAAGTGGTGGGACTTATAGTTTAGACGCCAGATGCCCCAGTTTGGCACAAAGTCCATGCCCAGAATTTGCCTCCCCATTGGTTTACATTGTAAGGTGTAATGTCGCACCCCAACTTTCAGGGCTTACTAAATCTAAACCGTTCGAGTTATTACAAAGTTTTTAATAACTTTTGCTCTACACAGTGTGATAAGTCATGTATTCAAGTTTGAAGCCGATACCATTAACGCCCTAGAAGGAGATAGCGTTTATTCAAGGTCCAAAATTGGCAAAAAATCATACTTTGAAATGGACATTGCAGATTTCCTGTTGGATTTAGGTCAGGGGTGTCAGCGTATGATTTGTAGGTCTTGATGAGACGAATAATTGGGTTTTGGTTCGATCTCTCTACGACATTCCTACGGGCCGTGGTGGCCGTTTTAGATACATAGGTGGCGCTCTCGAGCACATTTTGGCACTTTGGGGTTTAATTTTTACATTTTATCAAATTTTTCACCATTCCTGATTGGTGAGTTTTTGAGCATGTTTAGGGGGTCAAATTTAGAGTTAAAGTGGCGTAATAATAAAGAATAATAATAATTAAAGCTGCAAGCAGCGTTGGACGGGCCTTCGCGCCCTTGCGCACAGCGGGCCGCGGCGCAGTCAGTTGAGCTTGTGGGAACCAAGAAAGCGTTTGGAGATGATCAGTGTGAGAGTCTTTTTACACACAATACTAACCAGTGTCTCTCTGTGAGCCCACCCCTCCGTTCACAGACAATTATGAATTATGACATCAAAATATTGTTAACCTTAATCAGTAATTCAGGTACCAACTGTAGGAATCTGCGAAGAACACAGTTAATTATTTGCTATAATTATCAATTATCAATAATAATTAATTATAACAATTAACAGAATTATTAATATGAACTAACAGATACGAAGCACCACCCCGAAACCGGGGCCAGTAACCGAGCAAGGTAGTCTCATAAATGGGAGTTCACCTAGAATGTTAATATCTGAGAGATAATCAGTCAAGGGTGAACAAAGAAGGGTTGAATTCGAGCTCTGACTCCTTCAATCAGCCACTTTTCACAATATGTTACCAATAATGACTAAAGAACTTCTCTTTAAAGATATAACAGTGTTTATGAAACTTAGCAAAATTAACAAAGTTAACAAATGCTTCATTCAATAAATAGCTATTCTAAAATCTAATTCTACCAAACAAAACACAAACAGCTTTGCACAGGGTTGGACACTTGCAGGGGAATGCGTGTATGTATGTATGTATGTATATATGTATGTGTGTGTGTGTGTGTGTGTGTGTGTGTGTGTGTGTGTGTGTGTGTGTGTTAGTAGCAAGAGAGGAAGGAGGGAAAGCGATCGTGAGAGGGAGAGAAGCGGCTCTTTTTCCACAGAGAGCGCACGTATGGACGGCAGTCTGTAACGCACGTTGTCTGGTTTCAGATCGACAAATCAGTTTACTTTCTCACTCACGGCAGCACAAACACAGTAGTCCCGAGCGGGACAAACACAAAATAGTCTAGCGTGGTGAACACAACTAACAGGCAGCAAACAGGCAGCAGCGGAGCGTTAACTGCAGCATGACCGAAAGAAGCACAACCAGTTAGCCTCTGCTAGCCTCTCAGCTAACCCCGGCTCTCTGTTTAGATCCAAACGGAGCACCGAGTCCCGATTTGTTATTTAGGTTAAAGCGGAGAACAGGCAGCAAACAGGCAGCAGCGGAGCGTTAACTGCAGCATGACCGAAAGAAGCACAACCAGTTCGCCTCTGCTAGCCTCTCAGCTAACCCCGGCTCTCTGTTTAGATCCAAACGGAGCACCGAGTCCCGATTTGTTATTTAGGTTAAAGCGGAGAACAGGCAGCAAACAGGCAGCAGCGGAGCGTTAATTGCAGCATGACCGAAAGAAGCACAACCAGTTAGCCTCTGCTAGCCTCTCAGCTAACCCCGGCTCTCTGTTTAGATCCAAACGGAGCACCGAGTCCCGAATTGCTATTTAGGTTAAAGCGGAGAGAATCAGCGGGTCTGTCGGCCAGCTGAGTGAAGTGAAACCTGCGGAAAAAACACCGTGACCATCAAGGTAAAACAGGTCGGCGAAAACACGGCAGCTGGCTCTGAGTGGAGTGGCGGAGAGAACAGCAGAGATGACTCGGCGAAGACGCGCAGGGCAGAGCCGGTCCACGTTATCCCGAAGTAACTTCATTTCCTCTTTCTCGGGGGGAATTTGAGGACGCTGGTTGCAGCAGCGGTCTCTCTCGGGTCCAGGAATGTGTTCGGGTGAACACGGGCAAAGTCTCGTCTCGTCCGACGAGGGGAGTCTTCGATGAGGGGAAAACATGTTCGTGGGGTAGTCAAGCTAACTCACAGGGAAACAGGAGTTACCCCTAGCTCAGTGACATGGGAAAGACGTATATTTCGGGCGTGCTCGCTTATAAAGGGGTGGTGATGTCATGGCTGCGTCCTCAGGACGCTCCGCTGTGCAGGAGCGTCTCCGCCAATGAGGGACCGATGTTGACTGCTCCCTGCTGAAGTGTGAAAATCGCAAAGCATCCTTGGAAATGGAGTTTGCTCCACCCTCATGGCAGGTCCATTACAGTTTTAATACGGAGCTCCGGAACTCCAGCCTTCCTGAGTTTTTCCCTCATATAGGCTATAGTTTTTCTTAATCATTACTACAATATATGATTACATATGTAATAGTCTCCTCAGCCAAGTTAGAAAAAATATGTGCATGTATGAACAACAGCAATTGGAGAAGATGACAGTCAAAAAGTGATCATGTTAAATAATCATGATCTCAATATTGAACAAAAATGATTGTGATTATAATTTTTACCATAATCAAGCACCCCTAAAAACAGCAAATTGTGATTTACATACACACACACACACACACACACACAGAGTTAAAATATGTATGTGATAAATTGTAAATATGTATGAAATGAATTGTTTTCTGTAAGAAACGCTTACTTGAACATTTTTCAGTGTGCTCCTAAAGTTATATGTATGCTCCTAATTTCTTTCATTTAGGAGCACATGCGCTCCTTGAAAAGAAGTAAGGATTGAACACTGCTGTCACATGTGTGAAAGCACTAAGTAAGTGGAGTGTGGTGCAGTCCAAGGGCTTCTGTCACAGGCAGTAGATGTTTACTTTACCCATCCCCCCCCTCCCATTCTCTCTCTCTCCCTCACAGTTGGAAGGAAAGATTTCAAAGTGATCTTCTTGTGGAAAATCCTCATAAATCCCATAACTTTGGCCAAATCCTACATAAAAATATCATTTTTTTGTAGGAATTTTCGTCGCGAATCCATTGATACAGGTTTAAAAGTGGTGAGACTCATAGTTTAGACGCCAGATGCCCCAGTTTGGCACAAAGTCCATGCCCAGAATTTGCCTCCCCATTGGTTTACATTGTAAGGTGTAATGTCGCACTCCAACTTTCAGGGCTTACTAAATCTAAACCGTTCGAGTTATTACAAAGTTTTTAATAACTTTTGCTCAACACAGTGTGATAAGTCATGTATTCAAGTTTGAAGCCGATACCATTAACGCCCTAGGAGGAGATAGCGTTTATTCAAGGTCCAAAATTGGCAAAAAATCGTACTTTGAAATGGACATTGCAGATTTCCTGTTGGATTTAGGTCAGGGGTGTCAGCGTATGATTTGTAGGTCTTGATGAGACGAATAACTGGGTTTTGGTTCGATCTCTCTACGACATTCCTACGGGCCGTGGTGGCCGTTTTAGATACATAGGTGGCGCTAGAGAGCACATTTTGGCACTTTGGGGTTTAATTTTTACATTTTATCAAATTTTTCACCATTCCTGATGTGCGTGCCAAATTTGGTGAGTTTTTGAGCATGTTTAGGGGGTCAAATTTAGAGTTAAAGTGGCGTAATAATAAAGAATAATAATAATTAAAGCTGCAAGCAGCGTTGGACGGGCCTTCGCGCCCTTGCGCACAGCGGGCCGCGGCGCAGTCAGTTGAGCTTGTGGGAACCAAGAAAACGTTTGGAGATGATCAGTGTGAGAGTCTTTTTACACACAATACTAACCAGTGTCTCTCTGTGAGCCCACCCCTCTGTTCACAGACAATTATGAATTATGAAATCAAAATATTGTTAACCTTAATCAATAATTCAGGTACCAACTGTAGGATCTGCGAAAAACACAGTTAATTATTTGCTATAATTATCAATGATCAATAATAATTAATTATAACAATTAACAGAATTATTAATATGAACTAACAGATACGAAGCACCACCCCGAAACCGGGACCAATAACCGAGCAAAATAGTCTCATAAATGGGAGTTCACCTAGAATGTTAATATCTGAGAGATAATCATTCAAGGGTGAACAAAGAAGGGTTGAATTCGAGCTCTGACTCCTTCAATCAGCCACTTTTCACAATATGTTACCAATAATGACTAAAGAACTTCTCTTTGAAGATATAACAGTGTTTATTAAACTTAGCAAAATTAACAAAGTTAACAAATGCTTCATTCAATAAATAGCTATTCAAAAATCTAATTCTACCAAACAAAACACAAACAGCTTTGCACAGGGTTGGACACTTGCAAGTTGGACACTTTTGTCCGACGTTATCTGACCATCAGATGTGCAAAACGATGTCAGCAGGCAGCAGCGGAGCGTTAACTGCAGCATGACCGAAAGAAGCACAACCAGTTAGCCTCTGCTAGCCTCTCAGCTAACCCCGGCTATCTGTTTAGATCCAAACGGAGCACCGAGTCCCGATTTGTTATTTAGGTTAAAGCGGAGAACAGGCAGCAAACAGGCAGCAGCGGAGCGTTAACTGCAGCATGACCGAAAGAAGCACAACCAGTTCGCCTCTGCTAGCCTCTCAGCTAACCCTGGCTCTCTGTTTAGATCCAAACGGAGCACCGACTCCCGATTAGTTATTTAGGTTAAAGCGGACAGAATCAGCGGGTCTGTCGGCCAGCTGAGTGAAGTGAAACCTGCGGAAAAAACACCGTGACCATCACGGTAAAACAGTCCGTAGAGAACTACCTTGTTCAGCTGCACAGATAGGAAATCCCTCGGCTGACAGGATGTACCACTCGGTGAGGAAAAATATTTTACCCACGCCTTTTTGGTTGGCAACAACGGTTGGCAACCAGCATATTGGGTGCATTACTGCCACCCTCTTCCTGAGTTTTTCCCTCATATCAGCTATAGTCTTTCTTGATCATTAGTACAATATACGATCACATATGTAATAGTCCCCTCAGCCAAGTCAGAAAAAATATGTGCATGTATGAACAACAGCAATTGGAGAAGATGACAGTCAATAAGTAATCATGTTAAATAATCATGATCTCAATATTGAAAAAAAATGATCGTGATTATATTTTTTGCCATAATCAAGGACCCCTAAAAACAGCAAATTGTGATTTACATACACACGCACGCACACACACACACACACACACACACACACAGAGTTTAAATATGTATGTGATCAATTGTAAATATGTTATAATGAATTGTTTTCTTTAAGAAACTCTTACTTGCACATTTTTCAGTGTGCTCCTAAAGTTATATATATGCTCCTAATTTCTTTCATTTAGGAGCACATGTACTCCTTGAAAAAAAGTAAGGATTGAACACTGCTGTCACTGCTGCAGTCCAAGGGCTTCTGTCACAGGCAGTAGATGTTTACTTTACCCATCCCCCCCCTCCCATTCTCTCTCTCTCCCTCACAGCTGCAGAGAAGATTTTAGTGTACTCTACTTGTGAAATATGCTCATAAATCCCATAACGTTGGCCAAATCCTACATAAAAATATCATTTTTTTGTAGGAATTTTCGTTGCGAATCCATTGATACAGGTTTGAAACTGGTGGGACTTATAGTTTAGACGCCAGATGCCCCAGTTTGGCACAAAGTCCATGCCCAGAATTTGCCTCCCCATTGGTTTACATTGTAAGGTGTAATGTCGCACTCCAACTTTCAGGGCTTACTAAATCTAAACCGTTCGAGTTATTACAAAGTTTTTAATAACTTTTGCTCAACACAGTGTGATAAGTCATGTATTCAAGTTTGAAGCCGATACCATTAACGCCCTAGGAGGAGATAGCGTTTATTCAAGGTCCAAAATTGGCAAAAAATCATACTTTCAAATGGACATTGCTGATTTCCTGTTGGATTTAGGTCAGGGGTGTCAGCGTATGATTTGTAGGTCTTGATGAGACGAATAATTGAGTTTTGGTTCGATCTCTCTACGACATTCCTACGGGCCGTGGTGGCCGTTTTAGATACGTAGGTGGCGCTAGAGAGCACATTTTGGCACTTTGGGGTTTAATTTTTACATTTTATCAAATTTTTCACCATTCCTGATGTGCGTGCCAAATTTGGTGAGTTTTTGAGCATGTTTAGGGGGTCAAATTTAGAGTTAAAGTGGCGTAACAAGAAAGAATAATAATAAACAAACAAACGCACGAAAAACAATAGGGTCTTCGCCCTTTGGGCTCAGGCCCTAATTAAAGCTGCAAGCAGCGTTGGACGGGCCTTCGCGCCCTTGCGCACGTCGGGCCGCGGCGCAGTCAGTTGAGCTTGTGGGAACCAAGAAAACGTTTGGAGATGATCAGTGTGAGAGTCTTTTGACACACAATACTAACTACTATCTCTCCGTGAGCGCACGCCTCTGTTTATCACAGATAATTATGGCTTATGAAATTAAAATATTGTTAACCTTAATCAATAATTCAGGCACCAACTGTAGCATGTATGAGGAACACAGTTGATTATTTGCCATAATTATCAATTATCTAAGATAATTAACTAATTATAATAATTAATAGAATTATTAATATGAACTAACAAGCACGGAGCACCACCCGGAAACCAGGACCAATAACCGAACAAGGTAATCTCATAAATGGGATTTCACCTAGAATGCTAATATCTGCGAGATATCAACATTCAAGGGTGAACAAAGAAGGGTTGAATTCAAGCTCTGACTCCTTTAATCAGCCACTTCTCACAATATGTTACACACAATAATGACAAAAGAACTTCTCTTTAAAGATATAACATTGTTTATTAAACTTAGCAAAATTAACAAAGTTAACATATACTTCATTCAATAAACAGCTATTCTAAAATCTAATTCTACCAAACAAAACACAAACAGCTTTGCACAGAGTTGGACACTTGCAGGGGAATGCGTGTGTGTGTGTGTGTGTGTTAGTAGCAAGAGAGGAAGGAGGGAAAGCGATCGTGAGAGGGAGAGAAGCGGCTCTTTTGACCACAGAGAGCGCACGTACGGACGGCAGTCTGTAACGTACGTTGTCTGGTTTCTGATCTCACGGTGGCACAAAAGTAGCAGTTGTCCCGACCGGGAAAAACACAAAATAGTCTAGCGTGGTGAACACAACTAACAGGCAGCGAACTTAAAATACTCCTCACAGTAAAGCAGAGAAAAATGGACTCGGCGGTCCGTCAACTCACACAACAAGAACAACAGCAATAAAGCTAAAAAGGCTAAATGCTAAACAACAGCAACTGATGCTGAAAAGAACACACAACTAACACTGCCTATGCCCAGACTTATGCCTCTTACTTGGTCGCTTCAGAAAGTGCGCAGGTTGTGTGTGTGTGTAGTCCGTCTTAATGTCCATCTTTGTTCTTGGCTCGGAGGCAGACGGTGCCGTTCTCGCACGTCGTCGAAAACAAGGCAGCTGGCTCTGAGTGGAGTGGCGGAGAGAACAGCAGAGACAACTCGGCGAAGACGCGCAGGGCAGAGCCGGTCCACGTTATCGCGAAGTAACTTCATTTCCTCTTTCTCGGGGGAATTTGAGGACGCTGGTTGCAGCAGCGGTCTCTCTCGGGTCCAGGAATGTGTTCGGGTGAACACGGGCAAAGTCTCGTCTCGTCCGACGAGGGGAGTCTTCGATGAGGGGAAAACATGTTCGTGGGGTAGTCAAGCTAACTCACAGGGGAACAGGAGTTACCCCTAGCTCAGTGACATGGGAAAGACGTGTAGTTTGGGCGTGCTCGCTTATAAAGGGGTGGTGATGTCATGGCTGCGTCCTCAGGACGCTCCGCTGTGCAGGAGAGTCTCCGCCAATGAGGGACCGATGTTGACTGCTCCCTGCTGAGGTGTGAAAATCGCAAAGCATCCTTGGAAATGGAGTTTGCTCCACCCTCATGGCAGGTCCATTACAGTTTTAATACGGAGCTCCGGAACTCCAGCCTTCCTGAGTTTTTCCCTCATATAGGCTATAGTTTTTCTTAATCATTACTACAATATATGATTACATATGTAATAGTCTCCTCAGCCAAGTTAGAAAAAGTATGTGCATGTATGAACAACAGCAATTGGAGAAGATGACAGTCAAAAAGTAATCATGTTAAATAATCATGATCTCAATATTGAACAAAAATGATTGTGATTATAATTTTTGCCATAATCAAGCACCCCTAAAAACAGCAAATTGTGATTTACATACACATACACACACACACACACACACACACACACACACACACACACACACACACAGTTTAAATATGTATGTGATAAATTGTAAATATGTATGTAATGAATTGTTTTATTTAAGAAACTCTTACTTGAACATTTTTCAGTGTGCTCCTAAAGTTATATGTATGCTCCTAATTTCTGTCATTTAGGAGCACATGTACTCCTTGAAAAGAAGTAAGGATTGAACACTGCTGTCACTGCTGCAGTCCAAGGGCTTCTGTCACAGACAGTAGATGTTTACTTTACCCATCCCCCCCCTCCCATTCTCTCTCTCTCCCTCACAGCTGCAGAGAAGATTTTAGTGTACTCTACTTGTGAAATATGCTCATAAATCCCATAACTTTGGCCAAATCCTACATAAAAATATCATTTTTTTGTAGGAATTTTCGTCGCGAATCCATTGATACAGGTTTGAAAGTGGTGGGACTTATAGTTTAGACGCCAGATGCCCCAGTTTGGCACAAAGTCCATGCCCAGAATTTGCCTCCCCATTGGTTTACATTGTAAGGTGTAATGTCGCACTCCAACTTTCAGGGCTTACTAAATCTAAACCGTTCGAGTTATTACAAAGTTTTTAATAACTTTTGCTCAACACAGTGTGATAAGTCATGTATTAAAGTTTGAAGCCGATACCATTAACGCCCTAGGAGGAGATAGCGTTTATTCAAGGTCCAAAATTGGCAAAAAATCATACTTTGAAATGGACATTGCAGATTTCCTGTTGGATTTAGGTCAGGGGTGTCAGCGTATGATTTGTAGGTCTTGATGAGACGAATAATTGGGTTTTGGTTCGATCTCTCTACGACATTCCTATGGGCCGTGGTGGCCGTTTTAGATACATAGGTGGCGCTAGAGAGCACATTTTGGCACTTTGGGGTTTAATTTTTACATTTTATCAAATTTTTCACCATTCCTGATGTGCGTGCCAAATTTGGTGAGTTTTTGAGCATGTTTAGGGGGTCAAATTTAGAGTTAAAGTGGCGTAATAATAAAGAATAATAATAATAATAATAATAATAATAATAAGAAACAAACAAACACACGAAAAACAAGAGGGTCTTCGCCCTTTGGGCTCAGGCCCTAATTAAAGCTGCAAGCAGCGTTGGACGGGCCTTCGCGCCCTTGCGCACGTCGGGCCGCGGCGCAGTCAGTTGAGCTTGTGGGAACCAAGAAAACGTTTGGAGATGATCAGTGTGAGAGTCTTTTGACACACAATACTAACTACTTTCTCTCCGTGAGCGCACGCCTCTGTTTATCACAGATAATTATGGCTTATGAAATTAAAATATTGTTAACCTTAATCAATAATTCAGGCACCAACTGTAGCATGTATGAGGAACACAGTTGATTATTTGCCATAATTATCAATTATCTAAGATAATTAACTAATTATAATAATTAATAGAATTATTAATATGAACTAACAAGCACGGAGCACCACCCGAAAACCAGGACCAATAACCGAACAAGGTAATCTCATAAATGGGATTTCACCTAGAATGCTAATATCTGCGAGATATCAACATTCAAGGGTGAACAAAGAAGGGTTGAATTCAAGCTCTGACTCCTTTAATCAGCCACTTCTCACAATATGTTACACACAATAATGACAAAAGAACTTCTCTTTAAAGATATAACATTGTTTATTAAACGTAGCAAAATTAACAAAGTTAACATATACTTCATTCAATAAACAGCTATTCTAAAATCTAATTCTACCAAACAAAACACAAACAGCTTTGCACAGAGTTGGACACTTGCAGGGGAATGCGTGTGTGTGTGTGTGTGTGTTAGTAGCAAGAGAGGAAGGAGGGAAAGCGATCGTGAGAGGGAGAGAAGCGGCTCTTTTGACCACAGAGAGCGCACGTACGGACGGCAGTCTGTAACGTACGTTGTCTGGTTTCTGATCTCACGGTGGCACAAAAGTAGCAGTTGTCCCGACCGGGAAAAACACAAAATAGTCTAGCGTGGTGAACACAACTAACAGGCAGCGAACTTAAAATACTCCTCACAGTAAAGCAGAGAAAAATGGACTCGGCGGTCCGTCAACTCACACAACAAGAACAACAGCAATAAAGCTAAAAAGGCTAAATGCTAAACAACAGCAACTGATGCTGAAAAGAACACACAACTAACACTGCCTATGCCCAGACTTATGCCTCTTACTTGGTCGCTTCAGAAAGTGCGCAGGTTGTGTGTGTGTGTAGTCCGTCTTAATGTCCATCTTTGTTCTTGGCTCGGAGGCAGACGGTGCCGTTCTCGCACGTCGTCGAAAACAAGGCAGCTGGCTCTGAGTGGAGTGGCGGAGAGAACAGCAGAGACAACTCGGCGAAGACGCGCAGGGCAGAGCCGGTCCACGTTATCGCGAAGTAACTTCATTTCCTCTTTCTCGGGGGAATTTGAGGACGCTGGTTGCAGCAGCGGTCTCTCTCGGGTCCAGGAATGTGTTCGGGTGAACACGGGCAAAGTCTCGTCTCGTCCGACGAGGGGAGTCTTCGATGAGGGGAAAACATGTTCGTGGGGTAGTCAAGCTAACTCACAGGGGAACAGGAGTTACCCCTAGCTCAGTGACATGGGAAAGACGTGTAGTTTGGGCGTGCTCGCTTATAAAGGGGTGGTGATGTCATGGCTGCGTCCTCAGGACGCTCCGCTGTGCAGGAGAGTCTCCGCCAATGAGGGACCGATGTTGACTGCTCCCTGCTGAGGTGTGAAAATCGCAAAGCATCCTTGGAAATGGAGTTTGCTCCACCCTCATGGCAGGTCCATTACAGTTTTAATACGGAGCTCCGGAACTCCAGCCTTCCTGAGTTTTTCCCTCATATAGGCTATAGTTTTTCTTAATCATTACTACAATATATGATTACATATGTAATAGTCTCCTCAGCCAAGTTAGAAAAAGTATGTGCATGTATGAACAACAGCAATTGGAGAAGATGACAGTCAAAAAGTAATCATGTTAAATAATCATGATCTCAATATTGAACAAAAATGATTGTGATTATAATTTTTGCCATAATCAAGCACCCCTAAAAACAGCAAATTGTGATTTACATACACATACACACACACACACACACACACACACACACACACACACACACAGTTTAAATATGTATGTGATAAATTGTAAATATGTATGTAATGAATTGTTTTATTTAAGAAACTCTTACTTGAACATTTTTCAGTGTGCTCCTAAAGTTATATGTATGCTCCTAATTTCTGTCATTTAGGAGCACATGTACTCCTTGAAAAGAAGTAAGGATTGAACACTGCTGTCACTGCTGCAGTCCAAGGGCTTCTGTCACAGACAGTAGATGTTTACTTTACCCATCCCCCCCCTCCCATTCTCTCTCTCTCCCTCACAGCTGCAGAGAAGATTTTAGTGTACTCTACTTGTGAAATATGCTCATAAATCCCATAACTTTGGCCAAATCCTACATAAAAATATCATTTTTTTGTAGGAATTTTCGTCGCGAATCCATTGATACAGGTTTGAAAGTGGTGGGACTTATAGTTTAGACGCCAGATGCCCCAGTTTGGCACAAAGTCCATGCCCAGAATTTGCCTCCCCATTGGTTTACATTGTAAGGTGTAATGTCGCACTCCAACTTTCAGGGCTTACTAAATCTAAACCGTTCGAGTTATTACAAAGTTTTTAATAACTTTTGCTCAACACAGTGTGATAAGTCATGTATTAAAGTTTGAAGCCGATACCATTAACGCCCTAGGAGGAGATAGCGTTTATTCAAGGTCCAAAATTGGCAAAAAATCATACTTTGAAATGGACATTGCAGATTTCCTGTTGGATTTAGGTCAGGGGTGTCAGCGTATGATTTGTAGGTCTTGATGAGACGAATAATTGGGTTTTGGTTCGATCTCTCTACGACATTCCTACGGGCCGTGGTGGCCGTTTTAGATACATAGGTGGCGCTAGAGAGCACATTTTGGCACTTTGGGGTTTAATTTTTACATTTTATCAAATTTTTCACCATTCCTGATGTGCGTGCCAAATTTGGTGAGTTTTTGAGCATGTTTAGGGGGTCAAATTTAGAGTTAAAGTGGCGTAATAATAAAGAATAATAATAATAATAATAATAATAATAATAAGAAACAAACAAACACACGAAAAACAAGAGGGTCTTCGCCCTTTGGGCTCAGGCCCTAATTAAAGCTGCAAGCAGCGTTGGACGGGCCTTCGCGCCCTTGCGCACAGCGGGCCGCGGCGCAGTCAGTTGAGCTTGTGGGAACCAAGAAAACGTTTGGAGATGATCAGTGTGAGAGTCTTTTTACACACAATACTAACCAGTGTCTCTCTGTGAGCCCACCCCTCTGTTCACAGACAATTATGAATTATGAAATCAAAATATTGTTAACCTTAATCAATAATTCAGGTACCAACTGTAGGATCTGCGAAAAACACAGTTAATTATTTGCTATAATTATCAATGATCAATAATAATTAATTATAACAATTAACAGAATTATTAATATGAACTAACAGATACGAAGCACCACCCCGAAACCGGGACCAATAACCGAGCAAAATAGTCTCATAAATGGGAGTTCACCTAGAATGTTAATATCTGAGAGATAATCATTCAAGGGTGAACAAAGAAGGGTTGAATTCGAGCTCTGACTCCTTCAATCAGCCACTTTTCACAATATGTTACCAATAATGACTAAAGAACTTCTCTTTGAAGATATAACAGTGTTTATTAAACTTAGCAAAATTAACAAAGTTAACAAATGCTTCATTCAATAAATAGCTATTCAAAAATCTAATTCTACCAAACAAAACACAAACAGCTTTGCACAGGGTTGGACACTTGCAAGTTGGACACTTTTGTCCGACGTTATCTGACCATCAGATGTGCAAAACGATGTCAGCAGGCAGCAGCGGAGCGTTAACTGCAGCATGACCGAAAGAAGCACAACCAGTTAGCCTCTGCTAGCCTCTCAGCTAACCCCGGCTATCTGTTTAGATCCAAACGGAGCACCGAGTCCCGATTTGTTATTTAGGTTAAAGCGGAGAACAGGCAGCAAACAGGCAGCAGCGGAGCGTTAACTGCAGCATGACCGAAAGAAGCACAACCAGTTCGCCTCTGCTAGCCTCTCAGCTAACCCTGGCTCTCTGTTTAGATCCAAACGGAGCACCGACTCCCGATTAGTTATTTAGGTTAAAGCGGACAGAATCAGCGGGTCTGTCGGCCAGCTGAGTGAAGTGAAACCTGCGGAAAAAACACCGTGACCATCACGGTAAAACAGTCCGTAGAGAACTACCTTGTTCAGCTGCACAGATAGGAAATCCCTCGGCTGACAGGATGTACCACTCGGTGAGGAAAAATATTTTACCCACGCCTTTTTGGTTGGCAACCAGCATATTGGGTGCATTACTGCCACCCTCTTCCTGAGTTTTTCCCTCATATCAGCTATAGTCTTTCTTGATCATTAGTACAATATACGATCACATATGTAATAGTCCCCTCAGCCAAGTCAGAAAAAATATGTGCATGTATGAACAACAGCAATTGGAGAAGATGACAGTCAATAAGTAATCATGTTAAATAATCATGATCTCAATATTGAAAAAAAATGATCGTGATTATATTTTTTGCCATAATCAAGGACCCCTAAAAACAGCAAATTGTGATTTACATACACACGCACGCACACACACACACACACACACACACACACACACAGAGTTTAAATATGTATGTGATCAATTGTAAATATGTTATAATGAATTGTTTTCTTTAAGAAACTCTTACTTGCACATTTTTCAGTGTGCTCCTAAAGTTATATATATGCTCCTAATTTCTTTCATTTAGGAGCACATGTACTCCTTGAAAAAAAGTAAGGATTGAACACTGCTGTCACTGCTGCAGTCCAAGGGCTTCTGTCACAGGCAGTAGATGTTTACTTTACCCATCCCCCCCCTCCCATTCTCTCTCTCTCCCTCACAGCTGCAGAGAAGATTTTAGTGTACTCTACTTGTGAAATATGCTCATAAATCCCATAACGTTGGCCAAATCCTACATAAAAATATCATTTTTTTGTAGGAATTTTCGTTGCGAATCCATTGATACAGGTTTGAAACTGGTGGGACTTATAGTTTAGACGCCAGATGCCCCAGTTTGGCACAAAGTCCATGCCCAGAATTTGCCTCCCCATTGGTTTACATTGTAAGGTGTAATGTCGCACTCCAACTTTCAGGGCTTACTAAATCTAAACCGTTCGAGTTATTACAAAGTTTTTAATAACTTTTGCTCAACACAGTGTGATAAGTCATGTATTCAAGTTTGAAGCCGATACCATTAACGCCCTAGGAGGAGATAGCGTTTATTCAAGGTCCAAAATTGGCAAAAAATCATACTTTCAAATGGACATTGCTGATTTCCTGTTGGATTTAGGTCAGGGGTGTCAGCGTATGATTTGTAGGTCTTGATGAGACGAATAATTGAGTTTTGGTTCGATCTCTCTACGACATTCCTACGGGCCGTGGTGGCCGTTTTAGATACGTAGGTGGCGCTAGAGAGCACATTTTGGCACTTTGGGGTTTAATTTTTACATTTTTTCAAATTTTTCACCATTCCTGATGTGCGTGCCAAATTTGGTGAGTTTTTGAGCATGTTTAGGGGGTCAAATTTAGAGTTAAAGTGGCGTAACAAGAAAGAATAATAATAAACAAACAAACGCACGAAAAACAATAGGGTCTTCGCCCTTTGGGCTCAGGCCCTAATTAAAGCTGCAAGCAGCGTTGAACGGGCCTTCGCGCCCTTGCGCACATCGGGCCGCGGCGCAGTCAGTTGAGCTTGTGGGAACCAAGAAAACGTTTGGAGATGATTAGTGTGAGAGTCTTTTGACACACAATACTAACCAGTGTCTCTCTGTGAGCCCACCCCTCTGTTCACAGACAATTATGAATTATGAAATCAAAATATTGTTAACCTTAATCAATAATTCAGGTACCAACTGTAGGATCTGCGAAGAACACAGTTAATTATTTGCTATAATTATCAATTATCAATAATAATTAATTATAACAATTAACAGAATTATTAATATGAACTAACAGATACGAAGCACCACCCCGAAACCGGGACCAATAACCGAGCAAGGTAGTCTCATAAATGGGAGTTCACCTAGAATGTTAATATCTGAGAGATAATCATTCAAGGGTGAACAAAGAAGGGTTGAATTCGAGCTCTGACTCCTTCAATCAGCCACTTTTCACAATATGTTACCAATAATGACTAAAGAACTTCTCTTTAAAGATATAACAGTGTTTATTAAACTTAGCAAAATTGACAAAGTTAACAAATGCTTCACTCAATAAATAGCTATTCTAAAATCTAATTCTACCAAACAAAACACAAACAGCTTTGCACGGGGTTGGACACCTGCAGGTTGGACACTTTTGTCCGACGTTATCTGACCATCAGATGTGCAAAACGATGTCGGTACGTGTATCTGTGCGCGCGTGAGTGTGGTGTTAGTCACAAGAGAGGGAGGAGGGAAAGCGATCGTGAGAGAGAGAGAGAAGCGGTTCTTTTTCCACAGAGAGCGCACGTACGGACGGCAGTCTGTAACGCACGTTGTCTGGTTTCAGATCGACAAATCAGTTTACTTTCTCACTCACGGCAGCACAAACACAGTAGTCCCGAGCGGGACAAACACAAAATAGTCTAGCGTGGTGAACACAACTAACAGGCAGCAAACAGGCAGCAGCGGAGCGTTAACTGCAGCATGACCGAAAGAAGCACAACCAGTTAGCCTCTGCTAGCCTCTCAGCTAACCCCGGCTATCTGTTTAGATCCAAACGGAGCACCGAGTCCCGATTTGTTATTTAGGTTAAAGCGGAGAACAGGCAGCAAACAGGCAGCAGCGGAGCGTTAACTGCAGCATGACCGAAAGAAGCACAACCAGTTCGCCTCTGCTAGCCTCTCAGCTAACCCTGGCTCTCTGTTTAGATCCAAACGGAGCACTGAGTCCCGATTTGTTATTTAGGTTAAAGCGGAGAACAGGCAGCAGCGGAGCGTTAATTGCAGCATGACCGAAAGAAGCACAACCAGTTCGCCTCTGCTAGCCTCTCAGCTAACCCCGGCTCTCTGTTTAGATCCAAACGGAGCACCGAGTCCCGATTTGTTATTTAGGTTAAAGCGGACAGAATCAGCGGGTCTGTCGGCCAGCTGAGTGAAGTGAAACCTGCGGAAAAAACACCGTGACCATCACGGTAAAACAGGTCGGCGAAAACACGGCAGCTGGCTCTGAGTGGAGTGGCGGAGAGAACAGCAGAGCCGGAAAAATATTTTACCCTCGCCTTTTTGGTTGGCAACAACGGTTGGCAACCAGCATATTGGGTGCATTACTGCCACCCTCTTCCTGAGTTTTTCCCTCATATCAGCTATAGTCTTTCTTGATCATTAGTACAATATATGATCACATATGTAATAGTCCCCTCAGCCAAGTCAGAAAAAATATGTGCATGTATGAACAACAGCAATTGGAGAAGATGACAGTCAAAAAGTAATCATGTTAAATAATCATGATCTCAATATTGAAAAAAAATGATCGTGATTATATTTTTTGCCATAATCAAGCACCCCTAAAAACAGCAAATTGTGATTTACATACACACGCGCACACACACACACACACACATACACACACACAGAGTTTAAATATGTATGTGATCAATTGTAAATATGTTATAATGAATTGTTTTCTTTAAGAAACTCTTACTTGCACATTTTTCAGTGTGCTCCTAAAGTTATATATATGCTCCTAATTTCTTTCATTTAGGAGCACATGCGCTCCTTGAAAAGAAGTAGGGATTGAACACTGCTGTCAGATATGTGGAAACACTAAGTAAGTGGAGTGTGGCCAGTCCAAGGGCTTCTGTCACAGGCAGTAGATGTTTACTTTACCCATCCCCCCCTCCCATTCTCTCTCTCTCCCTCACAGCTGCAGAGAAGGATATTAGTGTACTCTACTTGTGAAAAATCCTCATAAATCCCCTAACTTTGGCCAAATCCTACATAAAAATATCATTTTTTTGTAGGAATTTTCGTCGCGAATCCATTGATACAGGTTTGAAAGTGGTCGGACTTACAGTTTAGACGCCAGATGCCCCAGTTTGGCACAAAGTCCATGCCCAGAATTTGCCTCCCCATTGGTTTACATTGTAAGGTGTAATGTCGCACTCCAACTTTCAGGGCTTACTAAATCTAAACCGTTCGAGTTATTACAAAGTTTTTAATAACTTTTGCTCAACACAGTGTGATAAGTCATGTATTAAAGTTTGAAGCCGATACCATTAACGCCCTAGGAGGAGATAGCGTTTATTCAAGGTCCAAAATTGGCAAAAAATCGTACTTTGAAATGGACATTGCAGATTTCCTGTTGGATTTAGGTCAGGGGTGTCAGCGTATGATTTGTAGGTCTTGATGAGACGAATAATTGAGTTTTGGTTCGATCTCTCTACGACATTCCTACGGGCCGTGGTGGCCGTTTTAGATACATAGGTGGCGCTAGAGAGCACATTTTGGCACTTTGGGGTTTATTTTTTACATTTTATCAAATTTTTCACCATTCCTGATGTGCGTTCCAAATTTGGTGAGTTTTTGAGCATGTTTAGGGGGTCAAATTTAGAGTTAAAGTGGCGTAATAATAAAGAATAATAAGAAGAAAGAAACAAACACACGAAAAACAATAGGGTCTTCGCCCTTTGGGCTCAGGCCCTAATTAAAGCTGCAAGCAGCGTTGGACGGGCCTTCGCGCCCTTGCGCACGGCGGGCGGCGGCGCAGTCAGCTGAGCTTCTGGGAACCAAGAAAACGTTTGGAGATGATCAGTGTGAGAGTCTTTTGACACATAATACTAACCAGTGTCTCTCTGTGAGCCCACCCCTCTGCTCACAGACAATTATGGATTATGAAATCAAAATATTGTTAACCTTAATCAATAATTCAGGCACCAACTGTAGGATCTGCAAGGAACACAGTTGATTATTTGCTATAATTATCAATTATCAATAATAAATAATTATAACAAATAACAGAATTATTAATATGAACTAACAAATACGAAGCACCATCCCGAAACCGGGACCAATAACCGAACAAGGTAATCTCATAAATGGGAGTTCACCTAGAATGTTAATATCTGAGAGATAATCATTCAAGGGTGAACAAAGAAGGGTTGAATTCGAGCTCTGACTCCTTCAATCAGCCACTTTTCACAATATGTTACCAATAATGACTAAAGAACTTCTCTTTAAAGATATAACAGTGTTAATTAAACTCAGCAAAATTAACAAAGTTAACAAATGCTTCATTCAATAAATAGCTATTCTAAAATCTAATTCTACCAAACAAAACACAAACAGCTTTGCACAGGGTTGGACACTTGCAGGTTGGACACTTTTGTCCGACGTTATCTGACCATCAGATGTGCAAAACGATGTCGGTGCGTGTATCTGTGCGCGCGTGAGTGTAGTGTTAGTCACAAGAGGGAGGAGGGAAAACGATCGTGAGAGAGAGAGAAGCGGTTCTTTTTCCACAGAGAGCGCACGTACGGACGGCAGTCTGTAACGCACGTTGTCTGGTTTCAGATCGACAAATCAGTTTACTTTCTCACTCACGGCAGCACAAACACAGTAGTCCCGAGCGGGACAAACACAAAATAGTCTAGCGTGGTGAACACAACTAACAGGCAGCAAACAGGCAGCAGCGGAGCGTTAACTGCAGCATGACCGAAAGAAGCACAACCAGTTAGCCTCTGCTAGCCTCTCAGCTAACCCCGGCTCTCTGTTTAGATCCAAACGGAGCACCGAGTCCCGATTTGTTATTTAGGTTAAAGCGGAGAACAGGCAGCAAACAGACAGCAGCGGAGCGTTAACTGCAGCATGACCGAAAGAAGCACAACCAGTTAGCCTCTGCTAGCCACTCAGCTAACCCCGGGTCTCTGTTTAGATCCAAACGGAGCACCGAGTCCCGAATTGCTATTTAGGTTAAAGCGGAGAGAATCAGCGGGTCTGTCGGCCAGCTGAGTGAAGTGAAACCTGCGGAAAAAAGGAATGTAAGTAACTTCATTTCCTCTTTCTCGGGGGAATTTGAGGACGCTGGTTGCAGCAGCGGTCTCTCTCGGCTCCAGGAATGTGTTCGGGTGAACACGGGCAAAGTCTCGTCTCGTCCGACGAGGGGAGTCTTCGATGAGGGGAAAACATGTTCGTGGGGTAGTCAAGCTAACTCACAGGGGAACAGGAGTTACCCCGAGCTCAGTGACATGGGAAAGACGTGTATTTCGGGCGTGCTCGCTTATAAAGGGGTGGTGATGTCATGGCTGTGCAGGAGCGTCTCCGCCAATGAGGGACCGATGTTGACTGCTCCCTGCTGAGGTGTGAAAATCGCAAAGCATCCTTGGAAATGGAGTAGATGTTTACTTTACCCATCCCCCCCCTCCCATTCTCTCTCTCTCCCTCACAGTTGGAAGGACAGATTTTAAACTGATCTTCTTGTGAAAAATCCTCATAAATCCCATAACTTTGACCAAATCCTACATAAAAATATCATTTTTTTGTAGGAATTTTCGTCGCGAATCCATTGATACAGGTTTGAAAGTGGTGGGACTTATAGTTTAGACGCCAGATGCCCCAGTTTGGCACAAAGTCCATGCCCAGAATTTGCCTCCCCATTGGTTTACATTGTAAGGTGTAATGTCGCACTCCAACTTTCAGGGCTTACTAAATCTAAACCGTTCGAGTTATTACAAAGTTTTTAATAACTTTTGCTCAACACAGTGTGATAAGTCATGTATTAAAGTTTGAAGCCGATACCATTAACGCCCTAGGAGGAGATAGCGTTTATTCAAGGTCCAAAATTGGCAAAAAATCATACTTTGAAATTGACATTGCGGATTTCCTGTTGGATTTAGGTCAGGGGTGTCAGCGTATGATTTGTAGGTCTTGATGAGACGAATAATTGAGTTTTGGTTCGATCTCTCTACGACATTCCTACGGGCCGTGGCGGCCGTTTTAGATACATAGGTGGCGCTAGAGAGCACATTTTGGCACTTTGGGGTTTAATTTTTACATTTTATCAAATTTTTCACCATTCCTGATGTGCGTGCCAAATTTGGTGAGTTTTTGAGCATGTTTAGGGGGTCAAATTTAGAGTTAAAGTGGCGTAATAATAAAGAATAATAAGAAGAAAGAAACAAACACACGAAAAACAATAGGGTCTTCGCCCTTTGGGCTCAGGCCCTAATAATTAAAGCTGCAAGCAGCGTTGGACGGGCCTTCGCGCCCTTGCGCACGTCGGGCCGCGGCGCAGTCAGTTCAGCTTGTGGGAACCAAGAAAGCGTTTGGAGATGATCAGTGTGAGAGTCTTTTGACACACAATACTAACTACTTTCTCTCCGTGAGCGCACCCCTCTGTTTATCACAGATAATTATGGATTATGAAATCAAAATAATGTTAACCTTAATCAATAATTCAGGCACCAACTGTAGAATCTATGAGGAACACAGTTGATTATTTGCCATAATTATCAATTATCTAAGATAATTAACTAATTATAATAATTATTAGAATTATAAATATGAACTAACAAACACGGAGCACCACCCGGAAACCAGGACCAATAACCGAACAAGGTAATCTCGTAAATGGGACTTCACCTAGAATGTTAATATCTGCGAGATAAACATTCAAGGGCGAATAAAGAAGGGTTGAATTCAAGCTCTGACTCCTTCAAGCAGCCACTTCTCACAATATGTTATACACAATAATGACAGAGAACTGCTCTTTAAAGATATAACATTGTTTATTAAACTTAGCAAAATTAACAAAGTTAACAAATACTTCATTCAATAAACAGCTATTCTAAAATCTAATTCTACCAAATAAAACACAAACAGCTTTGCACAGAGTTGGACACTTGCAGGGGAATGCGTGTATGGATGTATGTGTGTGTGTGTGTGTGTGTGTGTGTTAGTAGCAAGAGAGGAAGGAGGGAAAGCGATCGTGAGAGGGAGAGAAGCGGCTCTTTTGTCCACAGAGAGCGCACGTACGGACGGCAGTCTGTAACGTACGTTGTCTGGTTTCTGATCGACAAATCAATTTACTTTCTCACTCACGGTGGCACAAAAGTAGCAGTTGTCCCGACGGGGAAAAACACAAAATAGTCTAACGTGGTGAACACAACTAACAGGCAGCAAACTTAAAATACTCCTCAGAGTAAAGCAGAGAAAAATGGACTCGGCGGTCCGTCAACTCACACAGCAAGAATAATAGCAATAAAGCTAAAAAGGCTAAATGCTAAACAACAGCAACTGATGCTGAAAAGAACACACAACTAACACTGCCTATGCCCAGTCTTATGCCTCTTACTTGGTCGCTTCAGAAAGTGCGCAGGTTGTGTGTGTGTGTGTAGTCCGTCTTAATGTCCATCTTTGTTCTTGGCTCGGAGGCAGACGGTGCCGTTCTCGCACGTCGGCGAAAACACGGCAGCTGGTTCTGAGTGGAATGGCGGAGAGAACAGCAGAGACAACTCGGCGAAGACGCGCAGGGCAGAGCCGGTCCACGTTATCCCGAAGTAACTTCATTTCCTCTTTCTCGGGGGAATTTGAGGACGCTGGTTGCAGCAGCGGTCTCTCTCGGGTCCAGGAATGTGTTCGGGTGAACACGGGCAAAGTCTCGTCTCGTCCGACGAGGGGAGTCTTCGATGAGGGGAAAACATGTTCGTGGGGTAGTCAAGCTAACTCACAGGGGAACAGGAGTTACCCCTAGCTCAGTGACATGGGAAAGACGTGTAGCTTGGGCGTGCTCGCTTATAAAGGGGTGGTGATGTCATGGCTGCGTCCTCAGGACGCTCCGCTGTGCAGGAGCGTCTCCGCCAATGAGGGACCGATGTTGACTGCTCCCTGCTGAAGTGTGAAAATCGCAAAGCATCCTTGGAAATGGAGTTTGCTCCACCCTCATGGCAGGTCCATTACAGTTTTAATACGGAGCTCCGGAACTCCAGCCTTCCTGAGTTTTTCCCTCATATAGGCTATAGTTTTTCTTAATCATTACTATAATATATGATTACATATGTAATAGTCTCCTCAGCCAAGTTAGAAAAAGTATGTGCATGTATGAACAACAGCAATTGGAGAAGATGACAGTCAAAAAGTAATCATGTTAAATAATCATGATCTCAATATTGAACAAAAATGATTGTGATTATAATTTTTGCCATAATCAAGCACCCCTAAAAACAGCAAATTGTGATTTACATACACACACACACACACACACACACACACAGTTTAAATATGTATGTGATAAATTGTAAATATGTATGTAATGAATTGTTTTCTTTAAGAAACTCTTACTTGAACATTTTTCAGTATGCTCCTAAAGTTATATGTATGCTCCTAATTTCTGTCATTTAGGAGCACATGTACTCCTTGAAAAAAAGTAAGGATTGAACACTGCTGTCACTGCTGCAGTCCAAGGGCTTCTGTCACAGGCAGTAGATGTTTACTTTACCCATCCCCCCCCTCCCATTCTCTCTCTCTCCCTCACAGCTGCAGAGAAGATTTTAGTGTACTCTACTTGTGAAATATGCTCATAAATCCCATAACTTTGGCCAAATCCTACATAAAAATATCATTTTTTTGTAGGAATTTTCGTCGCGAATCCATTGATACAGGTTTGAAAGTGGTGGGACTTATAGTTTAGACGCCAGATGCCCCAGTTTGGCACAAAGTCCATGCCCAGAATTTGCCTCCCCATTGGTTTACATTGTAAGGTGTAATGTCGCACTCCAACTTTCAGGGCTTACTAAATCTAAACCGTTCGAGTTATTACAAAGTTTTTAATAACTTTTGCTCAACACAGTGTGATAAGTCATGTATTAAAGTTTGAAGCCGATACCATTAACGCCCTAGGAGGAGATAGCGTTCATTCAAGGTCCAAAATTGGCAAAAAATCATACTTTGAAATGGACATTGCGGATTTCCTGTTGGATTTAGGTCAGGGGTGTCAGCGTATGATTTCTAGGTCTTGATGAGACGAATAATTGAGTTTTGGTTCGATCTCTCTACGACATTCCTACGGGCCGTGGTGGCCGTTTTAGATACATAGGTGGCGCTAGAGAGCACATTTTGGCACTTTGGGGTTTAATTTTTACATTTTATCAAATTTTTCACCAGACCTGGTGTGCGTGCCAAATTTGGTGAGTTTTTGAGCATGTTTAGGGGGTCAAATTTAGATTTAAAGTGGCGTAATAATAAAGAATAATAAGAAGAAAGAAACAAACACACGAAAAACAATAGGGTCTTCGCCCTTTGGGCTCAGGCCCTAATTAAAGCTGCAAGCAGCGTTGAACGGGCCTTCGCGCCCTTGCGCACATCGGGCCGCGGCGCAGTCAGTTGAGCTTGTGGGAACCAAGAAAACGTTTGGAGATGATTAGTGTGAGAGTCTTTTGACACACAATACTAACCAGTGTCTCTCTGTGAGCCCACCCCTCTGTTCACAGACAATTATGAATTATGAAATCAAAATATTGTTAACCTTAATCAATAATTCAGGTACCAACTGTAGGATCTGCGAAGAACACAGTTAATTATTTGCTATAATTATCAATTATCAATAATAATTAATTATAACAATTAACAGAATTATTAATATGAACTAACAGATACGAAGCACCACCCCGAAACCGGGACCAATAACCGAGCAAGGTAGTCTCATAAATGGGAGTTCACCTAGAATGTTAATATCTGAGAGATAATCATTCAAGGGTGAACAAAGAAGGGTTGAATTCGAGCTCTGACTCCTTCAATCAGCCACTTTTCACAATATGTTACCAATAATGACTAAAGAACTTCTCTTTAAAGATATAACAGTGTTAATTAAACTTAGCAAAATTAACAAAGTTAACAAATGCTTCACTCAATAAATAGCTATTCTAAAATCTAATTCTACCAAACAAAACACAAACAGCTTTGCACGGGGTTGGACACCTGCAGGTTGGACACTTTTGTCCGACGTTATCTGACCATCAGATGTGCAAAACGATGTCGGTACGTGTATCTGTGCGCGCGTGAGTGTGGTGTTAGTCACAAGAGAGGGAGGAGGGAAAGCGATCGTGAGAGAGAGAGAAGCGGTTCTTTTTCCACAGAGAGCGCACGTACGGACGGCAGTCTGTAACGCACGTTGTCTGGTTTCAGATCGACAAATCAGTTTACTTTCTCACTCACGGCAGCACAAACACAGTAGTCCCGAGCGGGACAAACACAAAATAGTCTAGCGTGGTGAACACAACTAACAGGCAGCAAACAGGCAGCAGCGGAGCGTTAACTGCAGCATGACCGAAAGAAGCACAACCAGTTCGCCTCTGCTAGCCTCTCAGCTAACCCCGGCTATCTCTTTAGATCCAAACGGAGCACCGAGTCCCGATTTGTTATTTAGGTTAAAGCGGAGAACAGGCAGCAAACAGGCAGCAGCGGAGCGTTAACTGCAGCATGACCGAAAGAAGCACAACCAGTTCGCCTCTGCTAGCCTCTCAGCTAACCCTGGCTCTCTGTTTAGATCCAAACGGAGCACTGAGTCCCGATTTGTTATTTAGGTTAAAGCGGAGAACAGGCAGCAGCGGAGCGTTAATTGCAGCATGACCGAAAGAAGCACAACCAGTTCGCCTCTGCTAGCCTCTCAGCTAACCCCGGCTCTCTGTTTAGATCCAAACGGAGCACCGAGTCCCGATTTGTTATTTAGGTTAAAGCGGACAGAATCAGCGGGTCTGTCGGCCAGCTGAGTGAAGTGAAACCTGCGGAAAAAACACCGTGACCATCACGGTAAAACAGTCCGTAGAGAACTACCGTGTTCAGCTGCACAGATAAGAAATCCCTCGGCTGACAGGATGTACTACTCGGTGAGGAAAAATATTTTACCCTCGCCTTTTTGGTTGGCAACAACGGTTGGCAACCAGCATATTGGGTGCATTACTGCCACCCTCTTCCTGAGTTTTTCCCTCATATCAGCTATAGTCTTTCTTGATCATTAGTACAATATATGATCACATATGTAATAGTCCCCTCAGCCAAGTCAGAAAAAATATGTGCATGTATGAACAACAGCAATTGGAGAAGATGACAGTCAAAAAGTAATCATGTTAAATAATCATGATCTCAATATTGAAAAAAAATGATCGTGATTATATTTTTTGCCATAATCAAGCACCCCTAAAAACAGCAAATTGTGATTTACATACACACGCGCACACACACACACACACACACACACACACACATACACACACACAGAGTTTAAATATGTATGTGATCAATTGTAAATATGTTATAATGAATTGTTTTCTTTAAGAAACTCTTACTTGCACATTTTTCAGTGTGCTCCTAAAGTTATATATATGCTCCTAATTTCTTTCATTTAGGAGCACATGTACTCCTTGAAAAGAAGTAGGGATTGAACACTGCTGTCAGATATGTGGAAACACTAAGTAAGTGGAGTGTGGCCAGTCCAAGGGCTTCTGTCACAGGCAGTAGATGTTTACTTTACCCATCCCCCCCTCCCATTCTCTCTCTCTCCCTCACAGCTGCAGAGAAGGATATTAGTGTACTCTACTTGTGAAAAATCCTCATAAATCCCATAACTTTGGCCAAATCCTACATAAAAATATCATTTTTTTGTAGGAATTTTCGTCGCGAATCCATTGATACAGGTTTGAAAGTGGTGGGACTTAAAGTTTAGACGCCAGATGCCCCAGTTTGGCACAAAGTCCATGCCAAGAATTTGCCTCCCCATTGGTTTACATTGTAAGGTGTAATGTCGCACTCCAACTTTCAGGGCTTACTAAATCTAAACCGTTCGAGTTATTACAAAGTTTTTAATAACTTTTGCTCAACACAGTGTGATAAGTCATGTATTAAAGTTTGAAGCCGATACCATTAACGCCCTAGGAGGAGATAGCGTTTATTCAAGGTCCAAAATTGGCAAAAAATCGTACTTTGAAATGGACATTGCAGATTTCCTGTTGGATTTAGGTCAGGGGTGTCAGTGTATGATTTGTAGGTCTTGATGAGACGAATAATTGGATTTTGGTTCGATCTCTCTACGACATTCCTACGGGCCGTGGCGGCCGTTTTAGATACATAGGTGGCGCTAGAGAGCACATTTTGGCACTTTGGGGTTTATTTTTTACATTTTATCAAATTTTTCACCATTCCTGATGTGCGTTCCAAATTTGGTGAGTTTTTGAGCATGTTTAGGGGGTCAAATTTAGAGTTAAAGTGGCGTAATAATAAAGAATAATAAGAAGAAAGAAACAAACACACGAAAAACAATAGGGTCTTCGCCCTTTGGGCTCAGGCCCTAATTAAAGCTGCAAGCAGCGTTGAACGGGCCTTCGCGCCCATGCGCACATCGGCCGCGGCGCACTCAGCTGAGCTTCTGGGAACCAAGAAAACGTTTGGAGATGATCAGTGTGAGAGTCTTTTGACACACAATACTAACCACTTTCTCTCCGTGAGCGCACCCCTCTGTTTATCACAGGTAATTATAGATTATGAAATCAAAATATTGTTAACCTTAATCAATAATTCAGGCACCAACTGTAGGATCTGCAAGGAACACAGTTGATTATTTGCTATAATTATCAATTATCAATAATAAATAATTATAACAATTAACAGATTTATTAATATGAACTAACAAATACGAAGCACCATCCCGAAACCAGGACTAATAACCGAACAGGGTAATCTCATAAATGGGAGTTCACCTAGAATGTTAATATCTGAGAGATATCAACATTCAAGGGTAAAAAGAACGGTTAAATTCGAGCTCTGACTCCTTCAATCAGCCACTTTTCACAATATGTTACCAATAATGACAAAAGAACTTCTCTTTAAAGATATAACAGTGTTTATGAAACTTAGCAAAATTAACAAAGTTAACAAATGCTTCATTCAATAAATAGCTATTCTAAAATCTAATTCTACCAAACAAAACACAAACAGCTTTGCACAGGGTTGGACACTTGCAGGGGAATGCGTGTATGTATGTATGTATGTATATATGTATGTGTGTGTGTGTGTGTGTGTGTGTGTGTGTGTGTGTGTTAGTAGCAAGAGAGGAAGGAGGGAAAGCGATCGTGAGAGGGAGAGAAGCGGCTCTTTTTCCACAGAGAGCGCACGTATGGACGGCAGTCTGTAACGCACGTTGTCTGGTTTCAGATCGAGAAATCAGTTTACTTTCTCACTCACGGCAGCACAAACACAGTAGTCCCGAGCGGGACAAACACAAAATAGTCTAGCGTGGTGAACACAACTAACAGGCAGCAAACAGGCAGCAGCGGAGCGTTAACTGCAGCATGACCGAAAGAAGCACAACCAGTTAGCCTCTGCTAGCCTCTCAGCTAACCCCGGCTCTCTGTTTAGATCCAAACGGAGCACCGAGTCCCGATTTGTTATTTAGGTTAAAGCGGAGAACAGGCAGCAAACAGGCAGCAGCGGAGCGTTAACTGCAGCATGACCGAAAGAAGCACAACCAGTTCGCCTCTGCTAGCCTCTCAGCTAACCCCGGCTCTCTGTTTAGATCCAAACGGAGCACCGAGTCCCGATTTGTTATTTAGGTTAAAGCGGAGAACAGGCAGCAAACAGGCAGCAGCGGAGCGTTAATTGCAGCATGACCGAAAGAAGCACAACCAGTTAGCCTCTGCTAGCCTCTCAGCTAACCCCGGCTCTCTGTTTAGATCCAAACGGAGCACCGAGTCCCGAATTGCTATTTAGGTTAAAGCGGAGAGAATCAGCGGGTCTGTCGGCCAGCTGAGTGAAGTGAAACCTGCGGAAAAAACACCGTGACCATCAAGGTAAAACAGGTCGGCGAAAACACGGCAGCTGGCTCTGAGTGGAGTGGCGGAGAGAACAGCAGAGATGACTCGGCGAAGACGCGCAGGGCAGAGCCGGTCCACGTTATCCCGAAGTAACTTCATTTCCTCTTTCTCCGGGGGAATTTGAGGACGCTGGTTGCAGCAGCGGTCTCTCTCGGGTCCAGGAATGTGTTCGGGTGAACACGGGCAAAGTCTCGTCTCGTCCGACGAGGGGAGTCTTCGATGAGGGGAAAACATGTTCGTGGGGTAGTCAAGCTAACTCACAGGGGAACAGGAGTTAACCCTAGCTCAGTGACATGGGAAAGACGTATATTTCGGGCGTGCTCGCTTATAAAGGGGTGGTGATGTCATGGCTGCGTCCTCAGGACGCTCCGCTGTGCAGGAGCGTCTCCGCCAATGAGGGACCGATATTGACTGCTCCCTGCTGAGGTGTGAAAATCGCAAAGCATTCTTGGAAATGGAGTTTGCTCCACCCTCATGGCAGGTCCATTACAGTTTTAATACGGAGCTCCGGAGCTCCAGCCTTCCTGAGTTTTTCCCTCATATAGGCTATACTTTTTCTTAATCATTACTACAATATATGATTAGATGTGTAATAGTCTCCTCAGCCAAGTTAGAAAAAATATGTGCATGTATGAACAACAGCAATTGGAGAGGATGACAGTCAAAAAGTAATCATGTTAAATAATCATGATCTCAATATTGAACAAAAATGATTGTGATTATAATTTTTGCCATAATCAAGCACCCCTAAAAACAGCTAATTGTGATTTACATACACACACACACACACACACACACACACACACAGAGTTTAAATATGTATGTGATAAATTGTAAATATGTATGAAATGAATTGTTTTCTGTAAGAAACTCTTACTTGAACATTTTTCAGTGTGCTCCTAAAGTTATATGTATGCTCCTAATTTCTTTCATTTAGGAGCACATGCGCTCCTTGAAAAGAAGTAAGGATTGAACACTGCTGTCACATGTGTGAAAGCACTAAGTAAGTGGAGTGTGGTGCAGTCCAAGGGCTTCTGTCACAGGCAGTAGATGTTTACTTTACCCATCCCCCCCCTCCCATTCTCTCTCTCTCCCTCACAGTTGGAAGGAAAGATTTCAAAGTGATCTTCTTGTGAAAAATCCTCATAAATCCCATAACTTTGGCCAAATCCTACATAAAAATATCATTTTTTTGTAGGAATTTTCGTCGCGAATCCATTGATACAGGTTTGAAAGTGGTGGGACTTATAGTTTAGACGCCAGATGCCCCAGTTTGGCACAAAGTCCATGCCCAGAAATTGCCTCCCCATTGGTTTACATTGTAAGGTGTAATGTCGCACTCCAACTTTCAGGGCTTACTAAATCTAAACCGTTCGAGTTATTACAAAGTTTTAATAACTTTTGCTCAACACAGTGTGATAAGTCATGTATTAAAGTTTGAAGCCGATACCATTAACGCCCTAGGAGGAGATAGCGTTTATTCATGGTCCAAAATTGGCAAAAAATCATACTTTGAAATGGACATTGCAGATTTCCTGTTGGATTTAGGTCAGGGGTGTCAGTGTATGATTTGTAGGTCTTGATGAGACGAATAATTGGATTTTGGTTCGATCTCTCTACGACATTCCTACGGGCCGTGGCGGCCGTTTTAGATACATAGGTGGCGCTAGAGAGCACATTTTGGCACTTTGGGGTTTATTTTTTACATTTTATCAAATTTTTCACCATTCCTGATGTGCGTTCCAAATTTGGTGAGTTTTTGAGCATGTTTAGGGGGTCAAATTTAGAGTTAAAGTGGCGTAATAATAAAGAATAATTAAAGCTGCAAGCAGCGTTGGACGGGCCTTCGCGCCCTTGCGCACGTCAAGCCGCGGCGCAGTCAGTTGAGCTTGTGGGAACCAAGAAAACGTTTGGAGATGATCAGTGTGAGAGTCTTTTTACACACAATACTAACCAGTGTCTCTCTGTGAGCCCACCCCTCTGTTCACAGACAATTATGAATTATGAAATCAAAATATTGTTAACCTTAATCAATAATTCAGGTACCGACTGTAGGATCTGCGAAGAACACAGTTAATTATTTGCTATAATTATCAATTATCAATAATAATTAATTATAACAATTAACAGAGTTATTAATATGAACTAACAGATACGAAGCACCACCCCGAAACCGGGACCAATAACCGAGCAAGGTAGTCTCATAAATGGGAGTTCACCTAGAATGTTCATATCTGAGAGATAATCATTCAAGGGTGAACAAAGAAGGGTTGAATTCGAGCTCTGACTCCTTCAATCAGCCACTTTTCACAATATGTTACCAATAATGACTAAATAACTTCTCTTTAAAGATATAACAGTGTTTATTAAACTTAGCAAAATTAACAAAGTTAACAAATGCTTCACTCAATAAATAGCTATTCTAAAATCTAATTCTACCAAACAAAACACAAACAGCTTTGCACGGGGTTGGACACCTGCAGGTTGGACACTTTTGTCCGACGTTATCTGACCATCAGATGTGCAAAACGATGTCGGTGCGTGTATCTGTGCGCGCGTGAGTGTGGTGTTAGTCACAAGAGACGGAGGAGGGAAAGCGATCGTGAGAGAGAGAGAAGCGGTTCTTTTTCCACAGAGAGCGCACGTATGGACGGCAGTCTGTAACGCACGTTGTCTGGTTTAAGATCGACAAATCAGTTTACTTTCTCACTCACGGCAGCACAAACACAGTAGTCCCGAGCGGGACAAACACAAAATAGTCAAGCGTGGTGAACACAACTAACAGGCAGCAAACAGGCAGCAGCGGAGCGTTAACTGCAGCATGACCGAAAGAAGCACAACCAGTTAGCCTCTGCTAGCCTCTCAGCTAACCCCGGCTCTCTGTTTAGATCCAAACGGAGCACCGAGTCCCGAATTGCTATTTAGGTTAAAGCGGAGAGAATCAGCGGGTCTGTCGGCCAGCTCAGTGAAGTGTAACCTGCGGAAAAAACACCGTGACCATCAAGGTAAAACAGGTCGGCGAAAACACGGCAGCTGGCTCTGAGTGGAGTGGCGGAGAGAACAGCAGAGATGACTCGGCGAAGACGCGCAGGGCAGAGCCGGTCCACGTTATCCCGAAGTAACTTCATTTCCTCTTTCTCCGGGGGAATTTGAGGACGCTGGTTGCAGCAGCGGTCTCTCTCGGGTCCAGGAATGTGTTCGGGTGAACACGGGCAAAGTCTCGTCTCGTCCGACGAGGGGAGTCTTCGATGAGGGGAAAACATGTTCGTGGGGTAGTCAAGCTAACTCACAGGGGAACAGGAGTTAACCCTAGCTCAGTGACATGGGAAAGACGTATATTTCGGGCGTGCTCGCTTATAAAGGGGTGGTGATGTCATGGCTGCGTCCTCAGGACGCTCCGCTGTGCAGGAGCGTCTCCGCCAATGAGGGACCGATGTTGACTGCTCCCTGCTGAGGTGTGAAAATCGCAAAGCATTCTTGGAAATGGAGTTTGCTCCACCCTCATGGCAGGTCCATTACAGTTTTAATACGGAGCTCCGGAGCTCCAGCCTTCCTGAGTTTTTCCCTCATATAGGCTATAGTTTTTCTTAATCATTACTACAATATATGATTAGATGTGTAATAGTCTCCTCAGCCAAGTTAGAAAAAATATGTGCATGTATGAACAACAGCAATTGCAGAAGATGACAGGCAAAAAGTAATCATGTTAAATAATCATGATCTCAATATTGAACAAAAATGATTGTGATTATAATTTTTGCCATAAACAAGCACCCCTAAAAACAGCTAATTGTGATTTACATACACACACACACACACACACACACACACACAGAGTTTAAATATGTATGTGATAAATTGTAAATATGTATGAAATGAATTGTTTTCTGTAAGAAACTCTTACTTGAACATTTTTCAGTGTGCTCCTAAAGTTATATGTATGCTCCTAATTTCTTTCATTTAGGAGCACATGCGCTCCTTGAAAAGAAGTAAGGATTGAACACTGCTGTCACATGTGTGAAAGCACTAAGTAACTGGAGTGTGGTGCAGTCCAAGGGCTTCTGTCACAGGCAGTAGATGTTTACTTTACCCATCCCCCCCCTCCCATTCTCTCTCTCTCCCTCACAGTTGGAAGGAAAGATTTCAAAGTGATCTTCTTGTGGAAAATCGTCATAAATCCCATAACTTTGGCCAAATCCTACATAAAAATATCATTTTTTTGTAGGAATTTTCGTCGCGAATCCATTGATACAGGTTTGAAAGTGGTCGGACTTATAGTTTAGACGCCAGATGCCCCAGTTTGGCACAAAGGCCATGCCCAGAATTTGCCTCCCCATTGGTTTACATTGTAAGGTGTAATGTCGCACTCCAACTTTCAGGGCTTACTAAATCTAAACCGTTCGAGTTATTACAAAGTTTTTAATAACTTTTGCTCAACACAGTGTGATAAGTCATGTATTCAAGTTTGAAGCCGATACCATTAACGCCCTAGGAGGAGATAGCGTTTATTCAAGGTCCAAAATTGGCAAAAAATCATACTTTGAAATGGACATTGCAGATTTCCTGTTGGATTTAGGTCAGGGGTGTCAGCGTATGATTTGTAGGTCTTGATGAGACGAATAATTGGGTTTTGGTTCGATCTCTCTACGACATTCCTACGGGCCGTGGCGGCCGTTTTAGATACATAGGTGGCGCTAGAGAGCACATTTTGGCACTTTGGGGTTTAATTTTTACATTTTATCAAATTTTTCACCATTCCTGATGTGCGTGCCAAATTTGGTGAGTTTTTGAGCATGTTTAGGGGGTCAAATTTAGAGTTAAAGTGGCGTAATAATAAAGAATAATAATAATAATAATAATAATTAAAGCTGCAAGCAGCGTTGAACGGGCCTTCGCGCCCATGCGCACATCGGCCGCGGCGCAGTCAGCTGAGATTCTGGGAACCAAGAAAACGTTTGGAGATGATCAGTGTGAGAGTCTTTTGACACACAATACTAACCACTTTCTCTCTGTGAGCGCACCCCTCTGTTTATCACAGGTAATTATAGATTATGAAATCAAAATATTGTTAACCTTAATCAATAATTCAGGCACCAACTGTAGGATCTGCAAGGAACACAGTTGATTATTTGCTATAATTATCAATTATCAATAATAATTAATTATAACAATTAACAGAATTATTAATATGAACTAACAAATACGAAGCACCATCCCGAAACTGGTACTAATAACCGAACAGGGTAATCTCATAAATGGGAGTTCACCTAGAATGTTAATATCTGCGAGATATCAACATTCAAGGGTGAACAAAGAAGGGTTGAATTCGAGCTCTGACTCCTTCAATCAGCCACTTTTCACAATATGTTACCAATAATGACTAAAGAACTTCTCTTTAAAGATATAACAGTGTTTATGAAACTTAGCAAAATTAACAAAGTTAACAAATGCTTCATTCAATAAATAGCTATTCTAAAATCTAATTCTACCAAACAAAACACAAACAGCTTTGCACAGGGTTGGACACTTGCAGGTTGGACACTTTTGTCCGACGTTATCTGACCATCAGATGTGCAAAACGATGTCGGTGCGTGTATCTTTGCGCACGTGAGTATGGTGTTAGTCACAAGAGAGGGAGGAGGGAGAGCGATCGTGAGAGAGAGAGAAGCGGTTCTTTTTCCACAGAGAGCGCACGTATGGACGGCAGTCTGTAACGCACGTTGTCTGGTTTAAGATCGACAAATCAGTTTACTTTCTCACTCACGGCAGCACAAACACAGTAGTCCCGAGCGGGACAAACACAAAATAGTCAAGCGTGGTGAACACAACTAACAGGCAGCAAACAGGCAGCAGCGGAGCGTTAACTGCAGCATGACCGAAAGAAGCACAACCAGTTCGCCTCTGCTAGCCTCTCAGCTAACCCCGGCTCTCTGTTTAGATCCAAACGGAGCACCGAGTCCCGATTTGTTATTTAGGTTAAAGCGGAGAACAGGCAGCAGCGGAGCGTTAATTGCAGCATGACCGAAAGAAGCACAACCAGTTAGCCTCTGCTAGCCTCTCAGCTAACCCCGGGTCTCTGTTTAGATCCAAACGGAGCACGGAGTCCCGAATTGCTATTTAGGTTAAAGCGGAGAGAATCAGCGGGTCTGTCGGCCAGCTGAGTGAAGTGAAACCTGCGGAAAAAACACCGTGACCATCAAGGTAAAACAGGTCGGCGAAAACACGGCAGCTGGCTCTGAGTGGAGTGGCGGAGAGAACAGCAGAGACAACTCGGCGAAGACGCGCAGGGTAGAGCCGGTCCACGTTATCCCGAAGTAACTTCATTTCCTCTTTCTCGGGGGAATTTGAGGACGATGGTTGCAGCAGCGGTCTCTCTCGGGTCCAGGAATGTGTTCGGGTGAACACGGGCAAAGTCTCGTCTCGTCCGACGAGGGGAGTCTTCGATGAGGGGAAAACATGTTCGTGGGGTAGTCAAGCTAACTCACACGGGAACAGGAGTTACCCCTAGCTCAGTGACATGGGAAAGACGTGTAGTTTGGGCGTGCTCGCTTATAAAGGGGTGGTGATGTCATGGCTGCGTCCTCAGGACGCTCCGCTGTGCAGGAGCGTCTCCGCCAATGAGGGACCGATGTTGACTGCTCCCTGCTGAAGTGTGAAAATCGAAAAGCATCCTTGGAAATGGAGTTTGCTCCACCCTCATGGCAGGTCCATTACAGTTTTAATACGGAGCTCCGGAACTCCAGCCTTCCTGAGTTTTTCCCTCATATAGGCTATAGTTTTTCTTAATCATTACTACAATATATGATTACATATGTAATAGTCTCCTCAGCTAAGTTAGAAAAAATATGTGCATGTATGAACAACAGCAATTGGAGAAGATGACAGTCAAAAAGTAATCATGTTAAATAATCATGATCTCAATATTGAACAAAAATGATTGTGATTATAATTTTTGCCATAATCAAGCACCCCTAAAAATAGCAAATTGTGATTTACACACACACACACACAGAGTTTAAATATGTATGTGATCAATTGTAAATATGTCTGTAATGAATTGTTTTCTTTAAGAAACTCTTACTTGAACATTTTTCAGTGTGCTCCTAAAGTTATATGTATGCTCCTAATTTCTTTCATTTAGGAGCACATGCGCTCCTTGAAAAGAAGTAAGGATTGAACACTGCTGTCACATGTGTGAAAGCACTAAGTAAGTGGAGTGTGGTGCAGTCCAAGGGCTTCTGTCACAGGCAGTAGATGTTTACTTTACCCATCCCCCCCCTCCCATTCTCTCTCTCTCCCTCACAGTTGGAAGGAAAGATTTCAAAGTGATCTTCTTGTGAAAAATCCTCATAAATCCCATAACTTTGGCCAAATCCTACATAAAAATATCATTTTTTTGTAGGAATTTTCGTCGCGAATCCATTGATACAGGTTTGAAAGTGGTGGGACTTATAGTTTAGACGCCAGATGCCCCAGTTTGGCACAAAGTCCATGCCCAGAATTTGCCTCCCCATTGGTTTACATTGTAAGGTGTAATGTCGCACTCCAACTTTCAGGGCTTACTAAATCTAAACCGTTCGAGTTATTACAAAGTTTTTAATAACTTTTGCTCAACACAGTGTGATAAGTCATGTATTAAAGTTTGAAGCCGATACCATTAACGCCCTAGGAGGAGATAGCGTTTATTCAAGGTCCAAAATTGGCAAAAAATCATACTTTGAAATGGACATTGCAGATTTCCTGTTGGATTTAGGTCAGGGGTGTCAGCGTATGATTTGTAGGTCTTGATGAGACGAATAATTGAGTTTTGGTTCGATCTCTCTACGACATTCCTACGGGCCGTGGCGGCCGTTTTAGATACATAGGTGGCGCTAGAGAGCACATTTTGGCACTTTGGGGTTTAATTTTTACATTTTATCAAATTTTTCACCATTCCTGATGGGCGTGCCAAATTTGGTGAGTTTTTGAGCATGTTTAGGGGGTCAAATTTAGAGTTAAAGTGGCGTAACAAGAAAGAATAATAATAATAAAGAAACAAACGGACGAAAAACAATAGGGTCTTCGCCCTTTGGGCTCAGGCCCTAATAATTAAAGCTGCAAGCAGCGTTGAACGGGCCTTCGCGCCCTTGCGCACGTCGGGCCGCGGCGCAGTCAGTTGAGCTTGTGGGAACCAAGAAAACGTTTGGAGATGATCAGTGTGAGAGTCTTTTGACACACAATACTAACTACTTTCTCTCCGTGAGCGCACCCCTCTGTTTATCACAGATAATTATGGCTTATGAAATTAAAATATTGTTAACCTTAATCAATAATTCAGGCACCAACTGTAGCATATATGAGGAACACAGTTGATTATTTGCCATAATTATCAATTATCTAAGATAAATTAACTAATTATAATAATTAATAGAATTATTAATATGAACTAACAAGCACGGAGCACCACCCGGAAACCAGGACCAATAACCGAACAAGGTAATCTCATAAATGGGATTTCACCTAGAATGTTAATATCTGCGAGATATCAACATTCAAGGGTGAACAAAGAAGGGTTGAATTCAAGCTCTGACTCCTTCAATCAGCCACTTCTCACAATATGTTACACACAATAATGACAAAAGAACTTCTCTTTAAAGATATAACATTGTTTATTAAACTTAGCAAAATTAACAAAGTTAACAAATACTTCATTCAATAAACAGCTATTCTAAAATCTAATTCTACCAAACAAAACACAAACAGCTTTGCACAGAGTTGGACACTTGCAGGGGAATGCGTGTATGTATGTATGTGTGTGTGTGTGTGTGTGTGTGTGTGTGTGTGTGTGTGTGTGTATATGTGTGTGTGTGTGTGTGTTAGTAGCAAGAGAGGAAGGAGGGAAAGCGATCGTGAGAGGGAGAGAAGCGGCTCTTTTGTCCACAGAGAGCGCACGTACGGACGGCAGTCTGTAACGTACGTTGTCTGGTTTCTGATCGACAAATCAGTTTACTTTCTCACTCACGGTGGCACAGAAGTAGCAGTTGTCCCGACCGGGAAAAACACAAAATAGTCTAGCGTGGTGAACACAACTAACAGGAAGCAAACTTAAAATACTCCTCAGAGTAAAGCAGAGAAAAATGGACTCGGCGGTCCGTCAACTCACACAACAAGAACAATAGCGATAAAGCTAAAAAGGCTAAATGCTAAACAACAGCAACTGATGCTGAAAAGAACACACAACTAACACTGCCTATGCCCAGACTTATGCCTCTTACTTGGTCGCTTCAGAAAGTGCGCAGGTTGTGTGTGTGTGTAGTCCGTCTTAATGTCCATCTTTGTTCTTGGCTCGGAGGCAGACGGTGCCGTTCTCGCACGTCGTCGAAAACAAGGCAGCTGGCTCTGAGTGGAGTGGCGGATAGAACAGCAGAGACGACTCGGCGAAGACGCGCAGGGCAGAGCCGGTCCACGTTATCCCGAAGTAACTTCATTTCCTCTTTCTCGGGGGAATTTGAGGACGCTGGTTGCAGCAGCGGTCTCTCTCGGGTCCAGGAATGTGTTCGGGTGAACACGGGCAAAGTCTCGTCTCGTCCGACGAGGGGAGTCTTCGATGAGGGGAAAACATGTTCGTGGGGTAGTCAAGCTAACTCACAGGGAAACAGGAGTTACCCCTAGCTCAGTGACATGGGAAAGACGTGTAGTTTGGGCGTGCTCGCTTATAAAGGGGTGGTGATGTCATGGCTGCGTCCTCAGGACGCTCCGCTGTGCAGGAGCGTCTCCGCCAATGAGGGACCGATGTTGACTGCTCCCTGCTGAGGTGTGAAAATCGCAAAGCATCCTTGGAAATGGAGTTTGCTCCACCCTCATGGCAGGTCCATTACAGTTTTAATACGGAGCTCCGGAACTCCAGCCTTCCTGAGTTTTTCCCTCATATAGGCTATAGTTTTTCTTAATCATTACTACAATATATGATTACATATGTAATAGTCTCCTCAGCCAAGTTAGAAAAAATATGTGCATGTATGAACAACAGCAATTGGAGAAGATGACAGTCAAAAAGTAATCATGTTAAATAATCATGATCTCAATATTGAACAAAAATGATTGTGATTATAATTTTTGCCATAATCAAGCACCCCTAAAAACAGCAAATTGTGATTTACGTACACACATACACACACACAAAGTTTAAATATGTATGTGATAAATTGTAAATATGTATGTAATGAATTGTTTTCTTTAAGAAACTCTTACTTGAACATTTTTCAGTGTGCTCCTAAAGTTATATGTATGCTCCTAATTTCTGTCATTTAGGAGCACATGTACTCCTTGAAAAAAAGTAATGATTGAACACTGCTGTCACTGCTGCAGTCCAAGGGCTTCTGTCACAGGCAGTAGATGTTTACTTTACCCATCCCCCCCCCTCCCATTCTCTCTCTCTCCCTCACAGTTGGAAGGAAAGATTTCAAAGTGATCTTCTTGTGAAAAATCCTCATAAATCCCATAAATTTGGCCAAATCCTACATAAAAATATCATTTTTTTGTAGGAATTTTCGTCGCGAATCCATTGATACAGGTTTGAAAGTGGTGGGACTTATAGTTTAGACGCCAGATGCCCCAGTTTGGCACAAAGTCCATGCCCAGAATTTGCCTCCCCATTGGTTTACATTGTAAGGTGTAATGTCGCACTCCAACTTTCAGGGCTTACTAAATCTAAACCGTTCGAGTTATTACAAAGTTTTTAATAACTTTTGCTCAACACAGTGTGATAAGTCATGTATTCAAGTTTGAAGCCGATACCATTAACGCCCTAGGAGGAGATAGCGTTTATTCAAGGTCCAAAATTGGCAAAAAATCATACTTTGAAATGGACATTGCAGATTTCCTGTTGGATTTAGGTCAGGGGTGTCAGCGTATGATTTGTAGGTCTTGATGAGACGAATAATTGGGTTTTGGTTCGATCTCTCTACGACATTCCTACGGGCCGTGGCGGCCGTTTTAGATACATAGGTGGCGCTAGAGAGCACATTTTGGCACTTTGGGGTTTAATTTTTACATTTTATCAAATTTTTCACCATTCCTGATGTGCGTGCCAAATTTGGTGAGTTTTTGAGCATGTTTAGGGGGTCAAATTTAGAGTTAAAGTGGCGTAACAAGAAAGAAAGAATAATAATAATAATAATAATAATAATAATAAAGAAATAAACACACGAAAAACAAGAGGGTCTTCGCCCTTTGGGCTCAGGCCCTAATTAAAGCTGCAAGCAGCGTTGGACGGGCCTTCGCGCCCTTGCGCACAGCGGGCCGCGGCGCAGTCAGTTGAGCTTGTGGGAACCAAGAAAACGTTTGGAGATGATCAGTGTGAGAGTCTTTTTACACACAATACTAACCAGTGTCTCTCTGTGAGCCCACCCCTCTGTTCACAGACAATTATGAATTATGAAATCAAAATATTGTTAACCTTAATCAATAATTCAGGTACCAACTGTAGGATCTGCGAAAAACACAGTTAATTATTTGCTATAATTATCAATGATCAATAATAATTAATTATAACAATTAACAGAATTATTAATATGAACTAACAGATACGAAGCACCACCCCGAAACCGGGACCAATAACCGAGCAAAATAGTCTCATAAATGGGAGTTCACCTAGAATGTTCATATCTGAGAGATAATCATTCAAGGGTGAACAAAGAAGGGTTGAATTCGAGCTCTGACTCCTTCAATCAGCCACTTTTCACAATATGTTACCAATAATGACTAAAGAACTTCTCTTTGAAGATATAACAGTGTTTATTAAACTTAGCAAAATTAACAAAGTTAACAAATGCTTCATTCAATAAATAGCTATTCAAAAATCTAATTCTACCAAACAAAACACAAACAGCTTTGCACAGGGTTGGACACTTGCAAGTTGGACACTTTTGTCCGACGTTATCTGACCATCAGATGTGCAAAACGATGTCAGCAGGCAGCAGCGGAGCGTTAACTGCAGCATGACCGAAAGAAGCACAACCAGTTAGCCTCTGCTAGCCTCTCAGCTAACCCCGGCTATCTGTTTAGATCCAAACGGAGCACCGAGTCCCGATTTGTTATTTAGGTTAAAGCGGAGAACAGGCAGCAAACAGGCAGCAGCGGAGCGTTAACTGCAGCATGACCGAAAGAAGCACAACCAGTTCGCCTCTGCTAGCCTCTCAGCTAACCCTGGCTCTCTGTTTAGATCCAAACGGAGCACTGAGTCCCGATTTGTTATTTAGGTTAAAGCGGAGAACAGGCAGCAGCGGAGCGTTAACTGCAGCATGACCGAAAGAAGCACAACCAGTTCGCCTCTGCTAGCCTCTCAGCTAACCCCGACTCTCTGTTTAGATCCAAACGAAGCACCAACTCCCGATTTGTTATTTAAGTTAAAGCGCAGAGAATCAGCGGATCTGTCGGCCAGCTGAGTGAAGTGAAACCTACGGAAAAAACACCGTGACCATCACGATAAAACAGTCCGTAGAGAACTACCGTGTTCAGCTGCACAGATAGGAAATCCCTCGGCTGACAGGATGTACCACTCGATGAGGAAAAATATTTTACCCTCGCCTTTTTGGTTGGCAACAACGGTTGGCAACCAGCATATTGGGTGCATTACTGCCACCCTCTTCCTGAGTTTTTCCCTCATATCAGCTATAGTCTTTCTTGATCATTAGTACAATATATGATCACATATGTAATAGTCCCCTCAGCCAAGTTAGAAAAAATATGTGCATGTATGAACAACAGCAATTGGAGAAGATGACAGTCAAAAAGTAATCATGTTAAATAATCATGATCTCAATATTGAAAAAAAATGATCGTGATTATATTTTTTGCCATAATCAAGCACCCCTAAAAACAGCAAATTGTGATTTACATACACACGCGCACACACACACACACACACATACACACACACAGAGTTTAAATATGTATGTGATCAATTGTAAATATGTTATAATGAATTGTTTTCTTTAAGAAACTCTTACTTGCACATTTTTCAGTGTGCTCCTAAAGTTATATATATGCTCCTAATTTCTTTCATTTAGGAGCACATGTACTCCTTGAAAAGAAGTAGGGATTGAACACTGCTGTCAGATATGTGGAAACACTAAGTGGAGTGTGGCCAGTCCAAGGGCTTCTGTCACAGGCAGTAGATGTTTACTTTACCCATCCCCCCCTCCCATTCTCTCTCTCTCCCTCACAGCTGCAGAGAAGGATATTAGTGTACTCTACTTGTGAAAAATCCTCATAAATCCCATAACTTTGGCCAAATTCTACATAAAAATCACATTTTTTTGTAGGAATTTTCGTTGCGAATCCATTGATACAGGTTTGAAAGTGGTGGGACTTATAGTTTAGACGCCAGATGCCCCAGTTTGGCACAAAGTCCATGCCCAGAATTTGCCTCCCCATTGGTTTACATTGTAAGGTGTAATGTCGCACTCCAACTTTCAGGGCTTACTAAATCTAAACCGTTCGAGTTATTACAAAGTTTTTAATAACTTTTGCTCAACACAGTGTGATAAGTCATGTATTAAAGTTTGAAGCCGATACCATTAACGCCCTAGGAGGAGATAGCGTTTATTCAAGGTCCAAAATTGGCAAAAAATCATACTTTGAAATTGACATTGCAGATTTCCTGTTGGATTTAGGTCAGGGGTGTCAGCGTATGATTTGTAGGTCTTGATGAGACGAATAATTGGGTTTTGGTTCGATCTCTCTACGACATTCCTACGGGCCGTGGTGGCCGTTTTAGATACATAGGTGGCGCTAGAGAGCACATTTTGGCACTTTGGGGTTTAATTTTTACATTTTATCAAATTTTTCACCATTCCTGATGTGCGTGCCAAATTTGGTGAGTTTTTGAGCATGTTTAGGGGGTCAAATTTAGAGTTAAAGTGGCGTAATAATAAAGAATAATAATAATAATAATAATAATAATAATAAGAAACAAACAAACACACGAAAAACAAGAGGGTCTTCGCCCTTTGGGCTCAGGCCCTAATAATAAGAAACAAACAAACACACGAAAAACAAGAGGGTCTTCGCCCTTTGGGCTCAGGCCCTAATTAAAGCTGCAAGCAGCGTTGGACGGGCCTTCGCGCCCTTGCGCACGGCGGGCGGCAGCGCAGTCAGCTAAGCTTCTGGGAACCAAGAAAACGTTTGGAGATGATCAGTGTGAGAGTCTTTTGACACATAATACTAACCAGTGTCTCTCTGTGAGCCCACCCCTCTGCTCACAGACAATTATGGATTATGAAATCAAAATATTGTTAACCTTAATCAATAATTCAGGCACCAACTGTAGGATCTGCAAGGAACACAGTTGATTATTTGCTATAATTATCAATTATCAATAATAAATAATTATAACAAATAACAGAATTATTAATATGAACTAACAAATACGAAGCACCATCCCGAAACCGGGACCAATAACCGAACAAGGTAATCTCATAAATGGGAGTTCACCTAGAATGTTAATATCTGAGAGATAATCATTCAAGGGTGAACAAAGAAGGGTTGAATTCGAGCTCTGACTCCTTCAATCAGCCACTTTTCACAATATGTTACCAATAATGACTAAAGAACTTCTCTTTAAAGATATAACAGTGTTAATTAAACTCAGCAAAATTAACAAAGTTAACAAATGCTTCATTCAATAAATAGCTATTCTAAAATCTAATTCTACCAAACAAAACACAAACAGCTTTGCACAGGGTTGGACACTTGCAGGTTGGACACTTTTGTCCGACGTTATCTGACCATCAGATGTGCAAAACGATGTCGGTGCGTGTATCTGTGCGCGCGTGAGTGTAGTGTTAGTCACAAGAGGGAGTAGGGAAAACGATCGTGAGAGAGAGAGAAGCGGTTCTTTTTCCACAGAGAGCGCAAGTACGGACAGCAGTCTGTAACGCACGTTGTCTGGTTTCAGATCGACAAATCAGTTTACTTTCTCACTCACGGCAGCACAAACACAGTAGTCCCGAGCGGGACAAACACAAAATAGTCTAGCGTGGTGAACACAACTAACAGGCAGCAAACAGGCAGCAGCGGAGCGTTAACTGCAGCATGACCGAAAGAAGCACAACCAGTTCGCCTCTGCTAGCCTCTCAGCTAACCCCGGCTCTCTGTTTAGATCCAAACGGAGCACCGAGTCCCGATTTGTTATTTAGGTTAAAGCGGAGAACAGGCAGCAAACAGGCAGCAGCGGAGCGTTAACTGCAGCATGACCGAAAGAAGCACAACCAGTTAGCCTCTGCTAGCCACTCAGCTAACCCCGGCTCTCTGTTTAGATCCAAACGGAGCACCGAGTCCCGATTTGTTATTTAGGTTAAAGCGGAGAACAGGCAGCAAACAGGCAGCAGCGGAGCGTTAACTGCAGCATGACCGAAAGAAGCACAACCAGTTAGCCTCTGCTAGCCACTCAGCTAACCCCGGCTCTCTGTTTAGATCCAAACGGAGCACCGAGTCCCGATTTGTTATTTAGGTTAAAGCCGAGAACAGGCAGCAGCGGAGCGTTAATTGCAGCATGACCGAAAGAAGCACAACCAGTTAGCCTCTGCTAGCCTCTCAGCTAACCCCGGCTCTCTGTTTAGATCCAAACGGAGCACCGAGTCCCGATTTGTTATTTAGGTTAAAGCGGAGAACAGGCAGCAAACAGGCAGCAGCGGAGCGTTAACTGCAGCATGACCGAAAGAAGCACAACCAGTTAGCCTCTGCTAGCCACTCAGCTAACCCCGGCTCTCTGTTTAGATCCAAACGGAGCACCGAGTCCCGATTTGTTATTTAGGTTAAAGCGGAGAACAGGCAGCAGCGGAGCGTTAATTGCAGCATGACCGAAAGAAGCACAACCAGTTAGCCTCTGCTAGCCTCTCAGCTAACCCCGGGTCTCTGTTTAGATCCAAACGGAGCACCGAGTCCCGAATTGCTATTTAGGTTAAAGCGGAGAGAATCAGCGGGTCTGTCGGCCAGCTGAGTGAAGTGAAACCTGCGGAAAAAAGGAATGTAAGTAACTTCATTTCCTCTTTCTCGGGGGAATTTGAGGACGCTGGTTGCAGCAGCGGTCTCTCTCGGCTCCAGGAATGTGTTCGGGTGAACACGGGAAAAGTCTCGTCTCGTCCGACGAGGGGAGTCTTCGATGAGGGGAAAACATGTTCGTGGGGTAGTCAAGCTAACTCACAGGGGAACAGGAGTTACCCCGAGCTCAGTGACATGGGAAAGACGTGTATTTCGGGCGTGCTCGCTTATAAAGGGGTGGTGATGTCATGGCTGTGCAGGAGCGTCTCCGCCAATGAGGGACCGATGTTGACTGCTCCCTGCTGAGGTGTGAAAATCGCAAAGCATCCTTGGAAATGGAGTAGATGTTTACTTTACCCATCCCCCCCCTCCCATTCTCTCTCTCTCCCTCACAGTTGGAAGGACAGATTTTAAACTGATCTTCTTGTGAAAAATCCTCATAAATCCCATAACTTTGACCAAATCCTACATAAAAATATCATTTTTTTGTAGGAATTTTCGTCGCGAATCCATTGATACAGGTTTGAAAGTGGTGGGACTTATAGTTTAGACGCCAGATGCCCCAGTTTGGCACAAAGTCCATGCCCAGAATTTGCCTCCCCATTGGTTTACATTGTAAGGTGTAATGTCGCACTCCAACTTTCAGGGCTTACTAAATCTAAACCGTTCGAGTTATTACAAAGTTTTTAATAACTTTTGCTCAACACAGTGTGATAAGTCATGTATTAAAGTTTGAAGCCGATACCATTAACGCCCTAGGAGGAGATAGCGTTTATTCAAGGTCCAAAATTGGCAAAAAATCATACTTTGAAATGGACATTGCGGATTTCCTGTTGGATTTAGGTCAGGGGTGTCAGCGTATGATTTGTAGGTCTTGATGAGACGAATAATTGGGTTTTGGTTCGATCTCTCTACGACATTCCTACGGGCCGTGGCAGCCGTTTTAGATACATAGGTGGCGCTAGAGAGCACATTTTGGCACTTTGGGGTTTAATTTTTACATTTTATCAAATTTTTCACCATTCCTGATGTGCGTGCCAAATTTGGTGAGTTTTTGAGCATGTTTAGGGGGTCAAATTTAGAGTTAAAGTGGCGTAACAAGAAAGAATAATAATAAAGAAACAAACGCACGAAAAACAATAGGGTCTTCGCCCTTTGGGCTCAGGCCCTAATAAGAAGAAAGAAACAAACACACGAAAAACAATAGGGTCTTCGCCCTTTGGGCTCAGGCCCTAATTAAAGCTGCAAGCAGCGTTGAACGGGCCTTCGCGCCCTTGCGCACAGCGGGCCGCGGCGCAGTCAGCTAAGCTTCTGGGAACCAAGAAAACGTTTGGAGATGATCAGTGTGAGAGTCTTTTGACACACAATGCTAACCAGTGTCTCTCTGTGAGCCCACCCCTCTGTTCACAGACAATTATGGATTACGAAATCAAAATATTGTTAACCTTAACAACCTTATCAACTTTCAAGGGTGAACAAAGAAGGGTTGAATTCAAGCTCTGACTCCTTCAATTAGCCACATCTCACAATATGTTACACACAATAATGACAAAAGAACTTCTCTTTAAAGATATAACATTGTTTATTAAACTTAGCAAAATTAACAAAGTTAACAAATACTTCATTCAATAAATAGCTATTCTAAAATCTAATTCTACCAAACAAAACACAAACAGCTTTGCACTGGGTTGGACACTTGCAGGCGAATGCGTATATGTATGTATGTATATATATGTGTGTGTGTGTGTGTGTGTGTGTGTGTGTGTGTGTGTGTGTTAGTAGCAGCGGCGCAGTCAGTTGAGCTTGTGGGAACCAAGAAAACGTGTGGAGATGATCAGTGTGAGAGTCTTTTGACACACAATACTAACCAGTGTCTCTCTGTGAGCCCACCCCTCTGTTCACAGACAATTATGAATTATGAAATCAAAATATTGTTAACCTTAATCAATAATTCAGGTACCAACTGTAGGGTCTGCGAAGAACACAGTTAATTATTTGCTATAATTATCAATTATCAATAATAATTAATTATAACAATTAACAGAATTATTAATATGAACTAACAGATACGAAGCACCACCCCGAAACCGGGACCAGTAACCGAGCAAGGTAGTCTCATAAATGGGAGTTCTCCTAGAATGTTAATATCTGAGAGATAATCATTCAAGGGTGAACAAAGAAGGGTTGAATTCGAGCTCTGACTCCTTCAATCAGCCACTTTTCACAATATGTTACCAATAATGACTAAAGAACTTCTCTTTAAAGATATAACAGTGTTTATGAAACTTAGCAAAATTAACAAAGTTAACAAATGCTTCACTCAATAAATAGCTATTCTAAAATCTAATTCTACCAAACAAAACACAAACAGCTTTGCACAGAGTTGGACACTTGCAGGGGAATGCGTGTATGTATGTATGTATATATATGTGTGTGTGTGTGTGTGTTAATAGCAAGAGAGGAAGGAGGGAAAGCGATCGTGAGAGAGAGAGAAGCGGTTCTTTTTCCACAGAGAGCGCACGTATGGACGGCAGTCTGTAACGCACGTTGTCTGGTTTAAGATCGACAAATCAGTTTACTTTCTCACTCACGGCAGCACAAACACAGTAGTCCCGAGCGGGACAAACACAAAATAGTCTAGCGTGGTGAACACAACTAACAGGCAGCAAACAGGCAGCAGCGGAGCGTTAACTGCAGCATGACCGAAAGAAGCACAACCAGTTCGCCTCTGCTAGCCTCTCAGCTAACCCCGGCTCTCTGTTTAGATCCAAACGGAGCACCGAGTCCCGAATTGCTATTTAGGTTAAAGCGGAGAGAATCAGCGGGTCTGTCGGCCAGCTGAGTGAAGTGAAACCTGCGGAAAAAACACCGTGACCATCACGGTAAGTTAACAAATACTTCATTCAATAAACAGCTATTCTAAAATCTAATTCTACCAAACAAAACACAAACAGCTTTGCACAGAGTTGGACACTTGCAGGGGAATGCGTGTGTGTGTGTGTGTGTGTGTGTGTGTGTGTGTGTGTTAGTAGCAAGAGAGGAAGGAGGGAAAGCGATCGTGAGAGGGAGAGAAGCGGCTCTTTTGACCACAGAGAGCGCACGTACGGACGGCAGTCTGTAACATACGTTGTCTGGTTTCTGATCGACAAATCAATTTACTTTCTCACTCACGGTGGCACAAAAGTAGCAGTTGTCCCGACCGGGAAAAACACAAAATAGTCTAGCGTGGTGAACACAACTAACAGGCAGCAAACTTAAAATACTCCTCAGAGTAAAGCAGAGAAAAATGGACTCGGCGGTCCGTCAACTCACACAACAAGAACAACAGCAATAAAGCTAAAAAGGCTAAATGCTAAACAACAGCAACTGATGCTGAAAAGAACACACAACTAACACTGCCTATGCCCAGACTTATGCCTCTTACTTGGTCGCTTCAGAAAGTGCGCAGGTTGTGTGTGTGTGTGTGTGTGTAGTCCGTCTTAATGTCCATCTTTGTTCTTGGCTCGGAGGCAGACGGTGCCGTTCTCGCACGTCGTCGAAAACACGGCAGCTGGCTCTGAGTGGAATGGCGGAGAGAACAGCAGAGACAACTCGGCGAAGACGCGCAGGGCAGAGCCGGTCCACGTTATCCCGAAGTAACTTCATTTCCTCTTTCTCGGGGGAATTTGAGGACGCTGGTTGCAGCAGCGGTCTCTCTCGGGTCCAGGAATGTGTTCGGGTGAACACGGGCAAAGTCTCGTCTCGTCCGACGAGGGGAGCCTTCGATGAGGGGAAAACATGTTCGTGGGGTAGTCAAGCTAACTCACAGGGGAACAGGAGTTACCCCTAGCTCAGTGACATGGGAAAGACGTGTAGTTTGGGCGTGCTCGCTTATAAAGGGGTGGTGATGTCATGGCTGCGTCCTCAGGACGCTCCGCTGTGCAGGAGCGTCTCCGCCAATGAGGGACCGATGTTGACTGCTCCCTGCTGAAGTGTGAAAATCGCAAAGCATCCTTGGAAATGGAGTTTGCTCCACCCTCATGGCAGGTCCATTACAGTTTTAATACGGAGCTCCGGAACTCCAGCCTTCCTGAGTTTTTCCCTCATATAGGCTATAGTTTTTCTTAATCATTACTACAATATATGATTACATATGTAATAGTCTCCTCAGCCAAGTTAGAAAAAGTATGTGCATGTATGAACAACAGCAATTGGAGAAGATGACAGTCAAAAAGTAATCATGTTAAATAATCATGATCTCAATATTGAACAAAAATGATTGTGATTATAATTTTTGCCATAATCAAGCACCCCTAAAAACAGCAAATTGTGATTTACATACACATACACACACACACACACACACACACACACACAGTTTAAATATGTATGTGATAAATTGTAAATATGTATGTAATGAATTGTTTTCTTTAAGAAACTCTTACTTGAACATTTTTCAGTGTGCTCCTAAAGTTATATGTATGCTCCTAATTTCTGTCATTTAGGAGCACATGTACTCCTTGAAAAAAAGTAAGGATTGAACACTGCTGTCAGATATGTAGAAGCATTAAGTAACTGGAGTGTAGTGCAGTCTAAGGGCTTCTGTCACAGGCAGTAGATGTTTACTTTACCCATCCCCCCCCTCCCATTCTCTCTCTCTCCCTCACAGCTGCAGAGAAGATTTTAGTGTACTCTACTTGTGAAATATGCTCATAAATCCCATAACTTTGGCCAAATCCTACATAAAAATATCATTTTTTTGTAGGAATTTTCGTCGCGAATCCATTGATACAGGTTTGAAAGTGGTCGGACTTATAGTTTAGACGCCAGATGCCCCAGTTTGGCACAAAGGCCATGCCCAGAATTTGCCTCCCCATTGGTTTACATTGTAAGGTGTAATGTCGCACTCCAACTTTCAGGGCTTACTAAATCTAAACCGTTCGAGTTATTACAAAGTTTTTAATAACTTTTGCTCAACACAGTGTGATAAGTCATGTATTCAAGTTTGAAGCCGATACCATTAACGCCCTAGGAGGAGATAGCGTTTATTCAAGGTCCAAAATTGGCAAAAAATCATACTTTGAAATGGACATTGCAGATTTCCTGTTGGATTTAGGTCAGGGGTGTCAGCGTATGATTTGTAGGTCTTGATGAGACGAATAATTGGATTTTGGTTCGATCTCTCTACGACATTCCTACGGGCCGTGGCGGCCGTTTTAGATACATAGGTGGCGCTAGAGAGCACATTTTGGCACTTTGGGGTTTAATTTTTACATTTTATCAAATTTTTCACCATTCCTGATGTGCGTGCCAAATTTGGTGAGTTTTTGAGCATGTTTAGGGGGTCAAATTTAGAGTTAAAGTCGCGTAACAAGAAAGAAAGAATAATTAAAGCTGCAAGCAGCGTTGAACGGGCCTTCGCGCCCTTGCGCACGTCGGGCCGCGGCGCAGTCAGTTGAGCTTGTGGGAACCAAGAAAACGTTTGGAGATGATCAGTGTGAGAGTCTTTTGACACACAATACTAACTACTTTCTCTCCGTGAGCGCACCCCTCTGTTTATCACAGATAATTATGGCTTATGAAATTAAAATATTGTTAACCTTAATCAATAATTCAGGCACCAACTGTAGCATATATGAGGAACACAGTTGATTATTTGCCATAATTATCAATTATCTAAGATAAATTAACTAATTATAATAATTAATAGAATTATTAATATGAACTAACAAGCACGGAGCACCACCCGGAAACCAGGACCAATAACCGAACAAGGTAATCTCATAAATGGGATTTCACCTAGAATGTTAATATCTGCGAGATATCAACATTCAAGGGTGAACAAAGAAGGGTTGAATTCAAGCTCTGACTCCTTCAATCAGCCACTTCTCACAATATGTTACACACAATAATGACAAAAGAACTTCTCTTTAAAGATATAACATTGTTTATTAAACTTAGCAAAATTAACAAAGTTAACAAATACTTCATTCAATAAACAGCTATTCTAAAATCTAATTCTACCAAACAAAACACAAACAGCTTTGCACAGAGTTGGACACTTGCAGGGGAATGCGTGTATGTATGTATGTGTGTGTGTGTGTGTGTGTGTGTGTGTGTGTGTGTGTATGTGTGTGTGTGTGTGTGTTAGTAGCAAGAGAGGAAGGAGGGAAAGCGATCGTGAGAGGGAGAGAAGCGGCTCTTTTGTCCACAGAGAGCGCACGTACGGACGGCAGTCTGTAACGTACGTTGTCTGGTTTCTGATCGACAAATCAGTTTACTTTCTCACTCACGGTGGCACAGAAGTAGCAGTTGTCCCGACCGGGAAAAACACAAAATAGTCTAGCGTGGTGAACACAACTAACAGGAAGCAAACTTAAAATACTCCTCAGAGTAAAGCAGAGAAAAATGGACTCGGCGGTCCGTCAACTCACACAACAAGAACAATAGCGATAAAGCTAAAAAGGCTAAATGCTAAACAACAGCAACTGATGCTGAAAAGAACACACAACTAACACTGCCTATGCCCAGACTTATGCCTCTTACTTGGTCGCTTCAGAAAGTGCGCAGGTTGTGTGTGTGTGTAGTCCGTCTTAATGTCCATCTTTGTTCTTGGCTCGGAGGCAGACGGTGCCGTTCTCGCACGTCGTCGAAAACAAGGCAGCTGGCTCTGAGTGGAGTGGCGGATAGAACAGCAGAGACGACTCGGCGAAGACGCGCAGGGCAGAGCCGGTCCACGTTATCCCGAAGTAACTTCATTTCCTCTTTCTCGGGGGAATTTGAGGACGCTGGTTGCAGCAGCGGTCTCTCTCGGGTCCAGGAATGTGTTCGGGTGAACACGGGCAAAGTCTCGTCTCGTCCGACGAGGGGAGTCTTCGATGAGGGGAAAACATGTTCGTGGGGTAGTCAAGCTAACTCACAGGGAAACAGGAGTTACCCCTAGCTCAGTGACATGGGAAAGACGTGTAGTTTGGGCGTGCTCGCTTATAAAGGGGTGGTGATGTCATGGCTGCGTCCTCAGGACGCTCCGCTGTGCAGGAGCGTCTCCGCCAATGAGGGACCGATGTTGACTGCTCCCTGCTGAGGTGTGAAAATCGCAAAGCATCCTTGGAAATGGAGTTTGCTCCACCCTCATGGCAGGTCCATTACAGTTTTAATACGGAGCTCCGGAACTCCAGCCTTCCTGAGTTTTTCCCTCATATAGGCTATAGTTTTTCTTAATCATTACTACAATATATGATTACATATGTAATAGTCTCCTCAGCCAAGTTAGAAAAAATATGTGCATGTATGAACAACAGCAATTGGAGAAGATGACAGTCAAAAAGTAATCATGTTAAATAATCATGATCTCAATATTGAACAAAAATGATTGTGATTATAATTTTTGCCATAATCAAGCACCCCTAAAAACAGCAAATTGTGATTTACGTACACACATACACACACACAAAGTTTAAATATGTATGTGATAAATTGTAAATATGTATGTAATGAATTGTTTTCTTTAAGAAACTCTTACTTGAACATTTTTCAGTGTGCTCCTAAAGTTATATGTATGCTCCTAATTTCTGTCATTTAGGAGCACATGTACTCCTTGAAAAAAAGTAATGATTGAACACTGCTGTCACTGCTGCAGTCCAAGGGCTTCTGTCACAGGCAGTAGATGTTTACTTTACCCATCCCCCCCCCTCCCATTCTCTCTCTCTCCCTCACAGTTGGAAGGAAAGATTTCAAAGTGATCTTCTTGTGAAAAATCCTCATAAATCCCATAAATTTGGCCAAATCCTACATAAAAATATCATTTTTTTGTAGGAATTTTCGTCGCGAATCCATTGATACAGGTTTGAAAGTGGTGGGACTTATAGTTTAGACGCCAGATGCCCCAGTTTGGCACAAAGTCCATGCCCAGAATTTGCCTCCCCATTGGTTTACATTGTAAGGTGTAATGTCGCACTCCAACTTTCAGGGCTTACTAAATCTAAACCGTTCGAGTTATTACAAAGTTTTTAATAACTTTTGCTCAACACAGTGTGATAAGTCATGTATTCAAGTTTGAAGCCGATACCATTAACGCCCTAGGAGGAGATAGCGTTTATTCAAGGTCCAAAATTGGCAAAAAATCATACTTTGAAATTGACATTGCAGATTTCCTGTTGGATTTAGGTCAGGGGTGTCAGCGTATGATTTGTAGGTCTTGATGAGACGAATAATTGGGTTTTGGTTCGATCTCTCTACGACATTCCTACGGGCCGTGGTGGCCGTTTTAGATACATAGGTGGCGCTAGAGAGCACATTTTGGCACTTTGGGGTTTAATTTTTACATTTTATCAAATTTTTCACCATTCCTGATGTGCGTGCCAAATTTGGTGAGTTTTTGAGCATGTTTAGGGGGTCAAATTTAGAGTTAAAGTGGCGTAATAATAAAGAATAATAATAATAATAATAATTAAAGCTGCAAGCAGCGTTGAACGGGCCTTCGCGCCCATGCGCACATCGGCCGCGGCGCACTCAGCTGAGCTTCTGGGAACCAAGAAAACGTTTGGAGATGATCAGTGTGAGAGTCTTTTGACACACAATACTAACCACTTTCTCTCCGTGAGCGCACCCCTCTGTTTATCACAGGTAATTATAGATTATGAAATCAAAATATTGTTAACCTTAATCAATAATTCAGGCACCAACTGTAGGATCTGCAAGGAACACAGTTGATTATTTGCTATAATTATCAATTATCAATAATAAATAATTATAACAATTAACAGATTTATTAATATGAACTAACAAATACGAAGCACCATCCCGAAACCAGGACTAATAACCGAACAGGGTAATCTCATAAATGGGAGTTCACCTAGAATGTTAATATCTGAGAGATATCAACATTCAAGGGTAAAAAGAACGGTTAAATTCGAGCTCTGACTCCTTCAATCAGCCACTTTTCACAATATGTTACCAATAATGACAAAAGAACTTCTCTTTAAAGATATAACAGTGTTTATGAAACTTAGCAAAATTAACAAAGTTAACAAATGCTTCATTCAATAAATAGCTATTCTAAAATCTAATTCTACCAAACAAAACACAAACAGCTTTGCACAGGGTTGGACACTTGCAGGGGAATGCGTGTATGTATGTATGTATGTATATATGTATGTGTGTGTGTGTGTGTGTGTGTGTGTGTGTGTGTGTGTGTGTGTGTGTGTTAGTAGCAAGAGAGGAAGGAGGGAAAGCGATCGTGAGAGGGAGAGAAGCGGCTCTTTTTCCACAGAGAGCGCACGTATGGACGGCAGTCTGTAACGCACGTTGTCTGGTTTCAGATCGACAAATCAGTTTACTTTCTCACTCACGGCAGCACAAACACAGTAGTCCCGAGCGGGACAAACACAAAATAGTCTAGCGTGGTGAACACAACTAACAGGCAGCAAACAGGCAGCAGCGGAGCGTTAACTGCAGCATGACCGAAAGAAGCACAACCAGTTAGCCTCTGCTAGCCTCTCAGCTAACCCCGGCTCTCTGTTTAGATCCAAACGGAGCACCGAGTCCCGATTTGTTATTTAGGTTAAAGCGGAGAACAGGCAGCAAACAGGCAGCAGCGGAGCGTTAACTGCAGCATGACCGAAAGAAGCACAACCAGTTCGCCTCTGCTAGCCTCTCAGCTAACCCCGGCTCTCTGTTTAGATCCAAACGGAGCACCGAGTCCCGATTTGTTATTTAGGTTAAAGCGGAGAACAGGCAGCAAACAGGCAGCAGCGGAGCGTTAATTGCAGCATGACCGAAAGAAGCACAACCAGTTAGCCTCTGCTAGCCTCTCAGCTAACCCCGGCTCTCTGTTTAGATCCAAACGGAGCACCGAGTCCCGAATTGCTATTTAGGTTAAAGCGGAGAGAATCAGCGGGTCTGTCGGCCAGCTGAGTGAAGTGAAACCTGCGGAAAAAACACCGTGACCATCAAGGTAAAACAGGTCGGCGAAAACACGGCAGCTGGCTCTGAGTGGAGTGGCGGAGAGAACAGCAGAGATGACTCGGCGAAGACGCGCAGGGCAGAGCCGGTCCACGTTATCCCGAAGTAACTTCATTTCCTCTTTCTCGGGGGGAATTTGAGGACGCTGGTTGCAGCAGCGGTCTCTCTCGGGTCCAGGAATGTGTTCGGGTGAACACGGGCAAAGTCTCGTCTCGTCCGACGAGGGGAGTCTTCGATGAGGGGAAAACATGTTCGTGGGGTAGTCAAGCTAACTCACAGGGAAACAGGAGTTACCCCTAGCTCAGTGACATGGGAAAGACGTATATTTCGGGCGTGCTCGCTTATAAAGGGGTGGTGATGTCATGGCTGCGTCCTCAGGACGCTCCGCTGTGCAGGAGCGTCTCCGCCAATGAGGGACCGATGTTGACTGCTCCCTGCTGAAGTGTGAAAATCGCAAAGCATCCTTGGAAATGGAGTTTGCTCCACCCTCATGGCAGGTCCATTACAGTTTTAATACGGAGCTCCGGAACTCCAGCCTTCCTGAGTTTTTCCCTCATATAGGCTATAGTTTTTCTTAATCATTACTACAATATATGATTACATATGTAATAGTCTCCTCAGCCAAGTTAGAAAAAATATGTGCATGTATGAACAACAGCAATTGGAGAAGATGACAGTCAAAAAGTGATCATGTTAAATAATCATGATCTCAATATTGAACAAAAATGATTGTGATTATAATTTTTACCATAATCAAGCACCCCTAAAAACAGCAAATTGTGATTTACATACACACACACACACACACACACACACAGAGTTTAAATATGTATGTGATAAATTGTAAATATGTATGAAATGAATTGTTTTCTGTAAGAAACTCTTACTTGAACATTTTTCAGTGTGCTCCTAAAGTTATATGTATGCTCCTAATTTCTTTCATTTAGGAGCACATGCGCTCCTTGAAAAGAAGTAAGGATTGAACACTGCTGTCACATGTGTGAAAGCACTAAGTAAGTGGAGTGTGGTGCAGTCCAAGGGCTTCTGTCACAGGCAGTAGATGTTTACTTTACCCATCCCCCCCCTCCCATTCTCTCTCTCTCCCTCACAGTTGGAAGGAAAGATTTCAAAGTGATCTTCTTGTGAAAAATCCTCATAAATCCCATAACTTTGGCCAAATCCTACATAAAAATATCATTTTTTTGTAGGAATTTTCGTCGCGAATCCATTGATACAGGTTTGGAAGTGGTCGGACTTACAGTTTAGACGCCAGATGCCCCAGTTTGGCACAAAGTCCATGCCCAGAATTTGCCTCCCCATTGGTTTACATTGTAAGGTGTAATGTCGCACTCCAACTTTCAGGGCTTACTAAATCTAAACCGTTCGAGTTATTACAAAGTTTTTAATAACTTTTGCTCAACACAGTGTGATAAGTCATGTATTAAAGTTTGAAGCCGATACCATTAACGCCCTAGGAGGAGATAGCGTTTATTCAAGGTCCAAAATTGGCAAAAAATCGTACTTTGAAATGGACATTGCAGATTTCCTGTTGGATTTAGGTCAGGGGTGTCAGCGTATGATTTGTAGGTCTTGATGAGACGAATAATTGAGTTTTGGTTCGATCTCTCTACGACATTCCTACGGGCCGTGGCGGCCGTTTTAGATACATAGGTGGCGCTAGAGAGCACATTTTGGCACTTTGGGGTTTAATTTTTACATTTTATCAAATTTTTCACCATTCCTGATGTGCGTGCCAAATTTGGTGAGTTTTTGAGCATGTTTAGGGGGTCAAATTTAGAGTTAAAGTGGCGTAACAAGAAAGAAAGAATAATAATAATAATAATAATAATAATAATAAAGAAATAAACACACGAAAAACAAGAGGGTCTTCGCCCTTTGGGCTCAGGCCCTAATTAAAGCTGCAAGCAGCGTTGGACGGGCCTTCGCGCCCTTGCGCACGTCAAGCCGCGGCGCAGTCAGTTGAGCTTGTGGGAACCAAGAAAACGTTTGGAGATGATCAGTGTGAGAGTCTTTTTACACACAATACTAACCAGTGTCTCTCTGTGAGCCCACCCCTCCGTTCACAGACAATTATGAATTATGAAATCAAAATATTGTTAACCTTAATCAATAATTCAGGTACCAACTGTAGGATCTGCGAAGAACACAGTTAATTATTTGCTATAATTATCAATTATCAATAATAATTAATTATAACAATTAACAGAGTTATTAATATGAACTAACAGATACGAAGCACCACCCCGAAACCGGGACCAATAACCGAGCAAGGTAGTCTCATAAATGGGAGTTCACCTAGAATGTTCATATCTGAGAGATAATCATTCAAGGGTGAACAAAGAAGGGTTGAATTCGAGCTCTGACTCCTTCAATCAGCCACTTTTCACAATATGTTACCAATAATGACTAAATAACTTCTCTTTAAAGATATAACAGTGTTTATTAAACTTAGCAAAATTAACAAAGTTAACAAATGCTTCACTCAATAAATAGCTATTCTAAAATCTAATTCTACCAAACAAAACACAAACAGCTTTGCACGGGGTTGGACACCTGCAGGTTGGACACTTTTGTCCGACGTTATCTGACCATCAGATGTGCAAAACGATGTCGGTGCGTGTATCTGTGCGCGCGTGAGTGTGGTGTTAGTCACAAGAGACGGAGGAGGGAAAGCGATCGTGAGAGAGAGAGAGAAGCGGTTCTTTTTCCACAGAGAGCGCACGTACGGACGGCAGTCTGTAACGCACGTTGTCTGGTTTCAGATCGACAAATCAGTTTACTTTTTCACTCACGGCAGCACAAACACAGTAGTCCCGAGCGGGACAAACACAAAATAGTCTAGCGTGGTGAACACAACTAACAGGCAGCAAACAGGCAGCAGCGGAGCGTTAACTGCAGCATGACCGAAAGAAGCACAACCAGTTCGCCTCTGCTAGCCTCTCAGCTAACCCTGGCTCTCTGTTTAGATCCAAACGGAGCACTGAGTCCCGATTTGTTATTTAGGTTAAAGCGGAGAACAGGCAGCAAACAGGCAGCAGCGGAGCGTTAACTGCAGCATGACCGAAAGAAGCACAACCAGTTCGCCTCTGCTAGCCTCTCAGCTAACCCTGGCTCTCTGTTTAGATCCAAACGGAGCACTGAGTCCCGATTTGTTATTTAGGTTAAAGCGGAGAACAGGCAGCAGCGGAGCGTTAATTGCAGCATGACCGAAAGAAGCACAACCAGTTCGCCTCTGCTAGCCTCTCAGCTAACCCCGGCTATCTGTTTAGATCCAAACGGAGCACCGAGTCCCGATTTGTTATTTAGGTTAAAGCGGAGAACAGGCAGCAAACAGGCAGCAGCGGAGCGTTAACTGCAGCATGACCGAAAGAAGCACAACCAGTTCGCCTCTGCTAGCCTCTCAGCTAACCCTGGCTCTCTGTTTAGATCCAAACGGAGCACTGAGTCCCGATTTGTTATTTAGGTTAAAGCGGAGAACAGGCAGCAGCGGAGCGTTAACTGCAGCATGACCGAAAGAAGCACAACCAGTTCGCCTCTGCTAGCCTCTCAGCTAACCCCGACTCTCTGTTTAGATCCAAACGAAGCACCAACTCCCGATTTGTTATTTAAGTTAAAGCGCAGAGAATCAGCGGATCTGTCGGCCAGCTGAGTGAAGTGAAACCTGCGGAAAAAACACCGTGACCATCACGGTAAAACAGTCCGTAGAGAACTACCGTGTTCAGCTGCACAGATAGGAAATCCCTCGGCTGACAGGATGTACCACTCGATGAGGAAAAATATTTTACCCTCGCCTTTTTGGTTGGCAACAACGGTTGGCAACCAGCATATTGGGTGCATTACTGCCACCCTCTCCCTGAGTTTTTCCCTCATATCAGCTATAGTCTTTCTTGATCATTAGTACAATATATGATCACATATGTAATAGTCCCCTCAGCCAAGTTAGAAAAAATATGTGCATGTATGAACAACAGCAATTGGAGAAGATGACAGTCAAAAAGTAATCATGTTAAATAATCATGATCTTAATATTGAAAAAAAATGATCGTGATTATATTTTTTGCCATAATCAAGCACCCCTAAAAACAGCAAATTGTGATTTACATACACACGCACACACACACACACACACACACACACACACACACAGAGTTTAAATATGTATGTGATCAATTGTAAATATGTTATAATGAATTGTTTTCTTTAAGAAACTCTTACTTGCACATTTTTCAGTGTGCTCCTAAAGTTATATATATGCTCCTAATTTCTTTCATTTAGGAGCACATGTACTCCTTGAAAAGAAGTAGGGATTGAACACTGCTGTCAGATATGTGGAAACACTAAGTGGAGTGTGGCCAGTCCAAGGGCTTCTGTCACAGGCAGTAGATGTTTACTTTACCCATCCCCCCCTCCCATTCTCTCTCTCTCCCTCACAGCTGCAGAGAAGGATATTAGTGTACTCTACTTGTGAAAAATCCTCATAAATCCCATAACTTTGGCCAAATCCTACATAAAAATATCATTTTTTTGTAGGAATTTTCGTCGCGAATCCATTGATACAGGTTTGAAAGTGGTGGGACTTATAGTTTAGACGCCAGATGCCCCAGTTTGGCACAAAGTCCATGCCCAGAATTTGCCTCCCCATTGGTTTACATTGTAAGGTGTAATGTCGCACTCCAACTTTCAGGGCTTACTAAATCTAAACCGTTCGAGTTATTACAAAGTTTTTAATAACTTTTGCTCAACACAGTGTGATAAGTCATGTATTAAAGTTTGAAGCCGATACCATTAACGCTCTAGGAGGAGATAGCGTTTATTCAAGGTCCAAAATTGGCAAAAAATGGTACTTTGAAATGGACATTGCACATTTCCTGTTGGATTTAGGTCAGGGGTGTCAGCGTATGATTTGTAGGTCTTGATGAGACGAATAATTGGGTTTTGGTTCGATCTCTCTACGACATTCCTACGGGCCGTGGTGGCCGTTTTAGATACATAGGTGGCGCTAGAGAGCACATTTTGGCACTTTGGGGTTTAATTTTTACATTTTATCAAATTTTTCACCATTCCTGATGTGCGTGCCAAATTTGGTGAGTTTTTGAGCATGTTTAGGGGGTCAAATTTACAGTTAAAGTGGCGTAATAATAAAGAATAATAATAATAATAATAATAATAATAATAAGAAACAAACAAACACACGAAAAACAAGAGGGTCTTCGCCCTTTGGGCTCAGGCCCTAATTAAAGCTGCAAGCAGCGTTGGACGGGCCTTCGCGCCCTTGCGCACGTCGGGCCGCGGCGCAGTCAGTTGAGCTTGTGGGAACCAAGAAAACGTTTGGAGATGATCAGTGTGAGAGTCTTTTGACACACAATACTAACTACTTTCTCTCCGTGAGCGCACGCCTCTGTTTATCACAGATAATTATGGCTTATGAAATTAAAATATTGTTAACCTTAATCAATAATTCAGGCACCAACTGTAGCATGTATGAGGAACACAGTTGATTATTTGCCATAATTATCAATTATCTAAGATAATTAACTAATTATAATAATTAATAGAATTATTAATATGAACTAACAAGCACGGAGCACCACCCGGAAACCAGGACCAATAACCGAACAAGGTAATCTCATAAATGGGATTTCACCTAGAATGCTAATATCTGCGAGATATCAACATTCAAGGGTGAACAAAGAAGGGTTGAATTCAAGCTCTGACTCCTTTAATCAGCCACTTCTCACAATATGTTACACACAATAATGACAAAAGAACTTCTCTTTAAAGATATAACATTGTTTATTAAACGTAGCAAAATTAACAAAGTTAACATATACTTCATTCAATAAACAGCTATTCTAAAATCTAATTCTACCAAACAAAACACAAACAGCTTTGCACAGAGTTGGACACTTGCAGGGGAATGCGTGTGTGTGTGTGTGTGTGTTAGTAGCAAGAGAGGAAGGAGGGAAAGCGATCGTGAGAGGGAGAGAAGCGGCTCTTTTGACCACAGAGAGCGCACGTACGGACGGCAGTCTGTAACGTACGTTGTCTGGTTTCTGATCTCACGGTGGCACAAAAGTAGCAGTTGTCCCGACCGGGAAAAACACAAAATAGTCTAGCGTGGTGAACACAACTAACAGGCAGCGAACTTAAAATACTCCTCACAGTAAAGCAGAGAAAAATGGACTCGGCGGTCCGTCAACTCACACAACAAGAACAACAGCAATAAAGCTAAAAAGGCTAAATGCTAAACAACAGCAACTGATGCTGAAAAGAACACACAACTAACACTGCCTATGCCCAGACTTATGCCTCTTACTTGGTCGCTTCAGAAAGTGCGCAGGTTGTGTGTGTGTGTAGTCCGTCTTAATGTCCATCTTTGTTCTTGGCTCGGAGGCAGACGGTGCCGTTCTCGCACGTCGTCGAAAACAAGGCAGCTGGCTCTGAGTGGAGTGGCGGAGAGAACAGCAGAGACAACTCGGCGAAGACGCGCAGGGCAGAGCCGGTCCACGTTATCGCGAAGTAACTTCATTTCCTCTTTCTCGGGGGAATTTGAGGACGCTGGTTGCAGCAGCGGTCTCTCTCGGGTCCAGGAATGTGTTCGGGTGAACACGGGCAAAGTCTCGTCTCGTCCGACGAGGGGAGTCTTCGATGAGGGGAAAACATGTTCGTGGGGTAGTCAAGCTAACTCACAGGGGAACAGGAGTTACCCCTAGCTCAGTGACATGGGAAAGACGTGTAGTTTGGGCGTGCTCGCTTATAAAGGGGTGGTGATGTCATGGCTGCGTCCTCAGGACGCTCCGCTGTGCAGGAGAGTCTCCGCCAATGAGGGACCGATGTTGACTGCTCCCTGCTGAGGTGTGAAAATCGCAAAGCATCCTTGGAAATGGAGTTTGCTCCACCCTCATGGCAGGTCCATTACAGTTTTAATACGGAGCTCCGGAACTCCAGCCTTCCTGAGTTTTTCCCTCATATAGGCTATAGTTTTTCTTAATCATTACTACAATATATGATTACATATGTAATAGTCTCCTCAGCCAAGTTAGAAAAAGTATGTGCATGTATGAACAACAGCAATTGGAGAAGATGACAGTCAAAAAGTAATCATGTTAAATAATCATGATCTCAATATTGAACAAAAATGATTGTGATTATAATTTTTGCCATAATCAAGCACCCCTAAAAACAGCAAATTGTGATTTACATACACATACACACACACACACACACACACACACACACACACACACACACAGTTTAAATATGTATGTGATAAATTGTAAATATGTATGTAATGAATTGTTTTATTTAAGAAACTCTTACTTGAACATTTTTCAGTGTGCTCCTAAAGTTATATGTATGCTCCTAATTTCTGTCATTTAGGAGCACATGTACTCCTTGAAAAGAAGTAAGGATTGAACACTGCTGTCACTGCTGCAGTCCAAGGGCTTCTGTCACAGACAGTAGATGTTTACTTTACCCATCCCCCCCCTCCCATTCTCTCTCTCTCCCTCACAGCTGCAGAGAAGATTTTAGTGTACTCTACTTGTGAAATATGCTCATAAATCCCATAACTTTGGCCAAATCCTACATAAAAATATCATTTTTTTGTAGGAATTTTCGTCGCGAATCCATTGATACAGGTTTGAAAGTGGTGGGACTTATAGTTTAGACGCCAGATGCCCCAGTTTGGCACAAAGTCCATGCCCAGAATTTGCCTCCCCATTGGTTTACATTGTAAGGTGTAATGTCGCACTCCAACTTTCAGGGCTTACTAAATCTAAACCGTTCGAGTTATTACAAAGTTTTTAATAACTTTTGCTCAACACAGTGTGATAAGTCATGTATTAAAGTTTGAAGCCGATACCATTAACGCCCTAGGAGGAGATAGCGTTTATTCAAGGTCCAAAATTGGCAAAAAATCATACTTTGAAATGGACATTGCAGATTTCCTGTTGGATTTAGGTCAGGGGTGTCAGCGTATGATTTGTAGGTCTTGATGAGACGAATAATTGGGTTTTGGTTCGATCTCTCTACGACATTCCTATGGGCCGTGGTGGCCGTTTTAGATACATAGGTGGCGCTAGAGAGCACATTTTGGCACTTTGGGGTTTAATTTTTACATTTTATCAAATTTTTCACCATTCCTGATGTGCGTGCCAAATTTGGTGAGTTTTTGAGCATGTTTAGGGGGTCAAATTTAGAGTTAAAGTGGCGTAATAATAAAGAATAATAATAATAATAATAATAATAATAAGAAACAAACAAACACACGAAAAACAAGAGGGTCTTCGCCCTTTGGGCTCAGGCCCTAATAATTAAAGCTGCAAGCAGCGTTGGACGGGCCTTCGCGCCCTTGCGCACGTCGGGCCGCGGCGCAGTCAGTTGAGCTTGTGGGAACCAAGAAAACGTTTGGAGATGATTAGTGTGAGAGTCTTTTGACACACAATACTAACCAGTGTCTCTCTGTGAGCCCACCCCTCTGTTCACAGACAATTATGAATTATGAAATCAAAATATTGTTAACCTTAATCAACAATTCAGGTACCAACTGTAGGATCTGCGAAGAACACAATTAATTATATGCTATAATTATCAATTATCAATAATAATTAACTATAACAATTAACAGAATTATTAATATGAACTAACAAGCACAGAGCACCACCCGGAAACCAGGACCAATAACCGAACAAGGTAATCTCATAAATGGGAGTTCACCTAGAATGTTAATATCTGCGAGATATCAACATTCAAGGGTGAACAAAGAAGGGTTGAATTCGAGCTCTGACTCCTTCAATCAGCCACTTCTCACAATATGTTACACACAATAATGACAAAATAACTTCTCTTTAAAGATATAACATTGTTTATTAAACTTAGCAAAATTAACAAAGTTAACAAATACTTCATTCAATAAACAGCTATTCTAAAATCTAATTCTACCAAACAAAACACAAACAGCTTTGCACAGAGTTGGACACTTGCAGGGGAATGCGTGTATGTATGTATGTATGTGTGTGTGTGTGTGTGTGCGTGTGTGTTAGTAGCAAGAGAGGAAGGAGGGAAAGCGATCGTGAGAGGGAGAGAAGCGGCTCTTTTTCCACAGAGAGCGCACGTACGGACGGCAGTCTGTAACGCACGTTGTCTGGTTTCTGATCGACAAATCAATTTACTTTCTCACTCACGGTGGCACAAAAGTAGCAGGTGTCCCGACCGGGAAAAACACAAAATAGTCTAGCGCGGTGAACACAACTAACAGGAAGCAAACTTAAAATACTCCTCAGAGTAAAGCAGAGAAAAATGGACTCGGCGGTCCGTCAACTCACACAACAAGAAAAATAGCAATAAAGCTAAAAAGGCTAAATGCTAAACAACAGCAACTGATGTTGAAAAGAACACACAACTAACACTGCCTATGCCCAGACTTATGCCTCTTACTTGGTCGCTTCAGAAAGTGCGCAGGTTGTGTGTGTGTGTAGTCCGTCTTAATGTCCATCTTTGTTCTTGGCTCGGAGGCAGACAGTGCCGTTCTCGCACGTCGGCGAAAACACGGCAGCTGGCTCTGAGTGGAATGGCGGAGAGAACAGCAGAGACAACTCGGCGAAGACGCGCAGGGCAGAGCCGGTCCACGTTATCCCGAAGTAACTTCATTTCTTCTTTCTCGGGGGAATTTGAGGACGCTGGTTGCAGCAGCGGTCTCTCTCGGATCCAGGAATGTGTTCGGGTGAACACGGGCAAAGTCTCGTCTCGTCCGACGAGGGGAGTCTTCGATGAGGGGAAAACATGTTCGTGGGGTAGTTAAGCTAACTCACAGGGGAACAGGAGTTACCCCTAGCTCAGTGACATGGGAAAGACGTGTAGTTTGGGCGTGCTCGCTTATAAAGGGGTGGTGATGTCATGGCTGTGTCCTCGAGACGCTCCGCTGTACAGGAGCGTCTCCGCCAATGAGGGACCAATGTGGACTGCTCCCTGCTGAGGTGTGAAAATCGCAAAGCATCCTTGGAAATGGAGTTTGCTCCACCCTCTGTCACAGGCAGTAGATGTTTACTTTACCCATCCCCCCCCTCCCATTCTCTCTCTCTCCCTCACAGTTGGAAGGAAAGATTTCAAAGTGATCTTCTTGTGGAAAATCGTCATAAATCCCATAACTTTGGCCAAATCCTACATAAAAATATCATTTTTTTGTAGGAATTTTCGTCGCGAATCCATTGATACAGGTTTGAAAGTGGTCGGACTTATAGTTTAGACGCCAGATGCCCCAGTTTGGCACAAAGGCCATGCCCAGAATTTGCCTCCCCATTGGTTTACATTGTAAAGTGTAATGTCGCACTCCAACTTTCAGGGCTTACTAAATCTAAACCGTTCGAGTTATTACAAAGTTTTTAATAACTTTTGCTCAACACAGTGTGATAAGTCATGTATTCAAGTTTGAAGCCGATACCATTAACGCCCTAGGAGGAGATAGCGTTTATTCAAGGTCCAAAATTGGCAAAAAATCATACTTTGAAATGGACATTGCAGATTTCCTGTTGGATTTAGGTCAGGGGTGTCAGCGTATGATTTGTAGGTCTTGATGAGACGAATAATTGGGTTTTGGTTCGATCTCTCTACGACATTCCTACGGGCCGTGGCGGCCGTTTTAGATACATAGGTGGCGCTAGAGAGCACATTTTGGCACTTTGGGGTTTAATTTTTACATTTTATCAAATTTTTCACCATTCCTGATGTGCGTGCCAAATTTGGTGAGTTTTTGAGCATGTTTAGGGGGTCAAATTTAGAGTTAAAGTGGCGTAATAATAAAGAATAATAATAATAATAATAATAATAAGAAGAAACAAACAAACACACGAAAAACAAGAGGGTCTTCGCCCTTTGGGCTCAGGCCCTAATAATAATAATAATAAGAAACAAACAAACACACGAAAAACAAGAGGGTCTTCGCCCTTTGGGCTCAGGCCCTAATTAAAGCTGCAAGCAGCGTTGAACGGGCCTTCGCGCCCTTGCGCACAGCGGGCCGCGGCGCAGTCAGTTGAGCTTGTGGGAACCAAGAAAGCGTTTGGAGATGATCAGTGTGAGAGTCTTTTTACACACAATACTAACCAGTGTCTCTCTGTGAGCCCACCCCTCCGTTCACAGACAATTATGAATTATGACATCAAAATATTGTTAACCTTAATCAGTAATTCAGGTACCAACTGTAGGAATCTGCGAAGAACACAGTTAATTATTTGCTATAATTATCAATTATCAATAATAATTAATTATAACAATTAACAGAATTATTAATATGAACTAACAGATACGAAGCACCACCCCGAAACCGGGGCCAATAACCGAGCAAGGTAGTCTCATAAATGGGAGTTCACCTAGAATGTTAATATCTGAGAGATAATCAGTCAAGGGTGAACAAAGAGGGGTTGAATTTGAGCTCTGACTCCTTCAATCAGCCACTTTTCACAATATGTTACCAATAATGACTAAAGAACTTCTCTTTAAAGATATAACAGTGTTTATGAAACTTAGCAAAATTAACAAAGTTAACAAATGCTTCATTCAATAAATAGCTATTCTAAAATCTAATTCTACCAAACAAAACACAAACAGCTTTGCACAGGGTTGGACACTTGCAGGTTGGACACTTTTGTCCGACGTTATCTGACCATCAGATGTGCAAAACGATGTCGGTGCGTGTATCTGTGCGCGCGTGAGTATGGTGTTAGTCACAAGAGAGGGAGGAGGGAAAGCGATCGTGAGAGAGAGAGAAGCGGTTCTTTTTCCACAGAGAGCGCACGTACGGACGGCAGTCTGTAACGCACGTTGTCTGTTTTAAGATCGACAAATCAGTTTACTTTCTCACTCACGGCAGCACAAACACAGTAGTCCCGAGCGGGACAAACACAAAATAGTCAAGCGTGGTGAACACAACTAACAGGCAGCAAACAGGCAGCAGCGGAGCGTTAACTGCAGCATGACCGAAAGAAGCACAACCAGTTAGCCTCTGCTAGCCTCTCAGCTAACCCCGGCTCTTTGTTTAGATCCAAACGGAGCACCGAGTCCCGATTTGTTATTTAGGTTAAAGCGGAGAACAGGCAGCAGCGGAGCGTTAATTGCAGCATGACCGAAAGAAGCACAACCAGTTAGCCTCTGCTAGCCTCTCAGCTAACCCCGGCTCTCTGTTTAGATCCAAACGGAGCACCGAGTCCCGAATTGCTATTTAGGTTAAAGCGGAGAGAATCAGCGGGTCTGTCGGCCAGCTCAGTGAAGTGAAACCTGCGGAAAAAACACCGTGACCATCAAGGTAAAACAGGTCGGCGAAAACACGGCAGCTGGCTCTGAGTGGAGTGGCGGAGAGAACAGCAGAGATGACTCGGCGAAGACGCGCAGGGCAGAGCCGGTCCACGTTATCCCGAAGTAACTTCATTTCCTCTTTCTCGGGGGAATTTGAGGACGCTGGTTGCAGCAGCGGTCTCTCTCGGGTCCAGGAATGTGTTCGGGTGAACACGGGCAAAGTCTCGTCTCGTCCGACGAGGGGAGTCTTCGATGAGGGGAAAACATGTTCGTGGGGTAGTCAAGCTAACTCACAGGGAAACAGGAGTTACTCCTAGCTCAGTGACATGGGAAAGACGTATATTTCGGGCGTGCTCGCTTATAAAGGGGTGGTGATGTCATGGCTGCGTCCTCAGGACGCTCCGCTGTGCAGGAGCGTCTCCGCCAATGAGGGACCGATGTTGACTGCTCCCTGCTGAAGTGTGAAAATCGCAAAGCATCCTTGGAAATGGAGTTTGCTCCACCCTCATGGCAGGTCCATTACAGTTTTAATACGGAGCTCCGGAACTCCAGCCTTCCTGAGTTTTTCCCTCATATAGGCTATAGTTTTTCTTAATCATTACTACAATATATGATTACATATGTAATAGTCTCCTCAGCCAAGTTAGAAAAAATATGTGCATGTATGAACAACAGCAATTGGAGAAGATGACAGTCAAAAAGTGATCATGTTAAATAATCATGATCTCAGTATTGAACAAAAATGATTGTGATTATAATTTTTACCATAATCAAGCACCCCTAAAAACAGCAAATTGTGATTTACATACACACACACACACACACACACACACACACACACACAAAGAGTTTAAATATGTATGTGATCAATTGTAAATATGTATGTAATGAATTGTTTTCTTTAAGAAACTCTTACTTGAACATTTTTCAGTGTGCTCCTAAAGTTATATGTATGCTCCTAATTTCTGTCGTTTAGGAGCACATGTACTCCTTGAAAAAAAGTAAGGATTGAACACTGCTGTCAGATATGTAGAAGCATTAAGTAGCTGGAGTGTGGTGCAGTCCAAGGGCTTCTGTCACAGGCAGTAGATGTTTACTTTACCCATCCCCCCCCTCCCATTCTCTCTCTCTCCCTCACAGTTGGAAGGAAAGATTTCAAAGTGATCTTCTTGTGAAAAATCCTCATAAATCCCATAACTTTAGCCAAATCCTACATAAAAATATCATTTTTTTGTAGGAATTTCCGTCGCGAATCCATTGATACAGGTTTGAAAGTGGTCGGACTTATAGTTTAGACGCCAGATGCCCCAGTTTGGCACAAAGTCCATGCCAAGAATTTGCCTCCCCATTGGTTTACATTGTAAGGTGTAATGTCGCACTCCAACTTTCAGGGCTTACTAAATCTAAACCGTTCGAGTTATTACAAAGTTTTTAATAACTTTTGCTCAACACAGTGTGATAAGTCATGTATTAAAGTTTGAAGCCGATACCATTAACGCCCTAGGAGGAGATAGCGTTTATTCAAGGTCCAAAATTGGCAAAAAAATCATACTTTAAATTGACATTGCAGATTTCCTGTTGGATTTAGGTCAGGGGTGTCAGCGTATGATTTGTAGGTCTTGATGAGACGAATAATTGAGTTTTGGTTCGATCTCTCTACGACATTCCTACGGGCCGTGGTGGCCGTTTTAGATACGTAGGTGGCGCTAGAGAGCACATTTTGGCACTTTGGGGTTTAATTTTTACATTTTATCAAATTTTTCACCATTCCTGATGTGCGTGCCAAATTTGGTGAGTTTTTGAGCATGTTTAGGGGGTCAAATTTAGAGTTAAAGTGGCGTAACAAGAAAGAATAATAATAAACAAACAAACGCACGAAAAACAATAGGGTCTTCGCCCTTTGGGCTCAGGCCCTAATAATAATAATTAAAGCTGCAAGCAGCGTTGGACGGGCCTTCGCGCCCTTGCGCACGTCGGGCCGCGGCGCAGTCAGTTGAGCTTGTGGGAACCAAGAAAACGTTTGGAGATGATCAGTGTGAGAGTCTTTTTACACACAATGCTAACCAGTGTCTCTCTGTGAGCGCACCCCTCTGTTGACAGACAATTATGAATTATGAAATCAAAATATTGTTAACCTTAATCAGTAATTCAGGTACCAACTATAGGATCTGCGAAGAACACAGTTAATTATTTGCTATAATTATCAATAATAATTAATTATAACAATTAACAGAATTATTAATATGAACTAACAGATACGAAGCACCACCCCGAAACCGGGACCAATAACCGAGCAAGGTAGTCTCATAAATGGGAGTTCACCTAGAATGTTAATATCTGAGAGATAATTATTCAAGGGTGAACAAAGAAGGGTTGAATTCGAGCTCTGACTCCTTCAATCAGCCACTTTTCACAATATGTTACCAATAATGACTAAAGAACTTCTCTTTAAAGACATAACAGTGTTTATTAAACTTAGCAAAATTAACAAAGTTAACAAATGCTTCATTCAATAAATAGCTATTCTAAAATCTAATTCTACCAAACAAAACACAAACAGCTTTGCACAGGGTTGGACACTTGCAGGTTGGACACTTTTGTCCGACGTTATCTGACCATCAGATGTGCAAAACGATGTCGGTGCGTGTATCTGTGCGCGCGTGAGTATGGTGTTAGTCACAAGAGAGGGAGGAGGGAAAGCGATCGTGAGAGAGAGAGAAGCGGTTCTTTTTCCACAGAGAGCGCACGTACGGACGGCAGTCTGTAACGCACGTTGTCTGTTTTAAGATCGACAAATCAGTTTACTTTCTCACTCACGGCAGCACAAACACAGTAGTCCCGAGCGGGACAAACACAAAATAGTCAAGCGTGGTGAACACAACTAACAGGCAGCAAACAGGCAGCAGCGGAGCGTTAACTGCAGCATGACCGAAAGAAGCACAACCAGTTAGCCTCTGCTAGCCTCTCAGCTAACCCCGGCTCTCTGTTTAGATCCAAACGGAGCACCGAGTCCCGAATTGCTATTTAGGTTAAAGCGGAGAGAATCGGCGGGTCTGTCGGCCAGCTGAGTGAAGTGAAACCTGCGGAAAAAACACTGTGACCATCAAGGTAAAACAGGTCGGCGAAAACACGGCAGCTGGCTCTGAGTGGAGTGGCGGAGAGAACAGCAGAGATGACTCGGCGAAGACGCGCAGGGCAGAGCCGGTCCACGTTATCCCGAAGTAACTTCATTTCCTCTTTCTCGGGGGAATTTGAGGACGCTGGTTGCAGCAGCGGTCTCTCTCGGGTCCAGGAATGTGTTCGGGTGAACACGGGCAAAGTCTCGTCTCGTCCGACGAGGGGAGTCTTCGATGAGGGGAAAACATGTTCGTGGGGTAGTCAAGCTAACTCACAGGGAAACAGGAGTTACCCCCAGCTCAGTGACATGGGAAAGACGTATATTTCGGGCGTGCTCGCTTATAAAGGGGTGGTGATGTCATGGCTGCGTCCTCAGGACGCTCCGCTGTGCAGGAGCGTCTCCGCCAATGAGGGACCGATGTTGACTGCTCCCTGCTGAAGTGTGAAAATCGCAAAGCATCCTTGGAAATGGAGTTTGCTCCACCCTCATGGCAGGTCCATTACAGTTTTAATACGGAGCTCCGGAACTCCAGCCTTCCTGAGTTTTTCCCTCATATAGGCTATAGTTTTTCTTAATCATTACTACAATATATGATTACATATGTAATAGTCTCCTCAGCCAAGTTAGAAAAAATATGTGCATGTATGAACAACAGCAATTGGAGAAGATGACAGTCAAAAAGTGATCATGTTAAATAATCATGATCTCAATATTGAACAAAAATGATTGTGATTATAATTTTTACCATAATCAAGCACCCCTAAAAACAGCAAATTGTGATTTACATACACACACACACACACACACACAGAGTTTAAATATGTATGTGATAAATTGTAAATATGTATGAAATGAATTGTTTTCTGTAAGAAACTCTTACTTGAACATTTTTCAGTGTGCTCCTAAAGTTATATGTATGCTCCTAATTTCTTTCATTTAGGAGCACATGCGCTCCTTGAAAAGAAGTAAGGATTGAACACTGCTGTCACATGTGTGAAAGCACTAAGTAAGTGGAGTGTGGTGCAGTCCAAGGGCTTCTGTCACAGGCAGTAGATGTTTACTTTACCCATCCCCCCCCTCCCATTCTCTCTCTCTCCCTCACAGTTGGAAGGAAAGATTTCAAAGTGATCTTCTTGTGAAAAATCCTCATAAATCCCATAACTTTGGCCAAATCCTACATAAAAATATCATTTTTTTGTAGGAATTTTCGTCGCGAATCCATTGATACAGGTTTGAAAGTGGTGGGACTTATAGTTTAGACGCCAGATGCCCCAGTTTGGCACAAAGTCCATGCCCAGAATTTGCCTCCCCATTGGTTTACATTGTAAGGTGTAATGTCGCACTCCAACTTTCAGGGCTTACTAAATCTAAACCGTTCGAGTTATTACAAAGTTTTTAATAACTTTTGCTCAACACAGTGTGATAAGTCATGTATTAAAGTTTGAAGCCGATACCATTAACGCCCTAGGAGGAGATAGCGTTTATTCAAGGTCCAAAATTGGCAAAAAAATCATACTTTAAATTGACATTGCAGATTTCCTGTTGGATTTAGGTCAGGGGTGTCAGCGTATGATTTGTAGGTCTTGATGAGACGAATAATTGAGTTTTGGTTCGATCTCTCTACGACATTCCTACGGGCCGTGGTGGCCGTTTTAGATACGTAGGTGGCGCTAGAGAGCACATTTTGGCACTTTGGGGTTTAATTTTTACATTTTATCAAATTTTTCACCATTCCTGATGTGCGTGCCAAATTTGGTGAGTTTTTGAGCATGTTTAGGGGGTCAAATTTAGAGTTAAAGTGGCGTAACAAGAAAGAATAATAATAAACAAACAAACGCACGAAAAACAATAGGGTCTTCGCCCTTTGGGCTCAGGCCCTAATAATAATAATTAAAGCTGCAAGCAGCGTTGGACGGGCCTTCGCGCCCTTGCGCACGTCGGGCCGCGGCGCAGTCAGTTGAGCTTGTGGGAACCAAGAAAACGTTTGGAGATGATCAGTGTGAGAGTCTTTTTACACACAATGCTAACCAGTGTCTCTCTGTGAGCGCACCCCTCTGTTCACAGACAATTATGAATTATGAAATCAAAATATTGTTAACCTTAATCAGTAATTCAGGTACCAACTATAGGATCTGCGAAGAACACAGTTAATTATTTGCTATAATTATCAATAATAATTAATTATAACAATTAACAGAATTATTAATATGAACTAACAGATACGAAGCACCACCCCGAAACCGGGACCAATAACCGAGCAAGGTAGTCTCATAAATGGGAGTTCACCTAGAATGTTAATATCTGAGAGATAATTATTCAAGGGTGAACAAAGAAGGGTTGAATTCGAGCTCTGACTCCTTCAATCAGCCACTTTTCACAATATGTTACCAATAATGACTAAAGAACTTCTCTTTAAAGACATAACAGTGTTTATTAAACTTAGCAAAATTAACAAAGTTAACAAATGCTTCATTCAATAAATAGCTATTCTAAAATCTAATTCTACCAAACAAAACACAAACAGCTTTGCACAGGGTTGGACACTTGCAGGTTGGACACTTTTGTCCGACGTTATCTGACCATCAGATGTGCAAAACGATGTCGGTGCGTGTATCTGTGCGCGCGTGAGTATGGTGTTAGTCACAAGAGAGGGAGGAGGGAAAGCGATCGTGAGAGAGAGAGAAGCGGTTCTTTTTCCACAGAGAGCGCACGTACGGACGGCAGTCTGTAACGCACGTTGTCTGTTTTAAGATCGACAAATCAGTTTACTTTCTCACTCACGGCAGCACAAACACAGTAGTCCCGAGCGGGACAAACACAAAATAGTCAAGCGTGGTGAACACAACTAACAGGCAGCAAACAGGCAGCAGCGGAGCGTTAACTGCAGCATGACCGAAAGAAGCACAACCAGTTAGCCTCTGCTAGCCTCTCAGCTAACCCCGGCTCTCTGTTTAGATCCAAACGGAGCACCGAGTCCCGAATTGCTATTTAGGTTAAAGCGGAGAGAATCGGCGGGTCTGTCGGCCAGCTGAGTGAAGTGAAACCTGCGGAAAAAACACTGTGACCATCAAGGTAAAACAGGTCGGCGAAAACACGGCAGCTGGCTCTGAGTGGAGTGGCGGAGAGAACAGCAGAGATGACTCGGCGAAGACGCGCAGGGCAGAGCCGGTCCACGTTATCCCGAAGTAACTTCATTTCCTCTTTCTCGGGGGAATTTGAGGACGCTGGTTGCAGCAGCGGTCTCTCTCGGGTCCAGGAATGTGTTCGGGTGAACACGGGCAAAGTCTCGTCTCGTCCGACGAGGGGAGTCTTCGATGAGGGGAAAACATGTTCGTGGGGTAGTCAAGCTAACTCACAGGGAAACAGGAGTTACCCCCAGCTCAGTGACATGGGAAAGACGTATATTTCGGGCGTGCTCGCTTATAAAGGGGTGGTGATGTCATGGCTGCGTCCTCAGGACGCTCCGCTGTGCAGGAGCGTCTCCGCCAATGAGGGACCGATGTTGACTGCTCCCTGCTGAAGTGTGAAAATCGCAAAGCATCCTTGGAAATGGAGTTTGCTCCACCCTCATGGCAGGTCCATTACAGTTTTAATACGGAGCTCCGGAACTCCAGCCTTCCTGAGTTTTTCCCTCATATAGGCTATAGTTTTTCTTAATCATTACTACAATATATGATTACATATGTAATAGTCTCCTCAGCCAAGTTAGAAAAAATATGTGCATGTATGAACAACAGCAATTGGAGAAGATGACAGTCAAAAAGTGATCATGTTAAATAATCATGATCTCAATATTGAACAAAAATGATTGTGATTATAATTTTTACCATAATCAAGCACCCCTAAAAACAGCAAATTGTGATTTACATACACACACACACACACACACACAGAGTTTAAATATGTATGTGATAAATTGTAAATATGTATGAAATGAATTGTTTTCTGTAAGAAACTCTTACTTGAACATTTTTCAGTGTGCTCCTAAAGTTATATGTATGCTCCTAATTTCTTTCATTTAGGAGCACATGCGCTCCTTGAAAAGAAGTAAGGATTGAACACTGCTGTCACATGTGTGAAAGCACTAAGTAAGTGGAGTGTGGTGCAGTCCAAGGGCTTCTGTCACAGGCAGTAGATGTTTACTTTACCCATCCCCCCCCTCCCATTCTCTCTCTCTCCCTCACAGTTGGAAGGAAAGATTTCAAAGTGATCTTCTTGTGAAAAATCCTCATAAATCCCATAACTTTGGCCAAATCCTACATAAAAATATCATTTTTTTGTAGGAATTTTCGTCGCGAATCCATTGATACAGGTTTGAAAGTGGTGGGACTTATAGTTTAGACGCCAGATGCCCCAGTTTGGCACAAAGTCCATGCCCAGAATTTGCCTCCCCATTGGTTTACATTGTAAGGTGTAATGTCGCACTCCAACTTTCAGGGCTTACTAAATCTAAACCGTTCGAGTTATTACAAAGTTTTTAATAACTTTTGCTCAACACAGTGTGATAAGTCATGTATTAAAGTTTGAAGCCGATACCATTAACGCCCTAGGAGGAGATAGCGTTTATTCAAGGTCCAAAATTGGCAAAAAATCATACTTTGAAATGGACATTGCAGATTTCCTGTTGGATTTAGGTCAGGGGTGTCAGCGTATGATTTGTAGGTCTTGATGAGACGAATAATTGAGTTTTGGTTCGATCTCTCTACGACATTCCTACGGGCCGTGGCGGCCGTTTTAGATACATAGGTGGCGCTAGAGAGCACATTTTGGCACTTTGGGGTTTATTTTTTACATTTCATCAAATTTTTCACCATTCCTGATGTGCGTGCCAAATTTGGTGAGTTTTTGAGCATGTTTAGGGGGTCAAATTTAGAGTTAAAGTGGCGTAACAAGAAAGAATAATAATAATTAAAGCTGCAAGCAGCGATGATCGGGCCCTCGCGTCCTTGCGTATGTCGGGGCTCGGCGCTGGTGAAGGGCTTCTGTCACGGGAATATAGATGTCCCCAGACCTGGGGTCCGTTTTACAAAGCAGGTTTAGTGAAAACTCAGAGTCTGTTAACCCTGAAATGAGGGAAACTCTGAGTTTTCCGTTTCAAAAAGGGAGGTAACTCAAACCAGAGAAAGAGGGATAACTCTAGCCTGTTTCAGAGAGAGGGGTAACTTAAGCTCTCGGTCAGTTACCGTAGCAACAGACTCTATGAATCTAACCTGGTCGGGACCAGGTTTTTCTCAATGAACCTCGACTTTCTCTCAGTCTCCGCCCTCTTTCAGAGCCACACACTCCATTTGATTTCCTCATTCATTCAGGCAGCAGGCGAGTTTTGGCGTAGCCTAGTTCTGCCGTCTGTCATTTAAAGAAATCATTAAAAAAAATAAATAAATTAAAAAAAAAATCAGAGTCAGTATATTAGAAGTCCATTAGGCACAGTAAGTGGCGACTTTTTTTCACTAACATGGCATGTCCTTTTGATAACGATCCCGTGGATGAAGGTGCAGCATTACTGCGCAGAGAATTAAATATTCGTCGAGAGATGGTTATCAGACCACGCATAGATGTTCTAGCATTTCCAGCCATTATCTTTTTGAGCGGTACCGTTTCACGTCACAGTCCATCATCTACATACACAACCTAAGCCGTCTTTACATTTGCAACATTACCAATCGTAGTCATGCTCTCACATCCCAGCAGATATTGTGTGTTGTGCTGCGTTTCTTTGCAAATGGTTTGCAAAAGTTTTTTGTACAATGTCGGAGCCAGCCACTGGCCTTCCTAAAGTCTGGCTTAGGGCCAGCTCCTCTGCCTCCGTTAGAGGTGGCGGTGCTGGACCACCACCCGTTTTACGGGCATCTGCCTTCTTTCTGTTGGCTGAGTAGAAGTCTGTGTTAGTTTAAATAGGATTAATTATTTAACAGAACATGATGTAGATGAGAAGACATTTATGTGTGTGAAACCAGCATTATGTTGGGGATAAAACAACTGCACAGTCAAACAGCCACTTAATATTTACTTTACAATGTAAAACATGATCAAAATGAGGTTCCCCCATGAGATTATGCCGAGGTCTCACCTGTTTGAACAATGTTTTTAAATTTCATCCTAAACTGCTGCCAAGTGCGCTTGGACCTAAATGAAATAAATTAATAGGCCACCATTCAAGCAGTTTTCCTCTGTAATATTATTGTGATTACAAAGGACTACATTTAAACTTACGCAATGACCGAGCAGCAGCCGTCTCCCTCTCTTTTGCAGCTGCAGCGGTGTTGCACTTCTTTCTGAAAACATGCTCAAACTCGTCGTATGAGCGAATTAAGATGTCTAGTTCTAGGGGGGCGAAAAACGCAGCCATCCTCTTCCCCGTTGCCATGGTGACTCGTTGAATCGGGGCTCCATTGATGCTGGCTTTTTATAGTTGTGGTGCACGCGCTTAACTCCAGGTGAAACTACTCCGAGTTGATTAAATTGACTCAAATCAGCTGTTCTGGAACCGGAAACTCAGAGTTTTCTATCTCAGAGTAGATCAACTCAGAGTTCAGGATTAGACTCAGAGTTTGTTGAACCTGCTTTGTGAAACGGACCCCTGAGCTGTTTTCAGACAGTGCAAGGGGAAATTAACGTCACATCCTCAATCACCTACTCTGCCTGCTGCAGGGGCTGCTGCATTGAAATGTCGTAGGGGGCGCTATGGAGCCAGTTTTCATCACTGACTGAATATTGGTATTTAGACGTGTTCAGGCTGGGAGTCTTATCAAACATGTAAAGTTTGGTGTAGACTCCAGCATTTACACTAAACTTATAGCAATTTCGCCTGTCATGGCGAAACATCAAAACTCAACGCCACGCCACGGCCACACGCTTCAATGCTAAGTAAATGTTTTGATAACTTTTGATCACACACTAGTGTAGATGACACACACTGATTTTGAAGTCGTTACCATGAATTCTGTAGGAGGAGTTCGTTAAAATACAAGGTATGCGAAATGGTCAAAAAAACGCGAAAAATGACCACTTTTATCAAGATGGCCGACTTCCTGTAGGACTTACGATATGGCTCCAAGAGGCTTTTTTGTGCGTCTTGACATGATACATTAGCCTCCCGAATTTCATTTTCCTAGGTTCATCTGGAAGGCGGGGCTACAATTTTGAAATTTTCAAGGGGGCGCTGTTGAGCCATATTGTCACGTCTATGCAAATGACCTATCCAGGATTTTAGCTGGTGTCGCTCCAGACATGTGTGCCAAGTTTCGTGACTGTAGACCCATCCCTTATCCCTAAAATACACCATCGTATTTCATGGCGAAGGATGTGTCGCCATGGCAACGGCGTTTGGTCATGGGTCATGACCTACCCAATGTAGCATCACCAAGGTCTTACATCTTAGCTGAGTCAATTTCAGATGCATCGGCCAAATTTCCTAGGAGTAATACAACAAAGAACGACGCATGATACTTCCTGTTGCCAGTAGGTGGCGCTATGACTCTCACTAAATATGGGCCTGAAAATGTGTTCAGACCGGGACTCTTAACAAGCATATGAAATTTGGAAAAGATCAGACCATGTGGAGTCAAGTTATAAGGCATTGAAATTTCATGGCGTCACATCGAAATTCGCCGCGTCGCCATGGCAACACCTTTCCACGAAAAGTCACCAACTTCATAATATACCATCTCCAAGGTCTTTAGGCTATTCTGAGTAAATTTGAGGTGGATCCCATCACCGTGCCACCCACAGAGCGTCAAAGTGTAAAACATGTAACTTCCTGTTGCCAGTAGGTGGCGCTATGACTCACATCCAATATTGACACATGGATGTGTTCAGGACGGGACTCTTTCCAAGCACAAAAGGTTTGGGTCTCTTAGGATCGTGCATGCCGGAGTTATGGCTGTTTGAATTTTCACGGCGAAGGATCGAAATTCGCCGCCCGACCACACCCCCTCAACAATGTCGAAAACTCACCGTTTTGATAACTTTTCATCTCCCAGGTCTGTAGATGATACTGACCGAATTTCAAGTTGCTGAGGTCAAATCCCTAGGAGGAGTTCGTTAAAGTACGCGGGCTAAAAACGGCAAAATTGGCCTGAAAATCGCAACTTTGAACCAAAATGGCCGACTTCCTGTTGGATTTAGGGTATGGCTCCAAGAGACTTTTTGGTGCGTCTGGTCATGATATATAAGCACACCAAATTTCATTGTTCTACGACCATCTGTATCGTGGGGCTCGCTTTTCTTAATTTTCTAGGTGGCGCTGTCGAGCCATTTTTCCCCGCATTTTTTGCGAGACGCATAAAATCTGCGATTTTCACCAGAACTGACGCGCACGCCAATTTCGGTGAGTTTTGGTACACGTTTGTAGAAGTTATTTGAGGTCAAAGAGTCGCAATAATAATAATAATAATAATAATAATAATAATAATAATAATAATAATAATAATAATAATAATAATAATTCCTTTGGAAACAAGAGGGCTTCGCGCTGGTCAGCGCTCGGGCCCTAATTAAAGCTGCAAGCAGCGTTGAACGGGCCTTCGCGCCCATGCGCACATCGGCCGCGGTGCAGTCAGCTGAGCTTCTGGGAACCAAGAAAACGTTTGGAGATGATCAGTGTGAGAGTCTTTTGACACACAATACTAACCACTTTCTCTCTGTGAGCGCACCCCTCTGTTTATCACAGGTAATTATAGATTATGAAATCAAAATATTGTTAACCTTAATCAATAATTCAGGCACCAACTGTAGGATCTGCAAGGAACACAGTTGATTATTTGCTATAATTATCAATTATCAATAATAATTAATTATAACAATTAACAGAATTATTAATATGAACTAACAAATACGAAGCACCATCCCGAAACTGGTACTAATAACCGAACAGGGTAATCTCATAAATGGGAGTTCACCTAGAATGTTAATATCTGCGAGATATCAACATTCAAGGGTGAACAAAGAAGGGTTGAATTCGAGCTCTGACTCCTTCAATCAGCCACTTTTCACAATATGTTACCAATAATGACTAAAGAACTTCTCTTTAAAGATATAACAGTGTTTATTAAACTTAGCAAAATTAACAAAGTTAACAAATGCTTCATTCAATAAATAGCTATTCTAAAATCTAATTCTACCAAACAAAACACAAACAGCTTTGCACAGGGTTGGACACTTGCAGGTTGGACACTTTTGTCCGACGTTATCTGACCATCAGATGTGCAAAACGATGTCGGTGCGTGTATCTGTGCGCGCGTGAGTATGGTGTTAGTCACAAGAGAGGGAGGAGGGAAAGCGATCGTGAGAGAGAGAGAAGCGGTTCTTTTTCCACAGAGAGCGCACGTATGGACGGCAGTCTGTAACGCACGTTGTCTGGTTTAAGATCGACAAATCAGTTTACTTTCTCACTCACGGCAGCACAAACACAGTAGTCCCGAGCGGGACAAACACAAAATAGTCAAGCGTGGTGAACACAACTAACAGGCAGCAAACAGGCAGCAGCGGAGCGTTAACTGCAGCATGACCGAAAGAAGCACAACCAGTTCGCCTCTGCTAGCCTCTCAGCTAACCCCGGCTCTCTGTTTAGATCCAAACGGAGCACCGAGTCCCGATTTGTTATTTAGGTTAAAGCGGAGAACAGGCAGCAGCGGAGCGTTAATTGCAGCATGACCGAAAGAAGCACAACCAGTTAGCCTCTGCTAGCCTCTCAGCTAACCCCGGATCTCTGTTTAGATCCAAACGGAGCACGGAGTCCCGAATTGCTATTTAGGTTAAAGCGGAGAGAATCAGCGGGTCTGTCGGCCAGCTGAGTGAAGTGAAACCTGCGGAAAAAACACCGTGACCATCAAGGTAAAACAGGTCGGCGAAAACACGGCAGCTGGCTCTGAGTGGAGTGGCGGAGAGAACAGCAGAGACAACTCGGCGAAGACGCGCAGGGTAGAGCCGGTCCACGTTATCCCGAAGTAACTTCATTTCCTCTTTCTCGGGGGAATTTGAGGACGATGGTTGCAGCAGCGGTCTCTCTCGGGTCCAGGAATGTGTTCGGGTGAACACGGGCAAAGTCTCGTCTCGTCCGACGAGGGGAGTCTTCGATGAGGGGAAAACATGTTCGTGGGGTAGTCAAGCTAACTCACACGGGAACAGGAGTTACCCTTAGCTCAGTGACATGGGAAAGACGTGTAGTTTGGGCGTGCTCGCTTATAAAGGGGTGGTGATGTCATGGCTGCGTCCTCAGGACGCTCCGCTGTGCAGGAGCGTCTCCGCCAATGAGGGACCGATGTTGACTGCTCCCTGCTGAAGTGTGAAAATCGAAAAGCATCCTTGGAAATGGAGTTTGCTCCACCCTCATGGCAGGTCCATTACAGTTTTAATACGGAGCTCCGGAACTCCAGCCTTCCTGAGTTTTTCCCTCATATAGGCTATAGTTTTTCTTAATCATTACTACAATATATGATTACATATGTAATAGTCTCCTCAGCTAAGTTAGAAAAAATATGTGCATGTATGAACAACAGCAATTGGAGAAGATGACAGTCAAAAAGTAATCATGTTAAATAATCATGATCTCAATATTGAACAAAAATGATTGTGATTATAATTTTTGCCATAATCAAGCACCCCTAAAAACAGCAAATTGTGATTTACACACACACACACACAGAGTTTAAATATGTATGTGATCAATTGTAAATATGTATGTAATGAATTGTTTTCTTTAAGAAACTCTTACTTGAACATTTTTCAGTGTGCTCCTAAAGTTATATGTATGCTCCTAATTTCTGTCATTTAGGAGCACATGCGCTCCTTGAAAAGAAGTAAGGATTGAACACTGCTGTCACATGTGTGAAAGCACTAAGTAAGTGGAGTGTGGTGCAGTCCAAGGGCTTCTGTCACAGGCAGTAGATGTTTACTTTACCCATCCCCCCCCTCCCATTCTCTCTCTCTCCCTCACAGTTGGAAGGAAAGATTTCAAAGTGATCTTCTTGTGAAAAATCCTCATAAATCCCATAACTTTGGCCAAATCCTACATAAAAATATCATTTTTTTGTAGGAATTTTCGTCGCGAATCCATTGATACAGGTTTGAAAGTGGTGGGACTTATAGTTTAGACGCCAGATGCCCCAGTTTGGCACAAAGTCCATGCCCAGAATTTGCCTCCCCATTGGTTTACATTGTAAGGTGTAATGTCGCACTCCAACTTTCAGGGCTTACTAAATCTAAACCGTTCGAGTTATTACAAAGTTTTTAATAACTTTTGCTCAACACAGTGTGATAAGTCATGTATTAAAGTTTGAAGCCGATACCATTAACGCCCTAGGAGGAGATAGCGTTTATTCAAGGTCCAAAATTGGCAAAAAATCATACTTTGAAATGGACATTGCAGATTTCCTGTTGGATTTAGGTCAGGGGTGTCAGCGTATGATTTGTAGGTCTTGATGAGACGAATAATTGAGTTTTGGTTCGATCTCTCTACGACATTCCTACGGGCCGTGGCGGCCGTTTTAGATACATAGGTGGCGCTAGAGAGCACATTTTGGCACTTTGGGGTTTAATTTTTACATTTTATCAAATTTTTCACCATTCCTGATGTGCGTGCCAAATTTGGTGAGTTTTTGAGCATGTTTAGGGGGTCAAATTTAGAGTTAAAGTGGCGTAACAAGAAAGAAAGAATAATTAAAGCTGCAAGCAGCGTTGAACGGGCCTTCGCGCCCTTGCGCACGTCGGGCCGCGGCGCAGTCAGTTGAGCTTGTGGGAACCAAGAAAACGTTTGGAGATGATCAGTGTGAGAGTCTTTTGACACACAATACTAACTACTTTCTCTCCGTGAGCGCACCCCTCTGTTTATCACAGATAATTATGGCTTATGAAATTAAAATATTGTTAACCTTAATCAATAATTCAGGCACCAACTGTAGCATATATGAGGAACACAGTTGATTATTTGCCATAATTATCAATTATCTAAGATAAATTAACTAATTATAATAATTAATAGAATTATTAATATGAACTAACAAGCACGGAGCACCACCCGGAAACCAGGACCAATAACCGAACAAGGTAATCTCATAAATGGGATTTCACCTAGAATGTTAATATCTGCGAGATATCAACATTCAAGGGTGAACAAAGAAGGGTTGAATTCAAGCTCTGACTCCTTCAATCAGCCACTTCTCACAATATGTTACACACAATAATGACAAAAGAACTTCTCTTTAAAGATATAACATTGTTTATTAAACTTAGCAAAATTAACAAAGTTAACAAATACTTCATTCAATAAACAGCTATTCTAAAATCTAATTCTACCAAACAAAACACAAACAGCTTTGCACAGAGTTGGACACTTGCAGGGGAATGCGTGTATGTATGTATGTGTGTGTGTGTGTGTGTGTGTGTGTGTGTGTGTGTGTGTGTATGTGTGTGTGTGTGTGTGTTAGTAGCAAGAGAGGAAGGAGGGAAAGCGATCGTGAGAGGGAGAGAAGCGGCTCTTTTGTCCACAGAGAGCGCACGTACGGACGGCAGTCTGTAACGTACGTTGTCTGGTTTCTGATCGACAAATCAGTTTACTTTCTCACTCACGGTGGCACAGAAGTAGCAGTTGTCCCGACCGGGAAAAACACAAAATAGTCTAGCGTGGTGAACACAACTAACAGGAAGCAAACTTAAAATACTCCTCAGAGTAAAGCAGAGAAAAATGGACTCGGCGGTCCGTCAACTCACACAACAAGAACAATAGCGATAAAGCTAAAAAGGCTAAATGCTAAACAACAGCAACTGATGCTGAAAAGAACACACAACTAACACTGCCTATGCCCAGACTTATGCCTCTTACTTGGTCGCTTCAGAAAGTGCGCAGGTTGTGTGTGTGTGTAGTCCGTCTTAATGTCCATCTTTGTTCTTGGCTCGGAGGCAGACGGTGCCGTTCTCGCACGTCGTCGAAAACAAGGCAGCTGGCTCTGAGTGGAGTGGCGGATAGAACAGCAGAGACGACTCGGCGAAGACGCGCAGGGCAGAGCCGGTCCACGTTATCCCGAAGTAACTTCATTTCCTCTTTCTCGGGGGAATTTGAGGACGCTGGTTGCAGCAGCGGTCTCTCTCGGGTCCAGGAATGTGTTCGGGTGAACACGGGCAAAGTCTCGTCTCGTCCGACGAGGGGAGTCTTCGATGAGGGGAAAACATGTTCGTGGGGTAGTCAAGCTAACTCACAGGGAAACAGGAGTTACCCCTAGCTCAGTGACATGGGAAAGACGTGTAGTTTGGGCGTGCTCGCTTATAAAGGGGTGGTGATGTCATGGCTGCGTCCTCAGGACGCTCCGCTGTGCAGGAGCGTCTCCGCCAATGAGGGACCGATGTTGACTGCTCCCTGCTGAGGTGTGAAAATCGCAAAGCATCCTTGGAAATGGAGTTTGCTCCACCCTCATGGCAGGTCCATTACAGTTTTAATACGGAGCTCCGGAACTCCAGCCTTCCTGAGTTTTTCCCTCATATAGGCTATAGTTTTTCTTAATCATTACTACAATATATGATTACATATGTAATAGTCTCCTCAGCCAAGTTAGAAAAAATATGTGCATGTATGAACAACAGCAATTGGAGAAGATGACAGTCAAAAAGTAATCATGTTAAATAATCATGATCTCAATATTGAACAAAAATGATTGTGATTATAATTTTTGCCATAATCAAGCACCCCTAAAAACAGCAAATTGTGATTTACGTACACACATACACACACACAAAGTTTAAATATGTATGTGATAAATTGTAAATATGTATGTAATGAATTGTTTTCTTTAAGAAACTCTTACTTGAACATTTTTCAGTGTGCTCCTAAAGTTATATGTATGCTCCTAATTTCTGTCATTTAGGAGCACATGTACTCCTTGAAAAAAAGTAATGATTGAACACTGCTGTCACTGCTGCAGTCCAAGGGCTTCTGTCACAGGCAGTAGATGTTTACTTTACCCATCCCCCCCCCTCCCATTCTCTCTCTCTCCCTCACAGTTGGAAGGAAAGATTTCAAAGTGATCTTCTTGTGAAAAATCCTCATAAATCCCATAAATTTGGCCAAATCCTACATAAAAATATCATTTTTTTGTAGGAATTTTCGTCGCGAATCCATTGATACAGGTTTGAAAGTGGTGGGACTTATAGTTTAGACGCCAGATGCCCCAGTTTGGCACAAAGTCCATGCCCAGAATTTGCCTCCCCATTGGTTTACATTGTAAGGTGTAATGTCGCACTCCAACTTTCAGGGCTTACTAAATCTAAACCGTTCGAGTTATTACAAAGTTTTTAATAACTTTTGCTCAACACAGTGTGATAAGTCATGTATTCAAGTTTGAAGCCGATACCATTAACGCCCTAGGAGGAGATAGCGTTTATTCAAGGTCCAAAATTGGCAAAAAATCATACTTTGAAATTGACATTGCAGATTTCCTGTTGGATTTAGGTCAGGGGTGTCAGCGTATGATTTGTAGGTCTTGATGAGACGAATAATTGGGTTTTGGTTCGATCTCTCTACGACATTCCTACGGGCCGTGGTGGCCGTTTTAGATACATAGGTGGCGCTAGAGAGCACATTTTGGCACTTTGGGGTTTAATTTTTACATTTTATCAAATTTTTCACCATTCCTGATGTGCGTGCCAAATTTGGTGAGTTTTTGAGCATGTTTAGGGGGTCAAATTTAGAGTTAAAGTGGCGTAATAATAAAGAATAATAATAATAATAATAATAATAATAAGAAACAAACAAACACACGAAAAACAAGAGGGTCTTCGCCCTTTGGGCTCAGGCCCTAATTAAAGCTGCAAGCAGCGTTGGACGGGCCTTCGCGCCCTTGCGCACGGCGGGCGGCAGCGCAGTCAGCTAAGCTTCTGGGAACCAAGAAAACGTTTGGAGATGATCAGTGTGAGAGTCTTTTGACACATAATACTAACCAGTGTCTCTCTGTGAGCCCACCCCTCTGCTCACAGACAATTATGGATTATGAAATCAAAATATTGTTAACCTTAATCAATAATTCAGGCACCAACTGTAGGATCTGCAAGGAACACAGTTGATTATTTGCTATAATTATCAATTATCAATAATAAATAATTATAACAAATAACAGAATTATTAATATGAACTAACAAATACGAAGCACCATCCCGAAACCGGGACCAATAACCGAACAAGGTAATCTCATAAATGGGAGTTCACCTAGAATGTTAATATCTGAGAGATAATCATTCAAGGGTGAACAAAGAAGGGTTGAATTCGAGCTCTGACTCCTTCAATCAGCCACTTTTCACAATATGTTACCAATAATGACTAAAGAACTTCTCTTTAAAGATATAACAGTGTTAATTAAACTCAGCAAAATTAACAAAGTTAACAAATGCTTCATTCAATAAATAGCTATTCTAAAATCTAATTCTACCAAACAAAACACAAACAGCTTTGCACAGGGTTGGACACTTGCAGGTTGGACACTTTTGTCCGACGTTATCTGACCATCAGATGTGCAAAACGATGTCGGTGCGTGTATCTGTGCGCGCGTGAGTGTAGTGTTAGTCACAAGAGGGAGTAGGGAAAACGATCGTGAGAGAGAGAGAAGCGGTTCTTTTTCCACAGAGAGCGCAAGTACGGACAGCAGTCTGTAACGCACGTTGTCTGGTTTCAGATCGACAAATCAGTTTACTTTCTCACTCACGGCAGCACAAACACAGTAGTCCCGAGCGGGACAAACACAAAATAGTCTAGCGTGGTGAACACAACTAACAGGCAGCAAACAGGCAGCAGCGGAGCGTTAACTGCAGCATGACCGAAAGAAGCACAACCAGTTCGCCTCTGCTAGCCTCTCAGCTAACCCCGGCTCTCTGTTTAGATCCAAACGGAGCACCGAGTCCCGATTTGTTATTTAGGTTAAAGCGGAGAACAGGCAGCAAACAGGCAGCAGCGGAGCGTTAACTGCAGCATGACCGAAAGAAGCACAACCAGTTAGCCTCTGCTAGCCACTCAGCTAACCCCGGCTCTCTGTTTAGATCCAAACGGAGCACCGAGTCCCGATTTGTTATTTAGGTTAAAGCGGAGAACAGGCAGCAATCAGGCAGCAGCGGAGCGTTAACTGCAGCATGACCGAAAGAAGCACAACCAGTTAGCCTCTGCTAGCCACTCAGCTAACCCCGGCTCTCTGTTTAGATCCAAACGGAGCACCGAGTCCCGATTTGTTATTTAGGTTAAAGCCGAGAACAGGCAGCAGCGGAGCGTTAATTGCAGCATGACCGAAAGAAGCACAACCAGTTAGCCTCTGCTAGCCTCTCAGCTAACCCCGGCTCTCTGTTTAGATCCAAACGGAGCACCGAGTCCCGATTTGTTATTTAGGTTAAAGCGGAGAACAGGCAGCAAACAGGCAGCAGCGGAGCGTTAACTGCAGCATGACCGAAAGAAGCACAACCAGTTAGCCTCTGCTAGCCACTCAGCTAACCCCGGCTCTCTGTTTAGATCCAAACGGAGCACCGAGTCCCGATTTGTTATTTAGGTTAAAGCGGAGAACAGGCAGCAGCGGAGCGTTAATTGCAGCATGACCGAAAGAAGCACAACCAGTTAGCCTCTGCTAGCCTCTCAGCTAACCCCGGGTCTCTGTTTAGATCCAAACGGAGCACCGAGTCCCGAATTGCTATTTAGGTTAAAGCGGAGAGAATCAGCGGGTCTGTCGGCCAGCTGAGTGAAGTGAAACCTGCGGAAAAAAGGAATGTAAGTAACTTCATTTCCTCTTTCTCGGGGGAATTTGAGGACGCTGGTTGCAGCAGCGGTCTCTCTCGGCTCCAGGAATGTGTTCGGGTGAACACGGGAAAAGTCTCGTCTCGTCCGACGAGGGGAGTCTTCGATGAGGGGAAAACATGTTCGTGGGGTAGTCAAGCTAACTCACAGGGGAACAGGAGTTACCCCGAGCTCAGTGACATGGGAAAGACGTGTATTTCGGGCGTGCTCGCTTATAAAGGGGTGGTGATGTCATGGCTGTGCAGGAGCGTCTCCGCCAATGAGGGACCGATGTTGACTGCTCCCTGCTGAGGTGTGAAAATCGCAAAGCATCCTTGGAAATGGAGTAGATGTTTACTTTACCCATCCCCCCCCTCCCATTCTCTCTCTCTCCCTCACAGTTGGAAGGACAGATTTTAAACTGATCTTCTTGTGAAAAATCCTCATAAATCCCATAACTTTGACCAAATCCTACATAAAAATATCATTTTTTTGTAGGAATTTTCGTCGCGAATCCATTGATACAGGTTTGAAAGTGGTGGGACTTATAGTTTAGACGCCAGATGCCCCAGTTTGGCACAAAGTCCATGCCCAGAATTTGCCTCCCCATTGGTTTACATTGTAAGGTGTAATGTCGCACTCCAACTTTCAGGGCTTACTAAATCTAAACCGTTCGAGTTATTACAAAGTTTTTAATAACTTTTGCTCAACACAGTGTGATAAGTCATGTATTAAAGTTTGAAGCCGATACCATTAACGCCCTAGGAGGAGATAGCGTTTATTCAAGGTCCAAAATTGGCAAAAAATCATACTTTGAAATGGACATTGCGGATTTCCTGTTGGATTTAGGTCAGGGGTGTCAGCGTATGATTTGTAGGTCTTGATGAGACGAATAATTGGGTTTTGGTTCGATCTCTCTACGACATTCCTACGGGCCGTGGCAGCCGTTTTAGATACATAGGTGGCGCTAGAGAGCACATTTTGGCACTTTGGGGTTTAATTTTTACATTTTATCAAATTTTTCACCATTCCTGATGTGCGTGCCAAATTTGGTGAGTTTTTGAGCATGTTTAGGGGGTCAAATTTAGAGTTAAAGTGGCGTAACAAGAAAGAATAATAATAAAGAAACAAACGCACGAAAAACAATAGGGTCTTCGCCCTTTGGGCTCAGGCCCTAATAATTAAAGCTGCAAGCAGCGTTGGACGGGCCTTCGCGCCCTTGCGCACGTCGGGCCGCGGCGCAGTCAGTTCAGCTTGTGGGAACCAAGAAAACGTTTGGAGATGATTAGTGTGAGAGTCTTTTTACACACAATACTAACCAGTGTCTCTCTGTGAGCCCACCCCTCTGTTCACAGACAATTATGAATTATGACATCAAAATATTGTTAACCTTAATCAGTAATTCAGGTACCAACTGTAGGAATCTGCGAAGAACACAGTTAATTATTTTCTATAATTATCAATTATCAATAATAATTAATTATAACAATTAACAGAATTATTAATATGAACTAACAGATACGAAGCACCACCCCGAAACCGGGGCCAATAACCGAGCAAGGTAGTCTCATAAATGGGAGTTCACCTAGAATGTTAATATCTGAGAGATAATCATTCAAGGGTGAACAAAGAAGGGTTGAATTCGAGCTCTGACTCCTTCAATCAGCCACTTTTCACAATATGTTACCAATAATGACTAAAGAACTTCTCTTTAAAGATATAACAGTGTTTATGAAACTTAGCAAAATTAACAAAGTTAACAAATGCTTCATTCAATAAATAGCTATTCTAAAATCTAATTCTACCAAACAAAACACAAACAGCTTTGCACGGGGTTGGACACTTGCAGGTTGGACACTTTTGTCCGACGTTATCTGACCATCAGATGTGCAAAACGATGTCGGTGCGTGTATCTGTGCGCACGTGAGTATGGTGTTAGTCACAAGAGAGGGAGGAGGGAGAGCGATCGTGAGAGAGAGAGAAGCGATTCTTTTTCCACAGAGAGCGCACGTATGGACGGCAGTCTGTAACGCACGTTGTCTGGTTTAAGATCGACAAATCAGTTTACTTTCTCACTCACGGCAGCACAAACACAGTAGTCCCGAGCGGGACAAACACAAAATAGTCAAGCGTGGTGAACACAACTAACAGGCAGCAAACAGGCAGCAGCGGAGCGTTAACTGCAGCATGACCGAAAGAAGCACAACCAGTTAGCCTCTGCTAGCCTCTCAGCTAACCCCGGCTCTCTGTTTAGATCCAAACGGAGCACCGAGTCCCGAATTGCTATTTAGGTTAAAGCGGAGAGAATCAGCGGGTCTGTCGGCCAGCTGAGTGAAGTGAAACCTGCGGAAAAAACACCGTGAGCATCACGGTAAAACAGGTCGGCGAAAACACGGCAGCTGGCTCTGAGTGGAGTGGCGGAGAGAACAGCAGAGATGACTCGGCGAAGACGCGCAGGGCAGAGCCGGTCCACGTTATCCCGAAGTAACTTCATTTCCTCTTTCTCGGGGGAATTTGAGGACGCTGGTTGCAGCAGCGGTCTCTCTCGGGTCCAGGAATGTGTTCGGGTGAACACGGGCAAAGTCTCGTCTCGTCCGACGAGGGGAGTCTTCGATGAGGGGAAAACATGTTCGTGGGGTAGTCAAGCTAACTCACAGGGGAACAGGAGTTACCCCTAGCTCAGTGACATGGGAAAGACGTGTAGCTTGGGCGTGCTCGCTTATAAAGGGGTGGTGATGTCATGGCTGCGTCCTCAGGACGCTCCGCTGTACAGGAGAGTCTCCGCCAATGAGGGACCGATGTTGACTGCTCCCTGCTGAAGTGTGAAAATCGCAAAGCATCCATGGAAATGGAGTTTGCTCCACCCTCATGGCAGGTCCATTACAGTTTTAATACGGAGCTCCGGAACTCCAGCCTTCCTGAGTTTTTCCCTCATATAGGCTATAGTTTTTCTTAATCATTACTACAATATATGATTACATATGTAATAGTCTCCTCAGCCAAGTTAGAAAAAATATGTGCATGTATGAACAACAGCAATTGGAGAAGATGACAGTCAAAAAGTAATTATGTTAAATAATCATGATCTCAATATTGAACAAAAATGATCGTGATTATATTTTTTGCCATAATCAAGCACCCCTAAAAACAGCAAATTGTGATTTACATACACACACACGTACACACACACACACACACACAGAGTTTAAATATGTATGTGATAAATTGTAAATGTGTATGAAATGAATTGTTTTCTGTAAGAAACTCTTACTTGAACATTTTTCAGTGTGCTCCTAAAGTTATATGTATGCTCCTAATTCCTTTCATTTAGGAGCACATGCGCTCCTTGAAAAGAAGTAAGGATTGAACACTGCTGTCACATGTGTGAAAGCACTAAGTAAGTGGAGTGTAGTGCAGTCCAAGGGCTTCTGTCACAGGCAGTAGATATTTACTTTACCCATCCCCCCCCTCCCATTCTCTCTCTCTCCCTCACAGTTGGAAGGACAGATTCCAAAGTGATCTTCTTGTGAAAAATCCTCATAAATCCCATAACTTTGGCCAAATCCTACATAAAAATATCATTTTTTTGTAGGAATTTTCGTCGCGAATCCATTGATACAGGTTTGAAAGTGGTGGGACTTATAGTTTAGACGCCAGATGCCCCAATTTGGCACAAAGTCCATGCCCAGAATTTGCCTCCCCATTGGTTTACATTGTAAGGTGTAATGTCGCACTCCAACTTTCAGGGCTTACTAAATCTAAACCGTTCGAGTTATTACAAAGTTTTTAATAACTTTTGCTCAACACAGTGTGATAAGTCATGTATTAAAGTTTGAAGCCGATACCATTAACGCCCTAGGAGGAGATAGCGTTTATTCAAGGTCCAAAATTGGCAAAAAATCATACTTTGAAATTGACATTGCGGATTTCCTGTTGGATTTAGGTCAGGGGTGTCAGCGTATGATTTGTAGGTCTTGATGAGACGAATAATTGGGTTTTGGTTCGATCTCTCTACGACATTCCTACGGGCCGTGGCGGCCGTTTTAGATACATAGGTGGCGCTAGAGAGCACATTTTGGCACTTTGGGGTTTAATTTTTACATTTTATCAAATTTTTCACCATTCCTGATGTACGTGCCAAATTTGGTGAGTTTTTGAGCATGTTTAGGGGGTCAAATTTAGAGTTAAAGTGGCGTAACAAGAAAGAAAGAATAATAATAATTAAAGCTGCAAGCAGCGTTGGACGGGCCTTCGCGCCCTTGCGCACGTCGGGCCGCGGCGCAGTCAGTTGAGCTTGTGGGAACCAAGAAAACGTTTGGAGATGATCAGTGTGAGAGTCTTTTGACACACAATACTAACTACTTTCTCTCCGTGAGCGCACGCCTCTGTTTATCACAGATAATTATGGCTTATGAAATTAAAATATTGTTAACCTTAATCAATAATTCAGGCACCAACTGTAGCATGTATGAGGAACACAGTTGATTATTTGCCATAATTATCAATTATCTAAGATAATTAACTAATTATAATAATTAATAGAATTATTAATATGAACTAACAAGCACGGAGCACCACCCGGAAACCAGGACCAATAACCGAACAAGGTAATCTCATAAATGGGATTTCACCTAGAATGCTAATATCTGCGAGATATCAACATTCAAGGGTGAACAAAGAAGGGTTGAATTCAAGCTCTGACTCCTTTAATCAGCCACTTCTCACAATATGTTACACACAATAATGACAAAAGAACTTCTCTTTAAAGATATAACATTGTTTATTAAACTTAGCAAAATTAACAAAGTTAACAAATACTTCATTCAATAAACAGCTATTCTAAAATCTAATTCTACCAAACAAAACACAAACAGCTTTGCACAGAGTTGGACACTTGCAGGGGAATGCGTGTGTGTGTGTGTGTGTGTGTGTGTGTGTTAGTAGCAAGAGAGGAAGGAGGGAAAGCGATCGTGAGAGGGAGAGAAGCGGCTCTTTTGACCACAGAGAGCGCACGTACGGACGGCAGTCTGTAACGTACGTTGTCTGGTTTCTGATCGACAAATCAATTTACTTTCTCACTCACGGTGGCACAAAAGTAGCAGTTGTCCCGACCGGGAAAAACACAAAATAGTCTAGCGTGGTGAACACAACTAACAGGCAGCAAACTTAAAATACTCCTCAGAGTAAAGCAGAGAAAAATGGACTCGGCGGTCCGTCAACTCACACAACAAGAACAACAGCGATAAAGCTAAAAAGGCTAAATGCTAAACAACAGCAACTGATGCTGAAAAGAACACACAACTAACACTGCCTATGCCCAGACTTATGCCTCTTACTTGGTCGCTTCAGAAAGTGCGCAGGTTGTGTGTGTGTGTAGTCCGTCTTAATGTCCATCTTTGTTCTTGGCTCGGAGGCAGACGGTGCCGTTCTCGCACGTCGTCGAAAACACGGCAGCTGGCTCTGAGTGGAATGGCGGAGAGAACAGCAGAGACAACTCGGCGAAGACGCGCAGGGCAGAGCCGGTCCACGTTATCCCGAAGTAACTTCATTTCCTCTTTCTCGGGGGAATTTGAGGACGCTGGTTGCAGCAGCGGTCTCTCTCGGGTCCAGGAATGTGTTCGGGTGAACACGGGCAAAGTCTCGTCTCGTCCGACGAGGGGAGTCTTCGATGAGGGGAAAACATGTTCGTGGGGTAGTCAAGCTAACTCACAGGGGAACAGGAGTTACCCCTAGCTCAGTGACATGGGAAAGACGTGTAGTTTGGGCGTGCTCGCTTATAAAGGGGTGGTGATGTCATGGCTGCGTCCTCAGGACGCTCCGCTGTGCAGGAGCGTCTCCGCCAATGAGGGACCGATGTTGACTGCTCCCTGCTGAAGTGTGAAAATCGCAAAGCATCCTTGGAAATGGAGTTTGCTCCACCCTCATGGCAGGTCCATTACAGTTTTAATACGGAGCTCCGGAACTCCAGCCTTCCTGAGTTTTTCCCTCATATAGGCTATAGTTTTTCTTAATCATTACTACAATATATGATTACATATGTAATAGTCTCCTCAGCCAAGTTAGAAAAAGTATGTGCATGTATGAACAACAGCAATTGGAGAAGATGACAGTCAAAAAGTAATCATGTTAAATAATCATGATCTCAATATTGAACAAAAATGATTGTGATTATAATTTTTGCCATAATCAAGCACCCCTAAAAACAGCAAATTGTGATTTACATACACATACACACACACACACACACACACACACACAGTTTAAATATGTATGTGATAAATTGTAAATATGTATGTAATGAATTGTTTTCTTTAAGAAACTCTTAATTGAACATTTTTCAGTGTGCTCCTAAAGTTATATGTATGCTCCTAATTTCTGTCATTTAGGAGCACATGTACTCCTTGAAAAAAAGTAAGGATTGAACACTGCTGTCACTGCTGCAGTCCAAGGGCTTCTGTCACAGGCAGTAGATGTTTACTTTACCCATCCCCCCCCTCCCATTCTCTCTCTCTCCCTCACAGCTGCAGAGAAGATTTTAGTGTACTCTACTTGTGAAATATGCTCATAAATCCCATAACTTTGGCCAAATCCTACATAAAAATATCATTTTTTTGTAGGAATTTTCGTCGCGAATCCATTGATACAGGTTTGAAAGTGGTGGGACTTATAGTTTAGACGCCAGATGCCCCAGTTTGGCACAAAGTCCATGCCCAGAATTTGCCTCCCCATTGGTTTACATTGTAAGGTGTAATGTCGCACTCCAACTTTCAGGGCTTACTAAATCTAAACCGTTCGAGTTATTACAAAGTTTTTAATAACTTTTGCTCAACACAGTGTGATAAGTCATGTATTCAAGTTTGAAGCCGATACCATTAACGCCCTAAGAGGAGATAGCGTTTATTCAAGGTCCAAAATTGGCAAAAAATCATACTTTGAAATGGACATTGCGGATTTCCTGTTGGATTTAGGTCAGGGGTGTCAGCGTATGATTTGTAGGTCTTGATGAGACGAATAATTGGGTTTTGGTTCGATCTCTCTACGACATTCCTACGGGCCGTGGCGGCCGTTTTAGATACATAGGTGGCGCTAGAGAGCACATTTTGGAACTTTGGGGTTTAATTTTTACATTTTATCAAATTTTTCACCATTCCTGATGTGCGTGCCAAATTTGGTGAGTTTTTGAGCATGTTTAGGGGGTCAAATTTAGAGTTAAAGTGGCGTAACAAGAAAGAAAGAATAATAATAATAATAATAATAATAAAGAAACAAACGCACGAAAAACAAGAGGGTCTTCGCCCTTTGGGCTCAGGCCCTAATTAAAGCTGCAAGCAGCGTTGAACGGGCCTTCGCGCCCATGCGCACATCGGCCGCGGCGCACTCAGCTGAGCTTCTGGGAACCAAGAAAACGTTTGGAGATGATCAGTGTGAGAGTCTTTTGACACACAATACTAACCACTTTCTCTCCGTGAGCGCACCCCTCTGTTTATCACAGGTAATTATAGATTATGAAATCAAAATATTGTTAACCTTAATCAATAATTCAGACACCAACTGTAGGATCTGCAAGGAACACAGTTGATTATTTGCTATAATTATCAATTATCAATAATAAATAATTATAACAATTAACAGATTTATTAATATGAACTAACAAATACGAAGCACCATCCCGAAACCAGGACTAATAACCGAACAGGGTAATCTCATAAATGGGAGTTCACCTAGAATGTTAATATCTGAGAGATATCAACATTCAAGGGTAAAAAGAACGGTTAAATTCGAGCTCTGACTCCTTCAATCAGCCACTTTTCACAATATGTTACCAATAATGACAAAAGAACTTCTCTTTAAAGATATAACAGTGTTTATGAAACTTAGCAAAATTAACAAAGTTAACAAATGCTTCATTCAATAAATAGCTATTCTAAAATCTAATTCTACCAAACAAAACACAAACAGCTTTGCACAGGGTTGGACACTTGCAGGGGAATGCGTGTATGTATGTATGTATGTATATATGTATGTGTGTGTGTGTGTGTGTGTGTGTGTGTGTGTGTGTGTGTGTGTTAGTAGCAAGAGAGGAAGGAGGGAAAGCGATCGTGAGAGGGAGAGAAGCGGCTCTTTTTCCACAGAGAGCGCACGTATGGACGGCAGTCTGTAACGCACGTTGTCTGGTTTCAGATCGACAAATCAGTTTACTTTCTCACTCACGGCAGCACAAACACAGTAGTCCCGAGCGGGACAAACACAAAATAGTCTAGCGTGGTGAACACAACTAACAGGCAGCAAACAGGCAGCAGCGGAGCGTTAACTGCAGCATGACCGAAAGAAGCACAAACAGTTAGCCTCTGCTAGCCTCTCAGCTAACCCCGGCTCTCTGTTTAGATCCAAACGGAGCACCGAGTCCCGATTTGTTATTTAGGTTAAAGCGGAGAACAGGCAGCAAACAGGCAGCAGCGGAGCGTTAACTGCAGCATGACCGAAAGAAGCACAACCAGTTCGCCTCTGCTAGCCTCTCAGCTAACCCCGGCTCTCTGTTTAGATCCAAACGGAGCACCGAGTCCCGATTTGTTATTTAGGTTAAAGCGGAGAACAGGCAGCAAACAGGCAGCAGCGGAGCGTTAATTGCAGCATGACCGAAAGAAGCACAACCAGTTAGCCTCTGCTAGCCTCTCAGCTAACCCCGGCTCTCTGTTTAGATCCAAACGGAGCACCGAGTCCCGAATTGCTATTTAGGTTAAAGCGGAGAGAATCAGCGGGTCTGTCGGCCAGCTGAGTGAAGTGAAACCTGCGGAAAAAACACCGTGACCATCAAGGTAAAACAGGTCGGCGAAAACACGGCAGCTGGCTCTGAGTGGAGTGGCGGAGAGAACAGCAGAGATGACTCGGCGAAGACGCGCAGGGCAGAGCCGGTCCACGTTATCCCGAAGTAACTTCATTTCCTCTTTCTCGGGGGGAATTTGAGGACGCTGGTTGCAGCAGCGGTCTCTCTCGGGTCCAGGAATGTGTTCGGGTGAACACGGGCAAAGTCTCGTCTCGTCCGACGAGGGGAGTCTTCGATGAGGGGAAAACATGTTCGTGGGGTAGTCAAGCTAACTCACAGGGAAACAGGAGTTACCCCTAGCTCAGTGACATGGGAAAGACGTATATTTCGGGCGTGCTCGCTTATAAAGGGGTGGTGATGTCATGGCTGCGTCCTCAGGACGCTCCGCTGTGCAGGAGCGTCTCCGCCAATGAGGGACCGATGTTGACTGCTCCCTGCTGAAGTGTGAAAATCGCAAAGCATCCTTGGAAATGGAGTTTGCTCCACCCTCATGGCAGGTCCATTACAGTTTTAATACGGAGCTCCGGAACTCCAGCCTTCCTGAGTTTTTCCCTCATATAGGCTATAGTTTTTCTTAATCATTACTACAATATATGATTACATATGTAATAGTCTCCTCAGCCAAGTTAGAAAAAATATGTGCATGTATGAACAACAGCAATTGGAGAAGATGACAGTCAAAAAGTGATCATGTTAAATAATCATGATCTCAATATTGAACAAAAATGATTGTGATTATAATTTTTACCATAATCAAGCACCCCTAAAAACAGCAAATTGTGATTTACATACACACACACACACACACACACACACAGAGTTTAAATATGTATGTGATAAATTGTAAATATGTATGAAATGAATTGTTTTCTGTAAGAAACTCTTACTTGAACATTTTTCAGTGTGCTCCTAAAGTTATATGTATGCTCCTAATTTCTTTCATTTAGGAGCACATGCGCTCCTTGAAAAGAAGTAAGGATTGAACACTGCTGTCACATGTGTGAAAGCACTAAGTAAGTGGAGTGTGGTGCAGTCCAAGGGCTTCTGTCACAGGCAGTAGATGTTTACTTTACCCATCCCCCCCCTCCCATTCTCTCTCTCTCCCTCACAGTTGGAAGGAAAGATTTCAAAGTGATCTTCTTGTGAAAAATCCTCATAAATCCCATAACTTTGGCCAAATCCTACATAAAAATATCATTTTTTTGTAGGAATTTTCGTCGCGAATCCATTGATACAGGTTTGGAAGTGGTCGGACTTACAGTTTAGACGCCAGATGCCCCAGTTTGGCACAAAGTCCATGCCCAGAATTTGCCTCCCCATTGGTTTACATTGTAAGGTGTAATGTCGCACTCCAACTTTCAGGGCTTACTAAATCTAAACCGTTCGAGTTATTACAAAGTTTTTAATAACTTTTGCTCAACACAGTGTGATAAGTCATGTATTAAAGTTTGAAGCCGATACCATTAACGCCCTAGGAGGAGATAGCGTTTATTCAAGGTCCAAAATTGGCAAAAAATCGTACTTTGAAATGGACATTGCAGATTTCCTGTTGGATTTAGGTCAGGGGTGTCAGCGTATGATTTATAGGTCTTGATGAGACGAATAATTGAGTTTCGGTTCGATCTCTCTACGACATTCCTACGGGCCGTGGTGGCCGTTTTAGATACATAGGTGGCGCTAGAGAGCACATTTTGGCACTTTGGGGTTTAATTTTTACATTTTATCAAATTTTTCACCATTCCTGATGTGCGTGCCAAATTTGGTGAGTTTTTGAGCATGTTTAGGGGGTCAAATTTAGAGTTAAAGTGGCGTAATAATAAAGAATAATAATAATAATAATAAGAAACAAACAAACACACGAAAAACAATAGGGTCTTCGCCCTTTGGGCTCAGGCCCTAATAATAAGAAACAAACAAACACACGAAAAACAATAGGGTCTTCGCCCTTTGGGCTCAGGCCCTAATAAGAAACAAACAAACACACGAAAAACAAGAGGGTCTTCGCCCTTTGGGCTCAGGCCCTAATTAAAGCTGCAAGCAGCGATGATCGGGCCCTCGCACCCCAGCGCATGTCCAAGTGACGCTCAGTCGAAGGGCTTTTGTCAGTGACTTGTGTAAAGTTTGAGGCAGATCCAACCGTGTACACTCAAGTTATATCAATTTCCTCTGTCATGGCGAAACATCAAAACTCAATGCCACGCCACGGCCAAACCATCATGATCATACACTAGTCTAGATGACACACACTGATTTTGAAGTCCTTACCATGGATTCTGTAGGAGGAGTTCTTTAAAATACAAGGTATGCGAAATGGCCAAGAAAAGGCGAAAATGTACCATTTTTTTCAAGATGGCCGACTTCCTGTTCGACTTACAATAAGGCTTCAAGAGGCTTTTTTGTGCGTGTTGACATTATACATGTGCCCTGTGAATTTCATCTTTCTACGTTAATCTGGAAGGCGGGGCTGCAATTTTGAAATTTTAAAGGGGGCGCTGTTGAGCCATTTTGCCACGCCCATTCAAAGTGACCACATAGGATTTTAGCTGACATCACTCTAGACATGTGTGTCAAGTTTCATGACTGTAGAGCAATCCCTTCTCCCTGAAAAACAGTATCGTATTTCATGGCGAAGGATGTGTCGCCATGGTAACAGCATTCCGTTTTGGGTCATGAGCTGCCAAATGTAGCATCACCAAGGTCTCGTTTATTAGCTGACTTAATTTCAGGTGCATCAGCCAAATTTCCTAGGAGTAATTAGACAAAGTACGACGCATGATACTTCCTGTTGCCAGTAGGTGGCGCTATGACTTTGGCTAAATATGAGACTGAACATGTGTTCAGATCGGGACTCTTAACAAGCATATGAAATTTGGAAAAGATCAGACCACGTGGAGTCAAGTTATAAGGCATTGAAATTTCATGGCGTCACATCGAAATTCGCCGCGTCGCCATGGCAACACCTTTCGACGAAGGGTCACCAACTTCATAATATAAGATCTCCAAGGTCTTGAGGCTATTCTCTGTAAATTTCAGCTGGATTCCATCACCGTGCTGCCCACAGGGCGTCAGAGCGTAAAACATGTAACTTCCTGTTGCCAGGAGGTGGCGCTATGACTCATATCCTGTATTGTCACATGGACCCGTTCAGGGCGGGACTCTTATGAAGCACAAAAGGTTTGGCTCTCTTAGGATCATGTATGCCGGAGTTATAGCCGTTTCATTTTTTAAAGGGGGCGCTGTTGAGCCATTTTGCCACGCCCATTCAAAGCGACCACACAGGATTTTAGCTGACATCACTCTAGACATGTGTGTCAAGTTTCATGACTGTAGAGCAATCCCTTCTCCCTGAAAAACAGTATCGTATTTCATGGCGAAGGATGTGTCGCCATGGTAACAGCATTCCGTTTTGGGTCATGAGCTGCCAAATGTAGCATCACCAAGGTCTCGTTTATTAGCTGACTTAATTTCAGGTGCATCAGCCAAATTTCCTAGGAGTAATTAGACAAAGTACGACGCATGATACTTCCTGTTGCCAGTAGGTGGCGCTATGACTTTGGCTAAATATGAGACTGAACATGTGTTCAGATCGGGACTCTTAACAAGCATATGAAATTTGGAAAAGATCAGACCACGTGGAGTCAAGTTATAAGGCATTGAAATTTCATGGCGTCACATCGAAATTCGCCGCGTCGCCATGGCAACACCTTTCGACGAAGGGTCACCAACTTCATAATATAAGATCTCCAAGGTCTTGAGGCTATTCTCTGTAAATTTCAGCTGGATTCCATCACCGTGCTGCCCACAGGGCGTCAGAGCGTAAAACATGTAACTTCCTGTTGCCAGGAGGTGGCGCTATGACTCATATCCTGTATTGTCACATGGACCCGTTCAGGGCGGGACTCTTATGAAGCACAAAAGGTTTGGCTCTCTTAGGATCATGTATGCCGGAGTTATAGCCGTTTCATTTTTCATGGCGAAGGATCGAAATTCGCCGCCCAGCCACGCCCCCTAGGAAAGACTAATGAGAATTGTTTTAATAACTTTTAGTCTCCTATGCCTGTAGATGATACGGACCGAATTTGAAAGTCCTGGGGTCAAATCTCTAGGAGGAGTTCGTTAAAGTATGCGGGCTGGAAATGACAAAATTTCAACTTTGATACAAAATGGCCGACTTCCTGTTGGAGTTAGGCTATGTGTCCTTGAGACTTTTTGGTGCGTCTGGTCATGATACATATGCATACCGAATTTCGTTCTCCTACGACAATCTGTATCGAGGGGGTCAATTCTAGGTGGCGCTGTCGAGCCATTTTGTCCCGCTTTATTTCGAGACCCATAAAATATCGCAATTTTCGCTAGTCCTGACATCTGTGCAAATTTTCATGAGTTTTCGTGCATGTTTAGGCCCTCAAAAATGCGTTTGTTTCGGAGGAATAATAATAATAATAATAATAACTCCTTCAGTTTCAATAGGGCTTCGCACCGGTCGGTGCTCGGGCCCTAATAAAGAAACAAACGCACGAAAAACAATAGGGTCTTCGCCCTTTGGGCTCAGGCCCTAATTAAAGCTGCAAGCAGCGTTGAACGGGCCTTCGCGCCCTTGCGCACGTCAGGCCGCGGCGCAGTCAGTTGAGCTTGTGGGAACCAAGAAAACGTTTGGAGATGATCAGTGTGAGAGTCTTTTGACACACAATACTAACTACTTTCTCTCCGTGAGCGCACGCCTCTGTTTATCACAGATAATTATGGCTTATGAAATTAAAATATTGTTAACCTTAATCAATAATTCAGGCACCAACTGTAGCATGTATGAGGAACACAGTTGATTATTTGCCATAATTATCAATTATCTAAGATAATTAACTAATTATAATAATTAATAGAATTATTAATATGAACTAACAAGCACGGAGCACCACCCGGAAACCAGGACCAATAACCGAACAAGGTAATCTCATAAATGGGATTTCACCTAGAATGCTAATATCTGCGAGATATCAACATTCAAGGGTGAACAAAGAAGGGTTGAATTCAAGCTCTGACTCCTTTAATCAGCCACTTCTCACAATATGTTACACACAATAATGACAAAAGAACTTCTCTTTAAAGATATAACATTGTTTATTAAACTTAGCAAAATTAACGAAGTTAACAAATACTTCATTCAATAAACAGCTATTCTAAAATCTAATTCTACCAAACAAAACACAAACAGCTTTGCACAGAGTTGGACACTTGCAGGGGAATGCGTGTGTGTGTGTGTGTGTGTGTGTGTGTGTGTTAGTAGCAAGAGAGGAAGGAGGGAAAGCGATCGTGAGAGGGAGAGAAGCGGCACTTTTGACCACAGAGAGCGCACGTACGGACGGCAGTCTGTAACGTACGTTGTCTGGTTTCTGATCGACAAATCAATTTACTTTCTCACTCACGGTGGCACAAAAGTAGCAGTTGTCCCGACCGGGAAAAACACAAAATAGTCTAGCGTGGTGAACACAACTAACAGGCAGCAAACTTAAAATACTCCTCAGAGTAAAGCAGAGAAAAATGGACTCGGCGGTCCGTCAACTCACACAACAAGAACAACAGCAATAAAGCTAAAAAGGCTAAATGCTAAACAACAGCAACTGATGCTGAAAAGAACACACAACTAACACTGCCTATGCCCAGACTTATGCCTCTTACTTGGTCGCTTCAGAAAGTGCGCAGGTTGTGTGTGTGTGTGTAGTCCGTCTTAATGTCCATCTTTGTTCTTGGCTCGGAGGCAGACGGTGCCGTTCTCGCACGTCGTCGAAAACACGGCAGCTGGCTCTGAGTGGAATGGCAGAGAGAACAGCAGAGACAACTCGGCGAAGACGCGCAGGGCAGAGCCGGTCCACGTTATCCCGAAGTAACTTCATTTCTTCTTTCTCGGGGGAATTTGAGGACGCTGGTTGCAGCAGCGGTCTCTCTCGGATCCAGGAATGTGTTCGGGTGAACACGGGCAAAGTCTCGTCTCGTCCGACGAGGGGAGTCTTCGATGAGGGGAAAACATGTTCGTGGGGTAGTTAAGCTAACTCACAGGGGAACAGGAGTCACCCCTAGCTCAGTGACATGGGAAAGACGTGTAGTTTGGGCGTGCTCGCTTATAAAGGGGTGGTGATGTCATGGCTGTGTCCTCGAGACGCTCCGCTGTACAGGAGCGTCTCCGCCAATGAGGGACCAATGTGGACTGCTCCCTGCTGAGGTGTGAAAATCGCAAAGCATCCTTGGAAATGGAGTTTGCTCCACCCTCTGTCACAGGCAGTAGATGTTTACTTTACCCATCCCCCCCTCCCATTCTCTCTCTCTCCCTCACAGTTGGAAGGAAAGATTTCAAAGTGTGGAAAATCCTCATAAATCCCATAACTTTGGCCAAATCCTACATAAAAATATCATTTTTTTGTAGGAATTTTCGTCGCGAATCCATTGATACAGGTTTGAAAGTGGTGGGACTCATAGTTTAGACGCCAGATGCCCCAGTTTGGCACAAAGTCCATGCCCAGAATTTGCCTCCCCATTGGTTTACATTGTAAGGTGTAATGTCGCACTCCAACTTTCAGGGCTTACTAAATCTAAACCGTTCGAGTTATTACAAAGTTTTTAATAACTTTTGCTCAACACAGTGTGATAAGTCATGTATTAAAGTTTGAAGCCGATACCATTAACGCCCTAGGAGGAGATAGCGTTTATTCAAGGTCCAAAATTGGCAAAAAATCATACTTTGAAATGGACATTGCAGATTTCCTGTTGGATTTAGGTCAGGGGTGTCAGCGTATGATTTGTAGGTCTTGATGAGACGAATAATTGAGTTTTGGTTCGATCTCTCTACGACATTCCTACGGGCCGTGGCGGCCGTTTTAGATACATAGGTGGCGCTCTCGAGCACATTTTGGCACTTTGGGGTTTAACTTTTACATTTTATCAAATTTTTCACCATTCCTGATGTGCGTGCCAAATTTGGTGAGTTTTTGAGCATGTTTAGGGGGTCAAATTTAGAGTTAAAGTGGCGTAACAAGAAAGAATAATAATAAAGAAACAAACGGACGAAAAACAATAGGGTCTTCGCCCTTTGGGCTCAGGCCCTAATTAAAGCTGCAAGCAGCGTTGGACGGGCCTTCGCGCCCTTGCGCACAGCGGGCCGCGGCGCAGTCAGTTGAGCTTGTGGGAACCAAGAAAACGTTTGGAGATGATCAGTGTGAGAGTCTTTTTACACACAATACTAACCAGTGTCTCTCTGTGAGCCCACCCCTCTGTTCACAGACAATTATGAATTATGAAATCAAAATATTGTTAACCTTAATCAATAATTCAGGTACCAACTGTAGGATCTGCGAAAAACACAGTTAATTATTTGCTATAATTATCAATGATCAATAATAATTAATTATAACAATTAACAGAATTATTAATATGAACTAACAGATACGAAGCACCACCCCGAAACCGGGACCAATAACCGAGCAAAATAGTCTCATAAATGGGAGTTCACCTAGAATGTTAATATCTGAGAGATAATCATTCAAGGGTGAACAAAGAAGGGTTGAATTCGAGCTCTGACTCCTTCAATCAGCCACTTTTCACAATATGTTACCAATAATGACTAAAGAACTTCTCTTTGAAGATATAACAGTGTTTATTAAACTTAGCAAAATTAACAAAGTTAACAAATGCTTCATTCAATAAATAGCTATTCAAAAATCTAATTCTACCAAACAAAACACAAACAGCTTTGCACAGGGTTGGACACTTGCAAGTTGGACACTTTTGTCCGACGTTATCTGACCATCAGATGTGCAAAACGATGTCAGCAGGCAGCAGCGGAGCGTTAACTGCAGCATGACCGAAAGAAGCACAACCAGTTAGCCTCTGCTAGCCTCTCAGCTAACCCCGGCTATCTGTTTAGATCCAAACGGAGCACCGAGTCCCGATTTGTTATTTAGGTTAAAGCGGAGAACAGGCAGCAAACAGGCAGCAGCGGAGCGTTAACTGCAGCATGACCGAAAGAAGCACAACCAGTTCGCCTCTGCTAGCCTCTCAGCTAACCCTGGCTCTCTGTTTAGATCCAAACGGAGCACCGACTCCCGATTAGTTATTTAGGTTAAAGCGGACAGAATCAGCGGGTCTGTCGGCCAGCTGAGTGAAGTGAAACCTGCGGAAAAAACACCGTGACCATCACGGTAAAACAGTCCGTAGAGAACTACCTTGTTCAGCTGCACAGATAGGAAATCCCTCGGCTGACAGGATGTACCACTCGGTGAGGAAAAATATTTTACCCACGCCTTTTTGGTTGGCAACAACGGTTGGCAACCAGCATATTGGGTGCATTACTGCCACCCTCTTCCTGAGTTTTTCCCTCATATCAGCTATAGTCTTTCTTGATCATTAGTACAATATACGATCACATATGTAATAGTCCCCTCAGCCAAGTCAGAAAAAATATGTGCATGTATGAACAACAGCAATTGGAGAAGATGACAGTCAATAAGTAATCATGTTAAATAATCATGATCTCAATATTGAAAAAAAATGATCGTGATTATATTTTTTGCCATAATCAAGGACCCCTAAAAACAGCAAATTGTGATTTACATACACACGCACGCACACACACACACACACACACACACAGAGTTTAAATATGTATGTGATCAATTGTAAATATGTTATAATGAATTGTTTTCTTTAAGAAACTCTTACTTGCACATTTTTCAGTGTGCTCCTAAAGTTATATATATGCTCCTAATTTCTTTCATTTAGGAGCACATGTACTCCTTGAAAAAAAGTAAGGATTGAACACTGCTGTCACTGCTGCAGTCCAAGGGCTTCTGTCACAGGCAGTAGATGTTTACTTTACCCATCCCCCCCCTCCCATTCTCTCTCTCTCCCTCACAGCTGCAGAGAAGATTTTAGTGTACTCTACTTGTGAAATATGCTCATAAATCCCATAACGTTGGCCAAATCCTACATAAAAATATCATTTTTTTGTAGGAATTTTCGTTGCGAATCCATTGATACAGGTTTGAAACTGGTGGGACTTATAGTTTAGACGCCAGATGCCCCAGTTTGGCACAAAGTCCATGCCCAGAATTTGCCTCCCCATTGGTTTACATTGTAAGGTGTAATGTCGCACTCCAACTTTCAGGGCTTACTAAATCTAAACCGTTCGAGTTATTACAAAGTTTTTAATAACTTTTGCTCAACACAGTGTGATAAGTCATGTATTCAAGTTTGAAGCCGATACCATTAACGCCCTAGGAGGAGATAGCGTTTATTCAAGGTCCAAAATTGGCAAAAAATCATACTTTCAAATGGACATTGCTGATTTCCTGTTGGATTTAGGTCAGGGGTGTCAGCGTATGATTTGTAGGTCTTGATGAGACGAATAATTGAGTTTTGGTTCGATCTCTCTACGACATTCCTACGGGCCGTGGTGGCCGTTTTAGATACGTAGGTGGCGCTAGAGAGCACATTTTGGCACTTTGGGGTTTAATTTTTACATTTTATCAAATTTTTCACCATTCCTGATGTGCGTGCCAAATTTGGTGAGTTTTTGAGCATGTTTAGGGGGTCAAATTTAGAGTTAAAGTGGCGTAACAAGAAAGAATAATAATAAACAAACAAACGCACGAAAAACAATAGGGTCTTCGCCCTTTGGGCTCAGGCCCTAATTAAAGCTGCAAGCAGCGTTGAACGGGCCTTCGCGCCCTTGCGCACAGCGGGCCGCGGCGCAGTCAGTTGAGCTTGTGGGAACCAAGAAAACGTTTGGAGATGATCAGTGTGAGAGTCTTTTTACACACAATACTAACCAGTGTCTCTCTGTGAGCCCACCCCTCCGTTCACAGACAATTATGAATTATGACATCAAAATATTGTTAACCTTAATCAGTAATTCAGGTACCAACTGTAGGAATCTGCGAAGAACACAGTTAATTATTTTCTATAATTATCAATGATCAATAATAATTAATTATAACAATTAACAGAATTATTAATATGAACTAACAGATACGAAGCACCACCCCGAAACCGGGACCAATAACCGAGCAAGGTAGTCTCATAAATGGGAGTTCACCTAGAATGTTAATATCTGAGAGATAATCATTCAAGGGTGAACAAAGAAGGGTTGAATTCAAGCTCTGACTCCTTCAATCAGCCACTTTTCACAATATGTTACCAATAATGACTAAAGAACTTCTCTTTAAAGATATAACAGTGTTTATGAAACTTAGCAAAATTAACAAAGTTAACTAATGCTTCATTCAATAAATAGCTATTCTAAAATCTAATTCTACCAAACAAAACACAAACAGCTTTGCACAGGGTTGGACACTTGCAGGTTGGACACTTTTGTCCGACGTTATCTGACCATCAGATGTGCAAAACGATGTCGGTGCGTGTATCTGTGCGCACGTGAGTATGGTGTTAGTCACAAGAGAGGGAGGAGGGAGAGCGATCGTGAGAGAGAGAGAAGCGGTTCTTTTTCCACAGAGACCGCACGTATGGACGGCAGTCTGTAACGCACGTTGTCTGGTTTAAGATCGACAAATCAGTTTACTTTCTCACTCACGGCAGCACAAACACAGTAGTCCCGAGCGGGACAAACACAAAATAGTCTAGCGTGGTGAACACAACTAACAGGCAGCAAACAGGCAGCAGCGGAGCGTTAACTGCAGCATGACCGAAAGAAGCACAACCAGTTAGCCTCTGCTAGCCTCTCAGCTAACCCTGGCTCTCTGTTTAGATCCAAACGGAGCACCGAGTCCCGAATTGCTATTTAGGTTAAAGCGGAGAGAATCAGCGGGTCTGTCGGCCAGCTCAGTGAAGTGAAACCTGCGGAAAAAACACCGTGACCATCAAGGTAAAACAGGTCGGCGAAAACACGGCAGCTGGCTCTGAGTGGAGTGGCGGAGAGAACAGCAGAGATGACTCGGCGAAGACGCGCAGGGCAGAGCCGGTCCACGTTATCCCGAAGTAACTTCATTTCCTCTTTCTCCGGGGGAATTTGAGGACGCTGGTTGCAGCAGCGGTCTCTCTCGGGTCCAGGAATGTGTTCGGGTGAACACGGGCAAAGTCTCGTCTCGTCCGACGAGGGGAGTCTTCGATGAGGGGAAAACATGTTCGTGGGGTAGTCAAGCTAACTCATAGGGGAACAGGAGTTACCCCTAGCTCAGTGACATGGGAAAGACGTGTATTTCGGGCGTGCTCGCTTATAAAGGGGTGGTGATGTCATGGCTGCGTCCTCAGGACGCTCCGCTGTGCAGGAGCGTCTCCGCCAATGAGGGACCGATGTCGACTGCTCCCTGCTGAGGTGTGAAAATCGCAAAGCATTCTTGGAAATGGAGTTTGCTCCACCCTCATGGCAGGTCCATTACAGTTTTAATACGGAGCTCCGGAGCTCCAGCCTTCCTGAGTTTTTCCCTCATATAGGCTATACTTTTTCTTAATCATTACTACAATATATGATTAGATGTGTAATAGTCTCCTCAGCCAAGTTAGAAAAAATATGTGCATGTATGAACAACAGCAATTGCAGAAGATGACAGGCAACAAGTAATCATGTTAAATAATCATGATCTCAATATTGAACAAAAATGATTGCGATTATAATTTTTGCCATAAACAAGCACCCCTAAAAACAGCTAATTGTGATTTACATACACACACACACACACACAGAGTTTAAATATGTATGTGATCACTTGTAAATGTGTATGAAATGAATTGTTTTCTGTAAGAAACTCTTACTTGAACATTTTTCAGTGTGCTCCTAAAGTTATATGTATGCTCCTAATTCCTTTCATTTAGGAGCACATGCGCTCCTTGAAAAAAAGTAAGGATTGAACACTGCTGTCACATGTGTGAAAGCACTAAGTAAGTGGAGTGTAGTGCAGTCCAAGGGCTTCTGTCACAGGCAGTAGATATTTACTTTACCCATCCCCCCCCTCCCATTCTCTCTCTCTCCCTCACAGTTGGAAGGACAGATTCCAAAGTGATCTTCTTGTGAAAAATCCTCATAAATCCCATAACTTTGGCCAAATCCTACATAAAAATATCATTTTTTTGTAGGAATTTTCGTCGCGAATCCATTGATACAGGTTTGAAAGTGGTGGGACTTATAGTTTAGACGCCAGATGCCCCAATTTGGCACAAAGTCCATGCCCAGAATTTGCCTCCCCATTGGTTTACATTGTAAGGTGTAATGTCGCACTCCAACTTTCAGGGCTTACTAAATCTAAACCGTTCGAGTTATTACAAAGTTTTTAATAACTTTTGCTCAACACAGTGTGATAAGTCATGTATTAAAGTTTGAAGCCGATACCATTAACGCCCTAGGAGGAGATAGCGTTTATTCAAGGTCCAAAATTGGCAAAAAATCATACTTTGAAATTGACATTGCGGATTTCCTGTTGGATTTAGGTCAGGGGTGTCAGCGTATGATTTGTAGGTCTTGATGAGACGAATAATTGGGTTTTGGTTCGATCTCTCTACGACATTCCTACGGGCCGTGGCGGCCGTTTTAGATACATAGGTGGCGCTAGAGAGCACATTTTGGCACTTTGGGGTTTAATTTTTACATTTTATCAAATTTTTCACCATTCCTGATGTACGTGCCAAATTTGGTGAGTTTTTGAGCATGTTTAGGGGGTCAAATTTAGAGTTAAAGTGGCGTAACAAGAAAGAAAGAATAATAATAATAATAATAATAATAATAATAATAATAATAAAGAAACAAACACACGAAAAACAATAGGGTCTTCGCCCTTTGGGCTCAGGCCCTAATAATTAAAGCTGCAAGCAGCGTTGAACGGGCCTTCGCGCCCATGCGCACATCGGCCGCGGCGCAGTCAGCTGAGCTTCTGGGAACCAAGAAAACGTTTGGAGATGATCAGTGTGAGAGTCTTTTGACACACAATACTAACCACTTTCTCTCTGTGAGCGCACCCCTCTGTTTATCACAGGTAATTATAGATTATGAAATCAAAATATTGTTAACCTTAATCAATAATTCAGGCACCAACTGTAGGATCTGCAAGGAACACAGTTGATTATTTGCTATAATTATCAATTATCAATAATAAATAATTATAACAATTAACAGATTTATTAATATGAACTAACAAATACGAAGCACCATCCCGAAACCAGGACTAATAACCGAACAGGGTAATCTCATAAATGGGAGTTCACCTAGAATGTTAATATCTGAGAGATATCAACATTCAAGGGTAAAAAGAACGGTTAAATTCGAGCTCTGACTCCTTCAATCAGCCACTTTTCACAATATGTTACCAATAATGACAAAAGAACTTCTCTTTAAAGATATAACAGTGTTTATGAAACTTAGCAAAATTAACAAAGTTAACAAATGCTTCATTCAATAAATAGCTATTCTAAAATCTAATTCTACCAAACAAAACACAAACAGCTTTGCACAGGGTTGGACACTTGCAGGGGAATGCGTGAATGTATGTATGTATGTATGTATGTATGTATATATGTATGTGTGTGTGTGTTAGTAGCAAGAGAGGAAGGAGGGAAAGCGATCGTGAGAGGGAGAGAAGCGGCTCTTTTGTCCACAGAGAGCGCACGTACGGACGGCAGTCTGTAACGTACGTTGTCTGGTTTCAGATCGACAAAGCAGTTACTTTCTCACTCACGGCGGCAGAAAGACAGCAGTAGTCCCGAGCGGGACAAACACAAAATAGTCTAGCGTAGTGAACATAACTAACAGGCAGCAAACTTAAAATACTACTCAGAGTAAAGCAGAGAAAAATGGACTCGGCGGTCCGTCAACTCACACAACAAGAACAATAGCAATAAAGCTAAAAAGGCTAAATGCTCAACAACAGCAACTGATGCTGAAAAGAACACACAACTAACACTGCCTATGCCCAGACTTATGCCTCTTACTTGGTCGCTTCAGAAAGTGCGCAGGTTGTGTGTGTGTGTAGTCCGTCTTAATGTCCATCTTTGTTCTTGGCTCGGAGGCAGACGGTGCCGTTCTCGCACGTCGGCGGAAACACGGCAGCTGGCTCTGAGTGGAGTGGCGGAGAGAACAGCAGAGACGACTCGGCGAAGACGCGCAGGGCAGAGCCGGTCCACGTTATCCCGAAGTAACTTCATTTCCTCTTTCTCGGGGGAATTTGAGGACGCTGGTTGCAGCAGCGGTCTCTCTCGGGTCCAGGAATGTGTTCGGGTGAACACGGGCAAAGTCTCGTCTCGTCCGACGAGGGGAGTCTTCGATGAGGGGAAAACATGTTCGTGGGGTAGTCAAGCTAACTCACAGGGGAACAGGAGTTACCCCTAGCTCAGTGACATGGGAAAGACGTGTATTTCGGGCGTGCTCGCTTATAAAGGGGTGGTGATGTCATGGCTGCGTCCTCAGGACGCTCCGCTGTGCAGGAGCGTCTCCGCCAATGAGGGACCGATGTTGACTGCTCCCTGCTGAGGTGTGAAAATCGCAAAGCATTCTTGGAAATGGAGTTTGCTCCACCCTCATGGCAGGTCCATTACAGTTTTAATACGGAGCTCCGGAACTCCAGCCTTCCTGAGTTATTCCCTCATATAGGCTATAGTTTTTCTTAATCATTACTACAATATATGATTAGATGTGTAATAGTCTCCTCAGCCAAGTTAGAAAAAATATGTGCATGTATGAACAACAGCAATTGGAGAGGATGACAGTCAAAAAGTAATCATGTTAAATAATCATGATCTCAATATTGAACAAAAATGATTGTGATTATAATTTTTGCCATAATCAAGCACCCCTAAAAACAGCAAATTGTGATTTACATACACACACACACACACACACACAGAGTTTAAATATGTATGTAATGAATTGTTTTCTTTAAGAAACTCTTACTTGAACATTTTTCAGTGTGCTCCTAAAGTTATATGTATGCTCCTAATTTCTGTCATTTAGGAGCACATGTGCTCCTTGAAAAAAAGTAAGGATTGAACACTGCTGTCAGATATGTAGAAGCATTAAGTAACTGGAGTGTGGTGCAGTCCAAGGGCTTCTGTCACAGGCAGTAGATGTTTACTTTACCCATCCCCCCCCTCCCATTCTCTCTCTCTCCCTCACAGTTGGAAGGAAAGATTTCAAAGTGATCTTCTTGTGAAATATCCTCATAAATGCCATAACTTTGGCCAAATCCTACATAAAAATATCATTTTTTTGTAGGAATTTTCGTCGCGAATCCATTGATACAGGTTTGAAAGTGGTGGGACTTATAGTTTAGACGCCAGGTGCCCCAGTTTGGCACAAAGTCCATGCCCAGAATTTGCCTCCCCATTGGTTTACATTGTAAGGTGTAATGTCGCACTCCAACTTTCAGGGCTTACTAAATCTAAACCGTTCGAGTTATTACAAAGTTTTTAATAACTTTTGCTCAACACAGTGTGATAAGTCATGTATTCAAGTTTGAAGCCGATACCATTAACGCCCTAGGAGGAGATAGCGTTTATTCAAGGTCCAAAATTGGCAAAAAATGGTATTTTAAAATTGACATTGCAGATTTCCTGTTGGATTTAGGTCAGGGGTGTCAGCGTATTATTTGTAGGTCTTGATTAGACGAATAATTGAGTTTTGGTTCGATCTCTCTACGACATTCCTACGGGCCGTGGTGGCCGTTTTAGATACATAGGTGGCGCTAGAGAGCACATTTTGGCACTTTGGGGTTTAATTTTTACATTTTATCAAATTTTTCACCATTCCTGATGTGCGTGCCAAAGTTGGTGAGTTTTTGAGCATGTTTAGGGGGTCAAATTTAGAGTTAAAGTGGCGTAACAAGAAAGAAAGAATAATAAAGAAACAAACACACGAAAAACAATAGGGTCTTCGCCCTTTGGGCTCAGGCCCTAATAATTAAAGCTGCAAGCAGCGTTGAACGGGCCTTCGCGCCCTTGCGCACAGCGGGCCGCGGCGCAGTCAGTTGAGCTTGTGGGAACCAAGAAAGCGTTTGGAGATGATCAGTGTGAGAGTCTTTTTACACACAATACTAACCAGTGTCTCTCTGTGAGCCCACCCCTCCGTTCACAGACAATTATGAATTATGACATCAAAATATTGTTAACCTTAATCAGTAATTCAGGTACCAACTGTAGGAATCTGCGAAGAACACAGTTAATTATTTGCTATAATTATCAATTATCAATAATAATTAATTATAACAATTAACAGAATTATTAATATGAACTAACAGATACGAAGCACCATCCCGAAACCGGGGCCAATAACCGAGCAAGGTAGTCTCATAAATGGGAGTTCACCTAGAATGTTAATATCTGAGAGATAATCAGTCAAGGGTGAACAAAGAGGGGTTGAATTTGAGCTCTGACTCCTTCAATCAGCCACTTTTCACAATATGTTACCAATAATGACTAAAGAACTTCTCTTTAAAGATATAACAGTGTTTATGAAACTTAGCAAAATTCACAAAGTTAACAAATGCTTCATTCAATAAATAGCTATTCTAAAATCTAATTCTACCAAACAAAACACAAACAGCTTTGCACAGGGTTGGACACTTGCAGGTTGGACACTTTTGTCCGACGTTATCTGACCATCAGATGTGCAAAACGATGTCGGTGCGTGTATCTCTGCGCGCGTGAGTATGGTGTTAGTCACAAGAGAGGGAGGAGGGAAAGCGATCGTGAGAGAGAGAGAAGCGGTTCTTTTTCCACAGAGAGCGCACGTACGGACGGCAGTCTGTAACGCACGTTGTCTGTTTTAAGATCGACAAATCAGTTTACTTTCTCACTCACGGCAGCACAAACACAGTAGTCCCGAGCGGGACAAACACAAAATAGTCAAGCGTGGTGAACACAACTAACAGGCAGCAAACAGGCAGCAGCGGAGCGTTAACTGCAGCATGACCGAAAGAAGCACAACCAGTTAGCCTCTGCTAGCCTCTCAGCTAACCCCGGCTCTTTGTTTAGATCCAAACGGAGCACCGAGTCCCGATTTGTTATTTAGGTTAAAGCGGAGAACAGGCAGCAGCGGAGCGTTAATTGCAGCATGACCGAAAGAAGCACAACCAGTTAGCCTCTGCTAGCCTCTCAGCTAACCCCGGCTCTCTGTTTAGATCCAAACGGAGCACCGAGTCCCGAATTGCTATTTAGGTTAAAGCGGAGAGAATCAGCGGGTCTGTCGGCCAGCTGAGTGAAGTGAAACCTGCGGAAAAAACACCGTGACCATCAAGGTAAAACAGGTCGGCGAAAACACGGCAGCTGGCTCTGAGTGGAGTGGCGGAGAGAACAGCAGAGATGACTCGGCGAAGACGCGCAGGGCAGAGCCGGTCCACGTTATCCCGAAGTAACTTCATTTCCTCTTTCTCGGGGGAATTTGAGGACGCTGGTTGCAGCAGCGGTCTCTCTCGGGTCCAGGAATGTGTTCGGGTGAACACGGGCAAAGTCTCGTCTCGTCCGACGAGGGGAGTCTTCGATGAGGGGAAAACATGTTCGTGGGGTAGTCAAGCTAACTCACAGGGAAACAGGAGTTACTCCTAGCTCAGTGACATGGGAAAGACGTATATTTCGGGCGTGCTCGCTTATAAAGGGGTGGTGATGTCATGGCTGCGTCCTCAGGACGCTCCGCTGTGCAGGAGCGTCTCCGCCAATGAGGGACCGATGTTGACTGCTCCCTGCTGATGTGTGAAAATCGCAAAGCATCCTTGGAAATGGAGTTTGCTCCACCCTCATGGCAGGTCCATTACAGTTTTAATACGGAGCTCCGGAACTCCAGCCTTCCTGAGTTTTTCCCTCATATAGGCTATAGTTTTTCTTAATCATTACTACAATATATGATTACATATGTAATAGTCTCCTCAGCCAAGTTAGAAAAAATATGTGCATGTATGAACAACAGCAATTGGAGAAGATGACAGTCAAAAAGTGATCATGTTAAATAATCATGATCTCAGTATTGAACAAAAATGATTGTGATTATAATTTTTACCATAATCAAGCACCCCTAAAAACAGCAAATTGTGATTTACATACACACACACACACACACACACACACACACACACAAAGAGTTTAAATATGTATGTGATCAATTGTAAATATGTATGTAATGAATTGTTTTCTTTAAGAAACTCTTACTTGAACATTTTTCAGTGTGCTCCTAAAGTTATATGTATGCTCCTAATTTCTGTCGTTTAGGAGCACATGTACTCCTTGAAAAAAAGTAAGGATTGAACACTGCTGTCAGATATGTAGAAGCATTAAGTAGCTGGAGTGTGGTGCAGTCCAAGGGCTTCTGTCACAGGCAGTAGATGTTTACTTTACCCATCCCCCCCCTCCCATTCTCTCTCTCTCCCTCACAGTTGGAAGGAAAGATTTCAAAGTGATCTTCTTGTGAAAAATCCTCATAAATCCCATAACTTTAGCCAAATCCTACATAAAAATATCATTTTTTTGTAGGAATTTCCGTCGCGAATCCATTGATACAGGTTTGAAAGTGGTCGGACTTATAGTTTAGACGCCAGATGCCCCAGTTTGGCACAAAGTCCATGCCAAGAATTTGCCTCCCCATTGGTTTACATTGTAAGGTGTAATGTCGCACTCCAACTTTCAGGGCTTACTAAATCTAAACCGTTCGAGTTATTACAAAGTTTTTAATAACTTTTGCTCAACACAGTGTGATAAGTCATGTATTAAAGTTTGAAGCCGATACCATTAACGCCCTAGGAGGAGATAGCGTTTATTCAAGGTCCAAAATTGGCAAAAAAATCATACTTTAAATTGACATTGCAGATTTCCTGTTGGATTTAGGTCAGGGGTGTCAGTGTATGATTTGTAGGTCTTGATGAGACGAATAATTGAGTTTTGGTTCGATCTCTCTACGACATTCCTACGGGCCGTGGTGGCCGTTTTAGATACGTAGGTGGCGTTAGAGAGCACATTTTGGCACTTTGGGGTTTAATTTTTACATTTTATCAAATTTTTCACCATTCCTGATGTGCGTGCCAAATTTGGTGAGTTTTTGAGCATGTTTAGGGGGTCAAATTTAGAGTTAAAGTGGCGTAACAAGAAAGAATAATAATAAACAAACAAACGCACGAAAAACAATAGGGTCTTCGCCCTTTGGGCTCAGGCCCTAATAATAAAGAAACAAACGCACGAAAAACAAGAGGGTCTTCGCCCTTTGGGCTCAGGCCCTAATAATAATAATAATAATTCCTTCAGTTTCAATAGGGCTTCGCACCGGTCGGTGCTCGGGCCCTAATAATTCCTTCAGTTTCAATAGGGCTTCGCACCGGTAGGTGCTCGGGCCCTAATAATAATAATTCCTTCAGTTCCAATAGGGCTTCGCACCGGTCGGTGCTCGGGCCCTAATAATAATAATAATAATAATAATAATAATAATAATTAAAGCTGCAAGCAGCGATGATCGGGCCCTCGCACCCCAGCGCATGTCGAAGTGACGCTCAGTCGAAGGGCTTTTGTCCATGACTTGTTGTGTAAAGTTTGAGGCAGATCCAACCATGTACACTCAAGTTATATCAATTTCCTCTGTCATGGCGAAACATCAAAACTCAACGCCACGCCACGGCCAAACCATCATGATCATACACTACTCTAGATGACACACACTGATTTTTAAGTCCTTACGATGAAATCTGTAGAAGGGGTGCGTTAAAATACAAGGTATGCGAAATGGCCAAAAAAAGGCAAAAATTGACCAGTTTTTCAAGATGGCCGACTTCCTGTTCAACTTACAATAAGGCGTCAACAGACTTTTTTGTGCGTCTTGACATTATACATGTGCCCTGTGAATTTCATCTTTCTACGTTAATCTGGAAGGCGGGGCTGCAATTTTGAAATTTTAAAGGGGGCGCTGTTGAGCCATTTTGCCACGCCCATTCAAAGCGACCACATAGGATTTTAGCTGACATCACTCTAGACATGTGTGTCAAGTTTCATGACTGTAGAGCAATCCCTTCTCCCTGGAAAAACAGTATCATATTTCATGGCGAAGGATGTGTCGCCATGGTAACAGCATTCAGTTTTGGGTCATGAGCTGCCAAACGTAGCATCACCAAGGTCTTGTTTATTAGCTGACTTAATTTCAGGTGCATCAGCCAAATTTCCTAGGAGTAATTAGACAAAGTACGACGCATGATACTTCCTGTTGCCAGTAGGTGGCGCTATGACTTTCGCTAAATATGAGACTGAACATGTGTTCAGATTGGGACTCTTAACAAGCATATGAAATTTGGAAAAGATCAGACCACGTGGAGTCAAGTTATAAGGCATTGAAATTTCATGGCGTCACATCGAAATTTGCCGCGTCGCCATGGCAACACCTTTCAACGAAGGGTCACCAACTTCATAATATAAGATCTCCAAGGTCTTGAGGCTATTCTCAGTAAATTTCAGCTGGATTCGATCACCGTGCTGCCCACAGGGCATCAGAGCGTAAAACATGTAACTTCCTGTTGCCAGGAGGTGGCGCTATGACTCATATCCTGTATTGTCACATGGACCCGTTCAGGGCGGGACTCTTATGAAGCACAAAAGGTTTGGCTCTCTTAGGATCATGTATGCCGGAGTTATAGCCGTTTCATTTTTCATGGCGAAGGATCGAAATTCGCCGCCCAGCCACGCCCCCTAGGAAAGACTAATGAGAATTGTTTTAACAACTTTTAATCTCCTATGCCTGTAGATGATACGGACCGAATTTGAAAGTCCTGGGGTCAAATCTCTAGGAGGAGTTCGTTAAAGTATGCGGGCTGGAAATGACAAAATCGGTGCAAAATTTCAACTTTGATACAAAATGGCCGACTTCCTGTTGGAGTTAGGCTATGTGTCCTTGAGACTTTTTGGTGCGTCTGGTCATGATACATATGCATACCGAATTTCGTTCTCCTACGACAATCTGTATCGAGGGGCTCAATTCTAGGTGGCGCTGTCGAGCCATTTTGTCCCGCTTTATTTCGAGACCCATAAAATATCGAAATTTTCACCAGTCCTGACATCTGTGCAAATTTTCATGAGTTTTCGTGCATGTTTAGGCCCTCAAAAATGCGTTTGTTTCGGAGGAATAATAATAATAACTCCTTCAGTTTCAATAGGGCTTCGCACCGGTCGGTGCTCGGGCCCTAATAATAATAATTCCTTTGGAAACAAGAGGGCTTCGCGCTGGTCAGCGCTCGGGCCCTAATAATAATAATAATAATAATAATAATAATTCCTTTGGAAACAAGAGGGCTTCGCGCTGGTCAGCGCTCGGGCCCTAATAATAATTCCTTCAGTTTCAATAGGGCTTCGCACCGGTCGGTGCTCGGGCCCTAATAATAAAGAAACAAACGCACGAAAAACAATAGGGTCTTCGCCCTTTGGGCTCAGGCCCTAATTAAAGCTGCAAGCAGCGATGATCGGGCCCTCGCGTCCTTGCGTATGTCAGGGCTCGGCGCTGGTGAAGGGCTTCTGTCACGGGCATATAGATGTCCCCAGACCTGGGCTGTTTTCAGACAGTGCAAGGGGAGAATAACGTCACATCCTCAATCACCTACTGTGCCTGCTGCAGGGGCTGCTGCATTGAAATGTCGTAGGGGGCGCTATGGAGCCAGTTTTCATCACTGACTGAATATTGCTATTTAGACGTGTTCAGGCTGGGAGTCTTATCAAACATGTAAAGTTTGGTGTAGACTCGAGCATTTACACTAAACTTATAGGAATTTTGCCTGTCATGGCGAAACATCAAAACTCAACGCCACGCCACGGCCACACGCTTCAATGATAACTAAATCTTTTGATAACTTTTGATCACACACTACTGTAGATGACACACACTGATTTTGAAGTCGTTACGGTGAATTCTGTAGGAGGAGTTTGTTAAAATACAAGGTATGCGAAATGGTCAAAAAAACGTGAAAAATGACCACTTTTATCAAGATGGCCGACTTCCTGTAGGACTTACAATATGGCTCCAAGAGGCTTTTTTGTGCGTCTTCACATGATACATAAGCCTCCCGAATTTCTTTTTCCTAGGTTAATCTGGAAGGCGGGGCTACAATTTTGAAATTTTCAAGGGGGCGCTGTTGAGCCATATTGTCACGTCTATGCAAATGACCTATCCAGGATTTTAACTGGTGTTGCTCGAGACATGTGTGCCAAGTTTTGTGATTGTACACCCATCCCTTATCCCTAAAATACAGCATCGTATTTCATGGCGAAGGATGTGTCGCCATGGCAATGGCGTTTGGTCATGGGTCATGACCTGCCCAATGTAGCATCACCAAGGTCTTACATCTTAGCTGAGTCAATTTCAGGTGCATCGGCCAAATTTCCTAGGAGTAATACAACAAAGAACGACGCATGATACTTCCTGTTGCACTCTGGCCCGTCGGGATCAGATCACGCTTTTTAAAAATGCTTTTATGCTTTTATGCTTTTATTTTGAAAGTTTGATTGACATGTGTACTGTCAGGTGTGTAGAGACAATAAATAACTGCAGCTGGACACAGAAAAATACTCATATATTTGAATGGAGAGTGTGAGCGAACCCACACCTTTTTGAACATTTACTGCTTCCACATAATTTTAGATACAAACTTCATTTGAACTTTAAATGAGTCACAAGACTTTGACCTACAAATCTTGAATTTACATGTGTTTTCTATCTTTTATTGTTTTTGAGATATTAGAGTGTGAGTTTTAAGGTCTTTTCTTGCTCCTCCTGTGATTTTATAATGAGTGTGTATTGCGGAATGTTTCACAGCACTGAGGGAGTGACATCACCAGGAGCAGTTGGAGAGGATGATTTCAGAGAACGCTTCTCGTGAAATATCCTCATAAATCCCATAACTTTGGCCAAATCCTACATAAAAATCACATTTTTTTGTAGGAATTTTCGTCGCGAATCCATTGATACAGGTTTGAAAGTGGTCGGACTTATAGTTTAGACGCCAGATGCCCCAGTTTGGCACAAAGTCCATGCCCAGAGATTGCCTCCCCATTGGTTTACATTGTAAGGTGTAATGTCGCACTCCAACTTTCAGGGCTTACTAAATCTAAACCGTTCGAGTTATTACAAAGTTTTTAATAACTTTTACTCAACACAGTGTGATAAGTCATGTATTCAAGTTTGAAGCCGATACCATTAACGCCCTCGGAGGAGATAGCGTTTGTTCGGGGGCCAAAATTGGGGCAAAGTCTTATTTTGAAAAGCTGATTGCAGACTTCCTGTTGGATTTAGGTCAGGGGTGTCAGCGTATGATTTGTAGGTCTTGATGAGACGAATAATTGAGTTTTGGTTCGATCTCTCTACGACATTCCTACGGGCCGTGGCGGCCGTTTTAGATACATAGGTGGCGCTAGAGAGCACATTTTGGCACTTCGGGGGTTCATTTTTACATTTTATCAAATTTTTCACCAGACCTGATGTGCGTGCCAAATTTGGTGAGTTTTTGAGCATGTTTAGGGGGTCAAATTTAGAGTTAAAGTGGCGGATTAATAAAGAATAATAATAAGAAAGAAACAAACACACGAAAAATAACTCCTTCAGTTTCAATAGGGCTTCGCACCGGTCGGTGCTCGGGCCCTAATAATTCCTTCAGTTTCAATAGGGCTTCGCACCGGTCGGTGCTCGGGCCCTAATAATAACTCCTTCAGTTTCAATAGGGCTTCGCACCGGTCGGTGCTCGGGCCCTAATAACTCCTTCAGTTTCAATAGGGCTTCGCACCGGTCGGTGCTCGGGCCCTAATTAAAGCTGCAAGCAGCGATGATCGGGCCCTCGCGTCCTTGCGTATGTTGGGGCGCAGCGCTGGTGAAGTGCTTCTGTCACGGGCATGTTGATGTCCCCAGACATGGGCTGTTTTCAGACAGTGCAAGGGGAGATAAACGTCACTTCCTCATTCACTTATTCTGCCTGCTGCTGGATCTGCTGCATTGAAATGTCGTAGGGGGCGCTATGGAGCCAATTTGCATCACTGACTGAATATTATCATGTAGACGTGTTCAGGCCTGGACTGTTCTCAAATGTCAATTTTCAGGCAGATCCGACCATGTACACTAGAGTTATAGCAACTTCCTCTGTCATGGCGAAACATCAAAACTCAACGCCACGCCACGGCCACACGCTTCAATGATAACTAAATCTTTTGATAACTTTTGATCACACACTACTGTAGATGACACACACTGATTTTGAAGTCGTTACCATGAATTCTGTAGGAGGAGTTCGTTAAAATACAAGGTATGCGAAATGGCCATAAAACGCGAAAAATGACCACTTTTATCAAGATGGCCGACTTCCTGTAGGACTTACGATACGGCTCCAAGAGGCTTTTTTGTGCGTCTTGACATGATACATAAGCCTCCTGAATTTCTTTTTCCTAGGTTAATCTGGAAGGCGGGGCTACAATTTTGAAATTGTCAAGGGGGCGCTGTTGAGCCATATTGTCACGTCTATGCAAATGACCGATCCAGGATTTTAACTGGTGTCGCTCCAGACATGTGTGCCAAGTTTTGTGACTGTAAACCCATCCCTTGTCCCTAAAATACAGCATTGTATTTCATGGCGAAGGATGTGTCGCCATGGCAACGGCATTTGGTCATGGGTCATGACCTGCCCAATGTAGCATCACCAAGGTCTTACATCTTAGCTGAGTCACTTTCAGATGCATCGGCCAAATTTCCTAGGAGTAATACAACAAAGAACGACGCATGATACTTCCTGTTGCCAGTAGGTGGCGATATGACTTTCGCTAAATATGAGACTGAGCATGTGTTCAGACCGGGACTCTTAACAAGCATATGAAATTTGGAAAAGATCAGACCACGTGGAGTCAAGATATAAGGCTTTGAAATTTCATGGCGAGACATCGAAATTCGCCGCGTCGCCATGGCAACATCTTTCAGCGAAAAGTCACCAACTTCATAATGTACGAACTCCAAGGTCTTGAGGCTATTCTGAGTAAATTTGAGGTGGATCCAATCACTGTGCTACCCACAGGGCGTCGGAGCGTAAAACATGTAACTTCCTGTTGCCAGTAGGTGGCACTATGACTCAGATCCAATATGTCACATGGATGTGTTCAGGGCAGGACTCTTAATCAATCACAAAAGGTTTGGGTCTCTTGGGATCATGTATGCCGGAGTTATGGCCGTTTCAAATTTCATGGCGAAGGATCGAATTTCACCCCCCAGCCACGCCCCCTTGGCAATGACGAAAACTCGCCGTTTTGATAACTTTTAATCTCCTATGTCTGTAGATGATACAGACCGAATTCCAAGTGGCTGAGGTCAAATCTCTAGGAGGAGTTCGTTAAAGTATGCAGGCTGGAAATGACCAAATCGTTGTCAAAATCGCAACTTTGACACAAAATGGCCGACTTCCTGTTGGCATTAGGGTATGTGTCCAAGAGACTTTTTGGTGCGACTGGTCATGATACATATGCATACTGAATTTCGTTCTCCTACGACAATCTGTATCGAGGGGCTCAATTTTCCTAATTTCCTAGGGGGCGCTATCGAGCCATTTTGCCCCGCCTTTTTGCGAGACCCATAAAATATCAAATTTTTCACCACTTCTGATGTATGTGCAAAGTTTAACAACTTTTCGTGCACGTTTAGGCCCTCAAAAATGCGTTTGTTTCGGAAGAATAATAATAATAGAGAAGAATTCCTTGAATTACAATAGGGCTTCGCACCGGTAGGTGCTCGGGCCCTAATAATAATAATAATAATAATAATAATTCCTTTGGAAACAAGAGGGCTTCGCGCTGGTCAGCGCTCGGGCCCTAATAATAATAATTAAAGCTGCAAGCAGCGATGATCGGGCCCTCGCGTCCTTGCGTATGTCGGGGCTCGGCGCTGGTGAAGGGCTTCTGTCACGGGCATATAGATGTCCCCAGACCTGGGGTCCGTTTCACAAAGCAGGTTTAGTGAAAACTCAGAGTCTGTTAACCCTGAAATGAGGGAAACTCTGAGTTTTCCGTTTCAAAAAGGGAGGTAACTCAAACCAGAGAAAGAGGGATAACTCTAGCCTGTTTCAGAGAGAGGGGTAACTTAAGCTCTCAGTCAGTTACCGTAGCAACAGACTCTATGAATCTAACCTGGTCGGAACCAGGTTTTTCTCAATGAACCTCGAGTTTCTCTCAGTCTCCGCCCTCTTTCAGAACCACACACTCCATTTGATTTCCTCATTCATTCAGGCAGCAGGCCAGTTTTGGCGTAGCCTAGTTCTGCCGTCTGTCATTTAAAAAAATCATTAAAAAAAATTAAAAAATAAATAAAAAAAATCAGAGTCAGTATATTAGAAGTCCATTAGGCACAGTAAGTGGCGACTTTTTTTCACTAACATGGCATGTCCTTTTGATAACGATCCCGTGGATGAAGGTGCAGCATTACTGCGCAGAGAATTAAATATTCGTCGAGAGATGGTTATCAGACCGCGCATAGATGTTCTAGCATTTCCAGCCATTATCTTTTTGAGCGGTACCGTTTCACGTCACAGTCCATCATCTACATACACAACCTAAGCCGTCTTTACATTTGCAACATTACCAATCGTAGTCATGCTCTCACATCCCAGCAGATATTGTGTGTTGCGCTGCGTTTTTTTGCAAACGGAAGTTTTTTGTACAATGTCGTAGCCAGCCACTGGCCTTCCTAAATTCTGGCTTAGGGCCAGCTCCTCTGCCTCCGTTAGAGGTGGCGGTGCTGGACCACCACCCGTTTTACGGGCATCTGCCTTCTTTCTGTTGGCTGAGTAGAAGTCTGTGTTAGTTTAAATAGGATTAATTATTTAACAGAACATGATGTTGATGAGAAGACATTTATGTGTGTGAAACCAGCATTATGTTGGGGATAAAACAACTGCTCAGTCAAACAGCCACTTAATATTTACTTTACAATGTAAAACATGATCAAAATGAGGTACCCCCATGAGATTATGCCGAGGTCTCACCTGTTTGAACAATGTTTTTAAATTTCATCCTAAACTGCTGCCAAGTGCGCTTGGACCTAAATGAAATAAATTAATAGGCGACCATTCAAGCATTTTTCCTCTGTAATATTATTGTGATTACAAAGGACTTCATTTAAACTTACGCATTGACCGAGCAGCAGCCGTCTCCAGGTGAAACTACTCCGAGTTGATTAAACTGACTCAAATCAGCTGTTCTGGAACTGGAAACTCAGAGTTTTCTATCTCAGAGTAGATCAACTCAGAGTTCAGGATTAGACTCAGAGTTTGTTGAACCTGCTTTGTAAAACGGACCCCTGGGCTGTTTTCAGACAGTGCAAGGGGAGATTAACGTCACATCCTCAATCACCTACTCTGCCTGCTGCAGGGGCTGCTGCATTGAAATGTCGTAGGGGGCGCTATGGAGCCAGTTTTCATCACTGACTGAATATTGGTATTTAGACGTGTTCAGGCTGGGAGTCTTATCAAACATGTAAAGTTTGGTGTAGACTCGAGCATTTACACTAAACTTATAGCAATTTCGCCTGTCATGGCGAAACATCAAAACTCAACGCCACGCCACGGCCACACGCTTCAATGATAACTAAATCTTTTGATAACTTTTGATCACACACTACTGTAGATGACACACACTGATTTTGAAGTCGTTACCATGAATTCTGTAGGAGGAGTTCGTTAAAATACAAGGTATGCGAAATGGTCAAAAAAACGCGAAAAATGACCGCTTTTATCAAGATGGCCGACTTCCTGTAGGACTTACAATATGGCTCCAAGAGGCTTTTTTGTGCGTCTTGACATGATACATAAGCCTCCCGAATTTCATTTTCCTACGTTCATCTGGAAGGTGGGGCTACAATTTTGAAATTTTCAAGGGAGCGCTGTTGAGCCATATTGTCACGTCTATGCAAATGACCTATCCAGGATTTTAACTGGTGTCGCTCCAGACATGTGTGCCAAGTTTCGTGACTGTAAACCCATCCCTTGTCCCTAAAATACAGCATCGTATTTCATGGCGAAGGATGTGTCGCCATGGCAACAGCGTTTGGTCATGGGTCATGACCTGCTAAATGTAGCATCACCAAGGTCTTACATCTTAGCTGAGTCAATTTCAGGTGCATCGGCCAAATTTCCTAGGAGTAATACAACGGGGAACGACGCATGATACTTCCTGTTGCCAGTAGGTGGCGCTACGACTCTGACTAAATATGGGCCTGACAATGTGTTCAGACCGGGACTCTTAACAAGCATATGAAATTTGGAAAAGATCAGACCATGTGGAGTCAAGTTATAAGGCTTTGAAATTTCATGGCGAGACATCGAAATTCGCCGCGTCGTCATGGCAACACCTTTCCACGAAAAGTCACCAACTTCATAATATACCATCTCCAAGGTCTTTAGGCTATTCTGAGTAAATTTGAGGTGGATCCCATCACCGTGCCACCCACAGAGCGTCAAAGTGTAAAACATGTAACTTCCTGTTGCCAGTAGGTGGCGCTATGACTTAGATCCAATATTGACACATGGATGTGTTCAGGACGGGACTCTTTCCAAGCACAAAAGGTTTGGGTCTCTTAGGATCGTGCATGCCGGAGTTATGGCCGTTTGAATTTTCACGGCGAAGGATCGAAATTCGCCGCCCGACCACACCCCCTCGGCAATGTCGAAAAACTCACCGTTTTGATAACTTTTCATCTCCCAGGTCTGTAGATGATACTGACCGAATTTCAAGTTGCTCAGGTCAAATCCCTAGGAGGAGTTCGTTAAAGTACGCGGGCTAAAAACGGCAAAATTGGCCTGAAAATGGCAACTTTGAACCAAAATGGCCGACTTCCTGTTGGATTTAGGGTATGGCTCCAAGAGAGTTTTTGGTGCGTCTGGTCATGATATATAAGCACACCAAATTTCATTGTTCTACGACGATCTGTATCGTGGGGCTCGCTTTTCTTAATTTTCTAGGTGGCGCTGTCGAGCCATTTTTCCCCGCATTTTTTGCGAGACGCATAAAATCTGCGATTTTCACCAGAACTGACGCGCACGCCAATTTTGGTGAGTTTTGGTACACGTTTGTAGAAGTTATTTGAGGTCAAAGAGTTGTAATAATAATAATAATAATAATAAAAAAATAAATAAATAATAATAATAATAATAATAATAATAATAATAATTCCTTTGGAAACAAGACGGCTTCGCGCTGGTCAGCGCTCGGGCCCTAATAATTCCTTTGGATACAAGAGGGCTTCGCGCTGGTCAGCGCTCGGGCCCTAATAATAATAATAATAATAATAATAATTAAAGCTGCAAGCAGCGTTGAACGGGCCTTCGCACCCTTGCGCACAGCAGGCCGCGGCGCAGTCACCTAAGCTTCTGGGAACCAAGAAAACGTTTGGAGATGATCAGTGTGAGAGTCTTTAGACACACAATACTAACCAGTGTCTCTCTGTGAGCCCACCCCTCTGTTCACAAACAATTATGGGTAATTATAGATTATGAAATCAAAATATTGTTCACCTTAATCAATAATTCAGGCACCAACTGTAGGATCTGCAAGGAACACAGTTGCTATAATGATCAATTATCAATGATAAATAATTATAACAATTAACAGAATTATTAATATGAACTAACAAATACGGAGCACCACCCGGAAACCGGGACTAATAACCGAACAAGGTAATCTCATAAATGGGAGTTCACCTAGGATGTTAATATCTGAGAGATATCAACATTCAAGGGTAAACAAAGAACGGTTGAATTCGAGCTCTGACTCCTTCAATCAGCCACTTTTCACAATATGTTACCAATAATGACAAAAGAACTTCTCTTTAAAGATATAACAGTGTTTATGAAACTTAGCAAAATTAACAAAGTTAACAAATGCTTCATTCAATAAATAGCTATTCTAAAATCTAATTCTACCAAACAAAACACAAACAGCTTTGCACAGAGTTGGACACTTGCAGGTTGGACACTTTTGTCCGACGTTATCTGACCATCAGATGTGCAAAACGATGTCGGTGCGTGTATCTGTGCGCACGTGAGTGTGGTGTTAGTCACAAGAGAGGGAGGAGGGAAAGCGATCGTGAGACAGAGAGAAGCGGTTCTTTTTCCACAGAGAGCGCACGTATGGACAGCAGTCTGTAACGCACGTTGTCTGGTTTCAGATCGACAAATCAATTTACTTTCTCACTCAAGGCAGCACAAACACAGTAGTCCCGAGCGAGACAAACACAAAATAGTCTAGCGTGGTGAACACAACTAACAGGCAGCAAACAGGCAGAAGCGGAGCGTTAACTGCAGCATGACCGAAAGAAGCACAACCAGTTAGCCTCTGCTAGCCTCTCAGCTAACCCCGGCTCTCTGTTTAGATCCAAACGGAGCACCGAGTCCCGATTTGTTATTTAGGTTAAAGCGGAGAACAGGCAGCAAACAGGCAGCAGCGGAGCGTTAACTGCAGCATGACCGGAAAGAAGCACAACCAGTTAGCCTCTGCTAGCCTCTTAGCTAACCCTGGCTATCTGTTTAGATCCAACCGGAGCACCGAGCCCCGATATGTTATTTAGGTTAAGGTGGAGAGAACCAGCGGGTCTGTCGGCCAGCTGAGTAAGTGAAACCTACGGAAAAAACACCGTGACCATCACGGTAAAACAGTACGTAGAGAACTGCTGTGTTCAGCTGCACAGATAGGAAATCCCTCGGCTGACAGGATGTACCACTCTGTGCGGGAAAATATTTTACCCTCCTATTTCTGGTTTATAACAATGATTGACAACCAGAATATTAGGTGCATTACTGCCACCCTCCGCTTCAGGCTGTGAACCAATGATTAAATCCTACACATTATTCCTGCCTGTCTAATAAACTACATAACGAACCTGCTGCTCCACCCAACCCCCCCCCCCCCCCCCCCCCCCCATTCTCTCTCTCTCCCTCTCAACTGCAGAGAAGGATATTAGTGTACTCTACTTGTGAAATATCCTCATAAATCCCATAACTTTGGCCAAATTCTACATAAAAATCACATTTTTAAGTAGGAATTTTCGTCGCGAATCCATTGATACAGGTTTGAAAGTGGTCGGACTTATAGTTTAGACACCAGATGCCCCAGTTTGGCACAAAGTCCATGCCCAGAGATTGCCTCCCCATTGGTTTACATTGTAAGGTGTAATGTCGCACTCCAACTTTCAGGGCTTACTAAATCTAAACTGTTCGAGTTATTACAAAGTTTTTAATAACTTTTGCTCAACACAGTGTGATAAGTTAAGTATTAAAGTTTGAAGCCGATACCATTAACGCCCTAGGAGGAGATAGCGTTTATTCAAGGTCCAAAATTGGCACAAAATCATATTTTGAAATTGAGATTGCGGACAATGATGAGATACATAAACGCGAAAAATGACCACTTTTATCAAGATGGCCGACTTCCTGTAGGACTTACAATACGGCTCCAAGAGGCTTTTTTGTGCGTCTTCACATGATACATAAGCCTCCCGAATTTCTTTTTCCTAGGTTAATCTGGAAGGCGGGGCTACAATTTTGAAATTTTCAAGGGGGCGCTGTTGAGCCATATTGTCACGTCTATGCAAATGAAGTATCGAGGATTTTAACTGGTGTCACTCCAGACATGTGTGCCAAGTTTTGTGATTGTAAACCCATCCCTTGTCCCTAAAATACAGCATCGTATTTCATGGCGAAGGATGTGTCGCCATGGCAACGGCGTTTGGTCATGGGTCATGACCTGCCCAATGTAGCATCACCAAGGTCTTACATCTTAGCTGAGTGAATTTCAGGTGCATCGGCCAAATTTCCTAGGAGTAATACAACAAAGAACGACGCATGATACTTCCTGTTGCACTCTGGCCCGTCGGGATCAGTTCACGCTTTTTAAAAATGAGGGATATTTCTTACAAGTGTGGTGTGCTTTTATTTTGAAAGTTTGATTGACATGTGTACTGTCAGGTGTGTAGAGACAATAAGTAACTGCAGCTGGACACAGAAAAATACTCATATTTTTGAATGGAGAGTGTGAGCGAACCCACACCTTTTTGAACATTTACTGCTTCCACATAATTTTAGATACAAACTTCATTTGAACTTTAAATGAGCCACGAGACTTTGACCTACAAATCTTGAATTTACATGTTTTTTCTATCTTTTATTGTTTTTGAGATATTAGAGTGTGAGTTTTAAAGTCTTTTCTTGCTCCTCCTGTGATTTTATAATGAGTGTGTATTGCGGAATGTTTCACAGCACTGAGGGAGTGACATCACCAGGAGCAGTTGGAGAGGATGATTTCAGAGAACGCTTCTCGTGAAATATCCTCATAAATCCCATAACTTTGGCCAAATCCTACATAAAAATCACATTTTTTTGTAGGAATTTTCGTCGCGAATCCATTGATACAGGTTTGAAAGTGGTCGGACTTATAGTTTAGATGCCAGATGCCCCAGTTTGGCACAAAGTCCATGCCCAGAGATTGCCTCCCCATTGGTTTACATTGTAAGGTGTAATGTCGCACTCCAACTTTCAGGGCTTACTAAATCTAAACCGTTCGAGTTATTACAAAGTTTTTAATAACTTTTGCTCAACACAGTGTGATAAGTCATGTATTCAAGTTTGAAGCCGATACCATTAATGCCCTCGGAGGAGATAGCGTTTGTTCGGGGGCCAAAATTGGGGCAAAGTCTTATTTTGAAAAGCTGATTGCAGACTTCCTGTTGGATTTAGGTCAGGGGTGTCAGCGTATGATTTGTAGGTCTTGATGAGACGAATAATTGAGTTTTGGTTCGATCTCTCTACGACATTCCTACGGGCCGTGGCGGCCGTTTTAGATACATAGGTGGCGCTAGAGAGCACATTTTGGCACTTCGGGGGTTAATTTTTACATTTTATCAAATTTTTCACCAGACCTGATGTGCGTGCCAAATTTGGTGAGTTTTTGAACATGTTTAGGGGGTCAAATTAAGGATTGAAGTGGCGTATTAATAAAGAATAATAATAAAGAAACAAACGCACGAAAAACAATAGGGTCTTCGCCCTTTGGGCTCAGGCCCTAATAATTCCTTTGGAAGCAAGAGGGCCTCGCGCTGGTCAGCGCTCGGGCCCTAATAATAATTCCTTTGGATACAAGAGGGCTTCGCGCTGGTCAGCGCTCAGGCCCTAATAATAATTAAAGCTGCAAGCAGCGATGATCGGGCCCTCGCGTCCTTGCGTATGTCAGGGCTCGGCGCTGGTGAAGGGCTTCTGTCACGGGCATATAGATGTCCCCAGACCTGGGCTGTTTTCAGACAGTGCAAGGGGAGAATAACGTCACATCCTCAATCACCTACTGTGCCTGCTGCAGGGGCTGCTGCATTGAAATGTCGTAGGGGGCGCTATGGAGCCAGTTTTCATCACTGACTGAATATTGGTATTTAGACGTGTTCAGGCTGGGAGTCTTATCAAACATGTAAAGTTTGGTGTAGACTCGAGCATTTACACTAAACTTATAGCAATTTCGCCTGTCATGGCGAAACATCAAAACTCAACGCCACGCCACGGCCACACGCTTCAATGATAACTAAATCTTTTGATAACTTTTGATCACACACTAGTGTAGATGACACACACTGATTTTGAAGTCGTTACGATGAATTCTGTAGAAGGAGTTTGTTAAAATACAAGGTATGCGAAATGGTCAAAAAAACGCGAAAAATGACCACTTTTATCAAGATGGCCGACTTCCTGTAGGACTTACAATACGGCTCCAAGAGGCTTTTTTGTGCATCTTCACATGATACATAAGCCTCCCGAATTTCTTTTTCATTTCCTCTTTCTCGGGGGAATTTGAGGACGCTGGTTGCAGCAGCGGTCTCTCTCGGGTCCAGGAATGTGTTCGGGTGAACACGGGCAAAGTCTCGTCTCGTCCGACGAGGGGAGTCTTCGATGAGGGGAAAACATGTTCGTGGGGTAGTCAAGCTAACTCACAGGGGAACAGGAGTTACCCCTAGCTCAGTGACATGGGAAAGACGTGTATTTCGGGCGTGCTCGCTTATAAAGGGGTGGTGATGTCATGGCTGCGTCCTCAGGACGCTCCGCTGTGCAGGAGCGTCTCCGCCAATGAGGGACCGATGTTGACTGCTCCCTGCTGAGGTGTGAAAATCGCAAAGCATTCTTGGAAATGGAGTTTGCTCCACCCTCATGGCAGGTCCATTACAGTTTTAATACGGAGCTCCGGAACTCCAGCCTTCCTGAGTTTTTCCCTCATATAGGCTATAGTTTTTCTTAATCATTACTACAATATATGATTAGATGTGTAATAGTCTCCTCAGCCAAGTTAGAAAAAATATGTGCATGTATGAACAACAGCAATTGGAGAGGATGACAGTCAAAAAGTAATCATGTTAAATAATCATGATCTCAATATTGAACAAAAATGATTGTGATTATAATTTTTGCCATAATCAAGCACCCCTAAAAACAGCAAATTGTGATTTACATACACACACACACACACACACACACACACACAGAGTTTAAATATGTATGTAATGAATTGTTTTCTTTAAGAAACTCTTACTTGAACATTTTTCAGTGTGCTCCTAAAGTTATATGTATGCTCCTAATTTCTGTCATTTAGGAGCACATGTGCTCCTTGAAAAAAAGTAAGGATTGAACACTGCTGTCAGATATGTAGAAGCATTAAGTAACTGGAGTGTGGTGCAGTCCAAGGGCTTCTGTCACAGGCAGTAGATGTTTACTTTACCCATCCCCCCCTCCCATTCTCTCTCTCTCCCTCACAGTTGGAAGGAAAGATTTTAAAGTGATCTTCTTGTGAAATATCCTCATAAATGCCATAACTTTGGCCAAATCCTACATAAAAATATCATTTTTTTGTAGGAATTTTCGTCGCGAATCCATTGATACAGGTTTGAAAGTGGTGGGACTTATAGTTTAGACGCCAGATGCCCCAGTTTGGCACAAAGTCCATGCCCAGAATTTGCCTCCCCATTGGTTTACATTGTAAGGTGTAATGTCGCACTCCAACTTTCAGGGCTTACTAAATCAAAACCGTTCGAGTTATTACAAAGTTCTTAATAACTTTTGCTCAACACAGTGTGATAAGTCATGTATTAAAGTTTGAAGCCGATACCATTAATGCCCTAGGAGGAGATAGCGTTTATTCAAGGTCCAAAATTGGCAAAAAATCGTATTTTGAAATTGACATTGCAGATTTCCTGTTGGATTTAGGTCAGGGGTGTCAGCGTATGATTTGTAGGTCTTGATGAGACGAATAATTGAGTTTTGGTTCGATCTCTCTACGACATTCCTACGGGCCGTGGCGGCCGTTTTAGATACATAGGTGGCGCTAGAGAGCACATTTTGGCACTTTGGGGTTTAATTTTTACATTTTATCAAATTTTTCACCATTCCTGATGTGCGTGCCAAATTTGGTGAGTTTTTGAGCATGTTTAGGGGGTCAAATTTAGAGTTAAAGTGGCGTATTAATAAAGAAAGAATAAGAAAGAAAGAAACACACGAAAAACAATAGGGTCTTCGCCCTTTGGGCTCAGGCCCTAATAATTCCTTTGGATACAAGAGGGCTTTGCACTGGTCAGCGCTCGGGCCCTAATAACCCCATTGGAAACAATAGGGCTTCGCGCTGGTCAGCGCTCGGGCCTTAATAATAATTCCTTTGGATACAAGAGGGCTTCGCGCTGGTCAGCGCTCGGGCCTTAATAAACAGTGCGCCAAATTTTCTTCCTGGGATGGCGAAGTCATGACCCGCCCTCCTCTGCCTCTGATTGGCTAGTGCTCGTTGCCTTTGTTGGTTGGGTTGGTCAGGTTTAGACATGACGACTGAGATTGGTTAGGATTAGAGTAAGAATATCAAGGTAGGCCAATCAGAGACAGAGTAGAGCGGGCCATGACTTCGCCGTGCCAGGAAGAAAATATCGCGAACAGTACTTGGTTTGCGACTGATGACGTTTCACAAGAACACAAGTACAGACAAGAGCTCAGACTTATAAAAGCTTTAGTCAAATTGGCTTCAAAGCCTGGCGGTCTTCCTGGGCGCTTGATTAGTTGTGACCCGGACGTGACGTCAACAAGTTCTTCCTGCATCAGGACCGGCAAGATGGCAGCGGACACGCAGGTTTGTGTGGCTGGTTTTTGATAACACGCTCTCCGCGTACAGAATAGTAATTAAGTATTGTAGACACCAAATTCGTGGTATATTGAGTGCTGCTATATTAACATCGTGGTGTGTTTCGGCGTTTAATGAGTAACACAAGCGGAAACCAACAGTTACATAGCTGATTAGCCGTTAGCTGAGAGCTACGTAGAGTATGACTCCATCAGACTGAGCAGCTGCTGTGTTTGACGGTAACCTGCTCATACTGACACAGGACTGCTTTCGAAACACAGTGAGAAGCGAGATGAAGGCTTGTTATGATAGTAGCGTCTTCTAACTAACTGACCAAGTGCTTCAACTCGCCGTCATTAACTTTAGTTAGACTACATTCCCCAAGCTTGCCACACAGTCCTATAAGGTGATGAGATGAAGCACCGCCCTCCGTGTGCTATTAGCTGAATTGTTTTGAGTGGTTCAAATTCTCAGCAGATTAACCTGCTGACACAGTGATAGTGTTAACGATACTGGAAATCCCTTTGTCGACCACCAGTTGATCTAAAAGTTCAGCCTTCACTGTTTACTTCTTTGCAAAGGTGCAGATTCACAAAAAATGTTTTTTCCCTTTTCTCTCAGATTTTTCTCTCCTTAAAACAATATTCTCCTCACACAGCACGCTTTAGACAAAACATAAAACTGACACATTTATAGGTTTTTTCAAACATACTAACTACAGCTGAGACGACTAGTCAATTCATTGAATGGTTGATTGACAATCTTCTTTTAAATCAAATCCAGTTTTTTTTCCATAGTTCCAGCCCCAAAAATGAAAGAAATTGCTGCCCTCCCTTTTCCCATATGATCATGCACTGAACACCTGTGGATGCTGGACTGTAGTTTGGACAGAACAAGCAACTATTTCTGCCATTTACTCTATCAGTAGACCAGCAGACCAGTTTTCCTACTAACTGTGACTTTTACTCCAGGTTTCAGACACGCTGAAGAAATTTGCCTTAAAAGTGACTACAGCCAGTGTGAAGGAGCGCAAGGAGATATTCGGAGAGCTGAAACGGTGTACAAAGGGTAAAGGTGAGGGATTTTGTGTCATCTCATTTGCTGCGCAATAATCTTTGGTTTAAAATCAACACTAATGTTAGATCAAATATCTATTTTAGAGTTACCAGAGCCTGCCATTAAAGGCCTGTGCAAGCTCTTCTGTCTCACTCCACACAGATATCGGTAGGTGGCCACTTTCAGTCACTAGAAAACCATACTTAACACAAAAGCATGATCCCACACAATGTTCTAGTTTTTAGTGTTTGTATCCTTTGTGTTTACATGTGGATGTGTGTGTATTTCAGAGATGCTGCCTCCCGCAGAGAGCTCCTCTCTGTCATTGCCCAGCTGGCTGACAGTCAGCCTGACATCCTGGTGACCAGCCTCCTCCACTGCCTTCTGAACAGTGGAGTCATCAGCAAACATGGAGAGCCCAGGTGCGGCTCTGAACTTTATATTCAAGTTTTGTTTTTTTTTCATCTAGATCATCATTTTTGACAGTAGTTGCAGCACTTAATAAATACATACATTTACAGACCTACAGAAGAAAATTGATCCACACCATAGCTGAAATCCCATCATCATAGCACTGTCAGCATTAGACTTCTTTTGTTTTTAACTGTTTTGACAGGCAAGAAATGTATGGTTTTTATGATATGACTGCTGTTAACTAATTAAAAAACAGGAACTAAAAACAGATGTATCATTGCATAAAAAGGAACATTTAAAAAAAAACAGACTACAGATTAAATTAAAATGTGTGTGTGTGTGTGTGTGTCTAGGAACCTATTCTTTGTTTCATTTTATCCTGGTTGTTTCTTCCCTCTCATGTTTGCCATATTATATTTTCAGTAAAAGCACAGGCTCTGCCGCCTTCATCGGCTTGTCTTGGACTTGCCTATTAGTGCCCATTGTGTTTTCTACGCCAGAGAAAAGAGAAGGAGCCATCTGGAAGAAAATGGTCAGTAAACTGTCTTTTTAAAATTGAAATGACATCATTGATATTATTATTGTCTGTGAAAAATCCTGTTAATGCTTTGTCTGCCTTCATCTTTTAGATGGAGGTTCAGAGCCTCCTTGTGGCTGAGGTGGTGGGTGGAGCCAAATCTATGGCTCGGAAATCAAGCCTCAAGAATCTCAGTCACCTCTGGGAGAAGGTGAGTATAGAACACACCAGCACTAAAAGACACAGGTTGACGTAAAAGGAGCCTGCTCCAGCCTGATCAGACTGAATTGTCATTTTGTTTCACTTCGGTCATTGACTTGATCTAAATCACTAAATAAATCAGAGTATTGGGGGCGATGCAGGTCAAGAACATGTTGCTGTTGTCGGCTTGTAAAGTCCAATAACAAAAGACATTGTGATGATAATGGTCTATATACATACAGTACCAGGCAAACATTTGGACTCATCTTCCCCTTTATCTGAATGAGAAAGTATCTCCAAACTTTTGACTGGCACTATATTTAATCCAACTCGGATCCTAATGCATGTTCTAAGAACATATACGCATAATTGCTGGAAAGTTCTGACATGTTGTTGTTTTCACCAGAACCCTGGACTGGTTGATCAATACATCGGCACTCTGTTGAGTCTGGACCAGAGCCCTACTACTCTGGCCATGCTGGGGGTGTGTTTAGACTTCTGCACAGCTCAGAAAGACAAAGCTACAATCGAGAAGCATAAGGTGAGTTTTTTTCAAGTTCGCATTTTTAGTCTGATGTTGTTGATCAGTGCATTCATATGTTTTTTTTCTCGGATAGATATATTTTGTGGCTGCAGTGCTCATATAACTTTGTTTACTGTTTTTCCAGAGTGCCCTTTTGGATCTGTACATCAAGTCTGTCCTTATGAGCAAGACAAAACCTCAACAGCACATTTTGGACAAAAGCGGTTCCCTGTTGCGTCATGTCTCCCACTCCGAATTCAAGGAGCTGCTGCTGCCTACTCTGCAGAAGACAATGCTCCGCAGTCCAGAGAATGCCATGCAGAGTGAGACGCTTTTATTTTCTGAGCAAAATGTTTAATATTCACCTGATTAATTCTCAGGCAGCTCTCACACACCGGCTCTGATCTCTTGTCTTATCTCTTACCAGCTATTTCCTGCCTGCTGTCCACTGTGACCCTAGATCTCAGTCAGTATGCCATGGATATAGGAAAGGCCATAGCAAGTAAGACTTTAATGCATGCTAATTTCCATATAGAAAATAAAAATGAATGAGAAGCTCTAATCAATGTAGAACATTTCTCGGTATTTAATGTCTGTTGTGGTCTGCGTTCCAGGCCAGCTGAAAGCCAACAACACCCAGTTGATGGAGGAGGCGGTGCAGGCCATGCAGAACCTGGCCCAGCAGTGCAGTGACCCCACCGCTGTGCAGGACATCGTCACACACCTCTTCAAGATCCTTGGAGGTGAAGCAATTAATTTCCCTTATAACTGGTCAACTGACACATGATTGTTGTGTATGACAAATATCGTAATGTGCAATGTTTGTGGTTGCAGGCTCTGAGGGAAAGCTCACAGTTGTCGCCCAAAAGATGAGTGTGTTGTCAGGTAAGAGGCTTTGCCAACAGTTTTAATTATGCAATTATTATTCATTAAGATAGAATTGCAAACGGACACTTTTATACCAGACGATTTTTTTACTGTAGGAATTGCCAGTTGCAGCCATCATGCTGTGTCAGGAACGTCCAGCCAGACTCTCAGCTCTGCAGTCACTGTGATGTTCATCCCTTATTTACAGCAAGAAGGTATCATCACACTTTCATTGCTCTTTCCTCCTCTTCTCCCTGTCCTACTGTATAAGGTTTGAATGACTTTAAGTAAATTATCTTTAGAAGTCACAAGATGAACCCATAATGCAAGTTTATGTCTTTGGCCATAGCATAATGTTTTAGTCAAATACTAACTTTTCTTTTTTCTTTGTTGTATTTAGTTCATGAGGGAACTTTGGTGCATGCGGTGTCTGTGCTCTCCCAGTGGAGCAGTCGCCTCACAGTGGAAGTTCCCTCCGCTCTGCTGGACTGGTTGAAGAAGGCGTTCACCCTCAAGACCTCCACCTCTCTGGTTCGACATGCCTACCTTCAGGCCATGCTTGGGGCTTTCAAAGGTCAGTCCACGCAGGAGCCACTACATGTTGAATGTACAGATTCTGATATTGAATTGAAATCACACTTGACGTGCGTTTCTAATAAACTGACCTGTTGCCTTATTTGCTGGTTTTCAGGTGACACTGTGGCCCAGGCCTCAGACCTCATGCCGTTGCTCCTCCAAACTGTGGAGAAGGCTGCGGCACAAAACTCCCAGCATGCCCTGCTTGCAGAGGGTGTTGCAGCTTCTGTTCTCTTGAGTCGACTGGCTCTGCTGGACACACAGACAGGTGAGGCTTTTTTTTTGTTTGTGGAGCCTGTTGGAGAACTCTTGGAACACAAGGATCAGAGGTGGTGAAGATTTTTTTTTTTTGTCTTTTTTGTCTCAGCAGAAGCTAAATTCTCCAGCTTTTGGAACCTGGTCTTAGATGAGAGGAAGCCGCTATTCACTACAGAGAAGTTCCTCTCACAGGCCAATGAAGAAAGTGAGGCAGTTTTCAAAATATCTCACTATCATCAGCTTAAAGGCTCATGAGTGATTTTTAAAATGTGAAGCAATGAAATAATGGCTTGTTTCTGTCGTTAGCTCTGCTCACAGTGCTGCTGCTCTGTGAAAGGCTCTTCTTGGACCATGCCCACAGGCTTAACACCAACAAATCACAGTGAGTCTGACCTTTTCTTTACCATACAGAGTGTTTTGCTCCTGAAAATGTCACAGAGCGCGTGTGTACTCAATTTCAACAATGCTTACACAAGCAGCTATTGTTAATGTTGACATTACAGCACATAAAGTGGCAGTTGCTGCATTATAAATGTAGTCCCTCTTCAAATCTCTTTGCCATTGTTGTTGCTGTTAGTTCAAATGTGCATAATCAGCTCATCAAAATAATGCAGGATACTCAGGGTAGCCATCATGAGCATGCAAACACAGTTACAAGCAAGTGCTTTTTTAAGTGGTAGTGTACACTAGTTTTTACTTTTAGCATTAACTTGATTAACTTTGAACATTGTTTTATGGGATATATATTAAAATGTGGTTTATCAATGTGTTTAATCATGTGAATTTATGAGAAACCAGATATGTTCCATCCTATAGCAACAATGCGACTTTCTTTTGTACTGTAGGTACACATAAAAACACTGTATGTGAAGAAAGTCCTAACATGCACTACAGGTTCAATACAGTTATTACCAAATAATTATAAATGATACATAGATGAACCTCATTCTGTGACAGAGCTGAAGTTGGTTATGGTTATACAGTCAGAAAAATGCAGAATACAACATTTTGATCATGGATTTGTTTCATTTACTTTGATCCTGTAGAGCTTTAATCACAAGTCAATTTTCTCACACGTAGGATGTATCACCATGCCACAGTTGTGGTCCTGTTGTCTCGGAGCTGGCGTGTGAGGAAGCGGGCACAACAATCTGTCAAGAAGCTGCTCTCCTCCCTGGGCGGATCCAGCCTTGCCCACGGTCTTCTGGGAGAACTCCAAGTGGTCATCAACAAACACAAAGTACAGGCCCTAGACCTTAAAAACATTAAGCCACATTTACTCATAATGTGAAATTGTACATTTGCATGTTTGGTAGATATCCTGCTCCCTTGAACAGTTGCTAAGTGTTTTTGTATGTTGTCAGGTTTTGCCCCAGGACGTCCTGTTGTCAGAGTCAGGAGAGCTGGGTGAGCTGGGCCGCAGCTACGTTCCTCCACGTGTCCTGCTGGATGCTCTGTGTGTCATTTGCTCCACTGCCAGCCAATGGGGTGACTCCAATGAAGCAGAGAACTTGGCCATGGAAATCCTCATAGTCACTCATCATCCATCCATAGGTATGAGAATGAATCTGCTGCCTACTTATTTACCAAAATGACTCCTTTCCTTCCAACACCAGGTTTTTGTAGTTTTAATAAAACTGGAATAGTGTATCGGTGCTCTCTCCCATGTTTTACATCTCGTCAACTCTGTGTGTAACTCTTTCAGTTGAAGCTCGCCGTGGCCTGTGGCCGATTCTGCTCTCCTCCATGAACATAAAAGCAGAGGAATTTATAGAGAAGAATTTGGAGGCTATTCTGCCACATCTGCTGGAGGTCAACGCAGACAACCAGGTCTCACAATAACAAACACCTCCTTACACTGCATTTACATATGATTTATATACACTGTTGGGGAGAAACTGAGGTCGTTTAAAAGATAAATAAGCAAAGAAAAAATGGAATTCAAATAAGGACATTGGTTATTAGCTCTTAGTGATGTGTTTTAAATGATACCTGGATGTTTAGTGGTCATTTGTTTCTCCTCAGGCGGTGAAAAATGCTGTTGGTGCCCTCTCCAGCCTCTCCCCAAACAAGCTGTTACCGCGGGTTATCAGTCATGTCACTGAGGGGCTTTCCCAACCTGCTCTACTTAATGTCACCAGGGAAGAGTACGCCATCATGTGCACACCTGAGGGAGTACTGTACGACAACAGCATCATTCAGAGGTAACAGATAACCTCTCCTAACACTCTGCACTTCTGAACTCAACAGAAATCTGTGTCATTTTCTATTGTCTCTCTGGCATTCATTTACTCCTGTCTTCCTTCTCTGCATGTGCTCCAGTGCCCAGAAGGAAAGCACCAAGAAGGTCAACATGAAGAGAGAGAACAAGGCTTACTCCTACAAGGAACAGATCATTGAACTGGAGTTACAGGAGGTAGTTTGAAGTTATTATCAGTGATGTTCTTCAGTGGTGTTAATGTCTGAATAATATTTTAAATGTTTTAATTTCTTTGATCTTGCAGGAGATGAAAAAGAAAAAAGGCATCAAAGATGAAGTGCAGCTAACCAGCAAGCAGAAGGAAATGATGCAAGCCCAGCTTGACAAGGAGTCTTCTATTCGCAAGAGACTTCAAGGGGTATGGAAGCAAAGTTACCAAAAAGATATTTCTAAAACCAAGTCCCAAGGTGTGACTTTCTTAATTTCTCCTCGTTGACCTGTGGCGTTCTTCTTGCTTTTCCCAGCTGAATGTGGAGTTACAGAGTGTGGTGGGTCTGCTGGAAGCCACTCTGATAGAGAGACCACCTCAGATCACCAGGGAGCTCCCCGCCATCCTCCAGGTCCTAACGCCTCTGCTGAAGTCCCCTCTGGCTGCTCCATGCATCCAGCAGGTGTTCTTGGACATCGGAGTCTGCCTCATGCCCCAACAACTCCACCATCTCGGTACACAACATGTCTTGGTGTATTGTATTACATTGATAGACACAGCTTTGTCCCAGCAGCATAAGTTTATATCATTCTTTTTTTTTTCTTCCAGCTGTGCTTGTGGGACATGTGACTTTACGGTTGCTGAAGCCAGAGTGTGATCTGGACCAGGCTTGGGGACAGGAGGACCTGGACACAGCAGCCAACCGCACTGTGCTGCTGATGCACAACCACACTGTCCCTCAGAGAGAGGGCAAGACTGGTGGTGAGGACACAAAGCTTCAGATGGTTTTTGACAGTTACAATATCAACTTAACACATAGACAGATATGCATACTTTTTTTTACAAATCATGTCAATTTCTGGCTAATATTGAGTGTTTAACATTGTTTGAATATATTCAGACCATCAGAAACTTCACTGTATTGTCCCTTTTCCCACTTACTTTAAGGAGTGTTTCCTAATGCACAGCTGGTAGACAAAAATCATGTGAAAAAAAAATGCTGAATTCCTGCATATTGTCAGCACAGAGTTTATTAGAGATGCATTTTGGTCATGGACCTTTGTCAATGATTTATAAAAGCATCTGCAAGTCAAAATCTGCAGAATACAAATGGGGAAAAAAATAAAATAAATAGAAAAGTATTTCTAGAAAAGATTAGATGGGCGTTTTTTCCCAACAAGAAAAGTTCAAGTAGGGGAAGCAGATCAGTCAATAACCAGTCCAAGTGCCATATCAGATCTAGAAATATCTTCATAACCTTGAAGAAAAACAAGACTTATCTATTAGTGAAGACAAGAACAATATAATCTATTATGGAAATATTGAGTAAATGGTCTAATATTCCAAAAAAAAAATCAAGTCAGTATTTCAAACGAAAACTTTGAAGTAAATAGTCTGATACACATCTAGCCAATATTTATAAGAGATAATATGAGATCTTGCAGTGCAGGAGATGCAGAAGAGCAAATATCCCAACGATTTGTCATTAAAATGTAAAATAAGACACCTGACTCATTTCTGGCATACTGACTGCTTTCTTCCTTTTTCCAGACGTGGCTCGACTGTCTGCGCCGGCTTTCTCCGTCTGCTTCCCTCTTCTCAACGCCACGCTCAGGGAGTCTTCAGGCAGCACTGAGGAGACAGAGAATTTGATGACCAGATCCTTGCAAATCATCAACGAACATTCCCAGCTTCGGGCTAAGACAGATGATGACACTACCATAGATGAGGTAGAGACAAACTTTTCATCTCTTTCCCATTTTCTTTTGTCTTCTCTTGACTTGCACTGAAAGATGATGGGGAAATAATAATTGATTTAAAAAAAAAAACAAAAAGCTTTCTGCAGAGACATGCTGCAACATTTATTTACACAGTCTGCTACATAGCTGTCTTTTGTGTTTGCGCACCTTGTTGACAGCTATTAAGTAGAGCCGTTGCTCTATAAAAATAAATGGCATAGAAAATGAGAGAGGTTTATGTGACAGTTACTCCCATTTATTTTGTAGTGTAATGGATTTATGTGTTTTTCTACTTTCAGAACGGCCCAGAACTGCTTCCACGTGTCTCCATGCTGCTGCTACTGACCAGAATTATTTCCACAGCCACTCCGAGACTCCAGGTAAACAAGACACTTATCAAACATAGTTTCACTTCATTCCAAATTCAGACATTTACTTTATCTTGTTGATGGACTGATTTATCCAGATTTCAGCCTTACTATTTGACATCTTAATGATAAAGCAATGTTTTCTATACAGTATATATCCATACATGCATTTTATTTAATATTTATTTAATATTTTCTGGCTACAACATTACTGATTTGGATTCTCTATCATCAGCATTGTTTTTGGCCGCAGCAGGCGGCTGTTTTTAGAGACAAACCTCTAAAGACACACTGTACTTTACCTGCCCAGTACTAAATGGCAGACAAAGTTAGGACTAGCCAGTGAACATATCAGAGCATTTAGCAGCTAAGGAACCAGATATTTCCCTCCAGAGTTGGTTAAGATTAAAAACAGAGCTAAAAGGAGAGGGAATATGTGACTTACAGTGGCCTTGTTGCCCGAAACACAACTCCAAATGTTGCTCCATGTCTGTTGGATGTTTAAATAGGCAACAAAGTTTGCCACATCAACTTGAAAGGTAATATAATGTCAGTGTTGTGTTCACAGCTTGTTGCCGCTGCCCAGAAGTGGCAATGAAATCAGTTATTGCAGGTCTAAACAAGAGTTTGGAGTAAAAACATTTTTAAAAATCCATGTTGTTGCTTTTCCCTGTGATATGAAACTTTTCACTCTCTGGGTTTTAGGTGTTGGCGTCTCAATGCCTGACTGCGCTGTGTGCCAGTGCTGGAGGAGGAGAGGGCTGCACTGTAGCAGAGCAGTCAGAGATAGACGTCTTGCTCAACGCACTCCTCTCACCCTGCTTCTCTGTCCGTGATGCTGCTCTCAGGGTTAGCTTCGGATTAGTTCATTTTAATATTGTTTGGCCTATCACCAGGAAGAGTAAACAGAGGTTTATTACAGACAGGGAAAGTCACCACATTTGATGGTTTTCAGCTGTTTTTCTCCGTAGCTATTAACACTGAATGTCTCTGTGCGTAGGGATTGTTGGAGATGGAGTTTGCTCTGCCTACGGACAGCACAGAGGCCAGCGGACTGAGTTTGTTGCGCAGGCTCTGGGTTGCCAGGTTTGATGTTGAGGAGGAGGGACGAGCCTTGGCTGAAAAGTATGTGTTTTGGGGTTTTCTGATGTTTCTTTGGCTCCTTTCGTCATCTGAGTGCTCATTTTGTACTATAACCCATTTGTCCCTGCATGAGTGTCTAAGTGTTTATAATAAACTGCTCAGGATTTGTAAAAATAGCAGCTAAGCAAAATTCTTCACTTCTCCCTTCTCCTCAGGCTCTGGGAGTCTCTGGGTCTGGAGTTGGTCCCTGACCTCTGCTCACTGTTGATTGGAGATGTCACCCACCATGAGGAGGCCGTCCGTTCTGCTGCGGCTGAAGCTCTGTCGAGTGCTGTGTCCCAGTACAGAGACCAGTCTGCCACAGTGCTCGGCCAGCTCACTGAGCTCTACCACCAGAAGCTTTATGTAAGACCTTGCCAACCTGTGAATACATTCTTACTAATGGATGGATCTGTGTTCAATAACCAAAGGATGATTGAATAAAAAAATATATGAATTTTTTAATTTAAAGAGACCCCCTCCTGTGCTGGATGCCCTGGGCAGAGTCATCTCTGAAGCTCCACCTGACCAATGGGAGGCCAGGTAAGAAAGACTAGCAACAGCGTTAAAGAGACATTGATCTGATAGAATCTCGCAGCCTTTGCAGCCAGCTTGTTACATTCATCTGTCATTTTGAGACAGATCATACAATTCTCTCAGTCCTGGGAGTTTGCTTTAGTGGTTATATGTCAGATATTGCCTTGAAAGCAAATCCTATTATAACCGGGAGTACAAGAAACTCTAAAAATCTGTAAATAAAATGTTTATGTTCCTTCTTGTGCACTGAGCTCTTCTGTTACACACACTTTTCCATCAGGTGTGGCATTGCTCTGGCTCTGAACAAATTGTCCCAGTACCTGGAAGAATCTCAGGTCACCCCTCTCTTCCTCTTCTTTGTTCCTGATGCTCTGAACGACCGCCACACTGAAGTGCGGCGCTGCATGCTGGATGCTGCCCTCTCAGCTCTCAACACACATGGAAAGGTAAAGCTCACTGCTCGCTTTTCACTGCATAAACACACAGATACATTTCAGACATGTATCGTATGAGCATTTATATCTTTATAATATATATCTTTATTTATTCTGCTGTCCATGTGCATGAAATATGTGCTGTGTGTAACAGGACAATGTGAGCTCCCTGCTGCCAGTGTTTGAGGAGTTTCTGAAGAACGCCCCCCAGGACGCCAGCTACGACTCTGTCCGTCAGAGCGTTGTTATTCTCATGGGCTCTTTGGCCAAACATCTGGACAAAAATGACCCCAAGGTCAAACCCATTGTGGCCAAGCTGATCACAGCACTCTCTACACCTTCACAGCAGGTAAGCAACTCATCCTGCTTCTCTGCTCCACACTTGATTAGAGTGTCCAACATTTAAGAGTTTCAATAAGTAAAGAGTGTTCAACATTTAAGAGTTTCAGTAAGTAAATAGCAGAATGTTTAAAAATGATGGGAAAAGATTAAAAAATGAAGTTATAAACCACATGAAACATACTGTACAACACATTATCTCATGTGGTTTGTTATTTTTCATGCAGGTCCAGGAATCTGTGGCCAGCTGTTTACCTCCTTTAGTACCTGCCATCAAGGAAGACGCTGCAGGGATTGTAAGGAACCTGCTGCAGCTGCTGCTGGAGAGCGACAAGTATGCAGAGAGGAAAGGAGCAGCGTACGGACTGGCTGGCCTGGTCAAAGGACTTGGAATCCTGGCGCTCAAGCAGCAGGACATCATGACCACACTGACCGACGCCATCCAGGACAAGAAAAACTTCAGACGGAGGGAAGGTTAGTGAGAATTATACAACCACTGATCTGTTGGGTTTTGTATCAGTTTATACCTGATTTTGCAGATATTATGTATGTCAGACTACATTTTCTTCAATATATCCACCACACGACCGCCAGGAGGCACCATCTACTGGTACTCAAGACCTCAGCAACAGGAAGACCTTGTAGGACAGAAATTTAAAAAGTCTGACCAGCTGTTTGTCTCTTCCAGGGGCATTGTTTGCCTTTGAGATGCTGTGTAACATGTTGGGGAAGCTGTTTGAGCCGTATGTGGTCCATGTGCTCCCACACCTCTTGCTCTGCTTTGGAGACGGAAACCAATATGTCAGAGAGGTAAGCCGGCACATCTTCTCCTCCTGGCAATTTGTCTCTTTTCAAATTATCCCACGTCCTTCTCAAAGAATATAATTTTGATTTATCATCAAAATGACACTACACAAAATAACACTTAAATAACACTAAATTATTAGTCTTTCTGCACCATCCGGTGTTTCACACCATCTACATTAAAACATAACAGGGTTAGCCCAACATAAAACTATTCAATTATTTTTGTCCTCAATCAGTCACGGAACTTGTGTGAAAATTGTTTGAGCCCCCCTCCTCTCACCTCCACCAGGCTGCAGACGACTGTGCCAAGGCTGTCATGAGGAACCTGAGCGCCCACGGTGTGAAGCTGGTCCTCCCCTCTCTGCTGGTTGCCCTGGAGGAGGAGTCCTGGAGGACTAAAGCAGGTAAGGAGCACCTATAAGGAGAGGGTTCCTAGGCAAGCTGGGAATGTACTGACGTGATGACAAACTATTTAATCTTCTCCAGGCAGAGACAGACATTTCCTGTACTACATATTCACTCTTATCTTGTCACTCTTTGAGATTATAATGCCATTTGGAATTATTGTAAGATACATTATTATTGTCTTGTTGATTGTGATAATAGTTATGAAGAACTGGGTAATAAATTTTCATTCTATACATTTTTAGATACCAGTATGGTGACGGTACAGTCAGTCACTATTGAATAAGTTGTCCCATCATACAGTGGATTCCCGTGAATCACCCTCCTCTTTCTTTTAGGCTCGGTGGAGTTGCTGGGTGCCATGGCTTTCTGTGCACCCAAGCAGTTATCCTCCTGTCTGCCCAGCATCGTACCCAAGCTGACTGAGGTACTGACTGACTCCCATGTGAAGGTGCAGAAGGCCGGGCAGCAAGCCCTCCGACAGATCGGCTCCGTCATCCGCAACCCCGAAATTCTTGGTAAAACTCATGAGAATCAGAGTTGCTACCACAGGAGTTTTGTGTCCTTTTAAAATTTTCAAAAATGTTTAAAGGACCCAAGAAGGCTTTAAAAACATACAAAACATTTTTTTCCCTGTATGGTGAGACAATTTCAGGGTGTTCGTATGCCCACTTCAAATTGTTACAGGGTTAGTTGTACAATATTCAAAACAGATTTTTATCAGGTTGCCCACTCATAGTTTAATACCACCATATTCACCCAGATTTGCACTGAGGATTCTCATAGACATGCAATACATACACAACATACAATATAATGCAGTCCAACAAGGTTAAGGGTTATAATCAGAACTATTCTTCTGTACTTTGTATTTTGACATTTCCATAGAGAAAATTCAGTAAGAGTAATTTAGTGAGCAGCTACCAGAAATGTATTGAAAAAAATGCCAGATATGAATAAAATTAGACTTGCAATCAAGTACGTAAAGTTTTGGGAATGTTTCCCCACTAATGTTTGGTGTACTTGTGTTTTGAAAACTCAAAATGAGAAATAATGATAATATTGTTTCTTTCTCAGCCATTACCCCCATCCTGCTGGACGCTCTCACTGATCCCTCCAGGAGGACCCAGACCTGCCTGCAGACGTTGCTGGACACCAAGTTTGTACACTTCATTGATGCCCCCTCTCTCGCCCTGATCATGCCCATCGTCCAGAGAGCCTTCCAGGATCGCTCCACTGACACTCGCAAGATGGCTGCCCAGATCATTGGCAACATGTACTCCCTCACTGACCAGAAGGTATACTGCACTAAAATATCACAGTGACCCAGGCCCTCAAACCAGTGTTTTCTGTGGGCTTGCATTTTGGTTATAATAAACCAATATGTACTGTGTATGTGTCGTTGTTTATAGGATCTCTCACCCTACCTGCCTAGTGTCATTCCTGGACTGAAGGCCTCTCTGTTGGACCCGGTGCCTGAGGTGTGTTTAATGATGATAAATAGAGCCCAGTAATATGTGCTTTGTGTATGTGGGACTCATGCTGTAGCTGCTCTTCTTCTCCTCTCCAGGTACGTACAGTCTCAGCCAAAGCCCTGGGTGCCATGGTAAAGGGAATGGGTGAATCCTGCTTTGACGACCTGCTGCCGTGGCTCATGGAGACACTGGCCTCCGAGCAGAGCTCTGTAGATCGCTCTGGAGCTGCTCAAGGTCGGTTTCATCACTCATTCCCGCTGTTGTTTCCAATTTGCTCTTAAATATAATTTTTCAAAAGAGTCACTGATGGATGCCTGTCTTCAGGTCTGGCTGAGGTGATGGCCGGACTGGGAGTGGAGAAGCTGGACAAGCTGATGCCAGATGTGGTGCAGACAGCCAGCAAGGTGGACATAGCTTCCCACGTCAGAGATGGCTACATCATGATGTTCATCTACCTGCCCCTCACCTTTGGAGACAAGTTTACTCCCTATGTTGGGCCCATCATCCCCTGCATTCTCAAGGTATTTGTTCCTGTGTTCAAAATGTTTTGTTGTTATTTGCCTCTTAGCCCTGACTCTTGTCTAGAACTGTCTATTGGAAGTGCAACAGTGGTGTAGGCACTATTTAAATGATCTTAATCATCATTTATGGTAGAATGCATTGAAGACAAGCTATAGATACAGTGTCTATAAAGGGTCTCTTGGACATTTTCGTGTTCTGTTGTTTTATAATATTGAATCACGTGGATGTATTGTAAGATATTTTGGCACTGATCAACAGAAAACTGTCAAAATATTGGATGGAGATCACCTGTGTGAAAATAGTTTAGTTTAAATTAATTTTTATCTGGAAGCTGACTAGTCAATGTCCCAAACAGTTTATTTACTTACTGTGTATCATTCTGCACATCACATGTCATTGCAGCTCAGTAGTTCTTACCCTCTCTGTCTCCATTTTGTCAACCAGGCTCTGGCTGATGAGAATGAATATGTGAGAGACACTGCACTGCGAGCTGGGCAGCGCATCATCAGTATGTATGCTGAGACTGCCATTGCACTGCTGCTTCCTGAGCTGGAGCAGGGCCTGTTTGATGACCTGTGGAGAATCAGGTCACACTTACATACACAGTAATTTGTTAGAGATTGAATAAATGTCACCCTTGTATTGACTAAACTGTGCGTCCATGTTGTTGTTGGTTTGCAGGTTCAGCTCTGTGCAGCTGCTTGGAGATCTGTTGTTCCATATCTCTGGAGTGACAGGTAAGATGACCACAGAAACGGCCTCTGAGGATGACAACTTTGGAACTGCTGCATCCAATAAAGTATGAACACATTTATTTCTTCAGCAATTCTTCTATACATCCATCCAGTTAATAAAAGGAGGTATTTTTAGTCTTTATTCCCACTTAACCTCTCCATCACAGCAGTGTGGTGTGGGTCTGTGAAGAATCTGCACTTACATTGATGTTTTAAGCATTGCTGAGCTTTGAGCTTTTCCCTCCCAGGCTATTATTTCAGCTCTGGGTGCTGAGCGGCGTAACCGCGTCCTCTCTGGCCTCTATATGGGTCGTTCAGACACCCAGCTAGTGGTTCGACAGGCGTCCCTCCATGTGTGGAAGATTGTGGTGTCCAACACCCCCCGAACCCTCCGAGAGATTCTCCCAACCCTCTTCTCCCTCTTGCTGGGCTTCTTGGCTTCCACCTGCCCTGACAAGAGAACGGTACGGCTCCTTTTCACTTCATAACCCACTCAGTAGAGTTTTTACATTCTCTGGTTTGCAACTGTCGACAGTATTTGTGTTTTCCTTTATCTGTGAAATCACCTGCACCCTTCTTTGCTGACCCTAAGTGTTTGTGTGTTTTCAGATTGCTGCTCGGACGCTGGGCGATCTGGTGAGGAAGCTGGGAGAGAAGATTCTCCCAGAGATTATTCCCATCCTGGAGGAGGGGCTGCGCTCTGACAAGAGCGACGAGAGGCAGGGTGTCTGCATCGGCCTCAGTGAGATCATGAAGTCCACCAGCAAAGATGCGGTTAGTCTTACAGGCGCTGTAACACACACATTTCTCTGCCAGTTTAAAAGCATGTAGGAGAGACACCACAAACATACTCAGCATGAGAGACCCTCAACATAAGTCATAAATAGTTAATGGTGAAAGGGGCACTCCACTCATTTTAAATGTCAAAGTTAATTTGCTGCTCAGCCAGTGAAAATGGTTATATAAAATCTTCTATGGCTCTGATGAAACTGATGATGTCATCAGTGCTATCTTGGAGATTACAAAAAGCCTGTGTCACAAATTGAGCCTGCGGAGTTTGAAAGACGTGGCCATTTACCAGACAAGGAAGGTCTAATGAGAAAAAAGGATCAAGTAGCATTATGCAAAGATGTGATTTGGAGCTTGAGCCATAATTGGGACTAAAAGTCAAGATGTCTCAGCCTCTGCTGCATCGATTTTGAACTTTCTTTTTAAAATCTGTCTATTGCGAGTTCCCCAATTTTATGTAAGTACAATACTAAGTTGCTTGCGTACCCTTTTATTTTTGTTTATTTAATCTTTATTCAGTCAGGCAGTCTCATTGAAATTAAGATCTCTTTTTCAAGAGAGACCTGAGAACAAGAAACATTCATTAGACATGAACACAATCAGCAGACAGAAACAATACAATTACACAATAAACAAGAAATGAATAAACAGTTACAAGAATCATAAAAAACATCAGATAATAAAGCTTTAAAATCTCTAAGAGGAATGTAAGACTCAGGTTTGAGGGCAGTTTGCAGTTCATTCCATTTAAAAGATGCATGGTACCTGATACAAGTTCTTGCAACATTAATGCGAACATGAGGGATATCTAAGGTTAAGTAGTTACTGGATCATGTGCTGTAGTTACTAGATTTAAATGAGAGAAGAGATGTGAGGTAGTTTGGAAGTTTCAGCAGTAGAGCTTTATAGATGAATAACATCAGATGGTTATTTCTTCTTGTCTGTAAGGAAGTCTAACCAACCGTGTGATACAGAGAACAATGATGAGTACGAAATTTGTCATTTGTGATAAAGTGTAATGCACTATGATACACAAGGTTTAACTGCTGAAGTGTTGATGGGGCAGCATGACAATACAGAATATCTCCATAGTTAAGGACAGACATGATGTTTAACCGAACAATAGTCTTACAGTTGGGAGAAGACAGACAACCTTTACTTCTATAAAGGAAGCCTAGTTTGATTTTTAATTTCTGAGTCAAATGTTGAATATGACTCTTGAATGATAGTCTGCTGTCAAGCCAAATTCCTAAGTATTTGTATGACTCAGCAAGAGTAATATAGGTGCCATTTAAAGTTTTAATGGCAGGATTGTCAGTCACTGATGGAGGTGGAGAATACCATGTACTTGGTCTTTTCTGCATTTAAAACTAGTCTGTGATTAAGGAGTGATATTTGGAAAGCATCAAAGGCAGACTGAAGATTAGTGAGGGCCTTGGCTGGGATAGAGCCTGGGGCATATAAAATTGTATCATCTGCAAAATATGGACATTGAAGTATTGATTAGGGAGAATTATGTTATTTATGTATAATGCAAACAGCAGTGGACCAAGGATAGACCCTTGTGGCACCCCATTTCTGATGGCAAGAGGGCTTGACTGAGCACCATCAGCAACAACAGTTTGAGTTCTCTCTGTAAAGTGCGACTTCATATAGACTAGTTTATGAAGTAGGATTTTATGATTCAGTCATTTGCATTAGAGGTCAGTAAAGAGTGCAGCAGAAAATTGTTTTTTTTATCCAGGAAGGAGACAATGTTATCAATGACTGAAAATGCAGTTGTAATTGTGCAAAACCAGACTGCTTTGGCTGTAGTAAGTTCAGTGAATCAGTAAAGGTGCGTAGTTGTAAACTGACCAATAATTCTAGGATTTTTGCTTAGAAAGGAAGTTTAGATATTCGATGGTAGTTGTTGAGATCAGAGACATCACCACTTCTGTGTAAGGGAACTACTAAGGTGCTTTTCCATGAAGCTGGAATCAGGCCTGTTAAAAAGGTTTGATTAAAAATATGTGCTAAATGTGGACAGATTAAGGGGCACTTAGATGAAGAAGATATGGGTCAAGATTATCTGCACCAGTGTTTTTGCTTGCTTTTAACCCAAGCAGAGCTTTGTGAACATCTGCATTGCTTACCAAATTTAAAGAAAATTTGTAGTCAGAAGAAGCTGAGAGATTGGGGACTCCCTCTGCTGGACAGATATGGTAATTGTCTACAGTGAAAGACCAGAGGAGAGGAAATTGTGATTAAAAGCTTCAACTATGAATGATCTATCGGAAATATGACCAGATACTTGTTTGTTTTGTGGTGGGAGATGTGACCATGATGAATTCTTAAGAGATGCTATATTTTTCCAAAGTGTAGTGGAACAATCACAGGCACAGAGAGATTTCTGATAAAAATTTGATTTAGCCTTCCTAATCATGCTGGTGCAAATGTTTCTTTGTTGCCTAAAGGTTAACCAGTCCTCAGAGGAGCCACTGGATCTAGCCTTGGACCAGGCTTTGTCTGTGTTGTGGATGGTAGTGGAAAGTTGTCCAAGGACTTTATCTGTTTTTAATTTTATGGGTTTTTTTATAAAGTGGTTTTCCAGTGCTATGCAGGATCAGTAATAAAGTGTTATCAATTTCAGAGATGAACAAATCATTTTAAAAAATCCTGAAGATTGAAATGCTTATAATTTCTTGTGGTGATAATTTGAGATTGAAATTTAGGGAGTTTGGTGTCTCTGACACAGGTGATGGGACAGTGATCACTAATGTCAAGGGCAAAAACTTCAGAGGCAGGGTATTTATGTGGTCTGTTAGTAAGTATGATATCAATTAATGTGGAGTTAAGAGTAGAGTGGGGGCAATAGATACCAACAATGCATGAGAGGCTAATTGTAGAGCACTTTGTTCTACTGGAAAAAATGCTATATAAGTGCAGCCCTTTGCCATTAACCATGTGAAAATATATTGCCTCTCATTTCAAAATCCAAAATAAACAAATACAATAAAAAGATTTATATGTTTTTCACAACCTGGTCAATTTTGAAATCCTAGTTTACACCAGGAGTACGAGACATGACACCTGATTGAACTGATGTTTCTATTGTAGGTGCTGGTCTTCTCTGAGTCCCTGGTCCCCACAGTGAGGAAGGCTCTCTGTGACCCTCTGGAGGAGGTCCGAGAGGCTGCAGCCAAAACATTCGAGCAGCTCCACGCAACCATTGGTCACCAGGCGCTGGACGACATCCTGCCGACCCTGCTCAAACAGCTGGTGAGGAAGCGATGACACAAACATTCAGCAAACAGTTTATGTTAGACTTGAGCAATGAATAATACATTAAACGTCTTTTCCCAGGACGATGAGGAGACAGCTGAGTTTGCTTTGGACGGCTTGAAGCAAGTCATGGCTGTGAAGAGTCGCTCTGTGCTGCCTTACTTGGTGCCAAAGGTGAAGTTTCACTTTCAGGTTTTCCTTCTTTAGGCCTTATTATTGTGTCTGGCTGTGTGGCTGACTAAAGCAAATGTTCTCTCTGGTCATACCAGCTGACTGCTCCTCCTGTCAGCACTCGTGTGCTGGCCTTCCTGTCCGCTGTGGCTGGAGACGCTCTGACACGTCACCTTGGGGTCATCCTGCCCGCCCTGCTCTCCTCCCTCAAAGGAAAGTTGGGAACAGAGGATGAAGCACAGGTAATACCAGCATCCACCGACCATAATGGCTACTGCTGCTGTTGAGTTTGAGCCTCATATCATTATTATATCAGTTATTAAGGATAATTGTTTTTTATCGTACTTTGTGATAACGTTGATTTTATACCTGAATACCTGCTTCCCTCCATGTCAGGAGCTGTGCAGCTGTCAAACGGTGATCCTCTCGGTGGAGGATGAAGTTGGCCAGCGCATCATCATAGAGGACCTGTTGGAGGCCACACGAGGCCCTGAGCCCAGCCTCAGACAGGCTGCCGTCACCATCCTCAATGCCTACTTTGCTCGCACCCGTTTGGACTACAGCGCCCATACACGCACCCTGCTATCAGGCCTCATCCGCCTCCTCAATGACTCCAACACAGAGGTCTTGTCTCAGAGCTGGGACACCATCAACTCCATCACCAAGGTGTGCTGATGTGGCAGAATGTACATGTTTACAAAATTTGGTGCAAAAACAACACAGCACAGTTCATACTTTATTTTTGAATCAAAAGGCAAATGTAGACTTGTTTTTCTTGTATAGAAACTGGATGCGAGCAGCCAGCTGGCTATGATCGATGACCTACATCGAGACATTAGATCAGTAGCTGGAGATGTAAAGGGTCAGCACCTGCCCGGTTTCTGTCTGCCCAAGAAGGTAAGAAGGCTCCTCCTAGTTCAATAAAACTGGGACCTCCTCACAGCATGATGATGTCATTCCTTTGCCCTTCCTGCTACTAGGTTGTAAAATAACTTAAGTTTTCCGTGACACTACAGTGAACAGGAATCTGGTTCCCATATGTCACATGTTACTGTAATTGTGTACTCACTTAAAGAAACCATACTTCCTTATTTAGCTGGCGGTATCAACCAGCAGATACCAATCACATTTGTCTGTTCAACCCTGCAACATAACGTTTACCGTAGCGAGCTGTTTGCTAGCTCAAAATGACTGCTGTACACTTTGGGTATTAGTGCTGGAACATTACAGTGTTTTAATTGATTGGTCAATCAACAGGGCATTAAAAAGCATTAAAGCAGTTGTTAGATATTTAGGAAAATATAATTGCTTTCTTGTCGAGAGTTAGATGAGAACATCTATATCAATCTCATGTCAGTACACTAATTATGAGAGACTGGACACTGCTAGCCTGATTCTGTCCAGAGGTTAAAAAGTCCACCTAGCAACACCTCAAATTTAATTTCAGTCTTTATGCTACGCTAAGCTAATGTAATGTAATGTTCTCCCCGCGCCTGCGTGGGTTCTCTGGGTGGGTGCTCCGGCTTCCTCCCACAGACCAAAATACATTCAGGTTAGGTTAACTGGTGACTCTAACTATCCTGTAGGTGTAAATGAGAGCAAATGGTTGTTGGTCACTATATGTTAGCCCTGTGATAGACTGGTGACCTGTCCAGGCTGTACGCTGCCTCTCACCCAATGTCAGCTGAGCTTGGCTCCGTGACCCCCTAGAGGATAAGTGGTAAAGAAAATTGGACAGACATGAGATTGATATCAATCCTCTCATCAAACTCTTGGCAAGAAAGTGTATTTTACAAAATTTCGAACTATTCCTTTAATCAACAACTAGTCAATGAATTTATAATTTAAAATTATATGGTCCCTTAAATGTGAGGTTTTGCTGCTGTTTCTTGGTTTATATAGTGGTGAATTGAATATCTTCGTTTTTCACTGTTTAGAATAAACAAGCAATTTGAAACATTTTTCACTATTTTCTTACATTTTATAGACTAAAAGATTACTTAATCCAAAACATGGATATATTATAATTCATAAAGAAATAATTGTTGCTGCCCTGCTCATTAATGCTGTATGTTATGTTCTTCCTATTTGTTTTCACAGGGTGTGATCTGTATTCTGCCTGTCCTGAGAGAGGGTGTCCTAACTGGCAGCCCTGAGCAGAAAGAAGAGGCAGCCAAAGCGCTAGGAGCGGTCATCAAACTGACCTCCCCCGAGGCCCTACGGCCCTCTGTCGTCAACATCACTGGACCGCTCATTCGTATCTTGGGTGACCGCTTTGCCTGGACAGTGAAGACGGCTCTGCTTGAGACTCTCACCCTACTGCTGGCAAAAGTCTGTTATCTGTATCTCCCCATGGGACACCTAAATGGCCAAATACTGTTGAAAAACACCATCATTTCTCCCCGCAGATGAATGAAGTATTAGTTGGGAGGCTAAGTCACATTGGCTCTAACCTCTGGACTGTATTCCTCCCCCAGGTGGGCATCGCCCTGAAGCCCTTCCTGCCACAGCTGCAGACCACCTTCCTGAAGGCCCTGCAGGACTCGAGCCGTGCTGTGAGACTGAGGGCTGCTGAGGCTCTGGGCCAACTGGTTTCTATCCACACCAAGGTTGACCCACTCTTCACTGAGCAGCTCTCTGCCATCCGCAATGCTGAGGATTCAGGAGTCAGGTGTGCACTCTTACAGTAGAGCACTGATACTGAAATCAATGAAATTATTTGGGAGACCGCTTAATATCATTAACCCTCAGATATACAATGCATATAAGATCATTGGCCCTAATTTGATGACATTAGAGATAATTTCCAGTGATTTACAGAAAATAATTGTGAAAATAAGAAATCTAATTTTCTCTTCTAATTCTGATAATTTTGGCGGTAATCATTTCAGAACCATTGGTCTGAAAGATGTGTCTGTGAAGTAAGCATGTGTCCACTCGTTGCAAAAAAAGTCATAGATAGAGGGAGCATAATGCTAAACCTGCATATTTTTTATTTGTCACTTGGGGGCAGTACAACAAACTATAAACACATAAACATATCTTCATCATATTAAGTTTATATGGCAAACATTTGCCTATTTACACTTCCAGCACTTCAGTATTCACTCTCCTAGCTCTGTTTTTTGTTTCCACCAACTAATGAGGAACGTACGTGGGTCTCTAGCTGCTAAATGTTTCAGTATGTTCACCAGCTCGTCACTAATTGTGCCATGGTTTATCAGAGTGTTTTAGCTGAAAACAGCTGCCTCCTGCTTCTAGAAATAAGGTTGAGAGCGGTGAGAGTGAACCAAAGCAGTATAAAATTCTGGGCTATAAAACCAAATCAATGAACTGGAACTGCAGAGTTGACACTACAAGCAACACCTTTCACATTACACATAGTCATCCGATCCATAATTAACATTGAAATATTGATTAGTGCAGTTTTAAATGGAAATCTGAGTGGTATTTGTGAAATGGTCACAGCCAAAGACAAGCACACCCCCTAGAACAATATACCAAACTTCCCTTAAACAATGTGTGGTTTGACATTTAACATGTGTGGTCTTAACTAGAGGCTGATATTATTGGCCAATACATCACAGATATCTGTATCAGCATATATTTTGGCAGATAGGCCTATTTTTAAACTGTAAAATGTCCTACTCAGTAAATATTTCAGTCAAAATTCCTTCATAACCAGGGATGATGATTATAGATTCAGATTGATGTTTTGGAAAAAGCTGTTAACAAAACAAACTCCATTCAGTAGCTGTTCTGGAGCTGTTGATCATTTTACATGATCTTCCTCAGCAGATGGAGTTGCCCAGCTATCATGGACATTTTTTGGTACACTTTAAGGACATGCCTTCCATATGGGCTTAAGTATTCAAAACAGCATTAATTATTAATAAACTTTGAAAATTTGCTCATCCAGTATTGCACCATATTTCTAACACAAGAAACACAGTCATAAAATAAAGGAACTTGATGAAATGAAATTGGGTTTACATCTCTAATGCTTGTGTTGTGTTCTTTACCCTCTCACAGGGAGACTATGCTTCAAGCCTTAAGGTTCGTCATCCAGGGGGCCGGGTCAAAGGTGGATCCAGCCATCCGCAAGAACATCACCACCACATTACTGGGCATGCTGGGACATGATGAGGTATGACAGGGGGAGCAGATGCCTTGCAGCTTCAAGTAGTGCTGAGGTTTTTTTTTTTTTCTGTGGTAACACGCCTGTTTTTCCAGCCCGAGGCCCATAATAGCTACTTAATACTTGAACGACACAATCATAGATTTAATAATACAATTAACAAAAAAAAAAGTGTAAATGTATAAGCAGTCAGAACGGATTTCACAGAGAGCTGTTTAGTGGTGTAGTTTCTTCTGTGATCACTGTAGAAAAACGGAAGTTAGCAGAGAGGATGTGGTTTTCTAAAAAGGTGGCTTTGAGTCTTCATGTCAGTTTGAGAATAAATGACAATGTCAACGTGTGTGTGTGTGTGTGTGTGTGTGTGTGTGTGTGTGTGTGCGTGCGTGCGTGCGTGCGTGTGTGTGCGTGCGCGCGCGCATGTAGGATGCAACTCGAATGGCTTCAGCCGGCTGTGTTGGTGAGATGTGCGCCTTCCTGTCAGAGGAGGAGTTGAGGAGTGTGTTACTTCAGCATGTCTTGGGTTAGTATTTGTGTGCAAAGCTGTTGTCACATCATCTTCTCTTCTCTGACTTCAGCCAATAATATACGTGTATAATTTCAGGTTTGAATACATATTTTTGTAGTTAGAAAATGCATGTGGTGTACAGACTGAAATTAGTATTATTTCAGTTTAAAAATGTGTATTTTTACTTAGTTTGAACACAGTATTCTTGATGGATATTGTAGTAACACTTCTCATGATATATTTGTCCAAGATAACTGTATCAAGAAAGTCTGAATCTATCTGTGTGTGTGTGTGTGTGTGTGTTTTTATTCATTTTCTGCTGCTCCCTGTGCATCAGCAGCATATTGAGAGCACATGAGCTAATCATTTTTATCCCTCATTTTAGCGGACTTGTCTGGTGTGGATTGGATGGTGCGTCATGGTCGTAGCTTGGCCTTGGCCATAGCTGTCAAGTGTGCTCCTGAGAAGCTGTGTGGGAAGGAATACGGTGATAGTGTGACAGAGACTATTTTGAACAACGCCACTGCTGACAGGGTGAGGAGAATGGTGTGGTTAACGGCCCTTTGCTCTTTGGACATGAAAACATTTCTTCTATCTGTGTACATATATCCACTGCTACAGTGAATATCCTGAATAAAGCCACTTGTTTTTAACGCTTGTACACAAATTTAATAAACAAGCTGTAACTTTTAATTTAGTGTGCTTTAGAGGTGCTGGTACACAGATTATTTTAACCTTTGGATGGAGCCAGGCTAGATGTTTCCTCCTACTTCCAGTCTTTATGCTAAGCTAAGCTAACCATCCCCTGACTGCAGGTTCAGATGTAGCATACATACATGAGAGCGGGAACAGTCTTTTCATCTAACTCAGTAAGAAGGCAAATAAGACATTTTTACCAAAATGTATTTCTGAAACTCTAATTACATACCAACCTGTCTATTGTCTGAACAAGCCATTCAAAAAACAAGAGCTGCAGATTGTACAGATTAAAATACTCTTCAATAGAAGATTCAGAATAATTCCAAAATGAAAGTGATTAATATTTGTACATTTTCTCTATCTTATGAGCATCAGTACACACTGTGATTCTGCTTCTCTTCCAGATCCCCATTGCCACCAGTGGGATTAGAGGGATGGGATATCTGATGCGGCATCATCTCAGAACAGAGGGAGCCAATAGTGTTTCGCAGCGCATCATCACACAGTTTGTCAAGGTAAAGCAGGAACTGTTTCATTCAACTGATAATCACAGGCCATTTACTTCCCTTTTGCTATATTTGTATGTGTGAGGAAGTGAGTGCTAATAAGTCACAAATAGTTCTTCATCCTATTCTCCCAGGCTTTATGCAAATTATATAGGGCTGGAAAATGAAAAGTTTAACTGAACTTACATAGGGTGTTTGTGGATTTAGGTTTAGGATTTATGCAGAGCATTCAACATTGATTTATTTTTATAATAGGTTATTTTTTTATGATCACAGGCGAGCTGGAGCCTGTCCCAGAACACATGCTCTCTGTGTGAAAGAGAAATTAAAGCTGCGCTAATCAATATTTCATACATCAAAAATGGGTCAAATCACCATGTGTAATGTGAAGAGAGAGAATTATCATTCTACTCTGCAGTTCCCCTCAGCTCTACAGTGTTTTAATGTCTTTCAGCTCATTGTTTTGATTTTACGCTCTAAACTTAATTGTTTTGGTTCACTCTCACTGCTCTCATTAGTGTTTTCAGCAAAAAAAGTTTCAATAAGCTCACTTTATGCTACCTGCCCAGCCACTAACTGCAGGCAGACAGTTAGCTGCTGATCATAGGGTAGCTAAAGAGCCAAATATTAAAGTTGGTGGAGACCAAAACGGAGCTACGAGAAAAGTGAATACTGGACTCTCATTTGTCGGACGGCCAATAGCATGACTCCAAATAAATAAGCAAATGTTTGTCAACATGTTCTCTACAACAACTTTATAATGTGATATTAAGTCAGTGTTGTGTTTTCAGGGTGGTCCCAAAAAAATCAGATAATGCTGCTTTAAAAACTGTTTCATTAATTTTCATTAAGGAATTAAAGTTTAATGGTACCAAGCACAAACAGTGACTCAGCATTTGTTACCTGATGTACAACCTCCTCTTTATATTGTAGTAAGCGGTTATTTAAACAAATGTTTCTCTATTTTTTTTACTCAATTATCGGGTCAGTAATAGTATGTTAGTGTGGTGAAATTTGAGTTTATAGGTTGATAATTCCAATAGTAACTGGAACATAAAATACATTCATTGATGGAATTCAACTCCAGTTGAGTCAAATATCATAAATCATCAATTCCACAAAGCATACACATCCAGTTATACACTAAAATCTCATTATGAGAGATGATATCACACTGATCAGTTATCAGGGAGATATAAATAAAAACATAAGGCCATAACAGAGAGTGTGTAGGAAGATGAATATTGCGATGAGCGCCTGTTTCAACAGTGCTGGTAGATGGAGGTCTTGTGTTGTGACGCATGATGTCTGTATGACCCCATAGTGTCTTCAGAATCAGTCCAGTGACATCAGACTGGTGTCAGTGCGGGTGCTGTGGTGGGTGTTCAGAGACCCAGCCACGCCCTCCATGGAGGCTGTTCACATCAAGCCGCTGCTGAAGAGTCTGCTGGACAACACCAAGGACAAGAACACGAGCGTTAGAGCCCAGAGCGAACACACCATCGTCAACCTGCTCCAACTCCGCCAAGGAGAGGAAACCATGCAGGTCAGACTACAGACTGTCTGTAGTAGAAGTTACAGATGGAGAAAATGCATTCAGAAAAACACTGTTGTTCTGATTTTCAGCTTTTATCTCTTTCTGCAATTCAGGCTGTTACTGCCATTCTGGACTCTGCAAGTAATGACCTGCTATCAGAGTGTCACCGCCGGTCTTTGAAGAAAATCGCCAGCCTGCCGGACTCCAATGAAGAGATAGACGACACCATCCTAACATGATGGAGCAGGACTGAACCGTGAAATAAGATTGACTGACATGTCATACAAATCTCCACTGTATGACAACCCCAGATACACTCACCACATATGCCCATGTTGCCTTTCATGGACAAGGGCTGAGATGGGAAGTGTGTTTTGACTGTATTTCCCACATATTCCCCAATAAATTCCTCTTTTTTTTCCCTTACTTTGCTTCATTGTTTTAGCGGCCTTCAAACCCAATTTATAACTTTTTTTTTTTTTTTTTAAATTTTAGCCCACAATGCGTAGGTTACTCTCCTGTACTTTCAGAACAAGGCCAATTCTGTTTTGACTTATCAGTGTGTTTTCACTTACTTATTTTACCAAAACAATTTGGAAGATTTATGACGCCACTGTAATGGAACATGACCCCTTTCATTAAGTTTTATTTGGACTTTGTGTGTGAGAGTTGTTTGGGGGGAAAGCAACTTCTTATAAGAATAAAAATCATTCTTATGTCAGTGATACGGTTGTAAAAAGGCAATACAAAATAAAAAGATCTTGATTTCATAATGCAGTGTGTGAAATATTGGAGAGCTGTTTTTCTTAGGGTGGGGTCAGAGGTCACTGGGACTTTTGTCACACATACAGGTATTTCACATGTTGATATTGTCAGTAAATATGAGTATTATATGAACCACATGTATTCAGGAGGCTGCTAGTAATTTTAGCCCTCCTGGCAAGGTAATTTAATGAAGTAACTGAATCTCTGGAGGAAAAAGTTATTATTCACATCCTATAAAGTACCATTTGGTTGGTTAGTGTAAATGGATGGTAGAAATATCATATGGCTGGTGGCTATCAGCGGGTTTTAGTATGATTGGTGTTGATCAGTTCATTTTAAATGAAATGTGAAGGATCCTGCCATGTACTGGACTGGTTGTGAATCAAGGAGATCTACGAGTTTCTGCTAGAAGTATGAGTGCAGTGTTCATCAATGGGATGGGACCGCTGTGCTGTAGCAGGAGCTTGCGCAGTGAGGCCGGATCAGAGTTGGGTGCAGCCGCTTCACCAGAGAAGGAAGCGGAGTTTCCGGCTGTTTGCAGCGGAGGGAGAGGATTGCTGACGCCGCGAAACCCCGAGAAAAAGGCCGCCGGCTCGGGGGGGCTAACAGTGTCTAGCATCGGCAGTGGTCGTTTTCTTTCATACCGGAGGGATCTGGGGGGCTGGTGATTTTTACAGGCCGAGGGGGGTCGGACAGCAAACCGAGCAAAGAAGCGTCCACAAGGCGGGGGGTGAGCCACCAGCTACCGGCATGGCCAGGGACTACGATTACCTCTTCAAGCTGCTCATCATCGGTGACAGCGGTAAGCCGACACCGGGGATGCGCGACGGGAAGTGGGCCTTGACGTGTTTTTTTTTTTTTTTTAACATGCGGAGAAACAAAAATGTAGCTCCAGGGCCACAATGTTCGTATCTGACGCGTTTTACAAGTTGTTAGTTTTTATTTTGTGCATAGAAATTATTCGTGTAACGTAACTTACACATCCGACATATTCCTGTAGCGGTGACAGGGCGGAGGTTGTGTGTCCGGGCCGGGTGTCAGCCGATCAGGCCGGATATCGCCTCCAGATCATCAGGGTTTGTCTCTCGAAGATCTTCTCGTCTTGTCCGTGAGATATGTTTTATTTTAGCTCCACATTAAACCAAACACCACACACCAAAAACCTTACTGTGGTTCAGAAAGTCTTGTAATTTGGTCTCTTGTTTGTATCTCTCACTAGCTATGGTAGCTAGCTGGAAGTTAGGCTAACTGTTAGCTTGAAAGAAAAAGCTGGGGGGCTGTCTGAAGTTGAGGACTTTCTGCACAAGCTATAGAAATGTTGTTATGTCTGCTGCGGTGTTAAATGAGCTAAGTTATTGAAATGCATTTTGTTTTTTAGCTTGCTAACATGACAGTGATAGCTACTTGATAGTGGAGGAATGCTGCACTGCAGTCTCTGGTTTGCATCCAGACAGTCAAAGTAAGTTATAGTGAAGTGAGACTGTCTAAGTGGTCAGTATCAACTCTAGTATCACTCAATGAAATGCGTGTCGGCCAAGCTGCCGAGGTTGAAAGACTGCTTTCACTGTGGGTAACTTTTTCCTGTTTATCTTCTTTGTTATGTTAAAAGCTAAGTCACAGCCACAGGTAGATGCATACTGTAAATCTGTGAAGGACTGATAAGGACTGCTCCTCCTGTATCTCTCCATTGAAGTGAAAACAGGCCTTTTATAATGCGACTCCACCCTCAATAGGAGTTCATCCTCATCCTGCAGGACCTCTTTGTGAGCAATGATCTTTGCATTCATTGACCATCCCGATCCTGGCACGACCCCATCAACTGGCTGCTCACAGTAGAGGGCAAGGCAGCACAGCAAGCCCTTCACTGCCACTTACACACAGATGCCAGTGTCCCCTCAGTACCACTGACTGTAGTCCTGCACTGAGTTAATTTAGGCAAGATGCTCCCGACTGCTGCCTCCCTTCAGCTTCACATAGACCGATCTGCAGCTGAGAATCAGACATGACCCACACTGGGTCTCCATGCTCGACTGAGGCTGTTTTATCACTTACGTGAACTTGTTTAGCCTCTTGGCTGTTGAGTATTTCATTATGTTTTGAACTAGCCTTACACAGGTCGTGATTGTACTCATGAACAGGCATGATATGGATTGCCTTTATGAGATGTATCAAACATCACAAGGTGTTATTTATACATATTTCTAAGCTAGATGCTGCAGTGGTTAAAAATAGAAATGGCATGGATGGCTTTGTCACTGGAACCCTGGGTGAGTTAGTTCCTGAAAGAGATAGTGGTTTGGCAAAAAGATGATGCTCTCTCCTCTGCTTTGAAGCTTCAGGTATTGTTTGTTTGAACAAAACCCTGTAGCGTGGAGACGACAGAAACCTGAGAACTTTTATGTGGCGACTGATCAAATATGAGATGACAATAACACAATAGGTAGGCTAAGTAACAGTGCTGCAGGTCGGGCCACACCCCTCTCTACATACCTTCCAGTTGTAACCTGACAACTGATCTGTTGAAGACACAATCCTGATCTCGCTCATCTTCCCTCCTCTTCAATCTCATTCACCTTCTCCCTTCACTTTCTCCTCTCTCACTATCATGACCTCCTTCTGCTGTGGTTTTGACCAAACTCCAAGTGTTTGTTCTGCTGTTGCATTGATTAGGCTTCTGTATATTAAAACAACATCAGAATATTTAAAATGAAGGTGTAGGGTGCAGTCCTGCTCACCTCAAATCCATCAGCGTGTACACTGTGCAACAGGTATAACTTTGTGTGTTTAGCTTGCTGTAGTAAATCTTTAGGTACACAAGGATTACAGCAGCTGTTCAGGTTGACGTCTTGTTTTTGTTTTGCAGCCGTCAGATGGTGTTTGGCAACTAGGATATAATATGTGAAACCAAAACCCTACCGAAAACATGCCGCTTTGTGGTGCAATAAACCCTCCCAAAAAACTCAACATGCTTGTCCTCAGACAACTGTAGAATTTGTTTTGGAAGCTAGAAACTAAATATTATAAAGAATGTGTGGTTCTCATATTTTGGAAACCTGTTGTAATGCTAAACCTCATCCTGTGCTTTTGTTTCCTCTGCAGGAGTGGGAAAGAGCAGTCTCCTCCTGCGATTTGCAGACAACACATTTTCAGGTGCGTGTTCCTCCCTCGGCCGCTGTGGCATCAGTTCAGGACTTTGTACATTTAAGATTTCGCTCATGAAACCTGATGTGTTTGTGCTGTGTGCGTGTTTGTAGGTAGCTATATCACCACGATTGGCGTGGACTTTAAGATCCGGACGGTGGAGATCAACGGGGAGAAGGTGAAGCTACAGATCTGGGATACAGCAGGGCAGGAGCGATTCCGCACCATTACCTCCACGTAAGTAGATCCGAACGCAGACACAGTCGTCAGGAGTTTTCAGGTGAAGCTCTTGATTTTCATTTCAAGAATTGAATCTGAAACCAAGACAGGCTCTTTGTGGTCCTTAGATTAGGTATTATATGAGGAAGCAGTTTGTAGAAAACCAGTATAAGTACGTGCTGCTCTATGAAACTGGGTGGAATTCCCCACAGATCCTAATTACAGATGTGAGAGGGAGGCTCCTGGTCTCATACTGTAGTGCTACATGACGACAAGGGTTGGGCGTCTTAACCCTCTTTTTTTTCTTGTACTGTGTGTCAGTCACACTGCTGTCTGGTGTCTCATCCGGGTGCCTCTAGGTTCACACTAATGTACAGCAGAGCTTCCAAAGTTTTTTTAAAGAGGATACTCTGGCCTTATTTTTTATCTTTTTACTATCAACAAGTCACCTGAGTAGCCGCAGCCTGATGTTCCCTCTGTGTTTGTGACATAAAACTCACATTGCTGCCCAAAAACTATTAAAAGCATATAAAGGAGCGATGCCATTGCAGTGGATTCTGTTCTCAATAGTTTTTGGATGACAGTGGAGTTTATGGCATAAGATACATCAGAATACACAAATGTTACTGGTTTATAGGATAAATTAATTATTGGTTTTTGGTCTGTGCAGGTGAATTGATGATGATGATGATGATAAAAAGATAAAGTAACATCAGCTTTATCCTTAAAGCACAAGACTCAAACTTTTCTCACACCGGCATTCAGACTTAATCAACCACATTGTTATTGTTTTTATGTTGCAACACAAGAGTAGGGGTTCCCACGCACAAAAAAAAAAAGGACAAAAACACAGATGCTAAACATGTGTCCGACACGCCGAATGATTTCTATCTGTTCAGTTTGGCCAGCTGCTTCTCCGCACCTCAGCTGAGTCACAACACAAATCAAGGCGCCCACTGCACTTGAATGGAAACACTTTCTCTGTCAGGCAGGCTTTCAAAACATGCTGCATCATTTGCCATGACCCCCGTGACTCACAGCACAATGCTAATGAACAAAACTGGATTACGTCACATTCATGTAAGGTTTTCATGGGTGGTTGGAGGAGGGAGCGGGAGTCAGCCTGCAGGTGACTGTATTTAGATCTGTGGACAAGAAAAGGCAGTTAATGCTAAATGAATGCAGACTTAAAATATTACAAATGTTTTATTATTGTTTTATGGATGTCTTTCTATCGTTTTGGCATGACCCTACTACTACTATGATAATTATAATAGCATAAACAGTGTCCCTGTTACTATGTATAAACAGGTTACAAAGGGACTATTTCTTTGGTAGAAAGTAGTTCCAGTTAAAACTTTTTACAGTGAGTTCTGTGGATTATTGCAACACTGCTACTTGTCCTTTTTCACATCATTGTTCAATGCTGAGAATACCACAAACAAAATTACATTAAGCTCCATTATAAATCTATCTTAGTGACATATAACTCAAAATCAAAACCATCTGTGTGGCTAGTTACCACTAGGTATGTGAAACCATATGTTTTGTTTGTTTTTTGACATTTAGGCCTTTATATCTAGATTTTAAAGTCTGCATTAACATTTCTTTTTTGACAACATGGTGGCAGCTGGAACAAGCACCGTATACCACCTTTTTTAAGTTCAAACATTTTAGCAAATACTCATCTGAAGCACAGATCGAGCAACATTAGCATTCATTAAGAGTCGTGTCTCTGTCCACCTGATGAATGTGAGTCCTCTGTTTAGCTCTGGTTCTCCGGAGGAAATATCTGGCTCTTCAGCTGCTAAATGCTCCACTATGTTCACCAGCTAGTGACTAACTTTGTCTGTCTGTCTGTTTGGTGCTGGGTTGGTAGTGTTCAGAGGGTTTTTAGAGCTTTTTTCGCTGACTGCGTTTAAAATTAACACTGAGAGCAAACTGAAACACAATCTACAGCCCCGTAGATTTGAGGGGAACTGCTGAGTTGAGTGATGATTCTTTGTGTGTTTATGAGTGACTCCTTTCATATACTGTATATACAAAGTTTTTTTGATCCTTTGTTAAAATTGAAATATTGATTATAGCAGCTTTTCTATGAACTACACCCTACTGATTAAACTGCAGTAGGATTGCTGCAGTTGCTGTCTGCTGTCCTCTTAACCTGAGCATCGCTATGTCAGACAAGCAATTACACATTTGTTGTGTCCTCTGTCTTGCACTCGTTCCAGCTGTCAAACCAATGATTTCTCTTTCCTTAGTAAAGTGCCCAGCTGGAATATGGACTTGTCATTTCAATTACAGTGCAATTTACCTGAACACACTTGGTATTAGAGTACAAAATCGGCATCAAGGGTGTAATAAGACCTGGGCATAGATGTGTGGCTGCTCTCGCTGTAAGTGAGCAGCACTGATAAAAACAACATTGATGTGACCTCAAGCTCAGAATGCAGTCATCTTACCTATTCACTTCTTTATGACTTTGACTGGAGCAGACGGAGGCAGCTCTTCACATGCTTTTAGCTGTCACTATCCCGCCATAGTGAGTTCTTTCCAGAGCACAGTGAGGAGGGCATGTTTGACAGTTGTTATTATGTGCTAGCATCACTGCAGTGAGGACGTCCAGAACAGTAAATTCATCCAGAAAGCTTGAAATCCTCTTCAGTGCTGACGCTTCAGCTCCTGAGGAGTAAGGCTGTCCTATGACCGAGGCCTATCTAGGCTTATTGTTTGCTTGGCTGAAGTAGAGTGGCGTGGTGCCTCATTAGGGCCTAAATGAATTTCACTGTGCAGATGGATCACGGGCAGAGACCCGCTTGGTCAGACTGGCCCGGTGCAGTGGCCATATGTCCGACCCTGTGGCTGCGTGCCTGTGGCCGACCCACAGCTGCTATCAGCCCCAGGCACAAGTCAACACCTCCAAAGACCCATAGTTACTTCCCCTTCTAGTGAGTTCATGCTTGTATTCTAAGGTTTTTATTCTCATGTTTGTTTCATTAGCAAAAATTAGTTTTGAAATGCTGTCCCATCCTGATACTGTGTCTTTTCCAAGTTTACACAAACTGTTTTGGGGTTATATATAAAAGAACACATAATGATGGCTTTATTTTTTCCCCAAGAATGTGAAAATAATTATTAATGAGAGAGCCCCAAAGTGTGGAAGGAGTGAAATTTTTTTAGAATGATTAGTGATGATTTATTGGAGAGTAGAAAGTAGAGACAGACAGAAGATGAGGGGAGAAGGTGATGGACAGTGGAACCAGGGGCATTGTGATTACACGGTCAGCGTCTTAAACCTGAAGCCCACCAGGACGCCCCTTGATCAATGATTCTTAAGTAAGAGGTGCAGTTTATTAACTCTTTATTACCCTGTTTGTTCAATGTTTTACTACAGAAACTATGGTTTAAGATTCTCTATTCTTGTTCACTGAGCAGACACACACACAGAGCCATCCACCCCTGCTGTTGGGCGGCCCAGTGCTGCTGGACATCAGGGACATGCTCAGACAACACTGTATCCCCCCGCTGTCACGCCAGGCAGAAACGCACACACGCACACACACATAGTAAGCCTGACAAAAGGTTCTTTGTGTTTGTTTGGCACAGTGCAGCGACTCTGGGGCCTGGCCACTGTTTGAAGCTTCAGCAGCAGGTTTACTCTCAGTTCAACTGTCCTGCTGTCAGACTCCGCTTGACTTGTCTGTGTTGGACAGATGCTGTTCCTCGCACTTCTGTGGGTTTTCCTCAAGCAGTCACACACTTGGTCCTGATACACTGCAGTGTTGCATTATTGTAGAAAAGATTTAAAGGGATATTTTATCAATTGTAGCATTTCACTTCCATAAAGTTGGGGGACTTGTAAGAGACAGATTTTGAAAAATAAAATAAAATTCTCAGAGAATTCTTTAGAGAGCTCCTTCAGCACCACAGAAGACTGTTTTTACAGGCTGAGTATTTGTTACCATGACGAGTAAACTGATCCTCACGTGTGAAATTGGTGGAGTGTCCCTTTTTAAACTGAGTAGATAAAGTTCATTGAGTCAGTCTAGACAGTTAATTGCTTGGTAGAGGGCTCAATATTCAGGGTTACTTTTGAGGAGTCATTGTTAATTTTTTAAATATTTTTTTTACAATTTAGAGATGATCAAGTTGGGTCTCCTCCAGTTTGAGATTAGTGTCCCCCTGCTGGACACTAGCATAAGTTACCTGATGTCACAGACTGACTGTGTCTCTCTGTATGTGCAGATACTACAGGGGAACGCACGGGGTCATAGTGGTATATGACGTCACGAGTGCCGAATCCTTCGTCAACGTCAAACGATGGCTACATGAAATCAACCAGAATTGTGATGATGTGTGCCGAATATTAGGTGAGTGTGTTTCCTTTTTTGGTGTCCAGAAAATAATCCATTTGCTTTGTTTAGACTCAACTCACAGAAGTCCTGCTGCTTCACCGTGGCATTTACTAACAGATTTCCTCGTATTTTCTATTTTCAGTGGGAAACAAGAACGACGACCCCAACTCCAAGGTGGTTGAGACGACTGACGCGCAGAAGTTTGCTGAGCAAATGGGCATCAACCTGTTTGAGACAAGCGCAAAAGAGAACATCAATGTTGAAGAGGTAAATCGTTCTTTCTGTCGTCTTCAGCTTCAGACTGTTTTGACTAACGTGTTTGTCTGAGTAGTTTCTGGAACATGTCTGGTATGCAGTGGAGCTCAATTGAAGGCTTGAATTGACCGTTTGCATAACTCCTGTCCTGAACTGCAATTGTCCAATCATAGCTTAGCAACTGTAACTAGGCACAGCAGGCCTGTCAAGCTTTGGGTTTCTTCACATGCCAAGAGTTTTGGAGGGTGGTGTCGCTTTTTATGGCCTTTATCAAAACCTAACTCAATGTTATTTCCAAGGCCAAGGAACATCTCATTAGCTAGCTACATTTTTGTGATACTACATTTACAGGTTATGTACAAAAAAGCCGTGTTCACAACTAGCACATCCACTGTGTGGAAGCCAGTCCTGATGCTACTATATCAGAGTGTAAGTAGTATCAGTGGCTCTGTCCTGCTCTATTGTTTTTGAGGAACTTCACTCTCCAGCAGCTCCTGCCTGCCAAACTCCAAAATAGCGTTACATTCGCTAAATACATTAGTTAGTCCTCTTAGTCATCTTAAAAGCCTTTTTTCTCTTGTTCAGCTAAATGTTACATTTTTCCTACACTGGGGTACAAAACACTCCTGTTTCTTTATTTCTGTCTCTACATAGATCAACTAGTGAGGATTCTGACTGCTTGCCTGGAACACTTTGCCTCAGTGTGTATGCTTGATATTATGTACATCAATACCATTTAAGACCCTTTTACAGAGTTCTTGTTTTTAAATGAGTTAGTTGGAAACATTAAAAGGTCAGCTGGAGACAGCATCCTCACAACAACATTAGCTTACTCAGCTACTTAGCTACAGCTGATAAATGAAGGACCCATTGTTTCAAAAAATTAAGAATTCAGGTGGTGAATCTGCCAGTGTCATCATTATAAACTATATGTGTTGTAACGGTAACCAAGGGGGACAGAGCTTAGGGGGGGCGGCTGGTTTCTGAAGTGTTTTTCCACATTCTGTGTTCCCAATTCAAATATTTCTAAACGATCTCCTCAATGTTACTGAACATAGAAACTCAGGACTCTCCTGGATAATGTAACGATCTTATAGGTTTATATAATGACCTCTAGTTTCAATTATTTCAACTTCGTTTCTGAAAAGTCATGTTTTGTCTGTGATTTTGGCAGCTAAGAATCCTGCAATACCCATGAGCCTTGACCTCCATCGCTATAGAGAGAAAGCCATTGGAGTTAATCAGAGCGTATTGAATTCAAAATGCTTCGTTGCTGAAGTTGTAAAGTAGTTACTGAATTCATACAAAAGTGATCCAGAAATTAAAACCGAACATATTCACTCTAGTTTGTAAAATCAGTTTTCTCAACATCATAATTTTTAATTTCCAACAGCCATTTGTGGCGCACTTGACTGAATTTTAAGCTCAGTGATTGGCTCAGTTTCTTGCTGAAATGCACCTTGGGAGGACCTCTACTCGAAATTCTTTATGTACTCAGTCTTGTACCTTCAACTTTTTAACCAGATATTTTCCGACACAGTTGTTCATTTTTTGTACTAATGATTTAACCAAGAGTTTCATGTTGATCCAAGCCGTAGAAGAAGTGCTCAAACTGTGAGTAACTTAACGTAGTTTATGGGAAAACTGAATGGGATTTTTACTTCCTGAACCAGGGGCGCCTGAAATAGCTCCTCCCACTTCACAGCTCTATTGGGTGAACCATTTTTTGATGGTATGTAACACCAGGATGTTGACTATTTTTTGGGGGGGGTTTGTTTGAGTACAGATTGGAAAAATCTAAAATATTGAACAGATTTCAGCTACAGTCAGGAAGGCATTGCAGCGTTGAAGCAGCATCTTCCTCCTGTTATAAGAAAATGATGTGCACACTTTTCATAAACTGCAGTGTTTGATGTGGGTGCTCTGACATGCGGTACTCACCGCACATCGCTGGTTTGTGCTTCTCCTGCAGATGTTCAACTGCATCACAGAGCTAGTGCTAAGAGCCAAGAAGGAGGTGCTAGCCAAGCAGCAGCAGCAGCAACAGAACGACGTGGTCAAACTCACCCGGAACAGTAAACGAAAGAAAAAGTGCTGCTAGCAAACTCAAAGCCATCCTCACAAGGCCGGCAGCGTCTTCTCTTCACACACATACACACACGATGGGACTCAGAACATCTAAATTAAAGAGCAGATAAAGATTTAATAAATATACAGTGAAAGATTAAAAAAATAAATAAATAAATAAATGGAAAGAATTGTCCCCTTTGGACAAATTAATCATGAAGACTTTAAAAAGAATATGTACAGATTTTATTAGACGTCAGATCAAGTTTTATTTGGAACTCAGCAGATGGGCACTATTGACCTGAGGTCCTCCTTTCTTTAAGGATCTGCAAGCTGACAACTGACCGCCATAATGCTCAGATTTCTGTCCACATAATCCCCATATTCTTCATCAGTATCTCATCTCTCCTTCTCATTCCACTGCACACAGGACATTCAGAGTCAAGTCAGACTCTGTGCCTGAGGAGAAGGAGGGCTCACTTTTTTTGGATCTATTTGTTTTCTTTCTAGTTTTTCTTTTCTTTTGGGGAGGGTGGGTTGGGGGGGGGGGGGGGGGGGGGGTTGTTTGGTTGTTTAGGGAGGTGGTTATTGGAGCGGGCGTCTGAGTAAGAGCGAAGGTCTCACCGCCTCGCTACAGTTTCAACATTTCAGACACCTGCGTTACCACGACTCACACCAAGAGATCATGAACTGCTAGATTTTGTTTTATTTGACTCGATGGGGGGAAAACAAATCAAACTGATGATGATGATGATGATGATGATGATGATGATGATGTTGATGATGATTGGTAGACGACCTTTAGCAACTAATCCGATGGACAGAACTGGTGACTTCTCATGTTTTGTTTTTCCTTGTCTATATTTTGCCAAGCTACCCGCCCTCTCTCCTCTAACCTCCAGTAGTGCTGAGCCAACGACCTGATTGATTTTATGTTTTTGTTTTTTTTTCTTTTTTGTCTTTTTTTTTTTTTTTTTTTTTTAATGCAGCAGAGCAGTTGAACCACTCCTGGAGCTCTGGGACGTCCAGCTCTGATAGCACCGTTCACTGCAGTCTTACTATGCTTTCAGAGTTTCCTTTTAAACCTTTTCCTCCATCTTTTTTTTTTAAAATGATGATACTGCCAATAATATAGATTAAAAAAAATTAGGAGCTCAGTGGCGCCTGTTATTGGACTGTTGCCATAGTGGCTTCTGGTTGGCCAAGAGGCAGGATGATCAGGGTCTGAATGGACTCTGTTGAGTCCTTAGGAAGCCCTCCCTCTCCCTCTGTATCCCTGCAGCCACTGGCCCTCTCTCCTCCGAGCACTCACACATCAGCACCTCTCACAGTGACAGACTCACCTCCTGCATTTGCTCTCTCAAGGGGGGCGAGTTCACCTCCGAACCTAACCATCAGCACGAGGAGGCTCTTGCTTTGGAAACTGGCTTCTCTCAGTCGCCACGGTGATCCATAGCAGACTGTTATTGCCCATGTTTCATCTGAGCACGCAAAGTTTGTTTGAAGGTAAAAGGTTACATGCATCCAGACTGTCAAGGATTTACTGTATTTCCTTAGCTTGCAGAGTCTCTAACTGTTAACTGTTGTTAAGGTCTGATGTCATGTGTTTCTTTGCTTTTCCGTGTCACCATCCCTGCTACCTTTTCGACAGAAGTGTTACTGGACAGTGTTTATGCATCGATGATGAGAGTGCGGCAGACAGTGAGGCTGTTACTGTAAGAGCAAACAGGGATGAACTGCAGCACTGGCTCCCAGGGTTTGGCACAGAGGCTGAAGCATCATACATGACCTATTACTGACTTTTTTTTTTTTTCTTCTTTGTTCTGATTTGGGAGAGTTGTAAACGGAGAGAGCTGTAGGAATCGGCTACGCTTCTGTTGAAAACATTGAGTTTTCATCCTCTGGACTCACTCTGGCAGCCGGTTTGGGATCCCAATAAGCACTGAGAGGTCCCAGTGTTTTTGACCTCCAGGGCCGAGAAATGGCATCAAATCTCACTTTATGATTTTTATTCATTATGTGTATGTATATATAAATATATTTGTGTGTTTATATTCAATATAGAACATACACACATAATTAGCACACCAAACTGTGCATGTGTTGAACATGCCCCCTGTGTGCTATGGTTGAAACACACTCGTCAGCTGTGGTTTGCTGTACACTGGAGAAAAAGAGATGTACTATTCATTTTTCCCTACATGAATTTAATCAGTAATAAACGTTTTAAAGGAATAAATATTTGACACATAATGACTGATCTCATTTGTCAGTGATTTGAGGCTTAACTTCATTTTGAACCTGTCTTTCTATTTTTGCTTCCTGTGAATAAAAATATATGGGAGGAAGTGTGTGCTGGTCTTTGGGAAGTCTCTTATAATCTGGAATGAAACCGCTTTGTGTCTTTAGTCTTACAGAGAGTTTATCGTCCTGTTGTATGAGAGCAGTTGAGATTTTTCCATGAACAGCAGCAAGAGTTAAGATAAATGAATAACTGTCTGTGTTTTACTGTCGTCCCTGCTATCATTAGTTCATAAGTGTCAGGAACAAATGTGAACATCCACATTTCTTCATTTACTATATACCTGCTTTGTTGGACTTGTGAATTTCACGCTATCAGTAGGGCTTTGTATCATTTGAAAATATATTACTGTATTTTAATTTGAATTTTCCAATATTTTCTATATTAATGCCGATTCCACAACAATGTCCTTCTTGATACCTTAGTTTGGAGAGTATAAAAATCATCCTTATTTTCTATTTGACAAAATCTGCCAAATAATGCATTAGAGTGAATATGGTCTAAAGCAGTTGTTCCCTAACAGTGACCAATGACCTGGGAAAATGTGACATGAAACTAAAGTTGAAGTTTTTCACATGTCAAACACAGGTTTCATTCATTTGGAAATAGTTGTGGAAAAAGTTGTGAAGAAAATGTAGTTCATGTTCTTGATAATATTATTGAGATAAACTCTGATAAAAAAAAAATAATAATTAACTGATGCTAACTCAAATATTTGACACTTTTATCTACTTTGTTACAGACAAGAGATGAGCCACACAGGTAAAAACTTCTATCATGGAATATGTGATTTTATATCACAATATCAGTATATATCGCGTTTTAAAACATTTTTGGGGAAATCAACTGAGAAACTGACAACGGGTTAAATAATCAGACAGGAATGTCTGTTTTTGGGTAATCAGGCAATTTAAATACCTGACACTGCATCACATTGATGCCAATGTCATATAAAAAACAATTCTGCTATTAATCAGTCTGGCTTGTTGATCTGCTACTTTGTTCACAATGGTCTAATACATCCAGAGATAAAAAAAAAAGGGATATCTATCAGTATAAATGGTAAGACAAAGTCTGGAGAGGTCATTACATTTATTGCCTCTAATCGCGGGCCATTTCCTAAAAACTGAATATAAAAGCGCTTCATCACTTGTTGACATTTTTGCAATTTTGACAAATGGTGTTAAAATATAAAAGCATAAGGCTCCACCTCACTATTTCATGTGAACAATAATTTAGTGAATATGGTGATGCATACAGAGGATGTCTTATACTATTACAGTTTTTACTGATTGCTGCAATACACAGTTCACTTCAGACCCAGAGATTTATAGAAAGTGTTGGGGGATAAAGTGTGTGTGTGTGTGTGTGTGTGTGTGTGTGTGTGTGTTTGTGTATACACTGAATCAAATATTCAACCCCAAAATGTGTTTTTGTGTCTCTACAATTCCATCAAATAGAAATAATCCAGATGTATTGTACATAATTTTAAACACATTTCCCCAAAATTCAGCCAGACATATCTGGTATTTTTAAAAACTTTGGGAACTTGACTAGAATTTAAAATGAAGTTCTGCGAGTTTGAGCAAAGTCTGGATGCACAGCACAACTTTGTATTGACTGTCCCACCAACAGGCCTGACAGGTTTATGAATGAACAACTTAATGTTATGATTTTTTTTCTTCAAAAGAATCTTTACATCGATGATGTTCAAACTCGTTCCACTTTTTTGATAAAACTTATCCCTGCTCTTGTTGTATTCTTTGTAGATGATGGTGGTCTCATGTTTCAGCAGAAGGAGACACAGATGCAAACAGCTCATTTCAAACCTGTGACTGTGAGAATCAGAGAAAAAAAATCTATTTCTGTGCCAAGTCAAAGGAGACAAGCAGATTGTAAAGTATTTATTTGTACAAAATAATCCCCCAAACGCTAAGAAAATTGCATGATAAATATTCTGAATAGTTTGAAGCATTCTGTAACTGTAACAGTGCAGTTAGTCAGCAGTGAATGGAAGCACTCACACGGAGCACAATGAGTCCACCAAAAGCACTAAATTCCAAACAACATCCGACCAAGAAGAGATGAGCAACAGAAAACACACTCAATGGTATGTCTCTTTGTCACTGCAACACACACACACACACACACACACACACATACACCCACTCAGCCCACAGTGGCAGCATCGGGATGTTTAACACAGAAACACACAGAAGACAGCGTTTTAAAAATGCTTTCAATCAGAAAATGAATCAGTACAGTCTACAGTGTTGAAGCGACAGTCTTGAACAATACATACAGTCAAACAAGAAACAGAAATAGTAATTAGGACATAATGTGGACAAAACCAAATATTGTTTTTCTAACAAAAAGGTGACATGACGAGAGACAAATTACAGTCTGGTTATGGCAGGAGTGACTGGTGTTTAATCCAAGCTTGCTGCAGGTCTTTTCCTCACCTGTCAATCAGACAGTGGGGGAGTCTCAAACTAGCTAACACCCAATCCAGCATTCAGTGTTTTCATTTCACCCACATTCACACTTTACATTTATTTCTGCCCGGGCGAAGAACATGTTCCTGTTTTTCTTTTCTTTTTCTCTTTAGTTTTTGATCACGTCCCTTCAGGCAGGAGCAGTAAAAGATCTGGGTACCACCCTTCACAAAGAGTTATAAGGCGGGGTTTTCAGTGGTTTATAAATGCTTCATGGATCAGTTATAAACCACTAATAAGAACATATTTTGGGTTTATCCTCCTTCAGGAGTCCATTAATTTTCTGTTTAGCTCCAGGAAGACTCATTTAATGGATTGTTTGACCTCTGACCTTCTGGGAAGGGGCTGCAGAGAAAAATTCATTGTTCACACTTTAAGCCCCCCTATGTAACATTTATAAGCCTTATATAAACATTTAATACACTCTTTATAACACACTATAATGTAGTTATAAGCAGACTATTTAAATTTTTATTAATGTACAGTATTTATCAACAATTATAACTTCTCCCATGAAGACATATTTTATATTATTACAACTGTGTTTTACTATATTGTCATTCAATATAAAATATATTTACATACCACCCTTTATTTATGGGTTCCCACAGGAGGAGTTATACATTAATAAACACTTACATCTGTTTATAACTACATCATAGTATGTTGTAAAGCATTTATTAACTGTTTATATACAGTTTATAAATGGCTTACAATTGATCTATGAAGCATTGGTAAACCCTTTTTTAACCATTAATAAATCCATTATTCACATCTTATAAACCCTTTATAAAGGCTGACTTATCAGGATATGATGCCAAGAACTGTCTGATCTGAACTTAATGATGAATTTGCAATTTATCGGGCACTCTTGGATTAATAATTGAGATTAATGAAGCTTCTCGTGTCCTTTCAGGTATATTACCCAACACATTGGTGAATAATTTGGTTGCTCATGTAGCTCTTGCCAGCTCTACTGCATGCCACCCCTGAGCAGTCAAATAAACATGAATGATAATGTCTGAGTCACCAGAAGAATTCCTGCTCACAGTTAGGACACAAATGGAAAAAAAACTACAAATAACAATGTACAGGTATATTTCTCTCTAAAAAAAGGTTTTCATCCAAAAGTTATGCATTTTTTCTTATAAATATATCGATTTCATCCAAACCTATTTCGACTTTTTTTTTTTAATAAAAAATCATTCTTTGGGTTGATCCTTCCCAACAACCAGCTGAGATGACAAGAAGACATCTGCATAGGTTTGCACAGCTGCATTAGACATGAGTTCAAACACAGACAGACATGAGACATCACTGTGCCACGCTGTAAGTCATTCATGCTCAGAGATTTCAGGTCAGCACATACTGTATTACCAATGGAGTCACAGATATGTCACCTAAACGGAAGCCCGACAGCTAAGAAATCAAAGTGCCTGTGAAGTATTGAAGCAATGAGAATGGAGGTAGACCTTTTTCTATTAGTGTTTAACCAAAGCAGCTCAGTTGTTGACCACAGCAGAGGACGTGTGGAGTGTCTTAACACCTACATGTCTTTTGATGATATGAAATTCAACAGGTTATTGTTGAGAAACAGATTGATTAATTTGGAGATCTCATGAGCATTTTACAGCTCTCCCTCCTTCTCACGCTGATGTAAACATTTTTAAATTTTGGTCAACTAGGAAGATGATTGACATCATGTGGACGATGTTGGACAGTTCTTTTTCCTCGGAAAAATGATATGTTTTAAATGTTAAATATAATGTGAATTGTAGAAAAATAATACTGGACAGATGCTATCACTAACTTCAGCCACCCAAAGATTTATTCACATGTTGGAGATGAACATGAAGGCCTGGTGGATCTCAGGGAGGGTCTAATGAAACTTTATCAGGCATTAGGGGAAATGTAGGATCCAATGTTTTAGGAGCTTGATATTAGGAGCCTAAAATGCATCTGCTGCTTCAATTTTTACATTTTTTTTAAGGCTGCATTGATGGTTTTTCTTGTTATGGCAATTGTCTTTTTACACATCAAGCAGACATGAAGCAACATTATCATTGATTCGGACAAACAAATTTTAAGTCCAATATTGTCTCTCCATCTATTTCTGGTTCTTTAGCTGGTAAATGCTGCACCATGCTCACCAGCTAGTCGCTAACTGTCTGTCTGCCATTTTTAACTGAGCAGGTAGTGAACAGTAGGTTTATGAGAGCTTTTTCACTGAAAACAGCTACTGTAAACCAGGTTGTTAAGAATGATGTGAGCCAAAACAGTGAAGTTAAAGTTCTAAAGTTAAAACAATAAGCAAATAAATGCTAAAATGCTGTGTAGAGCTAAGGGGAGCTGTAGAGTTGGGTAACAATTTTCAGTGGGTGTGTTACTACGAGCGACCCCTTTCACACTACATATACTCATTTGATACATTGTTAATATAAAATATTGTGTCAGTGCAGTTTTAATCTTTTGTGAGTCCCTCAACTTTATGTGAGTAAATCACTGGAGAGCCCCTTTAATAGTTTCCTTTTCTCACTTTGACTGGACATTTGGGTGGTAAACCTTGGTAAATCCTCACTGTAAAATGACATACTGCCTAAATGTCAATAAGAAATAAGCATTCTTTTTTGTCACTTGTTTTGTCAGATATACAGTACACTGTGTGATAAATCCAGCTGTGGCCTCATGTTGTGAACATCCCCTGAACAAATGAATAAACCTGAGAGATCACATATGGGTTGGTTGCAGCATCACTGCTCCGTACCAAGATGATGCTCATCATTCTGTTATGTCTCATCATATTCTGGTACACAACTCTGTCATGCTATCCTCATCTGTTCCCATGATCCTGCTGTGTCCCATATATCCCCTGTCTTTCCCCAGACTCCTTGGCCTGGTAACTGGGATGCATACAGTAAGAGTTAGTACATAGTGTTCCCTCTCTACAGAGTTGGCAGTGGGGTAGTAGAGATGGTTCGTAGGCACTACAACCTTCCTCTTTGGAGGTAAACTTTATGACCCTGTTCTTGATCTGTAAGACCACCTTTCTAAGAGAGGGGCTGAAGCCAAAGCCTCTGGGGAAGTCCTATTCTTATATTTCTATCTCTCATTGTCAGCAGTCACCAATGAACAAGTAAGAAGAAGAGTAATGGGACAGATAAAGTGCAAAAATGACCCCCCCCCCCCCCAAAAAAAAAAAAAAAAAAAAACTTCAGTGTGTGTGCCACTGCCCATCTTTGGCTGTGTTGTTACCCCTGTACTGTGATGTCATTCCCTCCTTCTCCCTCGCCTTGTCTGTCTCTTGTCTGTCTGCTGTGCTGCTCAGGGCTTGTCCAACAGGGCTCAGTTCTTTTTGAAAAAAGAGAAAAGTCTCCTGTCCCGGTCGGAGATGCGGTGAGCTCGTCTGGAGGACTGACCGCTGTGGGCCCTCGATGACCCTGACAGGGAGGATGGGGCGGAGCGCCACTCGTCCTGCTGCTTGTCCATCAGCTGCTGGTCAATCATTCTGTGCATATCATCCTAGAGACAAGAACAAAGAGGCGAATGAAAGAAAGACGAGAGAGGTCAGACAGAGGGGGTGTATGACGGTGTCAAGGGATGTTTTGAGGAGATCAGACTGATTGATTACGTGTTAGGTAGTGATTACAGAGACACCACAATCACCTTTCACCCCTCTGTAGATCATTTGTTTTTGCTCAATATCTCAAAAAATGTAATCAGAAATGATATATCTCCATATCCATTTAGTTAGATCAGTATATACAAAGTTATTTTATTTATTTGTCTCTTTTTTTCCTTTCCACCATGTCTTTTTTTTTGTTTTGTTTTTTTTGTAATTCAACTTCAATGACACGCCATTACTGTTATTATTTGTTATTGTTTTTCTGTGCTTGTAAAACCAATTTTAAGAAAGTAAAAAAAAAAAAAGAAACGGTATATGTCCCAATCTGGCATTTGTATATGAGATTGGTCAAATTGTCAAAGGCCAGATAAACATAGTAGGGGGCCCCAGGGCCAAAATTAAAAGCAACTTCCACATTTTTTGCCCTATGGCCTAATACTACCTAGCTTGTGTGGTAATTTGATTAAAACTCATTACTTGGAGGAATATACTAGGAATATACAATATATAAATTCAAAACTGAAATAATGAAGGTGCTGTAACTAGTAACAATTATTTTCAGTTTTAATTAATCTGTCACTTATTTTTAAAATAAATAGATAGTGGACCCTGGTCACAGATCACATATGTGTACGTGTTGTGAAGAGTGTCTCTGATTCATTTATCTGAATAATTTTAGAGGCCTGAAGATGTAAAATTATCCAGTAATTTAAAAGAAGATGCAAACATTAGAGCAAAGTCTGAAAAAAACAACAGAACTTTGAGTTGTAGCAATATGTTTTTTCTGCTTTTCAATCTCGTTAATCATCTTGTGACCCCTGAGATTTACAATTTGACCCCTAGGAGGGAGAGCCACTGTTCTTAATTGCACCACATACTGTGACTTACCTAATGGATGAAAAGAAAAGTTTCCAGGTTTGTCGTTAGTAGTTATTGAGAGATAAAACCACCAGGGGGCTCTGACAAACTGCTAAATCAACAATTCTGATGAGAGACTGAAAATTAGCACTTGATGAATACATGGTTGCTTCTCTGAAATATTTCTAAAAACAAACCCTGAGTAAATCAACTAAATTTTATTAATCATGTTTAACTATCTGAGCACACTTTTTACAACTAAAAGGGTCTTTTTACTGTGGATCTCACCTAATCACAAACAGTAGCATTTTGATCTACTGGAGACACATGGGTGTTTTTGATGTCTGTGTTGTCATCTCGTAAGAGCTAAGTTCACCAGTGAGTAGATCACCTAAAAACATTCCTTGGGGGGGTGCAGGTGTATGGAGAGAAGAGACAAAGGCAGGTGGAGAGAGAGAGTGGTGGGTTGAATGATTCTCAGGGGTGGTTAATGGTTTCAGATAGAAAGGGAGCTGGTATGGGCGTTTCTCCGTGGCATGGAATGGCTCAGCATGGCGTGGTCAGGTTAGTGCAGGGTAGAACGGCGAGATGGCACAGCTTGGCTCACCTCTAAGGCAGGAGGGGGGGTACCACAGGGGAGAAAGGGTGGTACGGAAGCTGAGAAAGGCCACTAGATCAGAAACCACAAGAGCCAAACAGTAAAGAGCCCTGAGGAGGCAAACTGTGGGTAGGGAGAAGAGAGAGGAAAGAGCTGCTAGTTACAGATGAGGGAGGGGAGGGAGGGAACACACACATACGCACACAATGTCCTCAGGCTACATATGTTATATGTTTCCTTACTGACATACATCCTCAGAAGTTAACTGAGTGATTTAATGTATGTGCACTGAAAACTGTTAAAACAGAGAGACACTAGACATGAGTTACAGGGAGGGGAAGGAAAAAACAAACTGATCTTGAAGTTAGTGTCATTTCATTTGTACACAACTTGTAACATCATGAAATAACACATTTCTTTTATATATATTATATATTAGTCTGCCTATTAATTTAATTTTAAGGTAAATAGACAAAATTCATCCAAAAAGTAATTTAACAGAACAGCTTTATTGATGCAACAACCTTTTATAAAGCTGTTCCAAAATATTTGACAAACGGATTATTAGACTTTTCCTAAAACGCTTGTGACCTTTGACCCACCTGCCAGGCCTCCAGCTGCTGCGACAAGTTGAGCTTTTGCTGGATGGCGTCCAGGAGCTGGCCATTCAGAGACATGATGTCTATTTTACACTTGGCCAGCTCCATCTCCACTGCTTTCTTCCTGCAAGACACACATACAGAACAGCTAGTGATGTCATGCTAGCACAACGGCTTTATAGAGATTCTGCTTCAGCTGTTTTACATGTTGATGAATGTAGAGTCTCTTTAAAGGAATAGGAAGAAATATGCATATTTGCCAGCCAGTTAGCCTAGCTTAGCATAAAGGATGGAAGCAGTGGCAAACAGACAGCCCATCTCTGTCCAAAGGTAAAAATAAATCTTTTTAAAGGCCACTAAATAATACGTTATCGTTACTACCTCATGGAGACAACAAGACTTCAGAAAGTCACTGCTCCTGACCAAGAGCTAGTCCAGCACATAACGCCCTGTAACACCACAACATGATGTTTTTACACTCTATTTTTTGAAAGGATTAAATAAACAAGATATAACATTAATAGTGATAATGTGTGAACTTTAGAGGGGCTGGTATGTAGATTTTCTACCTATGAAACAAGCCATGCTAACTGCTTCCCCTGCTTCCAGTCTTTGTGCTAAGGTATGCTAACCATCTCCTGGCTCTGGCTCAATATTAAACGGACACACATGAGAGTGGTATTGAACAAGAAAGCGAATAAGCTGATATTTCCCAAAATGATGATTCATTGAAGCAAAAAGCAAAGAAATCCAGTCTCTACACTCTGCATCTTTTTAATCTCTGTGTTGAAGTGAATTTAAGGATAATTCTGCATCATTACAACTTGGGTCTTATTTTCAGTTTTAGCCATCATTTCTGCCAGTAATCCCTGATGTCTGGGAACATAGCAACGCTACTATAATGGCAATCTTTTTAACAAGCTAACGAGTTTAGCCAAATTATCTAAACCCTTCCTGTCTGTAAACAGTGATGAACGTGTATGGACACTTTGTTTTTTCATCCAAATTTGTTTAAAACCTGTATGATTGTTTCGTGTCCACTTGCAGTTCTTTTTAGGGATCTCACCACATTCCCAAATGTCAGCAGTTAACTTGGTGAGTACAATATTATTATTGTAATAATACAAAATTAGATCTAAATTGTATTAAACTAGAATTATCATTTACACTAGTCATTGTATGAAAAGCATTAAGTTACTGCTCCATTCTACATATTCTACATAATTGCAGGTGAAATTGAATTATTATTTGGAGTTATAACAGAATCAATGTAGCACTCATCAATATTCATGCAGTATTGTGTTGTGATCCTACTTGGCTATGGCGTCATCTCGGTCTCTAATTGCACTCTGGAGCTGCTCACTGGGTTCTCGGACTTCAGCCATCACCCTCATGCGCTCATTCTCCTCCTGGAGAGAGCACATCTCTACAGAGAGCAGCGCCATCTGTAGGGTATATGGGAGAATGACACACGTGTGATTGTTCACAGTCTCCAATGTTATATCGAGGGTTGCTTGTGTGTGAGACTGATATTTACTTGAGCCAGTTCAACAGGAGAAGAACTGACCTGAGTATGTGTTTGGAGCTGATTTTGTCTAAATTGTGAAAAACAGACAAGGTTAAAGGACCAGTGTGTAGGATTTAGTGGCATCTAGCGGTGAGGTTTCAGATTGCAACCAACTGAATACTCCTCCCCCTCCCGTTCCAAGCATGAAGGCAAAACTTGCAAAAAACGTGAAAGGACCTCTCTAGAGCCAGTGTTTGGTTTGTCTGTTCTGGGCTACTGTAGAAACATGGCGGTGCAATATGGCAGCCTCCATGGAAGGAGACCCGTTCCCTATTTATATATAAACAACTCATTCTAAGGTAACAAAAACACAACAATCCTTATTTTCAGGTGATTATACACTAATGAAAACATACTTATGAATATTATATTCCATTTCTACCAAGTCCGTTCCGCTAGATGCCACTAAATTCTACACACTGCACCTTTAAAGCGATGTCCTATATTAAAAACATACATGACATTCATATCGACACACAAACTGCTCTGTACTACATCTGTAGCACTGGGTTGTTTAAATGTGTCTCTTAGACATAAGCACTCTTTAACACAATGTTATTCTGCCAAGAGAGATTGGATGTGATCTTAAATTAATGAGGGCTTTCTGACACTCTTCACCTTATTTGCAGCAAAGCCTTGTGAAGATTTTTGCCTTCTGGTCAAGCTTTAACATCTTCATGTAGGCTATCAGCTAATCCCTGATGCCTCACTGTTGTGCACATACATAGCATGTGTATGACTGAACACATGTGCAAGTAGAAGCCAGTACCTGATTGTGCAGCTGTAGCAGCTCCTCTTCATTGCTGCGTGTTTTGTCCTGCTCGGCTTCGTACAGCTCTCTGACTTCTCTCATTTCTTCTCCCAGCTTCCTCACCTGCTCCTCCAGAGCTTCCTCATCGCTGCGCCGCGAGCCCTTTCAACACAAGACACACACCACTTCACAACACAAACTGAAATATGTATTGTTACCACCTGAAGTACATTTTTGTGTGTCTCTAAAATGATCCCACAGAGGCTCCACCCTTTCAAAGTATTATTAAGTTAGCTGTCAATTTTGCAACATCATCAACTTTTTGAGGAGGTATTTTTCTAGTAGTACTAGTAAATAATAATTTTCTGGACAGAAACTGTATATTCGTAGGCAGGTTGGAAGGGAATATATAATTTGATACTAATCAAATAGGAGAAAAATAATTGCAAATAATGGTTTGTGTAGCTGAATGTGCAAAAAAGTAAAATTAGTCCACAGGTAATCGTACAATTCAGGTACTAGTATGCCAAACCCTCGCTATGCTGTTGCTCCCTTAATTTAGGCTATGTCAGAAAATTATCCCAAATTTTTAAAAGAAGCAGTCTATGTCATGATTTTAAGCCACTCTGCTCTCTAGTTCATGAGGGCTCTTTGAGTTGCGTGAAATAAATAAGATTTTAGCGATTCTTTCACAAAAGTGAAAAAGTGTTCTCTGGTAATTACAAACTGCTTATAAACTCCAACAAGAACTATGTAACTGATATACAATCTCCTTGTTTTCCTAAACATGTCTTGGAGAATTGTTCTTATTTTCTCTGTAATTAGTAACAAATTACATAGTTCTTAAATTATTGGGAATTTACGAGACCTTCACTTTTTTCAAATAGCAGCCATTTAAATATTGCTGACCAACTGCCAGCATTCAGCACATTCAGTACCGTGGACTCGTTGCCGTCCAGCAGATTCTGTGTCAACCTCCGTAGCTCTAGCAGGCTGGTGTGGAGGCTCCCAGTAGGCACATCCTTGGCTGAGGACGTCTCCGAGGACTCGTCCATGGAAGAGTCTGTGGACAAGGCCGAGTCTGTGACGTCGTTTCCCCGGAGATGGGAGCAGAGCGAGCGGACCTCACAGTAGGCCTCCCACAGCTGAAGACGCAGCTACACAGTCAGGGAGAGAGAGAGCATTTAGAAAAAGCACAACAAAAGTATTTCACAGTGGTTTTGGTGAGCTGTCCCACCTGATATTCACGGTGGGCAAAAAATTAAACAAAACATGCAAACAGTCCCCACAATTAAACACAATCCTACTGCTGTAATAGTAAGTGCAGGTGCTGGTTTACCTGCTCCCTTTCTTGCTCCTGCTCCTCCTGCTCCATGCTCTGCTCTATCTCACAGAGCAGACTGGATGGGTGGGGTGTGAGGCTTTGGAGGCTGTGCTCCTCCGTCAGCTCCTCCAGCCGAGCGGTCAGCTGTCTGTGGGACACCTGAACCTCCTGGAGCTCCAGCTGGCTCTGACGCAACTGGGCACAACAAAGGAGTCAACTTAACAGTGCAAAGTATAGTATATAGAGATTTGGAAGGACTGCTAATTGTAGCAGGTATATACTGTACACAAAAACGACAATCACAATATCTACAGAGGTTGTAGCTACCCTAAAAAACATGACATGTAACAGTCATTCATTCATGTCTCTGTACCTGTAGGTCCTTCTCGTGACACTGCTTCTCAAACACCAGCGTCCTTTCTCTGAGGTCATCCACTGTATTCTGCAGCAGCTCGTTCTCCTCCAGCATTGCATGCACCCGACGCTCCAGCTCCATCTTCCTCTCTGACAGCATCTTAATCTAACATGTCAAATAGTAGCAGTTAGATACTGCGCTGCGGGAAATAGGTATTAAGTGAACAAACTGAGGATTGTCTTGATTTCCTGGTCGATAGCGGTCAGATGGGCAGCTATGGACCTGATTTAAGTCTAAATTTTGTTGTTTCCCTGACTCTGAGGTGCACTCTCTCTCACACACACATACGCTCTTACACAAAATTAAAAAGTACTCCCACTGGCCTAAAGAATGTTTGTTGCCTAGCACAGGCGTAGGTGTTAGTTGCCACCCTTGTCTTTAGGAATGTCTTGGTGATATGTCATGGTCTCCACAAAGCTTGATATCAGCTCACTCCTTCCCATGCCTGTGTAACGGCCTTTGAGTGAAGGCTAGCATTACAGCAACCCAACGTATTCCTCATAGTGAGAGTTGTGTTGTTTTCCTTTGTAGCTGCCTGAGCAGCTTTCCACATTAAACAAACATCAGTTCTTGTTCATTTTTATCCCTCCTGCTTTTGACCTACATCTGGTAACCTACTTCACAGTGCAGGAGCTTATATGTGAATCGGTTGCTTTTACTACCATATGAGCATCTAACATTGCCAGGTTTCGGGCTGCTATAGTCTCTGTCTGACACAAATAGGGCAGAAAGCCATTAGTCATCGACACATGTCATATGAAAGGAAAGCGAAAAGTGGGAGCACCCAGACATTGCAGTATCTCAGCTAAATATAGAGTGGCTGTTTCTCCCAATTATAGTGCAGGCTCTGAAGTCTGGGTGTTTTCTGTGTAGCTTTGAAGTGAAGCCACGGGGAAATCTGAACTGCTTACATTGTTATGCTCTAACAGTACCTGTGTTTATGACATACAGTATGTGGCTGCTATCATATATGAGCACATGACTGACATCACAACACATATCATGCTCCAATAACCAAGCATGTTATTCATGCCTGATCTTAGAAAACAGGGATTGCCATAAGGATGTGGAAATGTCAAATAGAGATTTTTCACTTCTATTTAAAATTCCTTTTTAGCTTTTATTCCCTTTAACTTCAGATGACAACATGAGAGCTGAGTTTCTTTAACATTACAAGACATTAAATGTAAAATGCAAATTCATTATGGTCAAAAGTGTCAGTATTTTATTCAGAATGAGATTCAGCAGTCCACCCAATGAAATAATAGTACTGTACCCTATCATCAACCAGTTTAATTGGACAGAGAGGAGAGGCAATTCAAAATTCAAAAAAAGCAAAATCTTGGTGCAATCCTTGTTTCTGTATTTTACAAGACGTTACATGCAGCATGCAGTCTGGCCAACAGACAGCGTTCGGTAACCACTCACTTCTAGCCCTTGCTGCTCCAACCAGGAGGGAAGGAGGAATGGGTGAGGAGACAGATAAAGATTACAGAAAGAGAGGAAAAGATGAAGTGCCCTGACGGATTAAACAGTACCTAGGAATGCTAGTATAGCATGATAGATGATCACCAGCCTCTGAAAAATTGGACATTTGTTGATTTTTTTTCACTTATTATCAACAGAAACGCCAACTTTTAAGTGAGACTATGTGACTTTTGCTGAACAGCAGCTACATGAATTTCCCTTCATTTCCCAGGTTTCCCTTGAGCCAGTTGCATTCGAGACATCATCATTAGGCTATCTGACTAAGAGCAAATGAACAGGGACAAAAGCAGGAAACAATAACATGTCTCATGGTGAGGTATGGTTTGTTTACTTCGTTTTGCTTTTGTGATAAAGCCATTGAAATAAAATGTATCTCTGACATGTTTAAACACAGTGCAACAGTAGCAAAAGTGGTGAAGAGTCATTAAGTCACTGAACTCACTTGGTAATGTCAGTTACACAGCAACATCTATAAAACAGTAGCTAACATCACTAGCTACTGGTCATACTGGACCAAGTGAGACTGTAGTGAACTGGACAAGGTTGCGTTTTACTGCTTATAAATTCAATCTGATTTTTAAGAGGAAGAATGTGTTATTTCTTCTTTCAAATGTTACATAGTCTCACTTTAACTGCTGTAGGGATGTGCTGTCACCTTCTCATTGTGTAGCAATAACTCCAAACAAGTTTTTTACAGAAACAAAACTTGGCTGTACTTTGTTGTGTTAGGATTTTTGTCAAATTTTGGTGGATCAACTGTACTTGTATAAAGTGATCCACAAGTGAAAATGATACTGATAATGGCTCACCTCAGCCTGTAGAGTTTCTAGTCGTGTCATGTGCTGGCTTGTAGACATACTCTTCTCCCTGAAGTCATCCCGTAATGAATGGACCTGAGTGGACAGCTGCCTCTCCACCTCTGCAGCCTGGACAGAAACAGACAGACAGAAAGGTCAGAGAGAAAAATGAAGTTAAATTTGTGTCTAAAAGTGTGTCTACCCTGACATTCATTATTGATAAAGATCCCCTGCAGACATGTTATCTGATATGGTTTTTCCACAAACAAGTTCAGTTACCTAGTTAAAAATTCATAAAAAATACACCTACTCAATCTCTCTCATTGAAAAATGCAGAATCTTTGAGTGTGCAAATATCTTTCATTTCAAAAGTTTAACTACTGAACATAAGATGTCTCCTACTTCACCGAAAAGTCTGCTTTCCAAAAAGTCTGTTTTCAGAGTATGTGGATTGAAGGTTTCAAATTTCTACATCACACTTGTGTCAGACACACACTGGACCATGACTGGCCTACATACTAGTTGTGATGTCACAAAATCATGCTCATATGTGCATGTCTTGAAGATTTAAGGTGAGCACAGAGAATGAGCATTCAAATGTCAAACTCTGCACATATATCATTGTACACAGTGTAGGTCAAACATCCAAGTGAACTAACAATATGAAAACACATTTTTGAGCAGAGGACAACTTTAATGTTGACATTCTTAATGTGTTACATTAACTGCTCAGTTAAATTAGAAGCATTACTCAGCAGCTTCTCAGCCTGTCTTGCATTCCCAAGATACTGAGGGAGATGACTCATTGGAATCTGATAACAAATAGCACACACACATGCGCGCGCGCACACACACACACACAAAAACACACACACACACTTAAACAGACATGTACAAATGCATAAACACATCAAAGTTTACTATGTACTAAGTGTTATTGATGTAGTGTTATTTGTTAATCACCGCTCCCAAGTCTATTGCAGTAAATGGTGAAATAGCTGTTCCCATGAAAGCATAATTTTACCTAAATGTCACACCTCTTTTCAAAAGCCTTAAATAGTCGAGTGCTCAGTATTTGTGCACTCCAGCTCAGCAGCAGACTGTGGGCATCAGTTGAGCTTATTGGACAGGTGGGATCAGGCCACACAGAGCCTGGCTGAGCATCATTAGCATAGAGCTGCACTCAGGAAGCTTCCGTTTGCATTATTATCACTGCCATGGCAACAGCAAAATCCTAAAAATCACTCACTTTCTACGGCTCACTGAGGATACACAAACTGTAGTAAATGAGTCAAACAGTGTAAGCACGGAAGTGACTGATCTGCGCAGCAGTTACAAGATCAATTTCTATAACCGTGGAGAGTTCTAATTATCAATGTTTTTCTGGTTTGTCTTTTAATCACTGGGTGATGAGTGAAAATAAATCTGACTTCTTAAAACATCAATTTGAAGTACAGCCTCTGGGTGGCACTAAACATTGCTGCGGCCTCTCAAGAAGCTTACAGATTTGCCAGCTGGTCGTGTAGGTACATTAGCTCACTTCAGTTCACTTTTGTCCTCAGGTAACACTGGTTGTATTCTGTAGCTGTGTTCTGCTGAGAGTCTCTGGAAAGGATAAGCTCCCAGGATGGCTCTGCTTCAGCTTCACTGTTCTGGGGCTTGAATCTGGACAGTGCCTAATACTACATCTCTCTGGAAGCACGACTACTCTGTCGAAATTTATATGATTTTTAGGATCCTGATAAAAACTATGGAATATCAATTCAGTTATGCATGCCAAAAGGTCAAAATGTTCTCCTCTAATAGGGAAAAATCTAGGGCAAATTTTGGCAGATATACCTGTCTCCCATTCTGGACACTCAGCAGTGTTATTCCATAAGTACTGAGATCAAAGCATTATGCATTCTTGAGGTATACAGCAAAGAAACTATAATTTGAGCTAATAACTTACTAAAGAAATGGCTAATTTTATAAAATCTGGAATATAAAATATTTTCCTTGTGTACCAGTCAGAACAGAATTAAATAATGGCTGCTAATAATTTTCACTACTTAATATACTCTAAACTCCAGTTGGGTGAAAATCAGAACACTTCACGTTTGAATTAAGTTGTCATTCAAAACATATAATGCTAATTTCTGACACTGAATGGATGGGAATTGATTGATATAGTGTAGGTTTAAGTTAAAGTGTGGCTCAGAACTATTTGCAACTACTTTGTTGCAATAGTCTTCAGTCACATTGACATTAGTATGAGCTAATGTCTCTGAAACCAATGGTAGAAAGTAACTAAGCACACTTCCTCAAGTACTGCACTTGAGTACATTTTTTTGTGCTTATACTTTACTTGAGTATTTCCATTTAATGCTTCTTTTTATATTTCAGCTTCACAACATTAATTTGACAGCTATAGTTACCAGCTACTTTACTGATAAAGAAATTACACACAAAATATACAGTGTAAGATGTGTATTGTATGATGTGTAAGTGTATGATTTGTTGTAATAGATTAAAGGACCGGTGTGTATGATTTAGTGGCATCTAGTGGTGAGGTTGCAGATTGAAACAAATTGAATAACCCTCCTCTCCCCCTCCCTTTCCAAACATGTAGAAGAACCTACAGTGGCCATGAAACTTGCAAAAAAACATGAAAGACCCTCTCTAGAGCCAGTGTTCTTGGTTTGTCTGTTCTGGGCTACTGTAGAAACATGGCGATGCAACATGGTGGGCTCTGCTCCCTATGTATATATAAAGGGCTCATTCTAAGATCACGAAAACACAACGATTCTTATTTTCAGGTGATTATAAACTAATGAAGACATGGTTATGAATATTATATTCCATTTCTGCCAAGTCCGTCCCGCTAGATGTCACTAAATTCTACACACTGTACCTTTAAATGACCCAGCAAAAGTATTTAAAATGAGCTCCAGCTTGATTAACTACAACATTAAAATGATATTTATACATAATGAAACATATAATAACACTCACAGGACTAACTTCTCTGCCTTATGAGTAGTTTTACTTTTGATACTTAAAGTACATTTTGCTGCTGGTATAGTTGCTTTCACTTAAGTAAAGAATCTGAATATTTTTTTCCACCACTGTCTGAGCCAACAGGCTCAGTTATAATGACTAGATATGGGTTTCTATGTGACAGCTGTATCATCCTGCCTTTTTTGTGTGGGAAACAGATGTGCAGTCAGTGGAGGCCAGTGCAGGTCAAAGTGGTAACGTGACATCTAACCCACTGACCCAACACACTAACAGATTCAGATCATGACAAAAAAAAGCAGAGTTGATCACAGACAGTCTGATTTGCAGATACTAGCTTTATCTGCGCACAAATTCCTCAGATCCCAGATCAAGCATTATAAGCACGGCAGGACAAACAGGGGCAAATCAGACTGTTGCAGCAGAATCCAGGGCAGCGAAGTAGGGCTCAGCAGCAGAGAGACACATTCCTTTTACAGCCTGTTTACTCTGACATTTATCTGAGCAAATACTGTATACTTACTTTCCAGAGCAGAGCTGAACATAACTCTGTCTGTGGCAGTGGAACATGATCTGGCATTTATGACTACAGGTGCATCTCGGGTCTTTGGTCACGCAACCTCGCATCAAACTATTTGTATCCTTGTGCCATTCTGTAGAGCACATTCCCATGGTAACGACACATAGAGTTTCATTTGCATGTCACTCTGGTTGTCATAGCAACCAAGGAGAAGAGGGATTGGTGGACCTGCGACTTGTGGTCTCAATGCTTCTGGTATTTTCCTTAGTCACTTTCACACAGCGTTGCTTTGTCTAGACTTATGGAGGATGAGCAACCCCACGTTCAAATGGTTGAATAACAAATCCTTAGAGTGACAATACATGCCAATCACAGAGCCGATCTTGAGAGCAACAGCTACCTTGGGCTGATGGGAGGCAGACGTTATGTGCGGCAGTGACTGGATGTGAACGAAACTGATGACTGGACAGATGCCTAGAGACCATGTTCAACACTGGCGGAGGGAATGTAAAAGGAGGGGTGAAACTGAATCACCTGCAGAGTGTGATGTGGAGTCACTGTTCTAATGACGCCACAAACAACATGGGATGCCTAATTTCTGCTTTTGTCATCCAGAAATATTTACATTATACCGTGCTCGTTAAATTGTGGCATATTACAAGTCAAAAAGAATGAAATTACTTCCCTTTCTATAGCCTCAAATAAACAACTTTGATGAGTCACTAGAAGCTTCTGTCTAATGTCTAATTAGGTAAATTTTAGAGGCTGACGCAATTAGAATTAACCATGGCCATAAAGCATGAATCTTATGCTGGAGTCAGTGCATCCCTACCCATTCCTTTTCTGAGCATGTGTGGTAATGTAATTAGAGAAAGGTCCCCTTCCTGCTGGTTCACTCTGATCAGATTAGGTCTGAGAAGTTTGGCTGTCCTCACACTCAAGACCCATACAGACCAACACACACCTCCATGCCTCTGTTGCTGAAGGCTGTTTCTGTATTTCTCTGTGTCTCACATATTCAGTAATGTATAGACTTATCACTCATCACACACACACATACACGTCCACAGAGGAATAACCACCGGGGGTATTTGTGTCAATCCAGCATAAGATTTGACAAAGGGACAAACATTTTAGATTTTCTCTGTCCAAATATCGAAGTTACCTGCTGTTATCAATTAAGTAGAGTATGGAGCCGAGTTGTTTTGGTTCCTGACTGAACGCATATGGCAAGGCTTACCATGGATTATAGCCTAATCCCCTCAGTGCTGCATTTTACCCCTGTGACATCATTTCCTACGGAGTGCCCTGCCTTCTCAAGGTCGTCCCACTGCAGCCAGTTGAGAGCTCTGTAAGGAAATTATTCTTAACAATAATCTCAGGTTATTCTCAATCTTAACTTTGGCTAAAAGGTTGGCTTTACCCTCTGAAGAGCTGGCAATCATATATGGAGGACAAAAAATATGAAATGTATAAATTAATAAAAGCTGAAAAGAATACACAAATAAATAATTAAATGAATTATTAAATTCATTTAATTATTTATTAAATTTAATAAACAACAAAAATGTTCGTAATTAATCTTAAAATATTCAAAAGATTTGCTTTAGAAATCACCCTCTGAAAATGTGACAGTCTTATATGGAGTACAAAAAATGACTTAATTAATGAATTAATTAATGAATAAATAACTAAATAACTAAAATCGAATAAATATCAGAAAATAAATAAATAAAAGTCTTTAATCTATTTCTACTTCTCTACAAATATACTTTTATTATATATATTATATATATATATATATATTATACACTTAAAATATACATGTAGATGTATAGAAATGTTTTAAGTTTATGAAATGTCTTACTCATGTATTGTCTTTATTTGATTATTTAATTATGGCTTTAGTTATTTATGACTGTATTTATTTCAGCACATATTTATATATTATTGTGTTATTCTAATTAATCAAAATACATACTTATCTATTGATTAATAAGTCATTTTTCCCCTCCACAGTTAAACTTAAGCCAATGCTATTCTTTCTGTGGTATAGCCATGGCAGCCGCAAACTGGTTAAACTTTTTATCTACTTCTTCTGGTTGTGTGTTATTGTAAACTCAGGGGCTGTGGACATGGCTGCTTTCTCAATTAGGAGCCTGGTCCTCAATAGATGTGTCTGTTGTCACCGCAGGCATGTCAAAGGACTACAACAACAAGCTCATAATAATCATCATTGATGGGCTGTGTAGAGGAAGATATGCTATTCCATAGTTTTGGACAGGGTTAACAGGAGGTCACATGCAGACCTATTTAGATTTGATCAGAGTGTTCCAGTTAAAGAGTTAACTATAAGGAGAGATGGGGAGGGCAGATGAAAATAGCAGGCCTACAGCGGCCTCACTACTGCAGAGTTTTCTCAAGGTAATTCTACATTCCCTCCATTCACTCAGAGCTGTAAACAGTTAACATTACTCAGTGACAACCCATTGCTTAGTAATGAGCACAGACAGAGAACGAGAGAAAGAGAAGAAAGAAAAAAAGACGGAGAGAAAAAAGATAAAATGAGAGAGCGAGCTAGCACTGTGGCTGACCTCATTTATTCTATTATCCAGCAGGTCTCCCTCTGCCTGCCGAGCACACTGAATCATGAGATCTGGATCAATGCAGTCAATTAGGTATCGTGAATTTCACTGAGTCACAAAGAACACAAGATATGCTTTCCCCAAAAACGCAAAATGGACTGACAGAAATTAAATGCAGTTTAATTACGCTAAGTGTCTGCTCTTGCTTAGATCTATAGAGACTGACCAGTCCAGCACAGTCCATGATTGCAGTGTGATGATGGTGTTGGGGCAAGATGGGGCAGGAGGCTGACATAATCTGATCAGGGTGAGAAAGGGAGCTGGCCTGCAAAGCAACTAGCTGGGGGTTAAAATCAAACCATGCGGAGCCTTCTCCTCCCCGAGCAGCGTGTACTCATATCTTCTCCCAGGAGGAGAAGTGTGAGTGTTGCTATAGACAGCACTGCCAATGGGGTTATCAAAGCACCTGTGCAGGCTTGTCAACCATTGTGTACAAAGCTCTGGGGCATCCTGAAATGTGGCTGTGGTACCCATTGCTAGCCTACCTGGCAGCAGCCAACACTGTGAGGCACTTACTGACCTTTAAGTTGTTGTAATGGTCTTACAGATGTTTATATTGTACATCCCTCTGACAGGCAAGGCAGCATAACGTAGTCCTGCTCTTGGAAAGCAAGCAACCGTTGTTGAATATTATGCTTTTCAGCCACACAATTTGGGATATATGATTATTAAATCAGTCCATATGGTTACACAGACAAGCCATAATATTTTTCCAAGTGTGGCAATGAAACCAACATGAAGATACAGAGCATGGACAAATTAACAGGAACACCTGCTACTTGCTACAAACACAACAATGAGTGGCCACAGGGCTGTTGCACTGTGGCGACTCTGTCTGGATAAAGTGTCCTTGTTTTGGTGTAGATTGAGCAGATTGAGGTGTTGTACTGAGCTTCTTAGGAGGATCCGCTGCAGCTACGATGCTGCCATTCTCAGCTCCATCAATCTACATCTACTGCCAATCTCAGTTCGCCCTGATGTGTTTACAGTACATCACATCAAGGGGGATATAGCCTAAATAATCACTCTATCAACCCTGAGCACTGCTGTATGTATATATGTATTTATGTATCTATCTATTTGTCTGTCTATCTCATATGGGACCTTTTCTATTCTGCCCGTCATAATAACTGCATTCAAATTACCTGTCAATATGCAGAGTGGTATTGCGTAAGTCTGCAGTCCAATCACTCTAAATTATTCAGCATAAGACCCTGAAGCTCCCCTTTTATATTGATGAGTTAGCATAATTTACGTGAAGTTAGAGAGAGACAGACTGAAGGATGGTAGATCCCCCCTAAGGGATGATGATTCCTCACTTGGCTGAGCACCTTATGTCATATAAGCCAGACTTGAACTGGACTGAGTGGCCTCGAGGCCACTGACAGGAAGAAATACAAACACACACACACACACACACACACACACACGCATACTTGCACTTTCATATGTTTCTTTGTGGGGTGGAAGGGCATTTAAAGCAGCATTAAGACCATGTGACACAGTGACTCAAAGCCCAGACTAATTGAGTGTTCCATGCAGATTGGCCCAGCTTGCCTGAAGCAGCACATCTGAAGCATACATAAACACAAACATACACACACAGACCCTGCTCCTCACCTTACTGAGTTGCTCCAGCAGTCTATGGTTCTGTTCAGAGAGCTCGCTGATGGCCTTGGTCTTGTCCCTGTCAGCCTCTCTCAGCTGGACCTGGTGTCGTTCCAGCTCACCCTGCAGCTGCTGCACGTCTGTCTCTAGCTCAGCCACACGGCCCTCCCACTCCCCCTCTCGACTTTCAAGACGCCGACGCAATTCATGCTTCTCTTGCTCCAAATGCTGCATGTAGACAAAGGGAGAGAGGGGGCATTATGGTTTAACCTCCATTGGATTGGATTTGATGTTAAGTATTGCCTAATTTTAAAAAACAAAAGTACAAATGAAATCACTGCAGATGTGACAAAGTCAGACATCACACAGATGCTCACAGGTGCTTCAACAAACTGAGAAAGATGTGCTCAATCCTTGGAAAAATGTTACTTCAGTGAAGGTAAAAATGTTCAAAATTTGGTCCCTTCAGCAAACTTAATTGTACACTATACAGCAGAAACTGAGGGTTTATTACAAAACAAGATTTAAAAAAATGCAAAATGATGATAACTGCAACTATGACACAGGTTGAAAGACCATAATTATAGGAATTGGATTGAACCAATTTCTTGTTTCCCTAGTTCCTGGAGTGACAGTTTAGATAATAGGATGCTTTTTTCTCTTCTCTTGATGGCAGTGAACAGTGGACAGATGCACTGCAGCACCAGTGGCTGCCAGGGTTTGGATGGGGGTTGTTGTTATTGTTTAAGTCCAAGGCTGAAGCATCTGGCATCTGTATGGACACTATTTTCATCTCTGGGTAAATGCCTGAACAAAGGGGGGGGGGGGGGGGGGGGGGGGGAGCAAGAGAATCAAAACATGACCATACTAACTACCAGTTAGAATAGGATACCGGGAACTGTAACAACATCAATAAGGAGAGTCTGATATTAGAAGACAGCTTATTTCTTTGAGCTGCAACATGAGGATGAATATGGATCAATGGGCTGAACAGATGTACAGTAGATACAGTAGGCCCTGGACAGGCACAGGATTAGTCTTTGTGGTTTTTCTCAGGCCACGTGTTGGCTTGTGTGAAGGATTTTGAAAACAACAAGAACAAAAGCTCAGCTGTGCAGTTTTCATTATAAACGCATGTGTGATTTAATTAACAGACTGTGCTGCATTTTTAGCTCTGCTGCTGCTCACTGTAAAGAGGGAGGCAGTGTAGTTTACGTCAACTTTAGATCAGAATGACCAGCAAGTTTTATCTCAGGCTATATAATTTCTTCTCAGCTTAAAGCACATTAGGTATTATTATAAGCTACCACTATGAAGGAATCGTGAGATGAAACCCTCGTTCTTTGACAGCTTAAGAGCAGAATCTGTTATGGGTTTGTTTACATTGAGTAGGCCCAAACTTGACTATTACACTTATGGCATTTAGAGGACGGAATTAAAACTTGAGCAAATTATATTTTATTCTGTTAGTTTACCTCTAATTTCTCACTGAGATCTTTGTGCATTTTCTCATATTGCTTGGTCAAGTCTTGGTTTCTCTCCAGCAGCGCTTTGCCGAGTTTAGCGGCTAAAACCAAGTCTTTTTCCTTTTGACGGAAGAGCGACAGTAAGTCTGCGTTATGCCCCACCGCAGGCGCCTCTAGGTCCGACAGCTCCTCCTCGCCATCCCGCTCCCCTGTGAGCATGGCCAGTTCCTCCTCCAAGGCCATGCCGAGGCCTCCGGAGCCGGTGTGCCGCAGCGGGTGACCCTGAAAGCCGCCGGGCTCCTGAGCGGCGGGGCTGGTCCGGGGCTCCATGCAGTCGCTGTCCAGCTCCAGTGGTGCTGAAACCACGGCAGACGTCTGCAGGTCTAGGCAGAAAGCGGACATCGCCGCCCGGCGGAGGAGAAGCCAACAGATAAGAGCCGACTGATTTCACTCCGGAAGAACCCACCCTGCTCTGACTGGGTTGGGCTGACCAGACCGACTTGTAATCGACAATTCATCCATCGCTCTCGCTATTCCGAGCTGGATCCAGTTAGACTGAAAACTGCTGTCTTTCCAGTTTCCTAACGTCGCCCTCTCCTCGTTTACCGACCAGCCGCGGCTCTGGCTCTGATTGAATCCCCGGCAAACACCGTCTCCTCTGTAGCTCACTGACTGGCTTTTAACTATCAGACACACAAAATGTTTTTATCCTGGTATAAACCGCCTTGATGGGCACTCCGCAGCGGTCGGTCGGTCAGGGTCCCTCCCGTCGCAGGGTCCCGGTTCCTCCATAATGATCGGCCTGTTACACCAGAGGCATCTGCCAGCCAAATAGATGAGCGCGATCCCGATGCCTTCTCAACCTCTTTCCCTTCTTGAATGCGCGTTCCCGCCACGGTAGTGACGCCAGCTGCAACCTGTTACAAACGGTCACCCCATTGGCTTAAAATGATAGCGCCATATTTTGGTGCCTCTCACACATCTGTGGCACCCAGTGAAAGAGCAGTGAAGACATGAGATAACAATACTCATACTCATACTGCTTTTTTTATTGTGTATATTTTAGCAAGTATGTTATGTATATATTGTTTTATGATATAATCAAAATAACTCATATTAACTCTAATATGTAAAATTACTAAACAAGTGTTAAGGAAGTTAATTGCATCCATGACAGCTGTATATATAACTCCATGTGAGGGAGAATGTCACGCTGGCATTAACAGCCTCGTCTTGACTATGATGCTAATGTTTCTTTCAAAAGCATTTGCCTCCTGTCATTTTTTCCAAAGATGAAGGTGATAGTATCCAGCCTCAAGAAGCAAAGTCGTTAAGAATTGGGATCAAACAACCAGCAATCTGGTCCTCACTCACGATTGATACTTACACGATCAAGACAATTAAAGTTAGATTCATCAAATGTATATACAGTATATACAGTTTATCTGTAGTATGTGTATATTTCATATTTTTACAGAGGGAGAAAATTGAAGAAAAACACTCCAAATTGAAAAGTGTTTGCTGACTATTTCAAGAGGTGAATTTAGGGCCAGGGCATAAATTAGGGTTAGCGTGAGTTGAGGTCAAAGGTTATGGAATTACTATACTCTGTAAAGGCCCCCACAGATGTACCAATATGTATGTGTGAGAGATGAAGGGGTGGATGAGGTCAGGATGTTGGGGGCGGGGTACTGGTGATGAATGATTACAAACAAAGCCCCTTGAGCTGATAAAGTGAAGGCACAAAAGAAGTGGGTCACAGCCTGCTGGTCCACTGTCGACTAGCTTCAGGGGCCGAGGGGTCCACGCAGTACATAGATAATGGGTGACTTCCTCTGAGCACATCAAAACCTCACTGCTTTGATAGACCGCTAAGCTGAATGAATTTAACAGCCTGCATTATCCTTATTAGTTTAAGGCTGCTGGTGTTGAGTCATTGGTAAAAACAACAACTTTTGTGCTATAAAAAGAAAAACACATTTCATTACAACCTGATCAGTTAGTGTAGGGTGGTGCTTTTTGAATTTTGTAAAATTGATATATTTATTATCATTTCTATTCCAAACAATATTTATGGCAACAGTTACTGTTATAACACAACAATAAACAAGCAAAGCAACAAACAAGACAGAACCTCAGTGACATATAAAATCTAATCAGAGTTTATATATGAATTGTGTTTCATGTTCAAGCATTGCAACACAACAAGCACAATAATATGTACAGTTTCTTAACTTTTTTTGTAGATGAAATATGTTTTGTCATCTTTTGAGAAGAATTCAGAAGATTGCATGAAGCTTTTGTTGAGAATATTAATAATAATCTCATATCAAATAGACATCAGTTAACCGCATTGGCTTTTCTCCTCTGACAAAGTGCTGATCTTTATTGCTCTTTATTATGGGCTATAGCACCCTCTGTGGGAAAAGTAAGATACTACACTCACGTCCCCCATAATTATTGGTAAGTAATCAACAGCCTCCTTACACTAAGTGGCATTAAAGAACCATGCAGATCAGATTAGAAAAATGTTATAGAGTTGCTGTTTGCATGTTGCTGAGATTATGGTTAGGATGCGTCAATAAAAACATGGTCTTTGTAAGTATCTGCAGTAGTATAGTTGTAACTCTGTTTACCGAGCTTCACTATTTACAACCAATCACAGAGACATTTTTCCCTCAGAGAACATGAACAGCTTTGTGTTTGTGATAGATTGTCAACAACATCAAAAGCTTTATCGGCAAATTTGCGAGTTCTATGTTGTCTTGTGGTAGTCGTGTGATTTACCAAGTGAGTAAGCAACTTTAAATTCCCTCAAACAGTGAATTAAGCTCCTTTAATAGTGACACTTGACAGTCAGTATCTAGAGCAGTTTCTTCTCAGTACTGAGTGTTCTGTGCTTATGTAACACCAACCCTTAGTCATACAGGCATGACTCTGCCTTTTTTCAACTAATGCAAGGTTTGGCTGCCTGTTATGTAACAACACCAGGCTCTTCAAACCTCTAGATTGCAGTATTTCTCTCTAATAGCCCTAACCTTATATCAACACGTCAGAACATGCAAGATAGAAAAGTAGATATGTCAGTGTTTAGCCAGTGGATGGCAGTGTTTTTACACTGCTACCTCTTGTAGATGACTTGGAAAGCTTGTGGCAACTGCTGAAGAGGTGCTGCTCTGTCTGATCATTTCATTTTATCCTTGATAAATATTTATTTCATACAATACTATATGGTGTACCTTTTTAAAAATAATTAATTTTTGTTGTTATTTTTGCAGGAACAAAAAACCAATACCTATACAGTGTTTGCACACTGCAGGAAGACTTGCACTGACGGCAGAAATGGAAATGATTGGTTAGTGACTGTAAAAGTCCTGAATGCAGTTCACGGCTAGTAAAATCCCAGTGAAAAGGATTGTAATTTTCCGTCTTTACTTCAGAATTACACTGGGATTGGCTTTAGACACATACGATACCTTGTTGCTAGGTAACATCAGTATGATTCTTCTGCTTCAACCCAGTACTCTGAATCACTGTGAAAATTCAACCCTGTTCCATACTGATGTGATTAATTCATAATACATACATACATAATATTATATAAAAACTACCTTTCAATTAACTTTATTGCCTTCACATGTGACTTACCAGTGTAGAGTATACTTCATGTGTCACAAGAGAATACATGCATACTTTAAAAAAATTAGTCTTAGGAGCAGTAACCAGCACTAGTACACCCTGTTTTACCATTGCATTTACTGTAGATACAGGCGGTGCAGTAGCTATGAATGTTTAAAAAAGTAGCAGGCTGAAAGCAGTAATATACCTCACCTCTAACAACATGCTGCATTGTGTAAAAGCTAAAACTAGTTTCTATTTATAAAAATAAACACATTATTTTCTCAAGGATATTTAAGGATCCAAAAGAAAACTTCTTTGCTTCTGTGCTTCTCTCTGCACAGATAGTAGGTTGCATTGGTGTTGCTTTGAAATGCCTTCGGCAGATACTCTGTTTCTTTGGCAGGTGATGACCTCATCCTGTGTCGTTGTGGGGAAGTCTTTAATTAAGGGCTCTTCCTGGATGTGTGCTTGTCCAGACACAGATTTCTCCTCAGATTACTATAACAAAGCTGCACATCGGAATCAAAGAAGTCTGAAGCAGCTGAGCTCAAAAATGCCATTAAAGTGTTTGATTCAAGGCGCAAAGAGACAAACTCAATCAATTCCTAGGGAAGGTGTAGAGATGAAGGTGAGATGGTGGAGGTGTAATCTGATCTCAGGCCAGCATGGATCACTGGTACAAAAACACTCACACTTTTGTTATGCAATTAAACGCGAAGTCAGTCGTTATAAAAAATCTAATTTTTATAACTATTTACTTTCACACTCATTGATTGACTGACGTAGTTCTGCTTGCCACGTTAGATTCTGCCATCTGTTACTGTGAGTGTGTAATTTGACGATGTGATGTGATGTGTGTGTGTGTGTGTGTGTGTGTAGTTTGTGTAGTATCACAGTGACATGTCCCTTGGCTTATATTAGCATATAAAACAAGCAAATTAAGGTGAGCCTGAACTAGTGTATCAGACACTTGGGACCTTGTTAGGTTGTGACATGACATGTGCAGTTTTACTCTTCACTCTGGTACAATAATATAACACTTCTTTACTTTGCTATGTTGCTATCAGTGTACATTCTGTTACAGTACCTCAGTGTACTCTTTTATAGTGCTATTACAGAGTATTCTAATGCAGTATGTATGCAGTATACAAGAAGGCATTGTTGATCGCTTTGAATACAAGTTACAGAAATAAGCTCTTACCTAACCTAAGAGAGTAACCTAAGAGTGAAAAGAACACAATAGTAACTATACAATAGAAATTAAGTGATAATTTAAGTGTAAACTCATAATTGTGACAGACTCAAGCATTAACTCTAGCTTTTATCAGGAAATATGGTTTTCTTAATCTCTGAAAAGAAACATTGATGAAATGTGAATGAATCTAATGGGTACCTACTGTACAAAAACATGATACTTGAAGTATTTGTTTTTGCACAACTATGAAATTAAGAAATGGTAAATTCCCCCCTTTTGCTAAAGAACCTTGCAATGCCAGCCTTTTCTTCAATGCTAGCACTTCTTTCTTTAAGTAAGAAACTTCATCTCTTTTTAATTGCTCTCATTCTTGTTTACTTGCAGATTAAAGCAGAATTTTACTGTAATAAAATCCTTGTTCTGCCAGTTATTAGATTGCAGCGCTGCTGCTCATTAAAAGGAGGTGAAGTAGGGTCATTGAATTTAGTCACTAATGAGCTGCACAATTTAAGAAGTAACTGACATCAACCTACAGTTGTTTGTAACTATCGGGAGCTGACTGTTAACACAGTGTGTCAAGCTGCATACATTAGTGTGATTAGTGACAGCTGCTGCAGCATAGGGAGAGCAAGAAAGAGTTGGGGGGTGGTAAGGGTGAGCCGGTGACAGAGAAGTGAGAGAGAGAGCCTCCTCTCACTCTCTACAGTATGTGATCACCAGTCTGCTGCATTACTCTACAATGCAATGTCTCTGTAGTCCTCCACTCCCTCCCTCTCTCCTCCTCTCTGTCTCTCTGTAAGCAGTAATCTCCAGCTGCTCTCGCTGCCTCACAGCTTTCTGCCCTGCCACAGCGCATCTCTCTCTCCCCTCGGCTCCACTCTCTCCCCAGTGAGGATGACATCCCAGAATTTGATGAACCAGCGAAGCTCTCATTCTGACTGGTGGCTTCCGAGGGAGACCCCACATGGACGGGCTTACTGGACGAGGAGGTGCCGTGTCTAAGGAGCTTCGCAGAAAACCTGTCAGCCGTAGCAGTCTCTGAGTAAGTGCTATACTGTTTTACTTAGTGCGCCTATCAAAGATAAGGAAAGGGTTAAAGGGGATGACTGGGTCAGGGAAAGAAAACCGAATCTTTGCTTTGCAGCTTGGAACTGCCACAGTGCATTGTTATTTTCTCAATCAATGATTGATTGAATGAATGACACTACAGCTGAGGATTTATTTATGATGAGATAGCATGGGTTGCACTAAGCTCCTGCAGTAGCTGTATCTTGTCTATCAGGAGTGAGTGCTATTCTTGGTCACGACACTGAAATGCTGTGTCTTTGATTGCCTGTCTCTCTTCATTGCTGTGCTTACTGTAGCATACACTCATACAGATGGCTATCACTCCCTGGGGTGACGTTCGAACTCCTCACTGTGTGTATGTGGTCATAATGAGACCACTTAATACTTTTTCAGACATTTGATTAATCTATACCAAGACTGAGGAAGTTTTGAGACAAAGTTCATCTGGATGCCTGTCTTGCAGGAATTTTTGAAATGATCCCTCTTCACTTTAAGCTTTCAGTCAGAAAGCTTAAAGTAGTAGTTTGGGTTGAGATTCAGCTCAGAAGGAAAGCTGAAATTACAAAGTCAGTAGGAAAAAGTATGACAAGATGAAGACTGTGGTTGGAGGAAGTATCTCTATGGTAACAGCAGGTTTTGCCAAAGGTAGAGGAGAGGTGAAGGAAGCTTGCTGCTTCTCTCTGGCACTTATTCAGCTGAATCACAAATTACAGCACTGACAGGACTTTTCAGGCGGAACAAAACAGAATATTAATGAAAGAGACAGTGGGAGAGATTGAGAGTATTACAGATAGATTTATATGTTGTGGGCTATATTCCATACAAAAATGGTTAAAAGTTTGCCAGGTGGACTGGACAGGTGCAGTCACATCTGGTGTTTATTTTAATCCGTGGTTACCTTTTTGTGGGGATGGTCCAAATTGGTGGTAGATGACACAGAGGGAATGAGAGACACCTGTGTGTTGTCAAAAAAAAAAAAAACTCTCTGCAGAACAGATCTGTCAATGCTAATGTGAGCTGTGATGAGCGAGAGCTCTACTGCTTCGTATCCTCAAGTGTCATTTTCCCAAAAGCCTCCTTCAGAAGCCCACACTGATCCTCTGTGTCATTTGGATTTGTGATATAATGATGGACTGGATTTTTGAAGTGCTTTCCCAAGTGCTCAGCATACTTTTATAGATTGTCATGTTGTCTTGAGCACACAGGGGCAGGTCTGTAGCATTGGTAGCATCAGCGATAACTGAAAGTCTTTTTACCGCCATATTTTGGCCACCTTGTTATGAAGGACAATAATCTTGCAACTTTCTTGTCATTGTAAGGTTGACAAATAATTCTGGTCTTGGCTTTAGTTGACTGGGTTTAGATTCCTTCTATTGCAGCACGTACCAGTGGACATGTAAACATAACAACATACCTACCTACGGATTGGGAACTGTTAGTCTAGATGTGCAATCTCCAAAACTAGTTTTTAAATTGTGCTGCAACAGGGGATTCTTGCCTTAAATAGCTCATGAAACAGATGGTACTTATTTCAGACTAATGTGTGCAAACACAAGAATAAGACTTTCCAATATCAGTAGGAGCTCTACCAGCCTGCACTTATACCTGTGTGTAAACTGTGCACAATTTGATTTCCAACTGCCATAAAAAATAATTTAATCAATTAAAATGTATCCAGATGTATTCAGATGTTCATATGCTCAAATGTGCTAACCAATGCAAGTGCACTAGGCCTATAATGCACCTCCAAAAATGTATGGTGTTGTAGTATTAAATTCAGATTCTTCAGAGAGGTTGCATTAACGGATTGTCCTGGGTTAACCTCCTTAATCTTCAAAGCCTGTGGTGTTTAGCTGGAAACTATGGAGCAAGGAAACCACATTTAAATCAGAGAACTGCTGCACTGGCAGAAGTCTGCAGTACTCAATCTTACTTGCATGACTGTGGTATTACTAATTAGTTGTTGTCATAACAATAGGCATAAAATGTCTCTTAGTATATGTGGAGAGGGTGAGCTGAAAGATCAAACTAGAGGGGAGTATATAGGAGAAGGACTGTGAGCTTGTTTTTAGAGAAGAATCTGTGCCACTAGTGTTCCAACAGGTCTGTGATTCACTGCTGCCTACAGCCCATACAGTAGCACTGGCCCCTGGTCACCCTGCAGACTGAATGTAGAGCAACACCATGACTGGGATGCAACCTCTCTCCACTCTCCTCCTCTTCAACAACTCTGACTCACCCCCATGCACACATTATCCAACCCACGAAAAAGAGCTCCTCGACTGAGTTTGAAGCCAATGTTCCTCTGTGAATGTTGCCATTCTGTTGTTGATGAGCTCTCATAAACAAGCTATATTTGTGGGACATTCCTGATGGCAGGTACAGTAATTATATTGCCTGCACAGATTGTGAAACCAAGCAAAAATGAAGAATTATTGTCTGGTCCGGAACATACATATGTTAAGTTTCATTAACAAGAATTTAGATATGTTCAGCAAACACAAATGGGCCAGCTCAATGGTCAAACTATCTTTCCGGTAGTTGTAATGAGCTTTTAAAAGTATAGTTATTAGTAATTGCTTTCAGGGAGCTTATTATTGCAGAGGAGGAGCCCAGCTGCACAGTCTGTTAGCTCAGCTCATTATGAGCAGTCAGCTAGCACTTGAGTCTGGGAGGAAGACATCCAGATCTGAGTCCCATCTGGTGCCTCATGCTAGGATGGCACCCTGTAACCACCAACTTTACCACTGGCTCGCTGTTTTGGAAGTTCTCCATATTGTTAAGAAGTATACAATAATAAATCATGTAGTGTTGTTAGTGTCTCAGCACATATACTGTAGATATGAGATTCATTTGCAGGTTTGGAGCTCTGAGAACCTACAGGAGACATGAACATGGGGTAGATGAGGCCCTGGGTCCCTCAGTCAAAACATTTATTGCATTTGTGAATATATGGGGGGTCGCACCTGCAAGGTTTGAATGGTTTCTCTAACTGGCCACCTTGCTGCTTCCAAAAACAAATGGGAAATTTCTGACATCATCCAAACCAGACAGCAGGGATGTGTGTCATTGATGTAATGTGCTTACTGCCTGAACATCAGCAGGTGCTAGAGAAAGCTCACCTCAGCTGACGCTCCGCTCATGTCATCACTCATTACAAGCCACCTGCTGCTGCATCATGTCATGCCAGTGATACTGGAATACCAGGCAGTATTCTAATGCAGCTTGGGCACATGCTGTGTGGCCTGTGGTGCTGTTGAACAACCTGCCCCCAAATGACCCTTGAAATATTAGAAAGTAGCAGAGACTCGTTCATCTGTAATGTCCACATAGTTTTGTTTTGACACAGATGCTACTGCCTGTGATCCTCTGGGCAGAAATACGATGGTTATATCCTGCTAGTCACAAGGCTGTACACATGCACTGATTTAGCACAGTCAAAAACAGAAACAGGCAATATAAAAATCAGTCAATAAGAACACAGCAATCCACTACAGTCCACATGATCCTTGAGCTTGAGTTGAGCATGTTACTGTAGGGAAGAGTGGGAGGTGAGCCTATGCTTTTAATAGACATTCTCCCTCTGTCGCTCATTCTTCTGCCTGCTTCTTGATCACAAAAGCTGCCAAATATATCCAGCGGTGGTAAAAGAGGCTGTTGTGTGAACACGAGCAGGCTATTTATAGCCTCTGCTAAGCTAGAATATGAGCATGTATTTGGTCAGCTCAGTATGGATCTCCTGTGTGATTGTGTTATGAAAGGAACAAGTGTTAATGTCTAAAGCATCACACTGTGGCATGACTAGGTCCATGTGCTATGTGAATTTCTCAAGTATTCAGAGCATTGCTTGATGCTAGTTGTTTACATGCTTGCTGTTCTTGGTGTTAGAGCCAATATTAAAATGTGGTTTCGAAATGTGTTTATGAAGGGCACACTTGCTTGATTAGCCATTTGTAATCAACAGAAATGTCTGGTTTTGATTTGCACACAGCAACCGTGATGGAGGGCTTGATATCCGTTTACTTATCTAATGAGGAAACATTCACATACATAATTCCACAGTGGCATTTCTGAAAATGTGTCAGCACATATGGAAGGTAAATTACTCCAATTGACAGACTAAAAATAGTCCTCTATAAAATATTATAAAAGGTAAGTGTTTTACATAATGTGGCTGATACGATTATGGGTAAAGATTTAAGCTTATGAAATTTGAAAAAACCAACGGCACCCTGGGAATTTTAAATAAATATAAATGGTAATGGAGAAACACGCAGGTAAGTGATACAAGGAAGGGCAGGAGATGTGATTCAATGTTTAACAAATATTTAACAAATTTATTTAGTTGGTCACAATACATTAAAAATGACAAAAGAGAACTAAAGTGCTAACACCCTGCTCCAGTGCTAAGGCTTACCAGTAGTGAGGGGAAAACTGGGGGAAGGAAGTCCAAATTAAATAAGGAGCACCCCACTTGTAAATGGCACACAGCAAAAAAAAGATGAAGTGCAAAGAAAACCAAAATCCAGGATCACACAACACACGAAAGGAAACCACCACCCAGGACACCACCACCGTTGGCTCTCAGCAACTAAAGGGAGGGGGGAGAACACAATCAGTAACACAATATGCAAGTACAAAAATCGTAAAAAGAATTATAACAAATGTTCTAACACAAAATACTAACAGCCTAGGGCTGAAACTCAAATAGAAAATAGGAAACAAAAATCATTAGACTATTTCATAATTGGTAACGTAACAAAACCAAAAAACAAACAAACAAGAGTAAGCAAAGAAACAGGGTCTCTGGCCAGAGATACAAAATCAAATGGACATAATTATTCAATTAACATGCAAACTAAATGATAAATGACCAACCAATTAATTCCAAAAAAATATACAACACTCAAAGAAAACAAAATTACCTGATCCCATACAACCCCCCTTACACACACACACTCACGCTCATCCACGCACAGCCAGTTAGTGTTGTATGACCATTCATCCACCCCCTCGGTCCTCACAAACACTCACTCATCCACACACAGTCCCGACTAGGCAACTGCCGCTGGAGCCGGCCGCTCAGGGACAAAGACCGGGGGCCGAGCAGTAACTTGCAGAAAACAGTCACGATAGCGAGCGAAGTAGGAAGCGGCGAGCGAAGCAGAGAGCAGCGGGCGAAGCAGCTATAGTCTATGTAGCAGGGCGACAGGGCAGTCCCAAGCAAAACAGCCACCGCACACCGAGCGAAGGCGAAGCAACAGTGTTCCTGCACTTATCTTACTGTCCAGAGTTGAGCCACAGGTCCCGAACCGCGAGCGTCCTCCCAGTGAGGAGAAAGACGAGGAGGCTCTGTGCTCACTGGAGCATCTGTGGTGCGCCGGTGATGTGTTCAGGATCCGCTATGAAAAACGGACAGGTGAGGTGTTCAATACCTGGGCTAACAGGCTATTGTTATAGCTAATTAAAGACACAAGTTCATACCTGAAGGCTTTACTTGCTTATGGCGAAACAATGGAGCTCATCGCAATCACCTCAGCCACCATGGACCACTAAAAACAGAGTCGAGCTGTTTAATACGCAGGCTAACAAGGGCTAAAGCAACGAGCTACAGACAATGCAGCCGTGTACCTACCCGAATGGAGAGCAGAGGAGGAAGTGAAAGGCCAGGAAGTGAGAGGGACGCGGCCGCTTTTTATCCCCTCGCCCTCTGCACTGATAGGCTAATGCACTAGATGAAGTGCAGAGCGGCAGGCCTGCCTGCATTCAGGCACAGCAGCATATCATAAGGCTACAATAATAGTGTTGAGTAAGCCCTTCTGTTCTCAAGAGGGGTTGTGCATAAAGAATGTTTACTGTCATGTTTCTCTCCCAATTCCCCATCCTCTCCTCATATCTCTCTCACGCTCTTTTCTCCAACAGATTAGTGACTACATCCTTCAACTATCTAGATAAGACCATCTTCTTTGGAAAAACCTCGTCACTTTGAAAACATAAAACAGCCAGAATTGCTGGACACATGTCACAGGTATTACTCTTCACATGGTAAGAGTTTGTTTCCAGAATGAGCAAAATGAATCATATGTGTGTGTGTGTGTGTGGGGGGGGGGGGGGGTATAATAGACACATGGGACTTTAACACATGGGGAAAACTATGAGGTATATTATTATGAGGTTGTTAGACGAGGCTGAAGTTGGCATCCGATTCACAGCTTCTGATTGGAATTTTACGGTCCACCTTAAAAAGGGCGATTTCACTGATTTTCTCTAATCCAGACCACAATAGACCAGGTCCACATCAAATACCACTATACTTAGACCTGTCAAACCTGGACTAAATTATCATGGAGAACCCAGAGAATCAATAAAACACAGTTTCTGATTTGTGAAACCTTTATTTTATTTGTGAAAATGCAAAAAAGGGCAATTTCACTGATTTTCTCTAATCCACACCACATTAGACCAGGTCCACATCAAATACCACTGTACTTAGACCTGTCAAACCTGGACTAAATTATCATGGATTCTCCAGAGAATCAATAAAACACAGTTTCAGATTTGTGAAACCTTTATTCTATTTGTGAAAATGGAAAAAGGGCGATTATACTCCTTTTTTCGCATCCAGACCACATTAGACCAGGTCCACATCAAAAACCACTGTACTTAGACCTGTCAAATCTGGACTAGATTAACATGGAGAGATGTAACATGTCCAGACGCAGAAATAAGCCTGCTGGAGCCATACCCTAATTCACCAGGAAGTCAGCCATTTTGAATTTAATTTCAATTTTTGTGCAGATTTTGCCATTTCCAGGCATTGTATTTTAATAAACTCCTCCTAGAGATTTAACCCCACCAACACAAAACACAGTTTTGTCAATGTCATCTAAAAACCTTTGTGATGAAAAATTATCAAAATCTTGAGTTTTAGCTGAACGCCCTTGCCGTGGCAATGCAGCAATGTTGATGTTTCGCCATAAAACAGGAAGCCCTTATAAATCCAATGTACATTGTCCAATGTGCCCCAAATTTCTCATGCTTCATGAGGTTCCCATCCTGAATACATCTATGTGTCAATATTGAGACATACTCATAGCGTCACTTACTGGTGACAGGAAGTTACATGTTCCGTACTTTTATGAGCTGTACTAAGCAGGATGAACAGATCCATCTGAAATTTGATTAGAAAAGCCTTAAGTCTTTGATGATTCCATATTGTGAAAATGGTGAGTTTTCACTGGATGCCTTTGCTGTGGTGGCGTGGCAAATTTCGATGTTTCGCCATGAACAAACAAAGTGTTATAACTTGACTCTGCATGATCAGATCTTTTCCAAATTTCCCATGCTTGATAAATGTTCTGGTCTGAGGGCAAGGATAGGCTCATATTGAGTCATAGTCATAGTGCCACCTACTGGCAACAGGAAGTCTTAAGCGCCACTCTTTTGCTAACTACTACTAGTAGGTTAGCCAGAAACACATAAAATTTGGTCAGCCAAGGTGTAAGACCTTGACAATGATAACACCTGAAGCTTTTGAGTTTTCATTAAAAGTCGTTGCCATGGCAACACATTGTTCGCCACAATGTACGAAGCTGTTTTTAAGGGACTAGACATGCTTGAAAACTCACAAAATTTTGTATACACATGACAGGTCTTAAAATCTGTAATACTGTACAGGTGGTGGGCATGGGTGTGGCAGAATGGCTAGACAGCACCCACTACAATACTTCAACACAGCAGCCCCAGTAGCAGGCAAAATAGTGGACAAAGGAAGTGATGTTTATCTCCTTCTTGCAATCTCTGAAAACAGCCTGGAGAAAAACTTGGTTTCAGGTCAGGTTGGTTGTGCCTGGTACATGGCATACACTGTAAATAAATCTGATCCACTAAATCTGTATTGTCACTGTGTTTTCTATAGGGAGCAGAAAGGATATAACAATAAAATTGTGAGGGATAGATGGAAAGGAGGGGCAGAGTGAAAGAGGGAGAGAAGAAGGAAGGACATAAAGAGTGAAGGAAAGGCAGTGAGAAATAATAGCAAAAAAGAAGTAAACAGGAAAAGCACAGAAAATTGGTGGGAAACATTAAAGAAATTAGAAGGAAAAGGGAAGTATAAAGGGAAAAGTAAAATGACAGATAAAGAACAATAGGGACATTGTTGTGAAAAAATCTTCAAATGGGCCAATAAATCTTCAGGTCACCCACAACTTAGTATTAAACTCAAAACTTTAGAAGGGAAAGACTAAAAAAATACACTGGAAGCTGGTAGAGTTCAATGTGAATAGGTTTACTGTGCATATAAAAATATACAGAGCAAACCGAGGCCTCCTTGTCCCAGGACAAAGAAAAAACCTGATGCAAAATCATAAAACCTCATATTATATACTTTTCATAACTCCTCCTATCGCGGAGCTTAGTTTCTAGTCTCTACCTCATTTTTAATTATATTCAACCATCTGGTCATTATTTCTGAGATTCATAAGTGACCTTGCCGCTTTGGTGATAATACAAGCGTGGCTTATCTTAAAAATTACTGTCTCAGCATCTTCCACCTTTTTCTCACACTAAAAATGGACCCGACGGCCTTTAATCATTTCACACAGAAAACCAAATTGCTATATCACATATTAGCCTTCTTGCTAACTTCCTGGGAACTGTCTCTTATTGGCATAATGCTATCTTTGCACTTTCACTGGCACATTCGTCATGGGAGGGCAGTTTTCCACCACAACATAGTGGAAGCTATGCATATGATCATGAGAAACGCAGGAACATGGAAGAGAGGAGATAGAAAGACGGAAGGAAAAAAGTAAGTTAGATAGACAGAAATGTACAGAATGTAAATGGGCCAGACAGTAAGACTGAAGGAAACTGAGACAAAAGTAGGACATTCAAACGACAGTTGGTCTGGAAAAGAGCAAGAGGATATCAGGAAGAAACAAAGATTGAGTTACATATAGAGGTTTTAGCAGTAGTTAAAGGGCTCCATAGGTACTTGAAACATTAGTAATAGTATTAGTTATATTAGGAATGCAACCAAAAGTTGTAGAAGTACTTTCAAGCAATAGTGACGGTAAGGGTATGGGAAACTGAGAAATACTACTTTTGACCCAAAGGCACACTCACAGACTCAAAAAGCAGGATCATTATGAAAAGAATTTACTTTGTCACCAGGCACAACACAGGACACCAACAGGTTAAACAGGTAAAAGGTTAATAATGATAATAATAATAATAATAATAATAATAATAATAATAATAATAATAATAATAATAATTATTTATTTGTTTATATAGAACTTTAAAAACAAATGTTACAAAGTGCTTCACAAAGCAATAAAAATAAGGCAGTTAAGTTAAGCCAGGCAGGAAAAAGCAAAAAAAAAAACTAGCGTAGACATGATACACACTGTGGCAAATGACTAGGGTACTGTGCAGGTCTACAGTATAAACTCTTTGGATAATGAGGTAATGAGGATCATGACTGCAGGCAGGTGCAAGGTCAGGTGAATGGAAAAAGTAGGAACACAATAAGGACAACTGGTGGGCAGGAGGAGAAAAGCAGGGTCTGAAATGATGGAAAATGTTAGTGGACAGTCAATCAAATGTTGATAACTGTAACAAAGTATTGAAAGAAAGCTCTTTATAAAAATGTCTACATATACATATATATATATATATGTATGTATGTATGTATGTATGAAGAGCAAGAACACTAATGGCTGAATTATGGTACTTCTAAAACAGGCCACAGCACAGGCTTTGGCAAAAGTGAGGAGACTAACATTGCCAGAAGCAGTGAGATCTGGACCTGGTCTAATGTGGTTTGGATGCCAAAAAAGGAGTGAAATCGCTGTTTTTTGCATTTTCACAAAAAGAGCAAAGGTTTCACGAATCAGAAACTGTGTTTTATTGATTCTCTGGGTTCTCCATGATAATCTAGTCCAGGTTTGACAGGTCTAAGTATAGTGGTTTCTGATCTGGACCTGGTCTAATGTGGTCTGGATTAAAGAAAATCAGTGAAATTGCCCTTTTTTGCATTTTCACAAATAAAATAAAGGTTTCACAAATCAGAAACTGTGTTTTATTGATTCTCTGGAGTCTCTGTGATAATCTAGTCCAGGTTTGACAGGTCTAAGTATAGTGGTTTCTGATGTGGACCTGGTCTAATGTGGTCTGGATGGGAGAAAATCAGTGAAATCGCCCTTTTTTACATTTTCACAAATAGAATAAAGGTTTCACAAATCTGAAACTGTGTTTTATTGATTCTCTGGAGTCTCCATGATAATTTAGTCCAGGTTTGACAGGTCTAAGTATAGTGGTTTCTGATCTAAGTATGTGGTCTGGATGGGAAAAAAAAGCAGTGAAATCACCTTTTTTTGCCCTATTTTCTCAAATAGAGTAAAGGGTTTGAGATCATTAAGAAAAAATAAGTAAACATGAATAAAACTCAAGATTATGATACCCTTTGACATTTCTTGTCATACTGGAGTATTAGTTTGTTTAGACTTTTTAATACTGAGCAGTTAAGCCCACAGCAAATAGGCAGAGATGGCAATAAGACTGAAAAGCAGTTTACCATGAGTAAGGGCAAAAAGAAAAATATGCTACAGTTAAAATGATCAAAATTTAGGACAATTTCAGTCTACTAATCATCCTCATTTCATTTCCCCACTATTTGTTACTTATTCACCTCATGAATTAGCTCGAAAATGACCGAACAACGCCATCTACAGGCGTTATGCCAATTTTAAGGTGGACTGGGAAATTCCAATCGGAGGCGGTGAATCGGATGCCAACTTCAGCCTTGTGGTAGTTAGATGCTTAAAAAGATATATGATCAAGCTAGGTTGATCTAAATGATTGAACACTTAAAAAAAGTAATTAAATAATTAATTAACATTATTTGTGAATCAGCACAACACATTAGCAATATGTGAGATATGGTTTAATGCCCTGTTATGGAGAGCATGCACCATTAGTGAATATCAAATCATAGTTTAATGTTTCATAGACTACTTTACCTTTTTACAAAAAATATTCATCATTTTCATAAGTGATCAAAAAGAAAACATGCAGTCATTATCCATTTTGTTCAATAATGTCATTCCAGTGTCCGTATTGCCAAGCAACCTCTGTTTACCATGTGATTTTGCAGTTAGATGTGTTCATCCTCTGTGGTAAAGATAATCTTTTGGTGGATTTGCTGACACCTCTGCTGACTTGTATTCACATTGGAACATTCAGTATTGACGATTTATTTTGTCTTTGTAAAATTTAGAATGTGGTTCAGTACAGCCAGCAGTTTGCATTGATGCATGTGAAAACTTCCCAACTTTGAATGTATTGACAGTGAAGTAACTCTATTTAGTGAATCCATTTAGGGAAATATAGACTTAAAATATAAATTTAGATCTAACAAGAGCAAACTTAACTGGCCTGTTGTTATACGATTTTTAGGTGATAAAGTCTGTGTGATTTAAAACCTACATCTCAGTGTGACATGAAATTGTCCAATGCAGCCTTAACATTATCTCCATATGCTCAAGCAAGAAAGATGAAGATAGAAGTAGCAGTGCATTGGATCATATAGAAATGCAAAAATCTACAGAAATCTACTGAATTTGTGAATACAGTAATAATTGGAAATGTACACGTAATGTAATGTGAAATTAACTTATATGTCACATCTTTTAATCTGTCTCTTAAATGTGTTAGAAATGGCATATCTTTTTGAGGAGTGTCCAGTGACTCTTAAGTCCAATACAGTGTTGACCCATAGCTTTAACTGGCTGCAGCCTGATTCTGTGACACTGTGTTGTTGTGAACATGTGTCTGCATTCTGACTGTGTGTTAGTGGTGTCATACACTAAGTGCTGTGACTGTGTATCTGTGACTGTGCTGCCAGCCCTGCTGTTTCTCTGGTTTTCAATGCTCCTCAGGCCCTGTAATGCTATAATGGCACATCTAATTGGTCCACTGGTCCAATGACGTGCCACCAAACAAGAACAGTCTTGTACACTCACTCACTCACTCACTCACATGCACACACACAGACATTACAAGTGTATCGTTACTAATATTGTTGTTCAGACAAGAACATATCCTCCACACAGCTATGTTCTCAAGGGACGCTGTAAAAAAGTATCTGCTGGCATCCACAGGCCCTAGAGATTCATTAAATGACACTAAACTGTCAGAGAAATGTTAGATCCATACTATTTTCTTTTCTCCAGGTTGAGCAGGAGATCTCACTCGTCCAGAGGAAGATGTCTGACCTTGAGTCAGTGCTGCAGCAGAAAGACATAGAGTTGAAGGCCTCAGAGACCCAGAGGACCATCCTGGAACAGGACCTGGCAACCTACATCACAGAATGCAGTGTGAGTAGCCCTGTAGTTACTACAGTGGACACTACATGGACTGTTTCACTTGATCCAAATATCCATGTGTGTGTGTGTGTGTGTGTGTGTGTGTGTGTGTGTGTGTGTGTGTGTGTGTGTGTGTGTGTGTGTGCATGCGTTTTGTTTTTTTTTTTTTGTTTTTTTTTTACATGTCTGTGTACATACAGTACCAGTCAAAAGTTTGAGCACACTTTCTCATTCAAATGAGTGGGAAGGTGTGTCATCATCAACTACAACTTCCAAAATGGATATGAAGTGGAAGCCGCACCTCTTCAAAACAGTTTCAACAAAAACTGCACATCATAACTTTCATAAATGTAACATGTATTGGAGGGCTGTTGTATTAGACGGCATTAGTTTTAGCTGGGTGTGTGTAATGAACTATCAACTGACTGTAAGTACGTATGTGTTGGTTTCAGAGTCTGAAGCGCAGTTTGGAACAAGCTCGGATGGAAGTGTCGCAGGAGGATGACAAAGCACTGCAGCTCCTTCATGACATCCGCGAACAGAGCAACAAGCTGCAGGAGATCAAAGAGCAGGTAAGACGGCATCTTTTGGCGTCGTCTTGATAGTTCAGTGTGGTGAGATATATACTCTTTAATGATGTTGTGGGCTTTAGACTTACTCACTAATGAGGAAACAAAACACAATAAGGCAGATCACTGTTGACCATATTAACATAATCATTTCAGATTTCATTTGATTTTTTTTCATTCAAGGGGATTCTTGAAACACTGTGTTGTGCACAGAAAACAAGTTAAATGATCTCTCTTTAGAGGCTGGTTAAGATTGATATTTGCAGTGATGGAGATATAGTATGGAATTTGTAAAGCAGGAATGATAGAATAATCTTTTAGAGAAGAAGCAGGGTAAGAGAATTTCATGTTGGCAGTCAGATGGAGCAGGTCAAGTCATCAAGACTGAGTGTGTGAGGTGTGAGTGTCAATTAAATAGGCACATGATGTTGGAACCCCACCACTCTCTGGAGGTATGCAGTCAGTGTAACATTAAACACTGACTACAGTCTCATGTTTCAATACCCTATATATGTCAGTTGTTTTTGTTGTTGAGTTTTAAATCTCCAAGAAAGATATATACTTAGATGCTGTTCATCCAAGTTTTTTTGAGAAGTGTTTGTTTTTCAAGGTTTTAGGAGTTTTCCACTTCACAAATAAAGGATCAAATAAACTGTAAGTTCAATCAAGAAAAAGCAAGGCACCACATCTTTAAGACTGTATGGATAATACAATCTGCCTCACGTGTCTGCAGGGTCCACACAGTGTGAATCTTCCTGGAATACTATCAGTGGAGACAGAGGAGGTTTCCTCTACAGGCTACCAGCGTCGGAAATTAGCGGGGGGCAAGGGCAAAAATGCCCCAAGAAAAACCTAAAAACCGTGATCGAGGGGCAGAAATTGCCCCCAAAAATTCGAAAAAAATAATTTTATCTTTACCAGTTTAGGTCGATATCCTAATTCTACATGATGCCATCATTTTATTTTCATCCAATTCATTTAATTTCAATTTCAACACACAAACACAAACAGCACTTTTGTTCACACTACGCACTACGATACCTGACAGAGGTGTTGCTCTCCTGCTGCACCTGCAGTGAAGTTCGCTGCCAGGATGGACCGCTACCTCCTTACAAAAACTCTAACTGCTCCACCCGATGAAAGCAACCTAAGTCCTGGGCCGTCACCAACACCACCGCCAGCAAGCAAAATAAAGACGAATAAGACGGCAAAGAAAGTTGCGGCTTCAACTATTGAGAAAATGAAAATAGACTGGCTTGGTGTCGAATAAATGAAGAAGACGACTCTCCTCTACTGCAAGGCATGCAGGGCTCATCCACCCAAAAATAGCCTGGAACCGCGAAGAAATAATCACGACTTTATCAAAGGAAGCGAACAGGTCAAAAGAGTGTTCGGCTCATCGGCACCAAGCCATCAAACATAATCGATTTGCTTATGATAAGTAATATTAACGCTAACACTAGTGTCTTTTGTCTGGCACGCTAGCCAATATAGTGTTAGTAATTTGGCGTTACTGTTAATACATATACGTGGGTCTTGCCGACCGGTGGGGTGTTCATTGCAGTTTTACAGAAGTGGTTTTATACTCTCATCTCATATATTCTCACTTTTTATATACAGATATACCGCATTATAGCTGTAAAGGGGATCCGTCACTAAGCCACCTTCGCTTTTATCTTTTTTTTTTTCACTGAACAAAACCGGCATAATGCCACCGTGTGTGCTTTTACATAGCATCCCAGCATGATGTGTAACACAATATCGTCAGCTCCCTGTCCAGCCATGCCAGCTATCCTGAAGCTTCACACAGACGTCCAGCCGGCTATGACTACCTACGTAGCCGGCTTATTGGAGGAGCAACTCTGCCCCCCACTGCGTGTCCATACCTTTTATACAGAATAGCGAGGCGGAATAAAGGCGCAGCATTCCCGCCTTGAACAGGCTGTGTAAAAAGGGCAGCAACTAACATTAATGGGCTCAGTGCGTCAAGTGAAATGAGCTTTTATTCCCAAATTTAGAACATACTTTTTACTAACCAATGAGGCAGTGCTGGATAATCGAGTCTATTATGTTATTTTCATCATGTCATCGTGGTCAAAACCTCAGCAAGGATAAATTTGGAGATGAAATAAAGAATGCTAAAAAAAACTTCAGCTGTAGGCATTTCGAGAACTGCATCAATAAAGAAGGAATATTACACTTGTTTTGGCTCTTTTGACAGTATTTGTAGCTACTAGTCTGTAATATTGTAAAACTGTGGCATACAATGCATCAGACCCACAATGACAACGGTAGACTGGCTTTGACTTGTAGGAGGTCTGAATATGACATTATCCCCCCAACCAGAACTTTTGGTCAATTTAATTAGATCAAACCAATTAAATATCGTCATGATCTCAAGATCATTATGTTATACTGTCATCTAGTGGTTTACACTGAAGGTTCTTCCTAAATAAAACCTTAGTTGTTGAAAGGAAATTGATGCATTAATTTGAATGAAATGAGACAGTGTTTATTGAGGAGGTTTTGGTTACACAAGGTGATGATTACTGTATTTATTTTAATCTGCGCTCATTTCACGTTAGAAACAGCAACTTTATGCACTAATTACTATTTTTGCCCCCAAAATGTAGTAAATGCCCCAATTTCTTAAACAGTGGGGGCAAAAGTTACCCCCCCAAATTTTTTTAAATTTCCTATACTGCACACTACACTAAATTACTGAAATCAAATGTGATGAATGTGTGGCATGCATGTGAGTTTGTGTATATTTCTGCATGTGTAGCAGCACCACATGGCTAAGTGTTGCCAGCTGTGAGAATTGAGCTGTTACAAAATTGACAGCTTAGGACAATAGATACAGAGCATGAAAAATAATCTTCCTGGCATTATGCACCACTTTTTCTTAAAAAAAAGGTAATAGAAAAACAACCTGTGTTTCTCAGCCTACACTAGTGCTGGTTACCAAGCACCGAATACATTGTGCAATGGTTGCTATAGTGATGAGAGCCATATACCTACGAGTGAAGAGAGTACCGATGCAGTGGGCAGGCTGTCGTGATGAGGTGCTGGGGCCTTAGCTCATTCTGTTCGAGAAACATCATTTTTGACCATTACTTGATATAAAACCTTAAAACCAGTGATGTATTAGAGGATTGCATCCTGTTCTGAAAAGAGCTTTTTGCAGATATAAAATCTGCATTTAATATCATGTACTGTGCATATACTTACCTTATCAAGGTACAAAATAAAATTTACTAGCATTATTTAATCCTACGTCAGTATAATGTGTTATAGTTCAAAAATTACATTTATACAATGCAATACCATATTATGGCAGAAGTGGTTCATGCAATTCAGAAGAGCCTTGCAACTAAGCTGCTGCTCCTTTGCAAGAAAAGCCAGTTGAAGTTGTCCAGGTAGATGGTCCTTTGTTGCCTCCCTGTTGAGGTGTTCAGGGCATGACTGACTGGGATAAAATGCCTCCAGACCCAGGATGTGTTGGAGGGATTACTTCTACATGCTGTCCTGGGACCACTTAAGTGTTCAGTATATTTGAGACAAACTGAGCTTGAAAACAAAAGTGTTTATACATTGTCCGAATGGCTGCACTCAAAGGTGGGGCAAAAACCTGCTGTCCTGGCTGCATCCCACTACCTTCATAGTCTTTCTCCAAGAACTACGTGGCCACATGTTAGTGTGTACATGTAGTCTTGATGCAATGAATTGTGCAAATGGAGATAAGGGGGCACACTTTTGGACAGTTTCTCCTCCAAGGTATTCATGGTGTTACACTCAGTTGTACACATGAAAAGTGATGGAAATGAAGAATGAAAAAACAGCTTGAGAGAGAATCCTCCACTTAGGACGTCCAAATGGTGTGGGGCAGTTTATCACGATCAAACCAGTGGCCTTGGTCTTCTGTAACCCCGAAACAGTCCAAGTGGAGGGTGGAGGTGTGAGTAAGGGTTCAACAGTAGTGAGACTGTGGTTGAACTGAGCGTGTCACTGGATATGTATTAGTGGGCGGACGTAAAAATAGCACACCCTCCCAAAGCAAACATTCCACGGATACATTATGATTAGAACAAAAAGAGTATAATCTGCATCTTCAAATATATGAGGATAGTTTGCTGCTCATGCATATTACCTTGTCTGTGTTCCCATTGGTGCCTCTCAGCAGGGTATTTATGCCGGCTAAATCCAGCATTTCATCTTGAAAAGCATCTGTCTCCCACGCTCTGTCATATGACTGCAGTGTTTATCATTTTCATACAGAAGCCATGCAGTGTTGGATCAACAGAAGAGATTGGGGATAGATTTATTTTCAGAGAAAAGCAATCTGCCAAAGCCATTAAGACCTGCAAACATATGCAAAGAGACAATCTTACTAAAGACAAGAGAGCAAAGAACTATTGAAAAACCACACTGTTCCTGTCTGCCTTGTTTTAACACAAAAAAAGAGGCAGGCTATAAGTGTCTTCAAATATTAACTGTGTGTGCATGATCAAGTGCTGTACTGTTGCTTTGCTGTTTACAGGTGGAAAGGTCTGCATTGATTTTTGTCCATTTGTTGTCCATCAGATTGGTGTTTGCACCTTGTTATCTCACGAATAACAAATATATAAATGAATGCAGATATTTACTGTGATGGATTATGCAACTCAAGCAAGGGCCTGTATCTTTGTGTTAAGTCCAAGTTTTCCAGTATCTCAAAGTTGGCTTACTTTTAACTGGGCTAGATCACCATGGTAACTTAGCTGCATGGCTAACCTGCTCCAGTGCAGGTTAACTCCAGAGGATCAGATCACAATTTGTCAAATTGAGTCATTACTCAGACAGGGACAAAAGTCCTCAGTTTATAAAGTGACAAGTAAGACTAATGAAGCATTTTAGTATATCAGTAAAATTATTTTTCAATTAATTTCCTCTCAGGGTTTAAAACAAAGCTTCTAACAGACAGATGACTAGTTTACCACACTGACAGACCAATGAATGGTGACTATAGCTGCATTTTAATTATGCTACATTTCTTTTGTTACCAACAGGATTCCTAACAGTACAGATGTTTTTACAGTCTTATTCTAAAGTGACACTGTGAGCACTGAATCTTTTTAGCCTTAACAAAATGAAAATTGTAAATAAAAAGTAATAACCAATTTGGCCTTTTACCAGAAAATGAATAGTTTGTTCATCATGTGACAAAAAAATCACCAAAATGTCACTGCAGAAAATATATCATCAATGGATAAAACATTTTCCATTTTCCATACTCACTCTACATTGCTGAACATTTTAAAAATGAAAACAGTATTTATAAAGTATTTATAAAGTCCCATGTAATAATTCCCAAACATTTTTACAGCCTTATCTTTAATATTTGGATTTTATCTAAAGTATTTCCACAGTTTTTCTTCTATTGTGTGATTATATTATACACATTTCACCAAACTAAATAGGTTTTTGTTGCAGCATTAAATTAATTCTCCCGCGGCTATCTCTATGTCATTGCATATCACACTGAGTATTTTACTCATGGTTTTGAAGACGTTGCTTGTAATTAACAACTCTGTCACTCTCACATGAATGTGCTCACAGCTGGACTGATAAACCCAAACTTAAGTGATTCAGTTGATAACCAGCTTGGTTCATTTTGTGTGTTAAGGGCAAGTATCGAATTGGGGAAAGAATAAATGGAACTCAGGAGATAACTTTATGTGGCAGTGTGCCAGTTTACCACCCTTAAACTTGAGGCTGATTAGTATTGAAAAAAAGATTGCTCTCTGATATATTCTTTGACATTTCAAGGTTTCTATTTCAACTATCATGCACCCAGCCAAACAACAAAATGAAATAAAAAGAAATGCAACCATCATTACCAATAAAGAGTAGAGTCACACTCACAGAGAATTAAACTCAAGATTTGCAGTCAGAAACATTCTGACTTGAAGGTCTTTCTCAGTCTCCTAGGAGATATTCCTGGAAAGCTGCTCTATAAAGTGATAGTGAGAGTATCTTTAATGTCTTTTCTGGTCACTTGGAAGTATTTTCAATACAAGTGACTAAATGACTAAATTCCAACACAACTGACTCAAGTATGTTTCCTTCACAGCTGCTTCTTCATGCAACAGACACCTGAATGAACCAAGGACAGCAAACTTACTGTGTGACTGGTTCTCTGTAATAAAAGATAACTGTTCAGTGCTCCACAAGCCTGTTGTTTAACGTCATATTGAAAGCTGAATTCCCTCGTCTTTAATTTCCTTAGACTGAGTCATTGTTTCGCTGAAGAATAACAGGATTTTGAAAATCATTTCTGGCTTTTATTGACACTGGAAGTCAGGACGAGCAGATGAAAGGTTGTTCCCAGGAGATCCAGCCCATCCTCATTGATGGGAGCTGTCCTACTTGATACTTGACCTACACAGGTCGGCTCCCATACATATGAAAGGCCAGTGTGGGCTAACTGGTTAGGGAGACACTCTCTGTACTCAGAGATCTATAGTTGCATATGTAACCTTCCGTTCCACTTCAGCTAAACTATTTTAGCATTGTTTTCACCATGTCTGATGCTGTCTGCTTCACTTGTCCTTCTCTGCGTCAGTTGAGCATCAGTGTCCTTGGATGCAGAAGGATGCTACTTTTTATTAGTGTGACTGACAGGCTGATTTGTCCTGTAACCTGATGAGGAGGTTGAAACTAGATGTATTAGGCTGTGACTAATTACTATTTAACAGACATGTGCATTAAGTGGCTCTGGCTGATCGTATTTTTCTCTCCACATTCCTTTCTCTGTTCATTGACTTTTTATACTATTTTAGTGTGCTTATACTTATAGGATTGGACATATAATGGCTTTTATATATGCCTTTTAATTACCTTCACTATGTTGAACTGTTTTCTTGTTCAGTTTTAATATGCAAGCTGCATATCTAAAATATATCTCTTATGAATGACTTTGCTCTCATAAATAATGCAGTGGCTTCTAACAAGCACATTTTCTTCAGATAGGTTCAGGTCAAACAACACTGGGGCTGCTAGAGAGCTCTTTTCCACTTAAATCATACAGAAATCTCTCTGCCAATTTTTCCAAAATTTGCTGCAGAGGCCTCTAAATAAATATAGTCATGGTAATTTGATAAAGTGCTTTCAAGTGGCTAGAATTTGAAAAGACTGTCCCATTCCAGGTACTTTTTATGAAGTATGCGCTCTACTAAATGGAAACTACACTTATTTTCGTCATATTGGAAATTTCCTCTCTTAATGTTATTGTTCCTTCTGTGTTTAGGACCATTGCTCCTCTCCTCTCCTCTCCTCTCCTCTCCTCTCCTCTCCTCTCCTCTCCTCTCCTCTCCTCTCCTGTCCTCTCATCCATGGTTTCTGTGGTCTTTGTACAGGAATATCATGCCCAGCTGGAGGAGATGCGAGTTTCCATCAGACAACTGGAGGAGGACCTGTCTGCTGCCCGTCGCCGTAGCGACCTGTATGAGGCTGAGCTGAAAGAGTCTCGGCAGAGCAACGAGGAACTGAAGAGGAAGGCTGCAGACTATCAGCATAGGATGCAGAAGGTCTACACTGTAACTATTAATGGTCAAGAAAGTTTCATAAGAAGACAGTATGGTATATTTGACACATACTGTACATAAACTGCATTTGAGTTGGGCTGAGAATTAAAGTGTAACTCACAAAATGATACTTTCACTATATTTCACTCTTTTGTTGTCATTATGGAGTTTCTACCTTGCCATGATCAGTACTCGGAGTGATCTCACTGATTTCTCCATATTTTCACAGGTCAAAGAGCAAGGCAAAGCAGACACAGATGAGCTGGTCACCAAGCTGGAGAAGGTAGTTTATGAAGTTCATATTAATATAAAAGTGATGAGGATACTTATCAGTAGATTACATCAATCTATACATCAATCTACACATATCACAATGATGGTACTTTTGTTTTTTTAGACCAATGCTGAGCAGCAGACAAAAATCCAGGATCTTCAAGAGAAGCTTGCCAAGGTAGAGTATTTTTGTTGGGGATATTAATGAATAATTTATAAGAGCTTGTGCTCCCAAACGTAAGAGATGTAACAGCATTTTACACTTACCGATGAGTATATAAACTCTTTCTTTACCCTCCCTTATCTTCTTCTTTCTCTCTCTGTGTCTCTCTTAAACTGTGGTGTACAGTCAGATTTGGTCTATGGCCCAAGAACAATTAAGCTGTCTTTTAAAACCAGAATTACTGCTTAATTATCAGCAATCAAACACTTTTGCCTCATTAGTAAAGATAATTTCATCCTACTGGAATTGTCTTTTCCCAGAAATGAATATTTAAAAGTACCATGCATTCTGCCAAGAGCACATGTGGCAGTGGTTCAGATATTCCATGCTGACTAAGCTCACATTTTAGACAGATTCTGACTCAATGTGCACGCAAATTTCAGAAATCAACAGTAGGAATTTGTTTCTTAAAGGGGCTGAGTGCTGTTTGTTTAAGGATATCATATTAGTACTATACAGTTATACAGTAAACAGTTTGTTTACAAGGAGTCATTGAACTTAGCACAATGATGTTAATTATTCCTCATATGCAAACTTTGTATCTGAAGCCACTGCTTTATTACCCAGTGTCATTACTTTGAGCAACATATATAACTGATTCCTTTCACTTATAAAAAGGACTTCTTAGAACAAATTACTGTTTGATTGATATGTTTTTGACTTTTAACCCCTAGGCATTAAAGGCCAGTGCCGAGGCCACAGACCTCCATCAGAGTATGAGAGTGGCCAAAGAGCGCTTGGAGCGAGATCTAGAGAGGCTACAGAACAGAGAGGACTCCAGTGACAGCCTGCGTAGACGCCTCCGTGAGACCGAGGTATATACACACCTCTGTTATCATACAGACTCATATATGTTCTGGCCCCCTGTCTGTTTTTCTCTTGTTATTCTGTGTATCATGTCATTTGTTGCTTTGCATGAACATCTTTGTTAAAAGTGTTAAAATAAATCTGGCTAATAGCTCATATGTTCGCTTGTAAATTGGTTGTTTTGCACCTTGTGAGAAACACTTGTGTTTTGATGATAGCACGTCAGATTCAATTGTGCTCTGAATATTTGACACAGTTGATCATAATTTGTATGATTTTTGTATTTCATTTCTGTGGAGCTACTTCATTGCCTCATGTTTGTGAGAAACATATGGTAAAGCTAAACAAAAAGGTAGGAAACGCTACATTTATATGCCTCAGAGTCTCAGCTTTTCACCCATATCACCCCAGAGTCTGAGGCCTTTAGGTTATCATTTGTGCACATATATCTACCAAATTCCTGCAGTATTTATTGTGTAGAGACGATCTTGAAAGTAAAGTCGGTTATTGTGACTGGTGTTATGAAGCTAATCAGTCTGCCTTTGATATTTTATTGATTGATTCGCATGTGGCTCAGTGCTCCCGCTTCTGCTATAATGTTGCTGTACACACTTTTCTTACAGGCCAAATACATTAGGTAAACTGTGAATGCCCTAACATCTAAATAAACCTAAAAGAAAAACAATCATTAAAAGCATGTAGGCCTTTTAATAATAGTAACTGCTTTATGTTCCTGGACTTTTCAGCAATTCACCACACTTATTAGGTCAGTGTTTACCATTGTTTCCACTTCTGGCATTAGAAAAAAACATCCTGTATATAGTTTAAATTATTCAAGTCAAGTTTCTGCAAAAAAAATCTTGATATGAAATTCGAAGCATTTAAACTGCTGACAAAATGGTGCATGTGATTATCTGCAGATGTGTAGGAGAGCAAACAAGGAATGTAAAAACTGTGACTGTAACTGTCCAAACTTGCTCACTACAATGTGCAAAAGTGCAGAAACCAACAGACAAAACTTTTATCCTTTTCATCATTGTCTCAGAGTATCTCTCTCAAAACCTTTAAGTAAGCCACACCACAATAGGTTGTATGCAAATATATTGTATGTATAAGTATTGACATTTGTTATACTTTCAAGGTTTTTATCTTTGGATCAGCTGTAATAATTCTACTATAAATATGTACATTATGCATACATTATGTATTCATTTATGCAGTGTCTTTAGTTACACAGTATACTTTATTTTTGAGAGGGGTTGTTATGATTTCTTCTAAAACAGTGAAAATTTGTTAATTAGCTCATATTAATTTAGACCGGAGAGTCAGAGGGAAGAAAATACACATCTGGTCAAATTTGAACAGCTCCTAAGACTGCTCATATCATCACATACGAATGCAAATGAGCACTTTGGAACTATTGTGATGAACCTAGAATAATGAGATATAAACATTGCAGAGGTGGATAACTAACACACCAAATGAATGTGGCTGCTACAGTTTATCATCAATTCTTTTTTGAAGTGGAAATCTTAGGTCTAATTGGCGTTCCCACAAAATGTATTGTGATGTTCACATGGAGATACGCTTATTTGGATGTATGGATCCTTTGACCTGTGTGTACATGTCTAAAATTAAAGCGAGTCAGTTAACAGAGGTGTGTGTGTGTGTGTGTGTGTGTGTGTGTGTGTGTGTGTCGGTGTTTGTACATTACTTGTGTGCATTGTATGCAGGATGGTAGGAAGACTCTTGAGAACCAGGTGAAAAGGCTGGAGATTGTTGAGCGCCGGGAGACCAAATTGAAGGACGAGATCCAGAGCAAGGGCCAGCAGATTCAGCAGATGGCAGATAAGATTCTGGTAACCCACCTTTTATCTCTTGTGTGGAGCTAAAATAATCAGAGGAGGTGTGAGATAAACATAGCTCATTGTCATCACTGCAGAGGAAGTGCTATTTTACATAATATTTCTGGAAAACCTTTTAATTTACTATTTCTATGGATGATCCATAAACTGTTATTTCTATATACACAAGGAACAAAGTCACCCCAAACAATAACTTCTTTTATTATTTTTTATAGCCTCTAAACAGCCATGATCCACCCACACAGGTGTTTTCAATTAATTTACCTTATTAAACTGTGTGGGTGCGACAGACTGGATTAATATCTCCTGTTAGTCATCTATTTGGGTGGTTTACATAGGGTTTGGTGACATTATGTAATACCGTGCATAGCCCCGCAGAGGTCTAATTAGTCAGAATGAGTGAAAACACCTGTTTGAGTGTGCAGGGCCAGAGAGAAGGTGGTCATGTAGCTGGGGCCAGGTTCTCCTAATCCAATTCTATTGCATGAAGACCCCTAAATTAAAGTTTGTACAAAGAGTTTCATCATAAGATGTACTCAAAAAGCTGAAAAGAGAAGCTTTTGTGGCAAATAAGAGAACTTATAAGAAAAGACTGTTTTCACTGCCAAAGCAGGAAAAGCACAGGTGTAATTAATACCATTAGAGTATTGTGCATTAGCACCTGTGCTTTTCCTGTTGTGACAAAAGTATGTATAGATAGAGATATATAGAGAGCTCTTATGAGAAGGTGTGGGGTTGACCTGGTTGATATGGATGACTGTGTTTCATAAATCTGTTTACTCACTACATCCACAGTGACACAGACAAGGGACTGGTCTGTATCGGTGAACGTGAAATAAAATATCAATCATTATTTATTCGTCATAGATTATTACAACACATTTTATAGTATTGGTGAAGAGTGCTATCTGGCGCCCTGAGCACTTAGTAGCACTTACTGCTTGGATACCTAAAAATCATGAATAAATACTGTATATCAGTGTATTAAATACACTAATACACTCCCTTGTCAAATATACTGTGTCTGGCATCAAAAAACACCTGTGTGTTGGTAAGGCTCCACCACCATCAAAACTCAATTGAGCTCATTAAAAACTCATTATTGTTGGATTTTTCCAAATGATGACAAGGTCAGGCATATATCCAGAAACAGCTATAGCTGATTATGATACAGTGTTTGTGACTCCTCTGGATTACCTATATGTCACATATATAATATATATGTGAATTATAAATGCAATATATATATCACAAACAGCTCATCATATATGAGCTGGTTTTAGCGCTAAAATATTCTCTGAATTACTCTTAGACCAAAAACTAGTTAGCCTTTGTGAATGCGGCCCCTGATGTTTTATGCAGTGACTAACATATTTATAACTTTGTGTAGGAGCTTGAGGAGAATCTGCGAGAGACCCAAGGCACTGCTCAGAGGTTGGAGACTCATCTGAAGCAGAAGGAGAAGCTCTACGAAGATAAGATTAAGGTTAAATACACTCACATATACTCATTGTTGCAATGTAGGACAACAGGCAGGTATCTCTTGATATACTCTCCCTACAGGAAGTGATCTATGTTTGGCAGTCATCCTTTAGCCAGTTGAGTAGTGGGTGTACTCTATGCTTTGGAGATCAGCACTATGTCATCTTCACACCGTTCTCTGTCCTGTTAAGTGATATCCTGGTTATGGTTCTGTGGGCTTCCTGGCACTGAACAGGTGTTGGAGGCCCAGATGAAGGCGGACATGGCTGATAAGGAGATGCTGGAGTCCAGTCAGAGCAAATATGAGGAGGAGATGCGGGAGAAGTGCAGCATCATCAGTGAACAGAAGGCGGTAAGAGCTGACCAGCTTGGTGACACTATTCCAGGCGTATTTTAACATTTATCACACTGACATAGATTTCATGTTTGGAATAATCTTGGGTAGGTTATTGTAGAGCACAAAACAATGAACCATAATCTGACCCCAGTTTAAGCCTGTGATGTAAAGATCTGACTGAATATTTCATTAAAGAACACGTTATATTGTCCATAATTTCCATTTAGACCATAAATGCAATGGACTCTAAGATGAACAGCCTGGAGCAGAGAATTGCTGAGCTGTCTGAGGCCAACAAACTGGCAGCCAACAGCAGTATCTACACCCAGAAAAACATGTAAGTACTGATACAAGCATTAGGATTACTTTCTCTATAATGAGGTGAATTCAAGTAAAAGCTATGACCTCTCATTGAGTGTAATTAGTACTATATCAGCTCCATGTTGGTACAACACAGATAAGGGCAATAGATTTTTCTAATCAAGACGTTTTAGTGTAAAACCAGGAATATACTGTACACCTGTTTTGATCTTGGACCTAGCATGTGACAATGCTAGGCTATTATTTCAACTTTTTGCTCCTGTGTATTGTACCTGTGGTCGTGGCAGGAAAGCCCAGGAGGAGATGATCTCAGAGCTTCGCCAACAGAAGTTCTACTTGGAGTCTCAGGCTGGGAAGTTAGAGGCCCAGAATGCCAAACTAGAGGAGCATCTAGAAAAAATGAGTCAGCAAGAGCAAAGCAATAAGAGCCGTGTACTGGAGCTGGAAACAAGGCTCAGAGAGGTGAGGAGTACTATAGGAATACTGGGTCAGTCTCATTCCAACCTTTCACCTCTACACCTTATTCAGCTTCAGTATTAAGTATTATTATTGACTATTTTGGATGTCTTCACAAAAATCTGTGTAGGTCTAAACTTAAAAAGCTACTCTTTTAAATGTTAAATGAATAAAGCTGATGTAGCGATCTGCCTGCAAATGGTGCCTGTATACCTGTGTGTAATACTTTCCTGAATGTATATCGAGGATATGATTATAGTGCGTCATGACCACATGTAGTAGCAGGTGTAGCATGTAGAACAGTTGTTAGATGATAATTTATAGGTTCCAGCCATTAGGTTGGATGCCAAAAAAGGTAAAGAACATTTGATTTACAATGCATAAATGTGACATATGACATGACGTTGAGATGTAATGGTGTCTTACAGGTTTTGTAGAGGATTTTTATCTTAAAGTGTTCAAAAATAGTTCAGAAAGTGAGTTTTATAGTCGGGAATTCCTAACACTTTTTAAGTCGCTGGTATTGATTAACAACTTAATGAATTCAGTTCAAGTATATTATGGTAATTTTGTGCTATTGAGCAGAGATAAACCTTATTTACTATTTTAATTCAGATGATACAGAAAAGAGCAGAATAACAAATTTGTGCGGAGTCAGACAAGGTGAGGTGTTGGGTGTAATGCGTCTTTCATCCCTGTGGGGGGTTGTGTCATGTCAGCATGTCTCTGGCTGCTCCTTGGGGTGACTCACCTCCTCCTCCTCCCTGATCCTGGATGCCCCGTTTCTGTCTGCCTCTCTAGATTGGGCTGGAGCATGAGGAACAGAAGCTGGAGATCAAGCGTCAGGTGACAGAGCTCACCCTGTCACTGCAGGAGCGCGAATCCCAGATCAGCAACCTGCAGGCTGCTCGCCACGCTGTGGAAAGCCAGCTGCAACAGGCCAAGACTGAGCTGGAGGAGACAACTGCAGAGGCTGAGGAGGAGATCACTGTGCTCAGAGTGAGAGAGAGATAAAATAGAGGAGCACTGAAGATGATGTCTTCTTTGATGTTATGTAATTCAGGCAGTGAAATCTGTCCCTCTGTCTCTCTTGTCATACCTAGGCACACAGAGATGAGATACAACGGAAGTTTGATGCCTTGAGAGACAGCTGCGCAGTAAGATGCTCACTCGTTTTTTGTTTTTTTTCTTTCACTCTTTCCAGGAATAGACGTCTCATCTGGCATTGAATACCAGCTGAATCATCACACATAACTAACAACCTAAAGCCATACTGTTTCAGTCCATGTGTGTTTCTGTTATTCCTGCGTAAATGAGTCTTCATTTAAAAACATTTCTTTTTTTACCATCAATCATAAATTGAGTCCCTGTGGTTTTAAACTCCCTCCCTTCTTCATCACACTCATCTTCCATACAAAAATTGTTACATTTACATCATTTCTCAGTTGGTGAAAAGTGTGACCAGGGCTCCACAATATTTTTATTTATTTACAATGACAGCCTGGTAAGTGCCAGAAGACACTTGAAAGGGGGGAGGAGGGTAGGGGACAAACAAACAAACAAACAAAGAAAACAAAACAAAGAAGAATGGCTAATTTATCAAACTGAAGTAAAACAATTACAGGAAAACATTTACAAGTATTAATCAAACAGAAGTAAAATATTTACAAGTATCATTAAAATATCCATAAGTAGGCCCTTAAAAGCAGAGATTTAAATAAAGTTATCCAGTTTTGGTGTTTTTTGTAACAAATTCCAGTCATTAGCAGCAGCGGACTGGAATGACAACAAGCCAAAGGATGTGTTGGATTTAGGGAGATTTACCCTGATGTAAGTGGAAGACCGCGTATTGTACTTGGCCAAAAATATTGGCTGCAATAACTGACTTAAATAGGGGGGTGAGTATCCAAGAAGTGTTATATAAATAAGCGTAAACCAGTGTACATTATGATGAGTATGCAGAGAGGCCCATTTAACCAGAGAATACAGAAGGCAGTAGTGTGTTTTTAATGGGGCATTCGTTGCAAGTCGAATAGCAGAATGATAAATTGTGTCAAGCTTTTGAAGTATTGTTTTGCAAACCAATCTATAAATTGTATCAACATAATCAAACAAGGGAAGTATGGTCATTTGAACAATCATGCATTTGGCAGCAAGTTTTACTTTGACCTTAGAATGCAACATGGTGACGTGATGAGAGAAGGACGATGCACTATCTAGCTAGATTTCTAGGTGTTTATAGCCTGTATCCTGCTCTAGGATGGTTCCATCTCTAGTGATAATGTTCAAAATTGAAGGGGACACAGTACCTTTCTGTCTAAACCACATAACTTTAGTCTTGGCAGCGTTTAATGACAGATTGAGCTTAGTAAAAGCCTGCTGCATTTCAAGAAAACTATCCTGAAGTGATTTTATCACTGTATCTGGAGTTGGACCAGTGGCATACAAGATTGTATAATCAGCATATAAATGAATGTGGGAATTATTGTGAATTATTAAAAAGAGAGTGGGAGCAAGTATAGAGCCCTGGGGAACACCTAAAGACACGTGGAGGGGCTGCGAGAGATGGTAGTCTAAATTCACATACTGCAGCCTATTAGAGAGGTAGTTTGAAAACCAAGCCAACAAGTGACTAGAGACCCCAATACTAGCTAGTCTAGTTAATAACATGGAATAATCCACAGAGTCAAACGCTTTCACTGGGTCGATAAATATTGCAGCACAATGTTGCTGACTGTACACTAGACAAAATGTTATGATCCTCAAGATAGTGAGTTAGCTGCTTGTTGACAAGTTTCTCTAATAAGCTAAAATGGATATAGGCCTATAGCAATTTAAGTCAGCCTGATCACCACCCTTAAAAAGAGGGTAAACAATGGCTGCCTTCCAGTTAACTGGTAATTCAGCAGTATGAATGGAAAGGTTAAAAATGTCTGGTGCCGCAATAGTGTCCATGTTCAAAGAGAGAACTGCTACCCCAAATAGGTGCACATTTTTATATTAGTGTTTCTCAATTGAATTGTTTGTTGCCATGATGCCACAGCTCACGTGCAGCACTTCAGTTGTGCACATGAAGTACTGAGTGAACTGCCATTACCAAAACTAGACCTGCTGGAACAGTTAGGTAACTCACAGGAAGATAATGGCTGTCATCCAGTGATTATTGCTATTTGGCAGAATCACATTCAGGGGATTTTTTCTTTCTTTTGCCTGTTTTTTTTCTTTTTTTAGCCTTGCTTCATGGTGTATGTATGCATATGTCATGGAAACAATGCGTTTGACCATGCTTTAGTTATCTAACACAGAATCCCTCAGTCCATACATACTAACTGCATTGATAGTTTAAAATGTATATTGTTGTCATTTTCTTTCTATTTTCCATTTCAGCAGATATATTTATTTCCTCTCCTTGCTCTCTTTTACAAAACCACACCATCTTGTCCAATCAACTAATGATGCTTCAAGAAAAATAGCCAACTCTTTAAATAGAAAGATACGTTTTTCATTTACAGTACCAATTTAAAGTCACACCTTCCATAGTTACTGTTGCTATCCAATCGCTTGTTATCTTTTTGTTAATTTTACAGAAAATGAGAGCTGAGACCACTTTAAATGTTATTATTATATTATATAATTGAATACAGCATGGTTTTATTGTGGAGCCCTGGTGTGCCACTAATCTTGAGAAAATTATGGTGTCATGTTTAAAGGATTTAAGTGTCTCCAAATTCATATATCTCGAATAAACACCAAGACCATCATGGTCTTCATTTATTCCATTGCCCTACTTTTGAGATCCTCCCACTCGCAAACTGTTCAGAAAGGATCGTCCATATATTCTGGCCACCGTTCAGACAAACACAGCCAAGGTTCTGCAACAAGCGAAGCTTGAAATGCCACTGTATTTTTTGCCTTGCTAAGACTTGTGATGTTGATTAGTCTGTCCGTTGAACACTTTGGACAAGAGCAAGATGTCTTAACAACCACTAGCCATCATGTAACATCATCAGTTCAAAGTTCAGTTTCATGACCAGGTATCTTAAAACTGATGGACAGATTTTCATAAATTTTTCTGCAGATGTTAGAGCATGATTCCATCAGGCCAAAATTTCTTTACGAATTACAAAGCCCATTCCACCCCGTTTGGACACTCCATTAACTTTGCTCTTGTGCTATCCTCCAAATGTCCAACCAAACCAAAATGTCAACATTGCAGACAAAAAAACTCATAATCAACAGATTGCCATGAAATTTGCTGACCACATTCTTAATGCTGCCTTTTTTTATTTTAACCTCACTTTTGTACAGCTGTAGAAATAACAAAATCATCAGTCTGTTCATTGATTATTGATTGCTCATTGAGTGTGTAAATAAGCACTGCAGCCTATCTGGGCCACTAGTGTGGCTTTTGACTTTCAGCCCTTTGAATTAGTTTTTGTCTATTTTCTATGTACATTAGCTCTTTATAGACTTGACTACCATTAAGCAGTCATGTGTACTGTTTAAACTTTGAAGAAAATTGAAAAAGGTCATTTTGAGTTTTATGATGGTGGCAAAGGTTTTTATAAGAGCATATTCTTGCTAAGACCCTGCTAAGATCCTGATCCCACTAAGTTAGAGTTTAACAATAAGACAATGGATATTGTGAGACTATAGTCATTTGTCAACCATCAGAGATTTAATTCTGCTATTTCTACCAAGGTAGTTATCCTTTTAATAACTCTGGTTGTATTAGACAGCTGTGGACAATGGTGAAATTAATGAGAACTACCTTTACATACATATATTGTAGTTTCAATCATGTCACTCACCTCTATGTAGGTAGCAGAGATTTAACTAAAAAGGTGTTACATTTTAGAAAATGTGGGTAAACCAACATCACTCCTGCTCAGTCTGTTTCATAGAAAGAGCAGATGTTCTTCAGTACTCTGTACTATCAGTGTACAATGTTTTGTTAATTCAGGGAAATGGTGGGACTGATTTGCTTTTCTTTAACCAGGCTTTTTATTCTCTCCCACAGCCTACACAAACAGTATTGAACAATTTGTAATCAGTAGTGTTGAGGATGCAAAGCTCCGGATATGATTTACTTTAGGCCTGCGAGTCGCTCTATAGACTGGGATGACAGACGAGTAGAGTAAATATAGAGGCTTGCCAGATGCCCACTGCATCCATTCCACAGTTGACTTCCTTGCCCCGCCTTAAGTATTTAGTTGCTGCTGTCAGTCCCTTGCCTCGGGGGAGCAGAAGCACTGAGTCAGTACAGAACAGACAGCTAATTTATGTACTTAAAAGCTTTGCCTCTTTCCACCCGCCACCTTGAAGTTCTGCGTGGTACACATGTTCCCATGAGAGCCGAGAATAAGGGGCTCTTAACAGGCAGCCTCATCAGCCTCATTTCCCTACAGCATGCACAGTAGTCATGGCTGATTAAGGGAACAGACTGATGCTGATGGAATGATTAGCCTACTCCTTGCTCTGAAAGCTGTCTGGGTTAAACAAGAAGCCTAGATATCATACCAAAACGATTACTGCATTATATCACTAACCCAGATATTTGCTTCATGTAATGATGCAGCAGTAGAGTTTAGACCATGTGGAGTGTTAGGGCCAGTTTTGGTTAGATATGCAGCATGTATGTGCATATAGAGAGAGCACAATGTAAGCGAGACCTTTTATGCATGTAGATTGTAAAATGTATGTAAATGTATTGTGTACACTGTTACAATTTTAGAAGTCCTGTATTTATATACATCATATCTCAACTGTGTTAAAGCTTACAAACCTGATGTAGAAGTGCGTCAAATCTCTTAAACGCAGTTTATCTACCTTTTTTATTTCAAGTATAATTTATTTTCCTTTTAGGCAGATGTACATTTTTGTAAATTGAATCCAAAGTATACAGTCTGCCTTTTAATTTAAAAAAAACCTAATATCTAATGACAAAAAGTATATTGATTATTTATTAGTTAGAGGTAGTTGTTTGTTATTTGGTTGATATATTTTTGGTGCAGAGTGGGTGCTCTGTATATTTTCCCCTCCTTTCCTCCTGTGTCACTGGCAGTCCTGAGTATCCTGATGACTTTCTGCAGGTGATCACAGACCTGGAGGAGCAACTGACCTCTCTGACCCAGGAGAACGCTGAGCTGAACCGCCAGAACTTCTACCTGTCCAAACAGCTGGATGAGGCCTCAGACGAGAGAGAAGACCGGCTGCATCTCAGCCAGGATGTGGATAGGCTGCGTCGGGAGGTGGCTGACCGCGAGATGCACCTTAACAACCAGAAACAGGTGAACTGGCTGCTGGTGGTCCTGTGTTGGTTTTGTGTGTGTTTGTGTGTGTGTGTGTTCTTTCCTTGCTCATGTGGGTTTCCTTCAACAGTCACTGCATACAACTGAGCCAACGTGTCACCATTATAGTCCAGTAGTTTCAAAATTCTATGTGAAATTGCCACAAAATATCAGCTGCCTTTAGTTGAAATCTGTAAAAAATAACATTTTTCTGTCTTCTTAGACAGTCATAATCCTTTCTCTACTTCAGACTCCTTTGCCTTGCCCACTTCCCACTCACCAGTCAGACACTAGTTTTCACTTATTTACATTATGTGATATCTCAACACACCCTGTGACAGGTGACCTAGACATCTCTCCCAGCTCTGACAGTGTTAAGTGTAAATCAGGCAGCAGAAACCCTGGGAATATTTTAGTATTGTTATGTGCTGTATTCTGGATGGAGCCGTGTAGTGAGAGAGAGAGAGAGAGCGAGGAGGTTGTGTGATGTGTGCGCTGCCCCTGTGGGAGGATATGTGTGTGGGTGTCCAGTAGCGCTCTTGGTCCTGTTGGTTGTGTAACCAGTGATGGAAGTCATAGACGAGGGATGGGGTGGTGTGTAGGAGGGATGTGTCATCCCCATCACTCCCAGGTCGTGTCAGCTGTGGAAGCGTTGGACTTCAGAGGGCCGTGGTGTTGCTGCAGCACCAGTACAGACTATATTTGTCTCCCAATGCTTTGTCTAAAGCAGTGCATTGCAAGACATAAAACACGGCGCTTTGTGTGGGCCCTAGTGATGAACATAGAAAAATGTTCCAAACATGTCATTTAAACAGCTCCATGAGAGTATTGATGCTGGTTCAGAGCATCTGTTTATAATCGCAGTTTTGGGGTTATTATTTAAACTCAAGGTTTGCATTGTCAGTAACATAGTTAATTAGTTGTGTTATTGCAAGTATGCGGTTCAAGCTGCCATCATGTTTGTATTGTACAAGTGCAAGTACAATTTCATGTACTTGTATATACAGTAGGAATGTGCAGAGCTTAGTATTTGTATCTGTATCTGTATTTGTTGAGGCACCAAAATTATTTGTATTTGTATTTGTATTTGTATTCAAATAAAAGTGGAAAAAGGCTTAAAAATCCTGTTTTTGTTTTTATTACGGTTTTAATTTTAGAAGTGATACAATAAGTGTTCATGAATAAACTACCTTACGAAGGAGGTCCCCACACCGGGTCTCAAACTGCGCTGACGACTGAGCTAAAACTCATCGCCTCATTGCAGACAGACCTCTACCTATTTATACACCCATAACACAGAGACAGCACACCATGTAACATGTAGAGAAGAACTTCAAAGGTGATTCTTGCTTTGCACTTTTCATTTATTGCCTATTTTTTACAACCTAACTTTGTGGAAAGGAGAAGGGGAAAAACAGGTTATGGAGAGTCAGTTGGGAGCACTGCACTTGTGTCAGTAGCTCAGCTTTGTCTCTGGGGAACACCCCCAACTCCTGGAGTGATGTCCAAATAAGGATGTGTGTCATGTAGCAGGTAGATGTGACTCCTCTCGTTGAGACCTGCTAATAGACGTAACTGCCGAGCAGAGGAGAGAGACTGAGATAGCGATGTAACCAACCTGCATGCTGGTTTTTGACATGGTTTTTGTTTTTCTTCCCAAAAACAAATAGTTTTTGTAAAAAAAAAAAACACTATTTGTGCTTTGCTGAATAATGTATTTGTATTCGGGCACACCCCTAAACTGTATATTATATATATATGTATATATATATGTGTGTGTGTGTGTGTGTGTGTGTGTGTGTGTGTGTGTGTGTTGAACTAATAACCTTTCTCTCTTTATATCTCCTTTTTTCCCACTTCCTTTGTAAGAATGAATGACAACTTTAGGAGTTGTGTCCTTGGCACAGTCTGGATACCTAACAGTTATTTCTACTAAATCATCTTTTGCACCAGAACCTTGAGACACTGAAGACCACGTGCACCATGTTGGAGGAGCAAGTTCTAGAGCTGGAGACTGTGAACGATGAGTTGCTGGAGAAGGAGAGACAGTGGGATGCCTGGAGGGCATCTTTGGGGGAGGAGAAAAACCAGGCTGAGAGGAGGAGCAGGGAGATCCAGAGACTGCTGGACACTGAGAAACAGAACAGGTTAAAAGCACACACGCACATGCATACTGTATCACATAACTGTGTGGACATTAATTGACTAAATTGGCCCCTAAACATGTATAAAGTTTGCCTTGCATGTAGTGTTCTTGTTACTAGAGATAACAAGCCAAACGCAGTCAGGCTTACAGCACATTAAGATATTTTCAATACAGCTACAATTTAGATTAATATTCTTGAAAGAGACATAGGTTTTTTCATCTATAGTGGCTTCAATAGTCCATGATATAATTTAAACATAAGACATGTTACATTGTGAGAAATTGTTATGATTGATTGGTAAAGACTCCTTTTTGCTCTGAATGCTGTTGTTGCTATCAGTGTTGGATCTGGCTCCCTCCGCCTACACACACTGAGAGCAACAGGTTTTCGCATATTCTCTAGGGTTCGCCAAAAGGTATTCTGGGAAATATATGAAATTATTTTCTGAGTTGATGTAGGCAAGGCACGGATACACAAAAAGCATATTAAAACACCATCACTCAATAATACCAGGAGTGCAAGGAATGATGAGGAAGATACATTACAGAGCTTTTAAAAGTTTATTTTCCTTTAATTCTAAACCCAAGCCTTTACCCTAAACTAACCTTTAAACCTCTCCTTTCTTTTCGAAGAGTGGGGAAATACAACATACATATTGATACATGAGACTGAATTCCTTTCATATGATTTAAATAATATCTGTATGCAAGTTACAAAAATAGCAAAAACATTACAGCTGATCTGGAAGAGGATGCTCTTAAAGACTCATAATAACCAGTATAAACAAAGGTTTGCTGTATGCTCCAGGCTTCGTGCAGAGCAACGCAGCTCAGAGTCTCGCCAGGCTGTGGAACAGGCAGTTAAGGAGCACAAAGCTGAGATCCTGGCCCTGCAGCAGGCCCTCAAAGACCAGAAACTCAAAGCTGAGAGTCTCGCCGACACTGTGAGCATTTCAACACTGTTGAGTAAGTATTTTACCCTTTGTAGTTTGCAGATTTAACAGTAAACTCTTCCTGCTTTCTGTCCTCAGTTGAATGATCTGGAGAAGAAGCATGCCATGCTGGAGATGAACGCCCGCAGTTTACAGCAAAAGCTGGAGAGTGAGAGGGATCTGAAACAGAGGCTGCTGGATGAGGTACATTAAATATTTTGACACATATACAATGTACCATTGATCTTTATTGTTTTGTTTCATGGATTATGTACACATTTTAGATGTTTAAATTGCTGCATGCTACTATTGTGTCTTTATGTCTGTTGTAAATCAGTTGCCAGACTAGACAAATAAATTGATTTTATATTTGTAAAGTCATTGTGGTAACAAATGTCAAATCTTGCCGAACGGTTTGGAAGCAATCGTTTGTAAGAAGTGCAAGTGGCAAAGTCACAGCGTCCAGATGCTGACAAAACAGCTGTTTTTCCTCCATAGCAAGAGAAACTGCAGCAGCAGATGGATGCTCAGAAGACCCACATCTTCCGTCTGACTCAGGGCCTGCAGGATGCTCTGGACCAAACTGACCTGCTGAAAACTGAGAGGACTGACCTAGAATATCAGCTGGAGAACATCCAGGTGCTGCTACACACACATACATACACGCACACATATATCAACTAATGTATATCCACAGAAAATATACATACTCAGAGATTATGAGGTGGTTGAGATTCATGTAACTACAGCCACATGCTCCCCTGCTGGATTCTGTTCTGTTACTATGTTTTAATAGTGAAAAGACACTTTCATACAACTCAACACACACATGCCCTCCACACTTTGTCTTATCCCACAGTACACACACCCCCATCTCTCTGTCACCCTCTCTGTGTGAAGTAACGTATGTGAGGAGAAATTCATGGCAATAGTGATGTTCACTTAGCTCCACCTGCAGGCTGTGTACTCCCATGAGAAGGTGAAAATGGAGGGGACCATCACCCAGCAGACCAAGCTCATTGACTTCCTGCAGGCCCAGGCCCATGGTGGCTCCAAGAAGAAAAAGGTCAGACAGGATTACATGTTTAATTGGAGTAATTCATAATTTGTTAATCTTCCTACACAGGTCTGGGTTTTTGATAACCCTGGGAAAATTCTGCTGGCAATTTAAAAGTTTTTAGATGCTATGACATTATAAACTTATGATTATGAAGGAAACAGTAATATCATCTATAGATTGATATTATCATTTTCACCCTGGCCAACCACTATCACCTTACATCAAACGAAAACTAAGTGAAATCTTCAAATTCAGTTAAGGAATATTAAGATATGGGAGGAGAAAAAATCTAATTTCCAAAAATAAATACTATGAAGGAAAAGAATCAGATATCTGACCTTGGAAGTATTATTAGTTCAGGTTGACAGAATCATGATCATGCTGCCACTTGTTCTGATATAAAGATATCTTCAGGTACATTATTGTGGAAACATTGAATTCAATGGACTGAACAGATGAATTTACTTCTGAATTCCAGAGATAGCAGAAGGACAAATTATGTAATTTATTTGTTTCTTTTAGGATGTGTTTGAGAAATTGTATTCAGGGAATTAATATGACATGGTCTTATAATTACTTTATTACAAAGGTTAAATTCAGGGCAGCCACAGATGAGTCACTTTATGCATAAATTATTATCACAACATCCACCAGCCTCTTACACAGTCAGAAAGTATTGTTTTGAAAAAATGTATTGAAAAAATTGTTGTTGTATTACCACCACATAGAAACTGAGTTAAAATGGTTTAAAACAAGTCTTTCTTGTCTTTCTAGCAAAGAGTTGGAATCTACCTGCCTCTCATTCCTGTGTGTATCTGTACGTTTGTGTGACTCAGGGTCTGTTTGGGCGTCGTCGAGAGGACCTGTTGGCTGCCATGGCTGCTCAGGCTCAGGCCCAGGCCCAGGGTCAGAGTCAGGGCCAGGTTTCTCCTGTGCCCCCTATCCAGCCAGTGCCCCTGCAGTACAGTGACATGAAGGCAGCTCTGGACAAAGAGCGATCTCGCTGCTCAGAGCTCGAAGATGCTCTGCAGAAAATGAGAGCGGAGCTGCGATCTCTGAGAGAAGAAGGTGAGACTAGTCTCAGTAGACTGACTGATGACTAGAGTAAACAAACAGCAGTGTTGTAAACAGTGATGTAAGTTCAGTTAATAAATTATTCCAACCCCAGCGCTCCAGTATAAGGATCATGGTAACTCTACAAACCCGGCCACAGCACGGCAGCAGATGATTATGTCTGTGAAGTCTCCTGAGCACCAGCAGGGCCCGACCAGCCTGGCACCCTCCAACTCTGGACGCAGGAAGGACGCAGCAACACCTGAGGGTGAGTGAGGGGATGATGTGCCATGTAGCTCAACAGCTTCACTCAAACTCACTCATACATACATACTCAACACCTACTGGCCCTTACCTGCACACATATGCACACACACACATAGACACACACATATAATCTCACTCGCGAAATATCATTTTATGGAGCTCTTACTATCCTTTTTCTTTCACACAACTTTCAGAGAGAAGGAGGGTCACTTTTGAAAGTAAGTCGCCCAAACTCATGGTTTCTGCAGTTTGGTCTCTTATCTCTCTTCTCCTTTTGCCTCATCCATTCCTCAAAAAGGCCAGATTTTAAAAGCTCTGCACTCTTATAAAATGTCAGATCCCACCAGGCTGGTCAGGCGAGGCTGAGAAATCTCCAAGTAAATTTCCCCCTTTTCAGTGCACAGCTTTAGAAATCTGAAGCATTTTATCTTGGTTGCTGAAGCTTAGCCAATCTGATTTTCAGAACTCTGCTCTGCTCTTTAATCCACTACAATCCCACCTGAACTTGACATCATACACTAACTGAGATGCACCGTATTATAAACTCTGTAATGCACAAAATGCTGTATCACCTATTGAATCCACACTCAGAAACTAAAGGTATTATTCAGTCACCTTATTTCCTCTTACAATACAGCCAGGTTACAATAATAAAGTTAAGACCAGATGATTCCAATCTTAATTGTAGTAAGATCACAACAATAAGATCATAAAAGCTGCAGTGCGACATAGAACTAATAAAAACAATAACAGCAATTAAATATAATTAATTGTGATATTTTGTAGTGTAACATGTATTTCTAAATTTTAAACTAAATAAGTCAGATACCTGCACGTCCTGAGGAGACCATGTGTTGTATGGAACATATTATGTGTGTAAACTTGCAAGCAAAGAAAACCGGGCACACAACGGGAAACTTGACATTGACTGAATAACGCCTTTAAAATGCAACAGTGATTTGGCACAAACAAGAGAGTAAATTAATTATTTTTCAAGCATTTTTGTCTTCAGAGCGTACTTGCTTATGCATTTTGCTAAACATCTTTTGTTGAACTGATTTCAATGCTGGTATGGCATGGTGCACTGAGGTTTTGAAATGATGGATGTACCTGACAGAGTCAGCCATGCTGGAGCTGCCTGCCCTCACTATGTTCCCTGACTGTATTCAGAGTATAGCCGCCGTTTGAAAGACAGTCAGAGAGACAGAGAGAGGGAGAGAGAGAGGGTACACCACAACACCCCTCACCGCTTCACAGTGGGACTCAACATGAGAGCTGCCAAATGTACCGTGTGCCTGGATACTGTGCACTTTGGTCGTCAAGCCGCTACCTGTCTCGGTAAGTAAAATATGTATTCACATGGACAGCTCTGAACCAAATTTTCCACATTACCTTTATGTAAACTAAATAAAGATGACAGTAGTTATTTATTTTAATTTGCTGCCTCATTTACAAAAGTAAAATTGAAATTTTAGCCCCTTTATTTATTTGTTCTTATTATGTAATTTCTATTGTATAAATAGAAATTCTAATATTAATTGTGGATATAAAGTGAGAATATCTTCAGTATTTGTGAGGCCATGTTGATGGCTGCAGCTGCTACATCTTATGCACTCCCATTGTTTTGCCTGACCTTTTTATAACACGAAAGTAACGCAAAAGAAACCGGAAGTAACATGTAAAAATGCTAAACTCTCAGATATTTAATTGACAAGCACTAAACACAGACCTGTTTCTGTTTGCTTCTTGAGTTAAATACCTAAATTTTCATTAAAATGATATATTATTTGTTTCAGATTTCATATTTTTATTCACACCCAGCTTCCTGTGTCCTGCTGAGGAGAGGAGCCACAACCTGCTCTCTCTTTAACAGTGTTTTCTCTCCTCCAGAGTGTCATGCTTTGTGCCACCCAAAATGCTCCCCCTGCCTTCCAGCCACATGTGGCATGTCCAGCGACTGCTCCCTGCATCTGTCTGACGGGTTGTGTCGGGACAAAGGCAGCTCTCCAGGCCAGCAGCTCAAAGAAGCCAGTGGACACATGCACCTGGAGGGCTGGATGAAACAGCCCAGGTTAGCTATAGACACACTGATACTATGATTGTTTTAGCTTTTCTTGCACTGTTTTGAAACCATCCAGTCTTAACTATTGGGGTGCTGTATGGTTGCCATGTGGACGGGTGACAAACGAAAGGAAAAACATGAACAAATGAGTAGAGAAACATAACAAATGCTGCTGTTTCCACATAGGGTAGAGAGGGTCACTAAATGATTTGATGAGAATGAAAATGATGTGAATCATATGTTCCAAAAACTGGTAGAATCATGGAAGCTTACGCCCATTCGTGTATTTGTCTCAAGCAATAAAGTTTCGCTGGTCTGCTCCCTCCCTGTGAAGCTGTGTCATCTACTCTGATCAGGCAGTCTGATGTTACTGCACACAAGTCCTCACAGGCTCTCTGTTATGTTCTGTCTGACAGAATCCACCCATCTGGTACTTAAACCAATTTAAGCATTTGTAGCGTTTCCTGGAAAAACTGCTCAACCTATTTTTATCATGTTACCTTTGTAGTAATGTCTTATGTCATTGCAGAAATGGGAAGCGAGGCCAGGGCTGGGAGAGGAAATATGTGGTCCTGGATGGGACCAAAGTATCCATCTATGAGATAGAGCCCAGAGAAGGTTACTTGAGTCTTTTACCTGTGTGACATAACAACATAATTCATTTATCTTCTATAGCTGATCATTTTTACTGCCACTGTTCTGCATGTGTCACTCAGATTCAGTGAAGCCTCTGGAAGAGTTCGACCTGTGTTTGTCAGATGGAGAGGTTGAGGTTTATGGAGCAGTGGGAGCATCTGAGCTACCCAACACCTCCAAGTCAGGTATACACAAAATGTTCTACTCCTGTCCTTCATGTGTTACTTTCCCTCTGAATTATTTCATACTTACATGTATCTCAGACAAGACAGATCTGAAAGGGTTCCAGAGAGCCCCCTGCAAAATGAAGCATGTTCTGCTTTCACTATAAATCATTAAAATAAGAGAAGAATTTTGAAGTCCTTACCTCTGTTCCCCGTGTGTCAGATGTTCCCTACGTCCTGAAGCTGGAGTCCCAATGTCACGCCCCCTGCTGGCCTGGACAGTCTGTTTACTTTATGGCTCCCAGTTTCCCAGACAAACAGCGCTGGGTGGCAGTCATGGAGTCTGTGGTGGCCGGGGGGCGAGCCTCTCGGGAGAAAGCCGAGGCCGACGCAGTGAGTATCTCTGAAGCAGCCAAGGGGCAATCAGCACTGTGTCCTCAATGTCTGCTGACTCAAACCATAAACCGTTACGACCACAGTCACAGATAAGTGTCTTGTCTATGGCTGCAGACGTAAACTCGCTGTTTAACTGTATGGGGGCTATTCATGAGCAGCGGATTTACCTTCTTTATTCTTGAATAATTCATTTTAAGTTGAGAGTTTTTATGGATAACCCCCGTTTCACTTATATGTGTCATTAATTGTCCCCTTCTTCTCTCCTCTTCTCTTTCTCTCCTCTCCCTCTTTCTTGTCCCTCTCGCTGCTGTTTGTTGCTTTTTCATCATGCTACATTGTATGTCCGGTATATGGGCACGTTTTGTTGATTTGCTCGATTCTGCCCATTCCATTGGGTTTCATTGCACACATAGGCTGCTGTGTCCAAAAGACAAATGGTTCTGTCTCCTCTGGTCCAGGTAAAGAGTTACAAAGATACAGACACAAGACTTACTGACACACACACATACACCTGCATATCCTTCATGACGCACGCAGTAGTGCATGTGTCTGTCATTGTGTTGGTTGTTCATCCCCTCCCCCCTGCTCTCACCTCACCTCACCTGCTGTGACCACTCCTCACTCTCACTATCCTCTGACTGCAACACTGTCATTTCCTGTACAAACACTGTGTTGATGTAATAGATCAGTGTTGCTGAAATATCCTTCCCTGTGTCTGACCACTGTACACTAATTCTCACCCAAGATGTCTGATCATCTTTGGGTTGATCCTCTTCAGCTGTGCAGTCCAGAGGACCAGGGATCAGATAGCAGATTTCTACCTGCTTGTGTACTCGTCTGTGTTTTTACCCTGCTGCTCCTCTGCACACTCTGTAGAGACTGGGACACAAGTCACATGACTTTGACTCAGCTGTGAGACACAGGCCACAAACGGAGAGAAACATCAAGTTGACAGTATTTCTGACTTTTTAAATAATTTTGGGGGCATTTTATGCCTTTATTAGACTTAGAGAGAGGACAGGAAACAAGGGAGAGAGAGATGCATCATGAATGAATCTGATGTTTTTATAGATTAACTCTAATTTGTTTATAGTGTTTTAAACTTATATGATTGTATTGTTGGTTTAAGATTGTTGGGACAAAGTGTTTTTGTTGCAACCTATTACGTACTACTACTTCTTATCATTTGTAGGTTTTTGGTTTTCACAGGACTATGGGTGCAAATTAGCTGTTGCATTAACCCAGGCAATCAGAGTTAATTAATGGGTGTTGTCCCCTATAAATGAATAAAGTCAGTCCCAGTCAGTCTTGAATTGGGGACATTGCATTTCATGGTCAGCGTTTTAATCCCTAAGCCATGGGGTTGAGTCTTTTTCTGTCTTTTTTGCAGATGTACATCTGTTGTGTCTATATTAAGAAAAACATTTCTATGACTATTTTGTGACTCTATGATGTCTCTCTTGTAGAAGTGATAATATATCTCAAGGGTCTTCCTGGTTAAATAAAATCACATGTCAGTTTTACAACAGAAGTAAATTTTATATCATTGTTGAAGTAACAGCAGAGAAATCTTTACAGCTCTTCAACTTCTAGTTCAGCATTTACTCTGAATATTACTAATCTGTATATTAACAATGCAGAGAAAAAAACTGATTGCACTCACTTTCTACTTTTGACAAGCTATGATTAAAACTAGACTGACTAGTGACTTGGTCCCACCTCTGACACTTGTTAACCTGCACAGTCCTGCAGCCGTCCAGCCCTCTCTGTTGTGCTCCTCTGCTGCCTCTCCCTGAGGTCATGTCAAAGTCATGACCCTGCTGATCTTTCTCTTCTCTCTGCTCTTCCAGAAGCTACTAGGAAACTCTCTCCTAAAGCTGGAGGGAGACGACAGGCTGGATATTAACTGCACCCTCCCTCTTACAGATCAGGTACCGGTGTTGATCACACTGATGTATCATCATGTGTTCTGTATAAACACACGATGTGAAACTTGATCATGATTGTGAGTGAGTTTTCCTGCTGTGCCCACAGATAGTTCTGGTGGGCTCTGAAGAGGGTCTGTATGCCCTGAACGTTATCAAGAACTCCCTGACTCACGTCCCTGGCCTGGGATCAGTCTTTCAGATCCACATCATCAAAGAGCAGGAGAAGCTGCTGATGATTGTTGGTGAGACCTCCAACTTTGTCGTTTCCACCAGATGATAATGGTCCAGTGAGCAGCAGAGTGTGAGACTGAACTTTTAGCTCAACATCAGCTAGTGTGTAACATCTGTGTGCGTCTTGTAGGGGACGAGAGGGCGTTGTGTCTGGTGGAGATTAAAAGGGTGAAGCAGTCACTGGCCCAGTCCCACCTGCCCAACCAGTCTGAGCTGGCTCCCCACATCTTTGAGACGGTGAAAGGCTGCCATCTGTTTGCTGCTGGGAGAGTAGGTCTTCTCCTCTGTGACGCTTCACATGACATGTGTGTGTCACAACTTCACTTGTTTGTGGAAAAATGTGATGGTACAAAGTGACTTTAGAAACGGCTGTGTGTGTGTTCTCTTTACAGATAGAAAACGGGCCTTGTATATGTGCTGCAATGCCTAACAAGATAACCATTCTGCGCTACAATGACAATCTCAACAAATACTGCATTCGCAAGGTGGATATGACCTGTTAGCTCCACATCTACACAATACACTACATATTTAATATACAGAAAGAGAATAAAGTTGCCATAATAAGGATTTGTTGTATTAACTCCAGCTTTTTGTCTGGATTCACATCTCCATTCTTCATCTCACAGGAGATTGAAACTCTGGAGCCCTGCAGCTGCATTCATCTGACCAGCTACAGCATCATCATCGGCACCAACAAGTTCTACGAGATCGAGATGAAGCAGTTTGTGCTTGAGGGTGAGGACGCAAACAGAACATTGTTGTGATTTTAGAAAACCATCACAAAGCATAAACATACAGTGTTTGTCGTTTTTCAAGTTTTTATGGACATTTATTTAAGGTGTTGAGGCAAATTTTTTTTCAAGTTTCAAGAGATGATGTTTGTGACCTCTTAAACACTTAAACCAGGTCTTCTGTTTGTTCCTCTGCAGAGTTCTTGGATAAGAACGATGTGTCACTGGCTTCGGCAGTGTTCGCCGCCTCGTCCCACAGCTTCCCCATCGCCATCATGCAGGTGGCCAGCAGCATGCAGAAGGAGGAATACCTGCTGTGTTTTCACGGTGAGCGGTGAACAAAGTGGTAGTGGTTAAAAACTAAGATATAAAAACAAAAGAATATTTTTAGTACAGTATTGATTTGTTTTTCTTCTCCAACCATATCTTCATGTAACTACATCAGTGTCATAGTTGTGACTTTGATGTATACTATAAAGTCACATTGTGTCCATGATAGTACTGTCTGCACACAATACCACTCCTCTCCTGTTTTGAGGTTAGACACTATCAAGAGCACACAGAGGAGTGTGTAGTGAGTTTTGTTATTGTTGTCGTAGAGTTTGGAGTGTTTGTGGACACGTACGGTCGAAGGAGCCGCACTGAGGAAATCAAGTGGAGCCGTCTGCCTTTGTCCTTTGGTAAATACGCTCTATAACTCATATAAAGCTGCATGATTAAATGCAGAATAACACCACCAGGTTTTGTCATCTGAATAATTACCTCTGTAATGTTCTCTGGTGCAGCCTACAGAGAGCCCTACCTGTTCGTCACCTACTTCAACTCCCTGGATGTCATCGAGGTTCAAGGACACGCTGCTCTGGGGTGAGACATTCTGCCTCCTGGAACACATTTGTTGTTTTTTTAGTTGTATTTCTCACATCGTTGTCCCTGCTTCTAGTCCTACAGTGCTAGCCCACCTTGACATCCCCAATCCTCGCTACCTGGGCCCAGCCATCTCCTCCGGGGCCATTTACCTGGCCTCCTCTTACCAGAACAAACTGCGGGTCATCTGCTGTAAGGGAAGTCTGATCAGAGAGTCCGGAGAGCTGCAGAGGACCGGCTCCAGCCGAGGGTCAGCTCCTCCATCATGTTTGACCTTGTTATTTTAGTCTGAGCAATAAAATACAGCAAAAGAGGAAAAAACTACGGGATTTGAATGAACATGTTGAGATTAAAACACTTCAGGGGGCCTTACAAAAACAAATAACTTCATGTACATTTATTCTGCACTTTCTGGATTCCTTTATTTCATAGGAAGAAACTGAACTATAGCAAATAAGTAATTGTGCAGTTTTAGGATATGACAACAGCACCATCTGCTGTTCCAGGTTAAACACCTATCACTCCATTCTTACAGTATGATTCTGGAAATTTAAATCTCCATTTGCCACCACAGCTTCTCTTTTACAGATGCCAAGCTGCAGAGTGTAAGCCTGAACTTACATTAAGATCAAATTATCTTCCTCTTGATTGAACTTAGACGTTAAAAAAGGAAAATTTGATCTGATATTCTGATAACTAATGACTGATGTCATGTACACACTGTGTGGTGATGAACCTTTATGGATGTTGTCATTATCCACAATATAAGAACTTCTACTTGTTGGAATCGAATCTACTTTTCTTTTAAAAGCAATTTTAATGGGCTTAAAAGTTCTGTTTGTCAATCGTTGATGAATCCACTCTAATTAGCATCACCTCACAAGTTCAGATAACACATGGTGACACGCTGGTCTCTGCTGTGTTTTCTACAGTAGTCCCAGTAAGCGAGGCCCGCCAACCTACACAGAGCACATCACCAAACGTTTGACCTCGGGCCCCGGTAGCCACGATGGCCTGCATCGAGAGCCCAGCACCCCACACCGCTACCGGGAGGGCCGCACTGAATTCAGACGGGACAAGTCTCCGGCCCGGCCACTGGACAGGGAGAAGTCGCCTGGCAGGGTGCTGGACAGTCGCAGGGAGAGGTCCCCTGGGAGATTCGGGGACAGCACCCGACTCCATGCTGGGTCTGTACGAACACAGCTCGCCCCTGTTAACAAGGTAGTGTAAGGGCGTCCTGCTGGCTGGGTGGTTAAGATGTATAACGTATAACTGTACGTCTCTGGTTCGATTCAGGATGAGACCTTAGAGGGCTCCATTACTGAACATCTGATATGAATCATCTGTATATTTGTAGTTTAGACCAGTGGTTTCCAACCTTAACAGCCAAGCGATGTGTATTTGTGAGCCCACAACACAAGTTGTATGTCCTCAAGCTGAGCAGATTGTTTCATATGAATAGTTTTAACAGACATAAAACTCCCAAGAAATTAAATATTTTAAAACAGCTAAAAAATAGATTCAGTTTTGTGTATCTTCTTCTTTCCTGTCTTGTTAATCATCTCGCGACCCCTCAAATATATCTTTTTTTGGGTGGGGGTCCTGACCCCCAGGTTAGGAACCAGTGGTTTAGACAACACTCCTCTCTGGGAACAGCAAAGCAGGAAAATAGGAAATAAAAGATAAATGGTGTGCAAGCAACAAAAGACTGCAATAAAAGATAATGCTAAAAACAATATGGATGAAAAATAGTCACAACACTAATATACAATAAATATATATATATATTCAGTTTTATTAAATACTATATATCTTATAACAAATGAGAAAATATGAGAGTACTGTGAAAGCAATGACAAACATTATCTCTGGTACCAAAGGCAGTCTAATATGTGATCATTTGCATTCTTGAATCTGATCATTATCCTGCTCCACAAACACACAGCTGTTCATTTTCCAGCTAATGGATCAGCTCTGGTCTGTTCTGTAGATTGAGGCGCTGCTCAGACACGATGCAGCATTCTCACAAGTGTTCGGATTGCTATTTGTTCTTGCTGCTCAGTTGACCAGTCATCATACCAAGTTAATGTCAAGGACCTTTACACTCCTGTCTGGAATTATACTCAAGTATAAAAGTTATCATAGGCAACAGAAGCATTCACAGAGAAACAGAGTTTGTTAAAGCGTCAGCTAGAGACTGAAGTGACTTTGCATCTTTTTAGAAGTAAAATTGTTAGTTTTAACTTGCTGTACTAACTTTTTTAAAGTAGAAGTCGCTCTATTTCTGTGGTGTAAATTTTCATTTTGGGACAAAAATTAACAAACTAATATTGTTTAGATTTCCACATTCACTCACAAAACCTTCAGCCATACACTGTATTTAATAGTACAAGGAGATATAATATGAATATAAACACTCTGTCTCCTCTAAATTTAAACTTTCCTCCTTTGCCCCTGTTCTTGTCTTGCAGGTGTGGGATCAGTCATCAGTGTGAATCCAGTTCAGTGCTCCTCCTGACTGGAGCTTGAAGATGAACCATGGGAAACTCTTGATCCACTCTGAGTGCAAGCACACACACACTCACACGCTAACACACACACACACACATACATCACCAGGCTGACCGTCAGCTCCATTGCCTGTACATAGTGCAGTCTCAGTTCCTCATCTGACAACACATAAACCTGCACTGGGAGATGTCTCCTGCGACAATCTTCTCTTTTCTGACACATGCTTTCGTGGGAGAAATCCCGCAGTAGATTTGTTGGCAGGGAACCTACGCTGATCTACAGATCAAGAGAGTCTACTTTATAATATATTATCAAAGTTGTAAATATTGCTGTCTGAGTTTTTATAGACAAAGGGAATAGTCGGCTGGTGAAGCCATGTCTATTTTTTTTAAAAATGAGTTTCTAAAGACGTTGCAGGGAGACTAATGATGTTGTTGGTTAAAACAATCTAATAGCAACATTTCATTAGAGTCTGAAATATCACGCAAGGTTTTTCTCTGTTCAGAGAATCAAACCGACATTTAATTACTCACATAAATCAGGAGGCGAGAGGGGTCTGAGGAGGCAACACTTTGCACACGAGATTGGATTTGAACAGGAGTAAAAAACTCATTCTTGTTACATGCCCAGTCTTCTTTTCTTCGGATCAAATGTATGGTCCTCTTGACTGAATAGCCTTTGATATATATAATTGCTTTATTGACAGTCGTCGTCCAGCCATACTTTGTAAAACAATTATAGCAACGTTTTGCTCCAAGTGTTCCTTGTGTTGTTTTTAGCAAACCTAAGATAAAGAGACATGCAGCTCTGCCTCTGATGACGGACGTCGTGCAGTCAGGCTGACTGACGCAGCCTCAGCTTGCTCTTAGTCCGCTGCTGCTGCTGCTGATTATGGTACAGATGTCCTGTTTCTGTGCAGTGATATGAAGTCTAGTAATCGTCAGGGATCGTCACTTTCTAGTATCCTTTCTTTAGAGCCAGTAAGACCACCTCCATTCGTCACATCAGTGAGCATGACTAACTTAGAGCAGCACTTGTCGCTTTTTGATCTCGATTCTCTCTCAGTTGTTCTTTTGTCATGTATTCACTTAAATTTGCATTCAGTAAGTAGACATTGATGTTAGACAGTAACTTAAGAGTTTCTTGATTTTTAGATATGTATACCAGTACATGCATTAAACATGATTGAAGTGTTTGACTGTTTTCTTTTTTGTGTGTTTGCAGCTGTAGATATTCCAACACAGTAGGTTTATCTAGTTTATTTCTCCTTTAATTCTACGACAATGTAATGCTCTTTTAAGTAAATCCAACAAAACAAAATATTCAGACTGAACAAGGAGCACTTGTTGTTACAGGAAATTGCTATGTACAGCTACACACTCCTCTGACAGACATGAGAAGGTTCAAAGTGCTTATCAAACAGAAGGGAGGAAAAAAAAAAAAAAGGAAAATCCAACAAAAGCACGAGTGATCCCTTTGTGAGAGACCCGTAATAAAACTGCTTGGCACCAGTCTCCACCAAAAGAGAGAGACAGACAGACAGACAGACAGACAGACAGACAGACAGACAGACAGACAGACAGACAGACAGACAGACACACACACACACACACACACACACACACACACACACACCAATGCTTTATGCATTCTCATACACTCATTCACATCAAATGATTACTGGGCCGTAGCAGCGACGCCTCCGACAAGAGCATGTCAGCATGAGTGAAGAAAAATACAACATATGCAGACCAAGAGAACTTCTTGGGAGAGAGAGAGAGAGAGAGAGAAAAAAAAAATAGCACAGCATGGGATCATCCTGGCAACATGTGTAACTGATGCCCACATTAGCGAACCCTCCCACCACACACATACAACCAGAACCAACGCTCCATGTGACTCTCATCATGCTCTGCAGGATCACTTACAATACTGAAAAGCACAGCAGTCTTTCAGTTTCAGCTTTTCTTTGATGGACTCTGTGGCAGTGTCTACTTTGTGCAAAAAATAGCCTTTTTTTTTTTTTTCTTTCTCTTAGACAATTCACATTCCTGGATTGTTGAACAAGACAAGCGTGGTGCCCCTCATGCCTGTGATTGTGGTGAAAATACAGAACAAGAAATTCATGCTGCTGGTTGTCAATGTGTCTGTGAGGAAAAGTGTCACAGCCAATAACCTGCAGATGAAGACACATTACATATCTGAGATTACAGAGCAGGTTTACCTCACCGTTATAAACTGAACAGTCTGAAGTCAGATCAGTAATGAGCAGCTCATCAGGGCCAAACTACAAATTTTAATTTGCAAAGACTTGCTTCACTCTTAGTTTTAATGCAGTAGTACCTCTCAAATAGATTGAAAAAGAACTTGGTGTTTTATATTAAATTTTGTGACACCGTGTCACAGCTACAATTCATTGTACTTGAAGGTTGAGCTGTTGAATTTAACACCACATCCACAGGAACACAAACACTTCAAGCCTGTTGTTGTTCCGACCACCTTAAACAGCAGCTCAACTGCACACATCAGTGATCTGCTGGTTCAACCACCACATTTTAAATAAAGAAGAGTCTCAAATAAGGGTTTCAGCTCATCAGGAACACAAGATCAGTGATACAGCTCCAGTATGATACAGTAGCATCATGTCGTCAATCACACAGCTATATTTAAGCATTTCCTGTGATAGTCAAACAAACCTCTGCCTGCCTGTCATCTTCTGTACTGTCCCATGTGAACTTTCCCAATACTGATACATGAAGTGCAGGCAGGCCCCCTGCTGATGTCACATGCTAGGTGGTGAGGGATATTTAAAAAAAAAAAAAAAAAAAAGAAAGATTGGCAGTCTCAACAAGAAGGTCATCATGAACTTAAGTCGTGTGCTGTACCTTTAATGCTCCAGCTGATTAATGGAAAAACAAAAGTCTTCAATAATAACAACAAAGGCCGTCGTTGAGGATGTCAATCACTCAGCTACTATAAGCTCAGTGTGTGTGTGTGTGCGTGCGTGCGTGAACGAGTATGTGTAGAAAGTAGAGGTAGTGTTTGTAGGTATGAATGGAGTAATGTTTGTGTGTGTGAGTCAAGGGAGGGGCGTGGGGGGTCTAGGTCGGGGGCTTTTAGTTTGGATTGAGGCTGCTTGTTTTGGACCACTGTTCTCTCAGTGCATAGACGTCTCACCAGCTACATCCTGCTTTGATTGGCTGATGGGAGACACTGACATGACGAGTGTCGCCACAGCCACAGATCAGAACCATCTCTCATCCCCCACATCTCATAAACACTGATTATCCTGTGGCAATTGAATTGTCTGGATTTTCAAACAGCCATTAAACAACAAAACCATAATAAATAAAATCAAAGTAATGATCGCATTTAAAAGGGAAAAATCCACTGCAGCATCAAAACAGGACACCCTGCTTCTCTATTTAAAAAAAAAAAAAAAAAATACACACACCTGTGTCTTCAACAGGGTGCAAAATATAGGTACATTTCTGCAATTAATAACATAAGAAAACAAAGAAATTAAAAAAAGAAAAACTTTTTGGTGACTAATTTAGTGAGCCACTATTCAAGGATTCTATACATTTTTCTTAAATGCTATATAGGTATCTGAATATATTATTTTATTCATTTATTTTACAAAACAAATGTGTGTGTGTGTTAGTGTGTATGCAAGGAGGTCACTGAATGGGTGTTAGGCAGAGTGGGCGTCTCAGTGAAGCTTCTCTGACAGATTTCATGTGGCATGAGAACACCAAGAGCCCTTTTCTGCTGCCGCTGCTCTCCTCCACGTTTCAGCCAATCACAGCAGAAATCCCAAGTCAGGTCTCAAGAAAATACTATAAAAATCAAATGAAAATATGTATTTAGATTTTAAATGTTTCAACAGCTCCTCTGACCACGATTTCACTTCTGATTCCCACCACCGACTGAAACGTGAGGGAGGCGTCCAGCTCCCAGTGCCTGCTGGGTAAAAATAAGAAAAGGGGTTGCTGTGAGTGAAGGGCGTGACAGAGGAGATTACACAGATTACTGAGATTACACAGTCAGTCTGTCCGTGACGGGCGGCTCATCCGCCGTTTGACACAAACTGACAACGCCACAACACATCCGTTTACGGCAGACTGTCAGCTGTGAGGGTCGGACAGTCGAAAGCCTTTTTCCTATCACTAACTAGTCCTCGTGTGAGTGAGGATTTCTCTTCACCGTGGTCAAGATTCAAAAAAAGCAAGAAAAGAAGACATTACAAATATCCCAAGATACACTTTTTAAAAAATCCCTCAGGATTGCAGCTGCTGCTGCTTCTATCTGCACTCTGGGCTGAATCTCAACACAGAAACTCAAAACTAACACACGCAACTCTTTGCCTTTTTTTTTTCTCTAATTTTGTATTTGCATGTCAGTTAGCTGTATATACTGTGTATATATACGCACACACGTTTGTGCCATTCTGTGTGAAAAGCTGATCAAAACTGTCACAAAAACAAAAAGCAAGCAAATGTGCTAAGTTGAGATTAAGCCCACAGTGTGTTAAAGGGTCAGTTCACCCAAATCACAGAACTGTAGATTATCCACAGTAACAGGGGATGCTGCTTCTGGGACAAACAATGCTGTTATCTTTTATTTTTTTTAGAGACTCCACAAATGTATACATGAAGATATGTTTTACTTGTAATGGAGTTCAGACTGAGTAGAAAAATGTAAAATGTCCTCTGTGGAGGAGCTTCATCAAGTCTGAGAAAGTAACTCTGATGTTATCTCTGTTTAAGCTTGAGACTAACATTTTTTTTTAGAAAAGAAGTCTATGTGGAGATGTGGGGCTATTAACCTAAGTAGCATAATGGGAAATGTAGGAAACAGTTCTGGATCATGACTTCTAGTAGAGACTAAAAGTCAGGATATCAACATCTGCTGCTCTGATTTTGACAGAAACTGTCTATTGTATGTCCCTCAAATTTATGGAAGTACAACACATCACCAATCAATTAGTCAAATGAAAGAAAATATTTAAGAGACAATTAATTGGCAAATATTTTTGATAAGATACTTCTTTTAAGCAAAAGAGCCAAACATTTGCTGATTCAAGGCTTCTCAAATGTGAAAATTTGCTGCTTTTCTTTGTCCTATCATTGAATTTGCAGATTAAGCAATCTGAATATGTCATTTTGGGCTCTGAGACATTATAAAGAGCATATTTCACTATTTTCTGACATTTTATTTAAAAAATGATTAACTGAGAAAATGATAAGCAGTTTCAAATCGATAATGAAAATATCAATTACACAGTAAATAAAACCAAAACTATTTACATGGATAGATAACACTAGAAGAAAGTATGTTTTTTATAATTTGGGTGACCTGACTCTTTAAACTTTTCCCCAAAACATCTGTCAGCATCAGCTCAACATCCAGACATTTCTTAATGCCAAGGGACTGTCTCTTGATTGCCACATTTTCCACGTCGTTCCTGATCTTACACCCTCCAGACAAAGGAAGAAGTCCAAGCTGGGAGATGATGGTCTGTAGAAGTCTGATGAGAAGTGTAGGTGAGCGGGAAAATGGTTTCAATGGACCGAAGCCCTCCAAGAGACTTCAGCAACACAGTGAGACGACCTTCTCTAACTGCCTGGTCGAAGGCACCAGGATGTCCATTCTCGCTCCTCTGGTCTAGGAGTGCAGTCCCGTCACTGCCACAAACCCTGTGTGGCGAATGTGTGCTTTCCTCTCTCACTCACACACACACACACACACACACACACACACACACACACACACACACACACACACACCCCTGTGAACCCACCGTTCAGCTCCTCTACCACATCAGCTTCGGTATATACACACATTAAATTCCGTATCTGCAGCGCACACACACACACATAAAGTACATGGGGACATTCTGCGTAGCTCCTGTGCTCTTCTTCAGCAGTGTGCCTGTGTCAGTGGCCGGCGGCTCAGCCCGGCTCCCCCCTACCGACCCCCGCCACCATCCCGGTCCTCGGAGGCTTAGTTAGAGCTGGCTGTGATGGGTTTCTCCAGCTCCAGGTCCAGGGGAGCCGGGCTGAGCTGGAGGCTGCTGTAGCAGGTCTTACAGACGCGGCTGGGCTCGAACAGCTGCTGGCTTGGCACTGGGATCTTCTGGTCGCAACAGCTGGCGCAGAACACGTTACCGCAGTTCCTGCAGGGGGACACGGAGAGGTCACTGCTGGACTCTCACACAGAGAGACCCTTTACACCTACAATTAACCATACGTCTCCTTCTTTTTAGATTGTGTTGCACACGACTCAATTCCGTCACATTTGTAACTGGGTCCTGTTCTTCATACATGGAAATGTTTTGACTTGTCAAAGCAACATGTCCCTCCTGACCCCTGGCAGATTTTAGTTAACAAAAAGTAAAACCTATAATGAAAGTTCCTCACTGTAGTCAGACCATGGGAGCCAGAAAACATTTTCATTTGTCATTTACACAAATATATCAGAAGTATAAAATATAGAACTTTTATTTGAGTAAGTTTCATCATAGGTCAATTAAAGTAGTAAGTTTGGTTACTACACTCATTCTGCAGAAACTTTGTTATACAATTTCATTAAGTCTACTCTTTAACACTTTATAAGAGATCTTGGAACAGGTTGATTGTATATTCAGAATATGTTTAGGTGCTTTCTTAGCTTTAAGTTAAAAGGATACGGCCGGTGATTACCATTTTTGTCAACAAATCCAACTGAAACCAACAATGAATTAAGTCCATCTGTGGCTCTCAGCCTCCTGCTCATTGGTTCCTACTGAAGACGTAAATATAATAAAAATGTGTCAAAAATATATGGTTGAATTTTTTAATAGGACTCAGTTATTTCCTAAAAACAGCTGGGCACTGTAGTTTTTAGCAAACGTTACTCAAACAGGAGGAAAAAGTACATTTGTTGGGGACTATTTCCAGCTGTGGATTAATACACATTTGCTGCTCTACTAAGTTTTTCAGGCAGCAGCACAGTGTGAGTGGAATTGAGTCAATATAATTTACAGTGGCCATGTTCATAGTAATGAAGGAACATGTCATCCAGGGCAAAGTTGTGACTCACTGATGTGTTTTTAATAGTTTTTGGACAACAACAGACCTCTATGATACAGAGGAATAAGATATATCAGGCTTTGGATACACAGAAAATACTTACACTATACTGGGATTTGTTGACAATAAGAACTAGAAATACCACCTTGTGGTATGTATGCCTCCACCAACCAGTCAAGTTGCAGTTTACATCCATGTCTATCCAGACTCATAAAATCTGTAGTGAAGACTTTGAAGGAATTTAATAAAATCACCACAGTTGCAATGTGGACACTCAAGACTAGTGTCATCAATTCACTATCTGACCAACTGTGAAATATGGTCACAATCTCGCCTTCTGTTCCTGAGTTACGGTGTCGAATAATGGCCAGAAAAGTGTTTTTGCAGAACATTATGATGTCACAGTGAAGTTGACCTTTGACCTTTTAGATATAAAATGTCATCACTTCACTTCATTCACATCAATTTTATCCTATTGGACATGTGTGAAACTTTGCCATAATTAGCATATGAATTCTTGAACTATGGCCAAAAATATGTTTCGTGAGGTCACAGTGACCTTTACCACCAAAATCTAATCAGTTAATCCTTGAGTCCAACTGGATGTTTGTGCCAAATTTGAAGAAATTGCCTAAAGGCGTTCCTGGCATATCACTTTCATGAGAGAATGGCACGTACGTACGGACAACCTGAAAACATAATACCTCCGGCCACAGCTGTCGCCAGCAGAGACACAAAAATATAGAATAACACCAGACTTAACCTTTAACCACTTCAGCAAAAGCACAAGTACAATCATATGGTCATGTTAAAAATAAAAGCTCTGTTAGTCAACATCATCCAATATTAACAATTAAAACCCTCAAACTGTTTCCAAAGAAACAATTTAGTCAGATGACAATTAACAGGATCATTACAGCTGTTAGCCTGGATGTCTTTAGCCACATTTGAAGAACAGGACACTGATGTGAACATGTGTCACCTACTGTCTGATTACATTCAGTTACCAGAGACGCAGGATAAAGCAGGTGGAAAGAAGGTCTGACAGTTCAGACTCCTCTGTGGGTTATCCTCAGTGCTGCTGTTTACAGTTCAACTCTGCTGTGATGTTTCACTACATGCTGGGTTAGCAAAGGTGTTCCAACACTCAGCGGTGCTAACTTGAATATTCAGCCCATTAAAAACACACATAACCAGCACTGGACAGGAAGGCAGGTGACACTGGAGGTTTCAGCTACCCATGCTCAAATCTAGACCTAAGGCCATGCTCACACAGTTACACACAAACACAAACGCACAAACGCGCACACACACAGACACACACAGACACACTGATCCCTTCTACCTGCCTGAGCAGAAGTAAAATTACATCCTAATTCACTCAGAGTCTGCAACCTTGTACACAACCAGGTGGACTGAGTGGCCTCCAGTACCATGCTGTGCTGCTGGGAGGTGAGATGCAGGGGACTGGTTTGGGGCAGCATGCTGCCAGGGTGTCATGGGTGGTGGTGGGTTTGGATGGGGGTGGGGGGCAGGGTGCTGATGTGGTGCTATGGCAGGAGAGGGGTTGAGGATTTTAAAAAAAAATTTTTTTAGGTGAAATAACACTCAGCCCTCGACCAATCACAGCTCACCCACTGACAGCGCCGTGCTTGCGGTCACAGCCAATTAAAAACCGCTCAATGAAAACACACTGGTCCTGCAGGACTCACACTCAAGCCAATACATCTCAGAAATGAAGAGAGATTTCTCTGAGGAGTTGCTGACAACTAGAACAGAATGAAGGGAAACCTGATGCAGCAGAGGGAGAGAGGGGTGGGGGTGGGGGTGGGGGGTGGGGGGGGTGGGGGGGGGGGTGTTAGGATTAGGATGAGGAAGGTGCAGCGATTCAGTTGGAGGGTGGAATGGTGGGGGACAGGGGAGCCGGATCTCACCAGACCTCCTGGACAGGCTCCCTGCCACTGTAGAGGAGAGGGGCAGACAATGGATAAGAACTGCCTGAACAGTGCAGAAAACTTAACACACTAAAAGCACACTTCCTGTTGAAGATGTGTCTGCTTTAAAAAGATAGCAACAGCTGAGAAATGGCTGCAACGCTACACTGTTAAAACTAGATTTTTGTGTTTTGAATCCAAGCCAGATTATTGTTTGCAACTTCGTCTACAGTCTAAACACTCTGGTTTACATCTTCACATGAATCACTGGACATCCAAATTGAATCTACTCCTGCTCCAGCCACCCAATGGTTAACCTAGTCCTCCCCGCCACAGAGAAGTAAAGGAAGTAAAGCGCAGACAACAGTGATATGAGGAAATGATAACACCAGAGGAAATACCACCAGCTGACAGACTGAGACCGACAGCTAAAACACACCAAATGAATGTCATTATCCTGCGGACTTCAAAGCACCAAGAGATAATCCTGATGCTTCCAGTTCTACATTGTTTAGAATAAAGGGCCATTCAGTTATGCCAGGACACATGAGTGTAGGACAAAATCCCCTATTTAAAAACACTGCAGTAAAGCAATCAATATATCTCTCTATCAATACAAGTCCTAATGGAGGAAGAGGAAGGCCCTGTTCACACATGGCTCTACAATGTGTCTTTGGTGTCTTGCCATATCTGTGTAGATATGGATAAGGATTCATGTGATGTCAAGTGTCCATGAAGCTCAAAACGTATGACCACGTGGACTGTACACGCCAATAAATGTGTGAACAGAAGACGTCCGTTGTATGCATTTTTATCAATGTGCCTAACCTAGAATCCTGTGTTGCACCCTTTTCTATTTTCATCACAGTTGGCAACTTTAAGATGAGACTAGGTTTGTAAAGTTTGCTTTTTACATTGCAGGCTGGACAAGTCACCCGAACCACAGTATGTCTAAAGGTCGCTCAAGTTTAGTTTAAACTCATTCTGATGCCAGTGTGTCCTGAAAGCTGCCTCAGCTGAATCCAGTCTCACTCTGCCCGTCTGTGGATACACACTACTGGGTCTGAACAGGAGAGGGTCAAGCTACCACGAAGGAAATGTCTCTATAAGTCTCGACAGGACAAACAGGACTGGTCGATGATGACAGTGACCGTGAGGTTTGAGCCACTGCAGTTCGATTTTCCTCAGTGCTTACCTGCAGTGATGCTTCCTGGTGGCGAGCCAGAACCTGCTCTCACAGCCGTAACACTGGGCTGCCAGATGGTCAGGGTACCAGCGAGTGACCTGCAAAATGCAGTTCATGGATCAAAAAAGTAGAATGGGAGGCAGAGCCTTCAGCTATCAGGCTCCTCTCCTATGGAACAATCTATCAGATTCGGTCCGGGGTGCACACACCCCCTCTATGTTTAAGAGTAGGCTTAAAACTTTCCTTTTTGATAAAGCTTATAGTTAGGGCCGACCAGGCTCGCCTTGGATCAGCCCTTAGTTATGCTGCTATAGGCCTAGACTGCTGGGGGACTTCCCATGATGCACTGAACTCCTCTCTCCTCCTCCTCCTCTCCATCTGTATGCATTCATGTAACATCAATGCATGTCACTAACTTTGCTTCTTCCCCGGAGTTTTTTGTGCTTTCTCATCTCACAGGAAACCCGGGTTCTGGGCCGAGCCTTCGCGGTCCTTCACAGTCCTGATGGCATCCTTCCCTGGCTATTGCTGCTTATACTTATTGTTATGATTGTTGTTCTTCTGTCCCCCTCCCCCTTTCCCTCTCTCTTTCTCTCTCTCAACCCAACCGGTCAAAGCAGATGGCCGCCCACCAAGAGCCGGGTTCTGCTTGAGGTTTCTACCCGTTAAAGGGGAGTTTTTCCTTACCGCTGTCGTCAAGTGCTTGCTCATGGGGGAATTGTTGGGTCTCTGTATATTAAAGAGTACGGTCTAGACCTGCTCTATGTGAAAAGTGCCTTGAGATGACTTTTGTTGTGATATGGCGCTATATAAATAAAAATTGATTGATTGATTGATTGATTGATTGAAATTCACCTACAACAATCAACTGCCACTCTTAAAAAGGATCTGAGGTTCAGAAATGCATCCAGAAATATACAGCGTATTAAAATATTTTAAAAAGCGTAAAAAACAGACATTCAACAGACCAAGCTGAGCGGCTAAGTTCCAAACAAACTTTGTTACCTCCTTCCCTAATAAATATGACGTGAGTCCAGCTGCTCACCTCAGTGTCCTGCTTGTCCACCTGCTCCCAGCTGGCCTCTGAGAAGAGCTCTGTGCTGCAGCGTGACAGACAGTTGGGGTCCAAGTTGTACTCCGAGTCTGTCATCGAGGTCTGTATGGAGGGAGACATAGACATAGTCTCTTTAATCAGTACATGTTAGGGGATTCATCAGGCTGCAGGTACAACATAAAGGTTACATGCAGGTGGTAACAGTTTAGCAGGTGAGTCAATTGATGGTCAACCTGCAGAGTCTCACCACTTCGTCTCCCATGTCTCCGTTGATCCTGTGGGAGCCAGCATGCTGCTGATTCTCCAGGCGGCTCCACAGCTCCTGAACCTGCTTCTTCAGGGTTTCCACCTCCATCTGGTGTCCTGCCTCGATCTGCCTCAGCCTCTGCTGGATGGCGTCTGTGTGCAACGTCAGCCCGTCGTCGTCCAGGTGGCTGCGGGACGGCTGCTCTGGGCTGATGGCGATCCGGCCCAGCAGGGCGTGGCACCAGCGGTGCTGGGAGCAGCTGCCCCGTGGGTGGAGGATCAGGGAGTTGCAGCTCGCCAGGGACACCTGTCGGCTCAGAGAGGCCCGCTCCCCATTCCCTTTGGCCCATTGAGGTCCTCCGGAGGGCTCCCCGTCAGAGGTGTCGCCGTTGCAAAGCCCATCCCTGCTGAGGTCAGCAGACTGAAAGGCACTGACAGAGGGCCGCTTGCCACCCCCATTTAAAGTTCTGATAAACCCGTGCTCACCCGTCTCCAGCACCTTCTCTTTCCTGTAGTAGGGCTGACGGCTCTGACAGACAGACGGCTGTGCAGGGGGCTCCAACCTGCTGCAGGCCTCTTCAGTCAGAGTCTCTGTGGAGCTTTCCATCAGGGAGGCCCTCTTATCCACCTGCTCCACCGGCTCTGAGACACCTCTCTCAGAGTTGAGGCATGTCTCCTCATCCGCACCTGGTTCTTCAGGTGAGCTGTCTGCAAAGCCGTTCGTTAAAGTTCTATGGGCTGCAAGCTGCTCTGGCTCACCTGAGCCAGACTGACTGGGTCCATGTGCATCCTCCACCTGCTCAGAAAAGCTCTCTACAACCTGCTTTTCCACATCCTCTGCTGTGTGAGTCTCCTCAGCTGCCTGTTGCTCCTGCTCATCTGCCATCTGTGCAGGCAGAGAAGGAGATTCAGCGTCCTCCTCAGCCTCTAGTTCATCGTTTTCTGCATGGTGACCGTTAGCAAATGCTGCTCGTGTCTCAGTCCCGTTGACTTTAGCACACTGATCATCCTCATTGGTTTTTGCTTCTTTCTCCACCTCTGTGACAACAGTGTTAATGACATGAGTGACAGCAGCGCTACCTTCTCTCTGAACATCTGCTCCCGCCTCCTCCTTAGAGGCTTCCTGAAGAATGTTCTCCATCTGGCCTTCAGCCATGCCCACCGCCACAGAGAGCTCTGCCTCCTCTGCATCCTCTCCCGTTGATGGGTTCAGGGTGGCTCCCTGTGCGAACTCAGCGTTTGAGGCCCGGGGCTGCGGGCTGTCATCCAGCTCAGAGTCCACTCCATCTGGGTAAGGGCCCACTCCGTTAGGCAGCACCTCCTGATCCTGGTTGCCCCCTCCCTCAGGCCCCACTGCCATGTTGAGCTCCAGAGAGCGCCGGTGGTCCTGCCACTTCTCATTGAGGCTCGGGTCACTGGAGCGGCGGTTAGGAGCCAGTGTGCTTCCCAGCTCACATGCACTGGGCAAGTTGTCGAAGGAGCGAGTCTTCGTACGTCTGAAGGAGGAAACAAGAGAAGAATTATGTACAGAAAAAAAGCTTTTTATTACATAACAATAGCTCAGTGTATTTGACACGCTATGATTCAATGTAACTGAACACATAATCATTGATAAATGTTTCATTGACAAATCATTCACATGTCAGAATCATCAAAACAAGAAAAATTCAGAACTAGCCCATGTAATGATAGAGAAGCAGATCAGAATTGGTCTCTTTAATGTTGAGCAAGCTGTCATAAACAATGTCAACATTAGAACGAAAAAACTTCCTGTTGATTCCATGATGATGGTAGGACTGTCATTAGACATGAGATACGCAAAGCATAAAACAGTTATCAGTTATATATATGACTGTGAGGGCTTGAGCAGAGCAAACTTTCTAAGCAGAAAAGTTCAAAAGCCGGGTCCCGTCGGCTGTGGGAGCCCTCAACCTGTGTTTATCTTACATGAGGGAGGAAGGGGGGGGGTTCAGTGCCAACGCGCCAGGCTCACCTGCCCAGGGGCGCATCATCAGGGTTGGCACCAGGCACAGGGTAGGGGGCACAGGAGTCGTCTGAAGGGGTGGTGGGGGAGGAGCTGGGCAGGTAGACTGCCGTCCACAGCATCAGATTGCGCACATGACACACTGGGTGAAGAACCTGCAACAACAGCTGTAAAGTTAACTCAGGAAGTAAAAGGAAGAAATGAGAAATAATAACAGCAACCACAAAAATTCTTGAAGGGTGTCAAAAAGATTACTAAATCAAGTTTGACAACATAACAATGACCAATAAATCTAAAGAGACATTATGAAAAACATCCCTCCTGGGCTCATCTTTCCATTATGCATCTGAATTAGGACTTTGTTGTCTGGAACTGAAGGATTTGGAAAACCAAGCCTGGAGAGGCGAGACTCCACATTGTTTAGTCACTTCCACTGACTCATTTTCTTTTAACAGACTTCTATTTATCCTTTGCCCTGCTGGTTTTCAGTCAGCCTTGTTTGTAAAGAACCTTGTGAAGACGTTATTCAACTAGTTAGTTAATTATTAGTTCCATCAGGTTAAATGTAAAACCAGAACAACCAGAACCACCAAAGCACTCAACACTAAGGAGTGTGATGGGCAGTGGACGTACGGTCTCGGAGTGTGACGAGTACAGCATGTTCCTCAGTGTGCGGTTAGCCGGTCTCAGCAGTGACCAGACTGAGCAGGTCCTCTCCTGAACATGCCGGTCCTCCCTCTCCTTACCGCTGTTACACAAGAAGGTGCCGAACAGACAGGAGTAGGTATGCTGCACCAGTTTCACCTGCATACACACACACACACACACACATACACATGTAGAGGCTTGAATACACACCTCAGGTATGATAATTAGCGCAGAGACGACAGAAGTTTCCTTGTAAGAGTAAACACACCCAGATTATAACTGCATATTAATGGTTCACGCTTGAAAACTGAACGTAAACACAGTTGAATCAATGGCATGTCATTTTCAATTCTGTATATGAAAACATTCTGAAGCTGCTAATCTCAGAAGCTAAGAAGTATCAGACTTCAGAGAGCAATAGCTGTTTGATTTCCACCAAGAGTAGCACCAGCACACACCAGGAAGGCCTCGTTAAACTCAAAGGAGCATGGGAACTGCCTCTGCAGCTGGTGAACACAGTCCAGCCACTGCAGGAAGACGGGGCAGCGCTCGTTCAGGTCTTCCGAGTTCTCCCCGTGGCCACAGCGGTCGGCGAACTTGTGGCCGAAGTCCAGCCACTCTGTCTCCACCAAAACCTGGAAGCCCTGCACAAAGATCACACAAGATTTGAGATAAATCACACTGACATAAAATAGAAAGAATTTTATTGCAGCTGCAGTAGTAATATCAAAACTATTATATGGTGTCAGTTATAAAAATATGACAACTACACTGATCCCAAAACTAAAACCAAAAATTACATGCTAACAAAGGCGGATTTGGTGCCACTTCAGCTGTACCTCAATAGTGCGGTAGTACGGGTCCAGCAGCAGCTTGGACAAAGCAACAATTTGAGGTGTGCGGTCCCAGCCGTCAGAGCAGTGCACCAGGACAGGCCGGTGGTCCCGGTCCACAGCGTTGACCACCAGCAGCGCCGCCTTCAGCAGCAGGGACAAGTGCTGCAGCCACTTGGTGCTCTCCAGTGCAGAAAGCCAGCTGCAGGCACATAGACAGCAACAGAGCAAAAACATCAGAGGACCTCATATGCCTCAGACACTATGTGTCATCAGGGTACGCATGGTTTATAAGGAACATAGCATGGACCAGTACCACATACCACGGTATTTATAGCCACAGCTTGTTTGCAACACCATCAATGAATTCTCTATGACTTTCTATAGTTAGGAGCACACCCATGATGTGGATGATAAAGGGTTATGTTTTAACATATAACATATAAGTAAACAAAATGGTAAATTAAAAATAGTAACTATTAACTTTGAGTTATGGATTCATTATGCAGTAGCTCACAAATTGATTAATGCAGCTTTAAAATCCAGTTGTTTGAAAAGGTTTGCTCAGTTCCCTCAGATAACATCTCAAAACATTACATGACCAGTGGGAAACTGCATACACCTTGGCCTAATTCAATTATGGGTAAATGTTTTACTTGTCTTATCTGGGTCATAACTCTAAGTACTAATGTGTGTTTTATATTGTTAAACTCTTTAAACTTGAAGCGTCTGTGACAGAGACAGGCAGTTTTACCTTTCTGTTTTTTACGTCTATGATGTGTCTAGTAGCAATCATACTTGGTATAGTGTTACAAATTAGGTTCAGTTTTGGTCAAATCACAAAAAATTATTTGGAAATCAGAGAAAAACCTGTTTTTTGCGTTAATATCATAGTTTGTATATAAACCTTTTCAAATACTGAATCCACAGCAAAGGGACATATAAAGTATGACCCTATCAAACATGCTAAGCTAGGATCTAGAGTTAGGAAGATTTTTTTAAAATTTGTTTTTGTTTTCTGACTTTGATCCTCTAACCACTCATAACGACACTCTCTGAAGCCGGCATGATTCAATTACACATCATTGTAGTGTTGAGTCTGGGAGTGCAGATGGAAAGAGAATCTCCGCTTGGGGTTGGGCCAGGCTTTCTAAATCAGGCACAGATGTATGGCCAAGGCCAAAACACAGCTGTGATTTCTAGTTACCGAGTTACTATAGCAAAGCTTGAGACCTTTGGGTTTAATAGTTTTAGCCTGGAGTGGAGTCTAGGGGAAGCTGGAGGCAAATAAGGAAAACTCACTTGGCTGGATCAGGCATCTGAGTGCAGAGGAAACGCAGGGACTGGAAACTCTTACGGATGGAGTGAATGTTGGCCATGCCCATGAACACCACCTCACAGTTGGGATAGTACTCTGGAACAGAGGAAGAACAATGGTTTAAAAAATGAGAAAACAAAAACTGGTGGAGATTTTAAGTTTGGCATGGAGAACAATCGTATTTGTGGTTGACCTAATTCTGCTCGAGCCCAGGGACTGAGCTGACAAGACCTACCTGGGCATTCGCAACCTCCCCCCTTGGCCCTGTTAGCTACGGCAGCAGCATAGGACCTGGCATCCAGGATCAGCAACTTGTGGGGTTGGATGGCTAATGTCTCCACCTCTGAGCTGTTGGTCATGGAGGATTCTGATACAGACACAAAACACAGCATCTCAGTATAATTCAGGATGTATGAAACCAGGGCTGCGCAGTATGGTTGAGAATGCAAATAAACCACTAAGAGGTGAACGTGAATCTGTGTGATAATCTGTGACATAAGAAGTTTCTGTGATGACGTGTGTGTTTATATGAGCTGGCTGCTTCAGACAAGCCCTGACAAGTTGGATTGCACAACTTTGTCTGCTGCAGATTCATGCAGACAGCAAGACCTCAGCGCTATAAATATCTGTCTGTATATGGTGGTAGGTGTGTGTTCAGCTGGAGGTGTGTATGTATGCGTGTGGGTGTATACAGTATGTCAGTGACAGTGAGAGGTTGAGTGAGGTTGCTTGTGCTCTTACCAAAATCAGTATCAGGCAGGTCTGAGCCATTGGTGTAGCTGCCATTGGGAAGATGTTTACGGGAGCTGCTGTCCACAGCGCAGGCCTTGGCGATAGACTGGACCAGGTGCTCATCGTCGGCGTTCCTCCAGCCCCACCAGCTGACCTCTGGCTGGCCGCAGCGGGCGATCACAGCCCCCGTGCTCTGGTGCCTGTGTGAGAAAGGTCGGGGACACCAGGACACAACAACACAGTCAGCTGACGTAAAATGTGTGTGTATGGCTGGGCTCTTCTCTTATTTACAAGAAGAAAATGTCATTCACCACTGTATGTGTACATATGTACTGTATGTACCATATTACACACAAATATTTTTCTATAATTTTTGCTTTTTCCCTGTGAAAAACTGGATACTTTTCATTTCTGTGGATCATGAGCCAAAGAAGGTTGAGGACCACTGGTTTAAGTGATTTTATAGCCCCTAAAGTAAACTTTTGTTTCATATTTATTTCAGGTGCTGGGAAGCACAAATCAGGCATTCAAACTTGCAATTTCTGGTTGGAGTAGTTTTCCAAAAACAAAGATTAAAGGCTGTTTGTTAAATACAACAACCACAAGTCACTGAGGCATTGACGCAGTGGTCTTGGCTGTGGTGACCCATTGTGAATAGAAGAAAATATAGCAATGTAGCCTGGAGGGAGTAATCCACAGTAATTAGCAGCATGTTGTGGTTTCCCAAGCCAAAGTAAACTCTGTCCACAGTGGCACTGATGTATAGCCATTAAGATATTATCTGAAGATGGCTCAATTCCTTTCACAAACAAATAGGCCAATCAGCACACAAGTAAGCTTCTCGTTGCTGTGTGGCAGTAAACAGCCTAACCTTCTAGTTTGAAGAGCTCAAGGAGAAATAAACAAACCAACCTATAAACCACTGAAGGAAACCTCTTCCAGGAGCGGAAGGCTGCCACATTTTCCAGCTCCTTGTCAGTGATCCAGGCTGGCACCAGGAGCTGCTGAGGATAGCTGGGGCAAAGCCTTGCAGCACAGAGGGACAGAGAGAGCAATGGTTAATAAGGGAGATAGAGAGAGCACCAAAGGCTGTTATGGCTCAACAAAAGTCTCTGTCCACAGACATCTAATCCTGGGCTGGGCCCTTATCTGCCCAGGGGGCAGCACCAGTAGAGTACAATAACACAACCACCCACTGTCTAACACACACACACAGATTTGTGCTGTATGCCAATGAAAGCAAAGGACAGGATCTATCTTCTAGCTGGGAGTCACGGAAACAACACAGCAGCAGGAATCCTGAATGAAAGCTGCTATAACCTGAACTTGCTGTTGATGTCAGATATCCTCCAGGCGTTTTGAGTGTCAAAGCCCATCCTCTCCACCTCGTTCTTGAACCAGGAGGTCACGTGTTCGCCTACAGAGCAGAGATGTCCGATAAGACCGGAGTGCCACAGTGGAGGAGAGGTTCTGCTTGGGGTTATGTGAGGACATGCAAGAGACAGTGGCTTACCTGGTCTGCACAGCTCACCATGCTGCTCCTTCTCGCCGGCATACACCTCCATGCACCAGGCGTGGAAGGCAAAGGAGAAGAGGTCCTCCAGGCGAGAAGGAGGGCGCACAACCACGCCAAGGCGTTTCAACCATTCCTGACACTGCTCAAAAGTGGCGAACTGACACCTGGGGGTCAAAGGAGAAGATTTCACAGATTTCGTTACGTTGTACAGATTAAACAATTACTGAGATTTAGAGGTGCTGGAAGGTGGATTTTGTCAGCTTTGGATAGTCATGCTGTTGGCTACATTTACTGTTTTTTGTGTAGTGATATCGATCTTCTCATGTAACTCTCGGCAGCGCATTATCCAAATTGTTGAACTATTCCTTTAACTAGTGTAACATTTGATATGACTTCAGCTTGCAAGAGTATCACTGGTCTTACCTGACAACTTTGCAGTCCTTACAGGTGACATGCAGCTGGAACATATCACGACACTCCACGCTCTCTATGAGCTGCAGAGGAACCTGCAGAGCGACAGAAAGAGAGCATCACCTCTACACCCACTCAAACTTTAATGGAAATGTTGAATAGCATATCAAAAATGTACCAACCAAACACATGCAGTCAGTACAAGTAGCGTGGTTGACTGCAACTGACAAACCATTTAGCTAATTAGTGGTCAGCACAGAAAAAAGTCCTTGATGCTAAGAATCAGCCACATGTGCTGCAACTTTACATTTCAATTCATATGTTTCATCGCATAAACCAAACCATTCAGCTATATGGCGCTAAAAAGCACACAGATTAGTTGTCCAGGTGCGTTTCCATTAAATTTTCACATCACATCACCAGGAAGTCTGTTAATATACATAATCTTCTTAACTTTGACTATGGGAGCACAAAAACACTGACCCTGAAGAGCTTGTATCTGCATTTCCCATTTGGCCCAGAGTTACAGTCTTATCTTTTATAGGCAAATACAATCCAAAGTACAGAACTGTCATGTGCTTATGACTTAAGTGCATACTTTGAATACTGCAGGGAAATACCTATACTGCTTTTAACTAAGCTCTGTTAATTAGCCAAGAGCATTTTTCAGCAGCGCAGTGGGCTTTCTTAAAAGGTGTGGCTCAAGCTGCTGTTCACACACATTCAGAGACATGCACGATCGATAGCCAGCCATCAGCAGGACAAACTCCCAATACTAGACTCCAGTGACAGGGTTACTGCCTGATGGAGACTTTGTTGTTGTAAATGTGGCATTAGAAGATAATTTTCTATCATGTCTACTTTACTCTGGCACCTGGTGCTACACAGGATGAACAGGCAGGATTCTACTCCGCTAGGCAGGCACACACAAATTATACAATCAAGTCAACCACTCCACGCCGTGCAGCTGTGCTGGGTACTTACTGACACCTCACAACAACAACTCTGCTATCCAAAACAAAACAGAGAAAACAATAATCAAACTGTTGCATGTCCATTTGTAACTATTTTCCATCCGCACAGGGCTGTCGTCGCGGCACATTCCGGATGTCCTCGCATCCTGCTGCCGCAACTTAATTCCTGCTCTCTAATCTACATCACTAATCTGGCGACCATCAAAATTCCTGGGCTGCTTGTTAACAGCCTCTCGCTCTCTTCCAGCACCTCCCACCACTGGTTTGTGAGCTCTCACAGCTCTGCCATGTGATGCAGATGACTCGTCAACCCGTCCAAATATGTGCGAAGAGAACATTGGCTCTGTCTAATGTGAGCGCAGAGAGATGGTGTGAGCCTTGAACCGGAGGCTCATTGAGGTCAAATTAAGCCCGGCAACACCTGACGGCCAGCCGGCAGCAAAAGTTAACATTCTGGATGCAACCACAGGAACCGCTGAATAAATCCAACACACATGAAGGTCAGATTAACTAAACAATGATATAAGATGAGACATTCCGGTTCATTTCAAGCCAGTGCTAAGTTTTGGCTGTAGAACCATTGTTACTGTTTCAACAATACTGAAATACTACAGTTATCAGCTATGTAACTTGTTCAATTATATTGCAGATATCATACCTGCCTCTTTTTTGATACCTTACTTTGAGAATATAAACCAAACAAAAGAAGCACAAATTCTCAGATGTTAAATGTAGCTGCACAAATAAAAAAGTCTAAAAATGGCAAAAACTTGATTTAAATCAGGAACTATCTGATCAAAGGATAAGTAAACAAGATTGCAAATGTGACCACACATTCGATGGCAGCTTTTGGTGCTGCACAGTTTTTAGCTAGCTTAGCTATCATTTAAAGGATAAGATCGTATTCACACCAAATCAGGTGGTGCGGCAAAAATGCCAGTCCTCCCATTCATTTGAGTGGGGGTGGAGCATTTAGGTTGCAGGGGTTTTGGCCGGCGAGGCGCCACACCGGCCTGCAGAAAGACAGTTGATCCAGGGTCAACTTTTAGAGAAAAGCAACCCAACGTCACACTGCAGTGGCTAATCATAGCCGGCGATCAGACTGATCAGAGCTGTACAGCCCTGCCATGAAGGAGGACAAAGACAATACTAGGAGGACATTTCTCTTCGTCTGATAACATTAAAAGTAAAATTAGGCTTTTCTGTCAGCTTCCCGACTCATTCAAAAAAAAGATGTGAGAAAAAGAGAGAGAGAGCTGAGAGTAGCTGTGGTCAAGTGAGCTAGAGAGTGAATGAAGAGGGGGTGCGGTGATAGAGAGAAAACCGGAGAATCAGATCAATAAAATGTTATTTTCTGATTGTTTCATAGCAGTTACGTTCTAGAGCACAAACACACCCACACTGCTCAAGCGGTGTGCCGCAACGCCTCATTTGGTCTGAATACTGCTTAAGGCAGGTGATATCCCATATTTTTCTGACTGTCAACAAGATCATGCATTAGTCATGCATTTTAATAATTCCCTCACTGTCGGTGGCTCTCAGCCCCAAGCCCATTCATTCCGACTGAAGATGTTGATCTTAAAACAGTCAAAAACTTTCATTTTAAAAAAAGGCTTAAGACTTTTTTAGCTAACTTAACTTAATCAGGAGCAGATAAAGCATTTGTTTGACGATTTTCTGCCACAGAGTTGGTGCTCTAGTGAGTATAGCAGTGGGATGGTGTATGTGGAATTGACTCCAAATAATTTACAGTCTGTGTGTGTTCATAGTAATGAAGGAACATGTGACCCAGTGCAATGATGTGGCACTGATGTGTGACCACACAGACTTACTTATACTCGTTAGTAGGATCAATTTATTATTGGTTTTGGTCTTCTCATGAGATTTGCTGTCAACATGAAAAATACAGAATATCAGCGGACTTACCCTTTAAAATAATTTGAGTGAATGTTATTTGCACATCCGTGGATATTTTTTTAAAAAAGCAGAATTGAAACTACAAAAAGAGTTTCCCTGTAGCCCATGACTTGTCATTGCACAACTTTCCTTTAGAGCATGGTTTCCTGGTGTAATACTAAATATTTGTATGCATGTAAAGAGATAAGATTTTACACTGAACATAAGAAAAAAATTGAAAAAACTTGGTATCTCTAGATTGTAATAAGTCATACTTTTCTATATTTAATGGTGAAGAAGCCAGTCTAGAAGCGGGAGTATGAAAAAGGCTTTGTTTAAAATAAGTAAACAGTACAGTGAACATCCTTGCGGTGGCAAAGTAGGATGTTTTTTTTAGAAAGTGACCAGTTTTGGGTAACAAAGCTAGTCTCTCTGTTATTGTGCTGCAAAGAGACAGAGAGAGAGAGGACGCGACTGTTATGCATCCCCTCTGGAACTACCACAACCATGGCAACGGCAACTGCAGAGAGAAAGCGGAGTGGGCAAGCGAGTGTAGAAACAGAGGTGATGAAGAGTCACGCGGCACTGCTGCCAGTGCAGATCAGCTCTGAATGGCCTGGTCACCACGGCGCTGGCACAACGGCCCCGGCTCTGTCCATTCACAAAACATTACAGCACTTTCACACAGACTCGAGTAGAGACAATGTAACTCATTCTTCAGTTATTTTGAGCTCTAATCATATATGCGACCTTGGATCTCATCTGTCACTTTTTCAGAGATACTTACATTGACAACGGACTCTTTGAACTTGATGTGTAGTCGGTAGTTGGACATTGCGATGATGGCATCCTCTGCCCTCCCCACATACTCTGTGAACTCCCCGTGCAGCTGGAGAAAGGGCACCTAGCAACAGCAGGAGATAAAACATTTTAAACAAACAGCAGAGCCACACTGATCATGATACATACACAAAGGGTATGAGCCATTATTTCACTAAATATGGTCACCATGATCATATATCACCATTGACAATTTCTTGCTATAGCAGTCAGTCAAAATAAAATGAGACATTCACTCTTGCAGATAATAGAAACTAGTCTAAGCCCATTTCAAACTGTAAGTAGTTCCATCCATAACTAATGAATGCACTTTTTATTGAATGCAGGAACTTTACCACCTTTTCATCACACTCTTTTATCATACTTTCAATGCAAAAAAGGCCACACAACCAAATCCGTAACTTTCAGCAGGATGCAAACCATTACAATGGATGTTTGCTTTGCAGCACTTCACTACACTGGCTGATGAAATGTAAGCTTTCCAAGTTACTCAACAGCCACTTTTAAATACCAGAAACCAGCTGACTGAACACATACCAGGACTAAGACGAAGCAAAGAGAAATGGAGTGACCAATGGATTAATGACAGGCATTGACTTGTAGCTTCTCAGAGTAGGAAATAAACATCCATCACAGGATTTCTTCACATGTTAACGAAAAACTAGAAATACCGCCTCACAGTTGTGCGCCTCCGCCAACCAGTCAAGTTGCCGTTTACATCCATGTCTGTCCAGACTCATATAATGTTTGTAGAGAAGACTTAGAAGGAATTTAATAAAAAGTATCAAGTGTATTTTCCTTGTATGTGTTCACATGCTTGGCCAATAAAGCTGATAGCCATGACAGTAGGCATTGCTGAAGCTACAAATTCCAAAACGTGGATGCTTCACACACATCTTCAACCCAGCAGCACAGAAGATTTATACAATTACCAAATATGAAATACGGTCACAATCTCCCCTTTTGTTCCTGAATTATGGCGTTGAATAATGGCCAGAAAAGTGTTTTTGCAGAACATTATGATGTCACAGTGAAGTTGACCTTTGACCTTTTGGATATAAAATGTCATCACTTCATCATTTTATCCTATTAGACATGTGTGCGAAACATTGTCATAATTAGCGTATGAATTCTTGAGTTTTGGCCAAAAAATGCACCTTGTGACATCACAGTGACCTTGACCTTTGACCACCAAATTCTAATCAGTTCATCCTTGAGTCCAAGTGGATGTTTGTGCCAAATTTGAAGAAATTCCCTCGAGGCGTTCCTGACATATCGCTTTCACAACAACGGGACAGACGTACATATGTTAACCCGACTACATAATGCCTACGGCCACAGCTGTCGCTGACATGGAGTCATAAAAGACATAACTACAAAAAATGAAAGTGCACTATAAATGATTTCTTTGTTTTTATTTTCAGATCATTCAGACTTCTTTAGACATTTAAAACTTTGTTTCTGAGACTGGCCAAACTGAAAGTGAGCTGAAGTCACATGTGTCACTGCAGTTATGTAACCGATTACAGAGAAGAGACTCACTTGTATATTTACACATAACTTTCAGGTTAACTGGGTTTTACAGCATGAGATAAACAGTGAGGGCAGCGGCTTCCTCACCTGCATGTTTTCCTCCTCCAGGACGGGTGATTTCTTGGGGAAGATCTGATTGGCCTGGATACACTCCAAGCTCTGCTGCCCCTCCTCCTCCTGCACAGAAAAGGCCTGTTAACTCTTCACTGAACCAGCTCCAACTTAACAGCACAACCTTCTTTCAGTCATGTATTTTTCCTTTGTTTATATATGGCTTTTGAAATGTTTCTGCAGGGAGGGTTTGCCGCCTATTTCCTCATTTATCACCCTCTTAATGTTACACACTCACACACACTAACAAACACATTCACAGCTAGGAGCTTTGACCTCTGGGCTGCTCTGCAAGAATTGTTAAGAATCGTTGGGGGGGGGTTAAAAGTCTTGCTCAAGACCACCTTAGTTATAATTCTTTTGCAGAAAAGGAGCATTATTCCTCCACTTCACTTTGCTTCTATTTTCCTGGCCACAGTGGCATCTGATTAGCTTTCACATTATTTGGAAATGGCGGAAGTGGCTCAACCTTTGCTGTGAAACAGGGTTGATTTAAAACCAAAAGTGCTGCGTTTATGCTGCTTTGTGTGTCTGTCTTCTCCTCCCCACCCACACTGTAATGTGCAGCCCAGGCTGATTTACTATAATCACCCCTTGTACAACAAACCATGTTTAAACAGATGCCAGTAATATGAAATGCTCTAAAACTGAAAATATCCATGGTAATTAATTTACACAAGACCCCAAAAGGAAAGGAAAGTTCTAAATCAAATTTAGTTTGACCAAATCAGATTATGGACATTTTTCATTTAAAGGTAATTTTCACCAGCAGTCTGTAGGCTTTCATGAGGGCTGAATGTTTGAGGTCACTTAGTAGTCTTATGCAAGATGAACATATTTCACAGAGGATGTCTATCATTGGGGAATGCGAGGCCTGGATATACAAGCAGAGTCAGGAATTTTTTCTCAAGGGCAAACTAGTGGAAAAAAATGTCTGGCCTTCTGCTGACAGGGACCGACAGGAACCTATGGCCTTTGTTTGGTCAAGAGCCGAGTTCAGTCCAAACATTGTACACAGAAAGATTAAGGTGGTCGAAAGAGATGGCAGATAACAGGCAGTGGTGGCCCATCCTGTGGGATGCTGGCTCAGCATGAGCCACTGCTGCCTGTGAGCAGCTGATACACAAAGTCACCATGGCTGGAGGAGTAGGTGTGCTGAGGCCAGCCAGGGGGCAGCCGCCACACAACAGTATGCCAAGACCGTAAAAACTTACACACGCACACACAGTTCAACAGGCAACACATCCGTTCAAGTGGTTATTTCATGACGCAACAATATAACCAATATTTCTGCAGTAAAAACTGAAAGCTGCTCTGCTTAGGCAGAAGCCTTTGAGGACCTTTGACACTGTTGCAGCTGATGTAACCGTCTGCTTCCTGGTAAACAGAGCTGATAAAAATCGGAAATCAATGGAGAGTTTCCGATTCTGCAGACTGCACCCAGGCCACAGGACAGACAGCAGTTACTATGCAAAGCATGCATAAAGTGAAAGTACTGTACCATGGCCCCTGTGAAGGAGTGTGGGTCACCCAACGAGGAACTCTGACCTGGACCAGTCTGTGCAAGAAGAACACGGAAAGATGATAAGTAATTCTGACAGAAAACATGGAAATTATATATGGTACCTTTAAACCGATATCTTTGAAACACAGAAAGCAGCTATCTTCTTCTCACATGTGGCCTAATCACATTTTTAAAGTCAGGTTGCCCAAACTTTTCAAATTAAGATCTACTTTTTCTTCTTCCATTCTGAGGCCAGCCACTGTGCAGACAGTGTCACTGGAATCATTATTGACAAATATGGAGCAACATATTGTAGTGGCTGTTCTGACAATGTTATATTCAGCACTGAGTTCAGGTCAGTTTAGGTCATTGTGAAACTGAATCTTGCTGCCAGACAGCTTATTCTGGGAGGGCATCAATATTAATGATTGGTTTTGAAATAGTATTAAATTCAATAGGTATTCAAGGTTCAGCAGTTCTACACAGATCATTGTTTTATCTGGCAGGGTTATCAGATAAAACAACTGTTGGACATTCTTGATCAACCAGTTTGCTGAAAAGAAATGACACTTAAAATCAATTATTTTTAACATTTACGTCATCATTCTGGGAGAGGGTCAGTCTCCTACAATGTAAATACATGCTTATCGGGGTGCCCCAGTGGCTGAGGGGTTAAGGCATTGACTGCAAGCTGCAATGTCCCCAGTTTGACTCCAGTCTAGGATGTTTGTTGCATGCTATTCACCATCTCTCTCTCCCCTCATTTCCTGTCACCTCTCTACTGTCCGCTCTCAAATACAGGCACTAAGTGCCCCAAAACATACTTTTAAAAAGTATGTTTGTATGTAGCTCGCCCTGAATAGCAAATTTTGAGTCTCATCTACCAGATCACTGAATCTCTCTGGTAAATATGACTACCTGAAATAACAAACTACACTAACACCCTTTTCTATATTAATTTGCAGTGCTTCTGTTATATTTATTTAGACTGCATGTGGACCTGAGCAGATGTCAAAAGGACCTCACGAGAATAACGATGCAGGGACTGGCTGGATTTTGGAGGCTGGTCAAACTGCTGGTTTACTGCATTTGTGATTTTGTATGCAAGCAACATCCACTCCTGAAATACTTTCTCAGGCAACAAACTGATTGTAGCCCATGATCGACCAGGAGATTGTGAGCCCCTGGTTGGGCAGTCATGTACAAAACGTTGATTGCAAACCAATTCAATATGGTATGGCACCACAACGGAAGGCTTGGCCTGCAATAGCAGGATTTAGGCCTACAGTAAACCTTATATTCAGTCAGCATTAAATGTAGCAAATAGGGACAAAAGTACTGACAGCCACAGTTACAGATACAGCAGATGTCTAAAAACATAATGTGATATGTCCTTTAAACTTACCACAGACAATCAGTATCGGACAATGAGCAGTCCTGATGATCCTGTTTGGGAACTCTCACAAGTAAGACATGGAAATCTGTGGAAATGAAGGTAAATGAATAATGAGCAAATGCTTTTCCTCAGAAACCTGTCTATATTTTGCAAACAGCAGACTTCTTCACTGAGACATTCTAGCTACAGAAGCCCTTTTGATTCCCTGGCAAATATAGCTGTACTGGTGGTCACAGTGGCGTGCATGTCAACTCAGAGATACCACTTCAACTCAGTTGTGGAATGGAAAAAACACCAGCTGGATCTTAAAGCACTAAGTCTACAGTCTAACCAGCATAAAAACATGGTACAGTCACATGAACTGATCATCTAATATTCACCTTCAGAAATAAAGAACATGCTATCCATATAAAACAGATTCAATAAACCCCTACTGCAACATGTAGAGGTTAATACAAGCTAATAGCAGGTATGGCAAATGTGACAGTATAAAAGAAAACTTATTTGAGGTTAATTTACCCAACAATGATTGGTTATAAGCCAAAATGGCTGGTTAAGTACAAATACTTTTCCCAAATACTTGCAGCACTTGGCTGGTGGTTGGTATTAATTCCCTGCCAACGAAAAAGACGTCACTCACCAAGACCATTAAAAAAAAATCCCAACTTTTTTGTTCAGGAAATGTTAAACTATCTATACAGTGCTGATCCTTACAGTGATATCACTTAACACCTCTTTTCAAAACAGGCAACCTGTTAAGGATCTTTCAGCATACAGGCCGCAAATAGTTGTAAAGGTCAGCTACTCTTGCAGAGACTGAAATCTGATCCGAGAAGGTCAGTGAATGAGCAGCTCAGGACCTCAATACACCTTCTCAGGACCATTTAAGATGCCGATGGGCAGAAGCCACACAGAAATCCCACTGCACCAGCGGCAGAGGACGCACTGCCTGGTCGTTGAGAGTGGTGTGAGGCTGCCAGGGGGGAGGTCATTACTTCACTGAGGAGTCCAGTTCATTGCTGGTGCTACCTGATAAAGCATATCTGCCACACACACGGCTCTGTTTACCACAGCGGGCTCATGACCCGTGGCTACGGCTCAGTCTGGCTCTGAGTTCAGAATCACACAGCGGAGGCTAAGCCCCTTAGAGCCTTAACGTTACTTCTATCCCGTGACAGGCCATCGTGCATCACAGGCTGCAACATTATCGAGCAAATAGCCCCAATCTCCAAACTCATATTATCAAGTTTCAAAACGAAAAACTGACCGAGGCGATGAATTACAATGATTGACAACAAAGTTTGACTGCAACCGATCAGCTGACAGTCTGATAACGATATTGAACACAACAGCGGCACTAAAAAAGATTTACTCACATAAAGGTAAACATGTTCGCTAACTTTGTGTCTTACAAAATACTTCAGATTCCGCTAGCTTAATGTTAACGTTGTGGCTTCACTCTATCATCGGCTAACACGCTAGCTAAGATATAATTTAATGTTGGCTAGCATTTGCTGAGGAGATACAGATAGCAGCATCGAAAACACATACAAAAACACCTCTGAATCCCAATCTTAATGACTGAGAGCAAGCCAAATGCTCTGCAACATAACTGTGGATAAACCAATTATTGTCGGTGTCTCGGTTTAACGAGGGACCGTGTTAATTGGAGACTTTCGGCCGAATACGTCCGTAGTTGTCGTAGTCACAGCTGTAGAAAACACGAACAGAACACGTAGCTGTCCTCATAAAAGGATGTTCAATACAGTGTATATTCGTCTGGTCCTTTTTGTCTTACTGCTTTACTTTAAGTGGGGGGAAAACTAGCTTAGCAGAACAACTAGCGTCTTATGAGGAATTTAACACTATTATACAAGTTAATTGATTGAATATGGGCCACCTTCCGACTGAGGATTACAGCATAAAACCCTAGAGTAGGCTATAGGTTTGTTTACCACAATTTGAGAAACGTTACGAGAGGTGAATGAGTCTTGCTGAATACAATTCAACTTACGTAAATTGTTAGCGGGTATATTAAACACAGAGGAGTATGTATTTAAAATGGATTACAGTAAAACTGAAGGCTGTTCTGTTCGGGTTTTTTTTCAACATCTGCAGTCACTATAAGTAACCACGACTCATTCGGCTGAAAGTCACCAGTTAACACGGTCACTCGTTAAACTGAAACAGTGGCACAAAAAGTCAACAGCTAACGTCGGGCATGCTAACAGGTTGGTCAGACAGATAACTCATGTGAACAGATAAAAATAACTAGCAGGCTAGCAGCCACCGCTGCTCTTCCTTCTGTTTGAGTAACGTTAAGCTCGCTTTTTGCTGCTAACGTATAGTCAACCAAGAAGAGCACCTCCGTGAAATAGCTAATGCTAGCAAGCTAATGTTTGGATTACAAACAGCCGACAATTAACAGTAACCAACAAGCAGTGTGTTGTTGTTGTGTTGTAATCTCATAGTACTCGGTGTTTGCAATAGCTCTGACACAGACGGCTAACATTAGCTGACTGAGCTAGCAACAGCTCTCCGCTACTGTTTTTGTTGTTATGAGATGGAGGGCGGACCCCGAAAACGGAGGCCTCTGTCAAAACACACCGAGCGATTGCCACAACCGGCGGACTCACCCGCGAACGGAGCGATGAGAAGTTAGAAGCCAAATATTCATCCGAAGCCCGTGCAATTACTAAGCAGCAAATAAACCTGGATTGAGTAAACATGAGTCATATCCGAGCCGAGGCCGCTTCACTGCGTCCCTCTTCAGCACCGAGCCGTCGTCGCCATCGCCGCGAATTCTCCTCCAGTCCAACGACTTACGTGCGTGTGACGTCATCGCGTGGGAGCTACGCTCTGGGCGGAGTAGGGGCTCAGATACACCATGCGGTGCGATCATGTAAACACTGGCTGCAGGCTGCTCGAATAACTCAATATAATAGACATGAATGATATTCACTCAATCACAGTAAGGGGGGAATCATCGAAAGAATGCTAATGAAGCGAACAATATGAAAATGACCAAATGTCCCAATTAGCTCTAATCGATTAATTATTAACTGAATGGCTTCATGCCGTTTCAGGTTCATACATTATTTGGACAGAGTGGATTTACAGTCCATTGATATGTAGGACTGAAAGTTTGTACCGTGTGTATTAATTTGTGCTGTTTGTAAATGTGGCAGACCTCACTATATAGAAATAAAGACACAACACAGCAGGATCTTAAACAATTATGTATTGAATGATGGCTTACATTATGCAACTTCAATTCCAAGACACTTGGCATACTTTGTCCATTCTTTAACATTTAATAGTCTGACACGTGAGGCCTTTGACAGTTATTTAAGCCTGCAGGACACTCCCCTTTATTGGCTCACAGCTGACTTTCAAATGATTTTTTTTCTTTGTGACAAACCCTCAGTATCAGAGTTGTGAATACTGTTTCCATATTAACAACTCTGAACGAAATCATTCAAATTTTGCTGACCAATTACTTCATTATTTAGTGACTAATGTCAATTATAAAATAAAACCATCTAATGTGTAGGGCTCTTGTCACAAAAAGCTTTGCTTTTTGTAAACAGGGTTACAAAAGGCCCAACACCCCTCTTTAATCACACCGTACCACAAGGCATTACTCCTGTGAGGATAATGCATGAGGCATATGATATGGCACAAAAAAATCTTGATTTAAATATTCACCTGGGAGCGATGTTTACTGGGTCATCATTGGGTTCTGATTTGACAGCATTCATGATGACAACGTGAGAACCAAATTTATTAGCTGCACCATGCTTGGACTTCACTAATGTAAAAAGACTTAAGTGCTGATTCAATGTCCCTGTGCAAGAACAACAACACAAAAACACAGTCTATCCCTTGACATGTGACCAGAATGGATTTGCATGCAAAACAATGAGATGAGCTTTACATGAAGAGATAATGGTCTGGGTAAATACATTTCTTTTTCAGTCATATGCCCATGTTACCATGAAAGACAATGAAATTTCCACATAAGAAATGCCACTTCTAATCATACAGTATATTATGCACAAAAATGGTGGTACGAAAACCAGAGAAAAATCTTCTGTGGCTCCAAGAGAAAAAGAAAACAACAGTATTTTAGAGAGCAAAGTCTACTGATCCCAAAAATGCAACAACCCATTAGCCTCATCCTGGTAGTTCCAATCTACAGTGTACTTTGACACATCTGTGTAATGAATTACAAAACAGCAATAACTCTCCAACAAATCACTGCTTCCTGCAAAAGTTGCAAATCCCATATATATATACAACTTCCACGGGTCCAATTAATATATAACGGAGTCATTCTCTACACCACATAATGTTTGTCATAGTCACCACCAAGGATGAGAGCAACTGTTTCAGTAAAGCTTTAAAAAGCAAGACTACCCTGAGAGAAGGTCTAAAACGTGGGCAAGCTTGCCAGACCAGAACTGGCTTGAATGGGTTTGGTTTATTAAATCTGTACACTCTATTTCAATATAATCAGCACATTTTGTTCCAAGAATGTAAGATATTATTTTTAGTAATTGTGTAATATATATCTCTAATACAATCCAAGTCCTCTGAACTATGTAGACATGTGCAAGTGTTAACTACCAACTTCAACGATACAGTAAAGGCAAAGACTTGTGGACACTAAGTTAAGGATAATGTTGATATTTGAAATTTTCTTGAGTCCTCACAATTATCAAAATCTAAGTGCTGTAAGTAGTTCATACACGAGGTATTGAATATCTAGTTAACTGTTCTGAGTATAAAATAGAGGCAAAATACATAAAGAACATCTTGCAAGCATGACAAAGAAACTACAGACACAATACACAAGTGGTCAAAGATAATATGAGGGGATACCTGTAACCTTTTGTGTCCTTGAATATAGTGTACTTACAAATTGAATGTTTTCATGTTGATGAGAGGTCATACTGCAATTATCATGCTCTCAAATACTGTGAGCTTTAGCCCCAAAGGAGATCAATTCACAGCACTGTAGTGTTGCTCACAACAGCTTTACCTTAAACACCATGCCAGTGCTTAGAGGTTGAGGTGTTTCGTCAAGTATACATTATTCTAGCTACAGTAAATGACCCATTTTGAGAAAGTGCACTCAATCAGGTGTTACCCGTGAGGTAACCTACAAGTGAATTACTAGCTCCCTATCTTTTCAAACAGCAGCATATTCTTTGTAAAAGACAGATTTTGCTCATTTAAACTCACCCCTTGCTACATGTTTGATGAGTACTTTCCCTCTATTTATTCAAATAAGTGTGGGTCATGTTTATGTATAAGAATGAAACGCATGGTCATAGCATGATGTGCATCACCATAATCTGAGGTAAACTGGGTGTCCTGTGTCTTGGCCCATTACAGTCTGAGAACCAGTGCCTTAGAGGGTCAGAGAGGTAAGTCTGAAAGAAATCATGTAAACTGTGCTCGTGCGGAGTGAATATTTCACTTACTACCAAAAGCACAAGGGCCCTAAACTGTAAACCTCAAGGATTATTCAAAGAAAAAAAGAAAAGAAAACACTAAAAGTACTCTACTCATTAGATTTAACGTTTCCTTTTTTGTTATTTTTTGCAGGGTTTTCAACTTTTTTTTTTCTCTTGTTTTCGCTCAAGTATAATCACAGGTGACTAACTACAGAGGATAACAGGGTCAGGTGAGTACCATGCTACATCAGGTTTAGAGAAGGCTATTGCAGACAATTCTACAACATGTACAACCACATTTTATACGTGTGAGTTACAAATATTTCAAAACATATCACCAAGAAACTAAGTACATACAAGATGTTGAATATTTAGAGTCTTAAAGGACTATCCCTCAGTCAGTAATAGGATTTCATGTTACTTGACTTAAACTGTCCAGTCTTACAGACAAAATCTGAAAAATTGCTATTCAAAAAGTAGCAAATTTGGTCAATGTCTCTTTTCAAATAGTTATAGTGCTTTTAATGGCTTAAGACAGGGGTCTTTTTTTAATCTCACCCAGTGGCAATCTACAGAACTTCAGTGTACATTTTATGACACCATAGCTGCAAAAGTCTTCATGTCAAGTCCAATAGGTAAAAGAACAGCTAGTGCTGTCACATTTATTTCAAAGTAGTATGCCTTAAAAAAACAAAAAAAAAACAAATACACATTTATAAACTTTTTTTCAACTCTAAGTTCTTGTAGGGAGTTTCGCCGTATGTTTAGCTCTGCGTTCCCATTTCCTATCAGTTTTCAGTCTGAGAGGACAGGCCTTCAGGAGCCAGGCTCCACTCCAAGTCTTCAGGAAGCTTCTGTTTGAGACTTTCCTGTGCACCGCGAGGGTCATCAGGACTGGATACAAGTAAATGGGGGCTTAAAACTCCCATTCCAGTGTTTCTTCTCGATTGGCTGCTCTCTCCAGCCTATGGATGATGTTATTGAGGTTGGCCATTTTCTCATTGCGTCTCTGAGTGCTTCTGTTGAGTTTGGGGCTCTGGAAGGGAGGGAGTGGGTTTGGGTCCTGGCTGTGATTGGTGCTCGTTGAAGGCGGGTTGGGCAGCGAGGGCGATATGGGAGCGGAGGAGGAGGGGACGGGAGAGACTGACATCATGAGGCCGGGTGAGGATGCAGCAGAGGGGGAGTTGAGGGAGACCTCCAGGCTGCTGCGACAGGGCTCTGATGAGGCCTTGAAGCTGACCGGGTCAACAGGCGACTTTCCGGAGTCTTCCCCCTCATGCCTGGACTGGTTGGCTCTCTGTGGGCCGTCTATAGAGACTGCGCCAGGGTAGAGCCCCTGAGCCTGGCTGCACATCCCCTCTTCCTGCCTCAGGCTCTGGCCAGCCAAGTGGGGCTCACGACAGCCAGCGATGGAGTCCTCGTGCTCGCTTTTCAACTGCGGGAACTGCACTGCTGTGGAAAAACACTGAACTCTCGACTGTTTCATGGAGCCCTCCCGCCCCTCCTCTCCCTCGTCTTCCCTGTCTATTGCCTCCTGTTTGACGTGAGGGGATGCGGTGTTGGCGCTGAGAGGGTGGCTGGAGTGGATGTGTCCTGAGGGCTGCTGCAGCCTCCTCTCCTCTCCATCGGAGTGGGGGCTCCGTGTTGCTGAGGGAGAGTAGCTGTGGTGCTCAGCATCTGTGTCATTGTCTGGCAGACCCTCCATCAGCACCTCCCGTCGCATCCTGGACCTGCACACAAACACTGCTGTTAGACCGTCACTTAAAAGGCAAACACTCAGGTGTCAGAATAAAAGATATTTGAGTTTACTTTTCTGATTTACAGTTCAGATATTCAGGTGCAGTTTGGAGTAAATGCAAAATGAAAACAACAGAGTAAAGGTCACATTAGACTTGCCTGTAGTTGTGGAACCAGTTGATGACAGTGTTGGTTTTGAGGTTGAGCTGGGAGGCCAGCATCTCAATAGTGTTCTGAGAGGGGTAGGGCTCCAGCAGGTAGGCCTTCCTCAGAGCTTCCTTCTCCTCAGCTCCCAGCACCACCCGAGGCTTCTTCACCTGGCTGTAGGGACACAGGTCCAGCGAGGCCAACGCTGGACTCACACACTCAGAACGAGTGCTGGGCGAGTCGCTGTCCGAGCCAGTGCTCAGCAGCCCATACCGCCTCTTCAGATAGGCTGCAGGGAAGACAGTGATATCCAGTATAAAGGGATTACAAAACACCAACAAATTCTGAATTCATACTGGTTGACATCACTATATAGTCCCCACCTTTCTTCTCCATCTTCTTCATAGTCCTCAGCTTGTCCACATTGTGAGGATCGTTGAGCCAAAGTTGCATGCGGACAAATGGCTCCCTGCCTTTCAGGCTGAGTTTATGCCAAGGTTTAGGCCTGGACAGCAGGTCAGACACCGAGCCCTGAGTCAGACCCAGGATGGTCTCCCCGAAAAGACGCTGACCTGTGAGGGAACAAACATACACTGTGTGTGATGCACTTGTGTCTGCATTCACGAGGAATGTCGGTTTAACCTCACAAAGTAAATACAGACTCACCTAAGTTGTTGTCTGTTAGCACTTCCTTCACCTTCTTGGTGATGGCGTAGGTATCCAGCTCCGGAGACATGGCCACCAGCTCCTGGATGCCCAGTGGGTTTGTGGGCTGATGCAGGGCCATGAGGCTAGGGGTGGACTTTCCTCCCTCTGTGTTGGGGGGCAGCCCCAGGACCAGGCTCTCAGGCTGCTGATTCTCCTTGCTGCTCTCCAGGGAGAGGCTGACCGGTTCAACCGGTGGACTGGGATGGCTCTCAGCTGGGCTTGGGGGCGGGGAGGGCGAAGACTGGGCCGTCACTGGGCTTTTATCTGGAGGTGGGGAGCATCACAAAAAAACAGCCATAAGCCTATAGCCAGGATGTAGCCACTGCAGCAGTCCCACTTTGTCCTTTCATTGTTTTTTTAAAGTTTGATACTTGGTATTGCAGCATCTCAAGCCTTATTGTTGCTGCCCATTTTAGTGTATGCGAGTGTGTGTTATAAACTGCAGTCTCACCCTGAGTGTGGCCCTGGTTCGGGGGCTGATTGAGACTCTGGCCGAGCTGGTCCAGTAACCACAGCTGCATGCGGATGAAGGGCTCCCTGCCTTTCTGGGTCAGCTTGCTCCAGGGTTTGGGCCGAGACAGCATGTCGCTCACACTGCCCTGAGAAAGCCCTAACACCTGTACCATACAATACAAGTTAATATATTGTGACTCAACACACTATCTGTAACAGCACTAAAAACAAATGTATAAATGGCACACCACTGACTGATTTTCCAAATTATTACCATCAAAAAATCTCTTGCACACCTGAATAGTCTTTGTGACAGGTGTGTTGGTGGAGTAGACATGTACTTGAAGGAAGTAGGGACACCTACACACTGTCTTCACTTCTCAATAAGCATCCTTTAACAATGTTTCGGTCAAAGAAAAAAGATATACCTGTAGAAAAATGTAGTAAAATGTTCTTTATATTAAAGGATCTTTATTGAGCAAGTTCTTCCTTCAAATTGTTGAAAGATAGAAATCTCTTTGCTCATGGCAAATGGCCTCAGTGATACACTTTCAGCACACAACCACTAGAGGGAAGCAAAATACCATAAATGTTTATGTTGAGTCAATTCAGATTCAGTCATTTAACTTCGATTTGCGGCACATTTCATGGATGTGCAAAAAAATCGGTGTGCTGATCATTTTGACTGATCATGAAGTAGAGTATGTATGGTTATAAACCAACAACATAAAAGGCTGATGATTTTTCTTTTTTCTTTCTTCACTTTTTTGATTTTTGAATAAAATCTCAACACACTTGAGTGTGCTCAAGTGTTTTATAGAGCTCACTGCACTGTTTTCAACCTGAAGTATACTTTACAACACTTGAGTATTTACAAATTTGAATAGTTCTCCTCTCATATCATCAAAGTGTAAAATCTGCACCATGAAGCTTGTTATATTTTCTCCACACCACAGAGAATGAACTTAGGCAAATGAAAAAGGTGCCTAGGAAAACTAATATGGAACATAAGTTGGCTAATTTCAGGAAAAGTCCCCAAAAAAGTGTTTACATATTCATAAATAACATATATTTCCGCCTTTCCTGATTTTCTACATATTTGTCCTACTGATTGGTTCCAGATTTTTAAATAAAGTATAACATTTGACCAAGGTATAACTCATTTTAAAATGTTGAAGGAACATACTTCCCCTATCCCCTAAAACCCCTATCATCCAATTGAAAAAGTATTTACCCCCTTAGTTACTCAGTCATCAATAATTAGATTCAGATGATTGAAATCTGTTCGGTCTAAACCGTACTCTATGTAAAGTAGCAAATCATGGCACAATCAAAGGAAATGTCAGAAGAGATGAGAAAAAAAGATGCATGCATGAGTACTTGTAGACAGTGTAGTGTGATGAATCCTGCTGCCAGCCTCCTAAAAGGTCTATAAGGGTGCAGTGAAAACTCATCCAGGAAGTTACAGAAGTAACCAGCAAAAAACTCAGAGAACTGCAAGTCTCTCTAGTGTCTAATAAGGTCAGCACAATAAGAGAGAGACTGGTCAAAATTGATCCATGGGAGAGTAGTGAGATGATAACCACTGCTAACTGAGATAACCAATGCTTTCATTTATTTACAGAAATGTACTTGAAGGTTTTTCAAATTTCCTACACAGAGACCAGTAAAAAGTGGAACATTTTGGACACTGATTCTGTTGTGTCTGGTATAAAAGCAAAGTTTTTCATACCAAGTGGTGGTATGAATTGTGCTCAGTGCCTCAAAAATTCTGGAGGAGTTATAGTCATCCGTCCATGAGATGAGGCATATTTGTGTGATACCACAAGACAATGATCTAAACAACAAAATTAAGTCCAAATCTGAATGGCTGAAAAGCATAAATTTAAGTTTGGGCAGCCAAGTCAATGTCCTGACTCAAACTCAGCTGAACTGAAACGGATTGTGCTTAAAAACCTACAAATGTGTCTTCCTGCGTAAAGAGCGGGGTAAAATCCTTCACTGTGATGTGAAAAACTGATATCAAATGATAAGAAGCTTTAGGCTGCAGTTATTGCTGCTTAAGTGGTGCATCCTATTATTACATTTAAAGCGGAATTACTTTTTCACATGGATGATTTGAGTGTTTGATTACTTTGTTCCTTACATAAGTGAAATAATAAAAGATGTGGTTTGTGTTAAGTCATGTTACATTAGTCTAATATTACATGAAACCATTCAGTGTGACTAATATGCACAGGAAAACAGAAAGGCTTCTTCCATTCGTTGTCTGTAGATCAGGGGTACAGCAAATCAAGTAAAACTAAGTTTACAAGTTGTGTAAAGATATTTATATTTATCAATGAATTTAGGGTTAAAAGAGACAGAGATGTATGCCCTAGTAAAAACTAACTATAAAAATGTTTTACTTAATATTCAGTTTAATATACAAAATTTAAAGTATTAATTATAATTCTTATAACCGTTCGCATGTTCTCATATTTTATATGAAAGGGCAACATCTGACCTTTTCACCAAAGATCCTCTGACAGATGCCGTTCTTTGCCAGCTTCTCCTTCACCTGCCTGGTCAGCTCAATGGTGTCCACCTCTCGATACATGTACAACTCATACTGCTCTGGAGTCAGTGGCGGCACAGTGGGCTTGAGGGCGCGGGGGATGTAGGCCGGGTAGTAAGACAGCCGTCCAGGGCCGGGGCCTGGCGACTCACCGCTCACCGACGTGTCTGACTCCACCTTCACTTCCACCGGCCGGCTCAGTACCAGCTCGTCCTCGGCGGCAGAGGCCTCCTCGCTGTTGGGGAGGCACTCCCCGTTCTCCAGACGAGGCCAGGGCCTAGGCAAAGCAGAGGGCCCGGAAGAAGAGGAAGACAGGGAGGGGGAAACAGAAGTGAAGGGCCGAGAGCTACCTCCGCCAATGAGACCCATCGGCCCCCGCTCCTGAGACCAGTGCTGGTCAAAGTAGGTGCCCGCTTCGCCGATCTCTGATTTGACCTTGCGAATGATGTTCTGGACAAAGGCGGCTGGGGAGAGAACGCTGAGGGGCGTCTGGGGGCTGTTGATGGGATTGGCCATGCAGACAGTAACACAGCCCCCCTCTTCTTGTTTGATGGAGATGGGTAAAGGAAGGCCCCTGGAGCGCTCCGGGGGCCCCAGACGTTCCACCTGAGCTCCTGAGCTGGCAGTTGAAGCCCTCCCACAGACCTCCATCTCCATTAGGGTCTGCTGCTGGGACTCCATCTCCCTCCTGGCCTGTTCTAGGATACTCTTTATGGTTTCGTCAGAACTGCTGCCCGCCCCGTTACTGCTTCTGCCTAAGGAGGCACTCAGAGATATCTTGCCATCACCTAGACAAGAAAGACTCACACGCTGACACTGATGCACACATTACCTTTTCAGTTTAGACGCATTAAAATAGTGATCGAAAATAAAAAATAGAAACATTATTGTCAATAAAAAATATCAATCACTATGGCTTTTAACTATGATGTATCACTAGCAGCTCACTCCTCACCTCCCCGCTGGGACTGGATCTCCTTCTTGGCCTGCTCCAGGATATTCCTAATGGCGTCGTCTGACCCAGTTTCAGGAGTTCGGATGCGCGGAGTGATGCTCCCTGTCACAGAGGGTAACAGAAAGAGATAGAGATAGAGAGAGAGCAGAGGGGAGGGGGTGAGTGGGATGGTTGATCAGAGAGCAGTTCCAAGGCTTTGCTTTTGACTGGTAGATCAATGGCTGCCTTTGAGCGCGTGCTGTCTGAGGTTGCAGTATACGGGAAGCTCAACTTTCAAAAGCTGTGAATCTAGGGAGAAAACAAAGTTTAAAAGTAACACTACAAACATGGCAGAGAAAGCTGTGAAGAAGTCAGGGATGAGGTCTTAGTAGATTAAGAAGTTTTAAACGTATACATGTCCAGGAGCTAAGCCACCAAAACAAGATGGCAGGAGTACATCTGCTTTAAAAACGTATAGGCAGATTGTATCTTCATACACTCGCAAATTTAACACTCTCAAAAGAACATCCTTTTATTTTATGACCTTGGTCTTATTTGATTAGCTTTGGCCATGATTCCCATATGATAACCTGGTGACACCTGTTTAACAACAGTATCTAAACCATTTATTCTCAGGACAAAATTCACAATATTTTCTTACTTTTCCACAAATCCCCTGAAAAGACCAAAACCAACAATGAATAGTCTCCATACATATTCTGACTTTCTCTCCCTGTCTGTGGCACTCCAAACTCATTGCTTTCTACTGAAGACAGAAATCATTAAAAATGGCTCACAAACATATAGTTTTATTTTTTTAAAAGGCACAGAGATTTACTAAAACAGCTGGACACTGTAGTTTTTAGTAAACATTACTAAAACAGTGGGGGACTACTGTTGCAGGGGACTATTTTCAGCTGCAGATTTATACAGATTTGGTGCTCTAGTGAGTATTTACTGCAGCAGGACAGTGTATGTAGGATTAACTCAAAATAAACTACAGCGTGTGTTTTCATGGTAATGAAGGAAAATGTCATTCAGTGCAACAGTATGGCTCACTGATGTGTTTTTATATACTTTTTAATGCAGCTCTACATAATTAGTGTATGGTTATCCATGATTGGGAAAGCACACAAAAACAAGAAAATGGTGATAGTAGAAAAGTTGGTTTTTCAATCTAATGGACTGCTGTAGACTGTAACCATTTTTGAGCAATCGTCGATGTGTTTTGGTACAGAGGAATTAGATAGGTCAGGCTTTGGATACACACATGGTACTTGTTACTAGGATCAATTCATTGTTGGTTTGGGTGTCTTCATGAGATTTGCTGGTAATAAGAAAAATATACCTGTCATTGTCAGTTTTCACTTTCAAGAAATTGGTTTGGAAAATATGGTTAAGGAGGAGACTAGTTTAAAACGTGTCTTGATTGCTCATGCCCCTTCCCCTATCGGTTCCTGCTTTTTCCCACCCGAACCTGTAGTCTGCATGTTTTTCTAATATTTTCTGTCCTGTTACGGTCTTATCCACTCACCTCTTTGGCGGACCTGGATGGTCCTAAGTGCCAGGATGTTCTGCTCATCAGAGAGGAACTGCTTCATCTTAATAAAGGGTTCTTTGCCTTTCACAGTCAGCTTCCTCCAGGGTTTGGGCCGGGCCAGGATCTCACTGACCGAGCCCTGGGAAAGGCCCAGCACATAGTGGCCAAACACACGCTGGCCAATGTTATGCTTCAGCAGCTGCTCTTTCACCTGGAAGGCAATCTCTGCCGTGTCCAATTGGTCCTCGTCCCCTGCAGTCGAGCTGCCGCTTTCAGACTGATCGCTGGGTAAGCCAGCGTCACCACTGCCTGCCCCCGCAGACCCTTGAGTGGCTGACATGAGGGCAACTTTGGCTGCATAGAGGGCGGTGGGAAAAGCCATTAGCCCCTCCTTTTTAAAGTGTGGGGAGAGGAGCTGCTTGTGGAGGAGGTGGTCTCCTGACAGTCGGTCTCCAGAGCACGGCGACACGGAGAAAGGACGAGGGAGATCATGGCTGGAGGAGGAGCCGTCAAGGGTGGGGGGGCCAGGGCTGGGGGAGGCACGGCCATCTGCCTGAGAGGAAGACGAGTGGGAAACGGGTGGCCTGCCTGTCTCTCTGCCTGCATCCTCAGACTGGTCATCATCTGGTGACAGAAAACACATGCTCACCAAACTTTATACATACACATACAGCTGCATGGCCTCTGCCGAGCAACCAAGAACAACTAATTGTTATCCAGCAAAGACGGATATTTCATGAATTAACTCACTTGCTTTCTAGCCTTGCAAACCCAGACTCAATTTTGCAGGCTCAGTTTATGCAAAGAGTCGACTCGAGAATCGATTGAGTCTGCCCAATGAGCAACAAGCAATCAGTGAAGTAAGGGGAGTTTTTAGAAGATGGCAAAACTCACTGCCTCAAAAAACTCTAGTACCTTGTGCTTAACTATAAAAACTAAATTATATAGACAGACATGAGACATGAGACATTTTACCATTGCTGTGCAAAATGCGGGCCTTATCCATCAGGTACTTGTGAGATGGAAGAAACGCCTCTTTATCCAGCAAAAGAGCCTCTGCAGCCTTGGCAGAATCCTATATACACACACACACACACACACACACACACAAAAGCTGTTAATTTTCGATTAATCAATCACAGTGGCTGTGGATATCCTTATAATGGATGACGATCATTGGTGCATTCAATGGCACTGCTGTAGTTATTCTTCCTTGACAACAAAAAAAAAACATTAAGAAGAAACCAAAGGTCTACTTTGATAAGAGGAAGTCACGGCTGTGTGAAACTGCTGTGTAAACAAGAAGCAGGAGAAAATATACCTGGGACGAGCTGCCATTGGCAGAAGCCAGCTTCATCACCTTTAGGATACTAGGGGCAGAAACAAAGATGCAAAGAAAGTCAAATTCTTGGATCCAAATTCAAATAATTATGAATGATTTACACATTCAGTCTACACCAAATTGTCACCTGAGTTCAGTTTTAATCTCTTCATAGTCCATCTGGGACTGCAGTTTAGCCTCTAATCTCTGAAATGGAAAAAACAGTGGAAGCAGTTCACATTAAAAAAAAAATTATCAGACTCACTGACAAGGTGTTCATCGCGTTCTGCCACTTCTTATGTGTCAGAGCCACTCACCTCAATAGCTTCTGTCTTATAGGCCAGCTGGCGTTCCAGCTCTAGGATCTGATTGGCTGAGGTCTCCTGAACTTCCTGTAATGTGAACTGCAGCCGCTGAATGTTTTCAAGAAGACGGAGGATTTCGCGGTCTTTAGCCAGCAAAGCAGCCTCCAGCTGGGAGGGCAACACCTCACTCTTCTCCTGACAGGGCGAGACGGAGACATGACAAAGGGTGTGAGAGGGAGAGGAGAAAAAAAGTGATAGAAGGAGTGAGGAGGAGAGGAAGTGTGAGAGGCTGGCTAGTGATTCACGACTTCCTCAGTGTTGATAAAATTCAGACAGCTAGAAAGTGAGAGAATTTGACTTCAGAGACGATGATCAGGTAACCACTAATGCTGCATTTTAACAGGCCACCACCCACAGAAACTTAAAAAAAACAAAAGAAAATCTGAAGGAGAAACATCATAACACTAAACATATTGTTGATTGACAGGTAATCTCTGGGGAATGAACGACAAAAATACCAAAGCACAATGCCAAAAATGAAAGAACAAGCATTTCACAGACCAATACACATCACTCTTACCCTGCTAGAGCCCTCTGCTGGATGGCAACTCCCTGTGGTGCCACTCTGACCACTGGCTAACTGCTCCTTTAGCCTCTCCACTTCTCTTTGGGCCATTTCTGCTCTCTGCACACAGACATGGTATCAGTGTGTTACAGTTTTCATAGACCAGCCACATCAATTGGCTAATGAGATGATCAAGGTGAGAGCATATACATAAATCAAAGGAGGCACCCTTGCTCTGAAATTTAGAGCTGACTGAAAACCTGAGCAAGGGCCTGAGCAGACGAATGCAGCCACGGGTTTATTCTGCTGAGGGGGCTGTTTAGTCAGCCCACTTTATTCCCCAAACTGTTTACCTGCTCTGTCACACCCGGTCTGCTAATTAATGATTCATTTTGAGAACATTTATCTAGGAGCTGCTGGCAGAGAGCAGCAGAGAGAGAAAAAGAGCGTGAGAGAGCGAAAAGCAGAGGGGAGAAGAAAGGAGCAGAAGAAAAGAGGTATCACCAGGATAGGAAGCAATCAAGGCAATGAGATAACGAAGAACCCTGGCGTTCGACGCTCCGGCATCAATCGCACTCGGCAGTCTCCTGTTCTCTGCTGAGTGGAGACGTGCTGCCACAGAGCGCCCACTGACGGGAGCTCGGGTTTACACTCGCTAATCACACGCTCAGGGGAGGGGAGTGTGGGGGGGGGGGGGGGGGGTGCACACAGGACGGAGGGTGTCTAATTAAAGCCAAGGCTTGATTACAGGAGTGATTACCTTAACGAAGGAGTATCTCAATCAAAGAAGTGTGGAGGAAGACTGTACTCACCTGGTTTGCCTTCTCAAGATTCGCCATGATGGCGTCGACCTCCTCGGCCCTGAAACACACACACCCAGGCAGAGTACCACAGGATTACTGAGGAGATACTTTCACTCTCAAATGAACAACAAACACACAAAAATCAAGCCCAACTGTTGTTGTAACACACCTTTTGCACTTTTTAAGTGGCCAAGGTTCTAGCAGTAATTGTAATTTTTATTATCTCCATATATGTATTTCAGGAAATTAGGAGTTTAATGCCGTTATCCAATCCATCCAGCTGTGACATGAGTCATGACCTTAAAATGCAAAAGTGCTGTGTGCGTGTATTTTTGAGACAGAATGAAGAACTCATTCTGCAGTCCTCTTTAGTCAGTTGAGATGTATTCACACACTGAGCGAAATCCTTGGTTTCTGTTTCAGTGCCTCTATTAACAATAACTAACTGAGCTTGTTGACTGCAGTGCAACACAGCTCATCCTGAAAATGGACCACAATCCTGAAGCTTTGGAACGGCTAACATCTCCATGGTAACAGGAGTGTCTCTAAATTGTGGGACTGTCTTGAAAATGTTAGATAGAACCAGGAATTCAGGAGAAGAAATACAATTTCTTAAAAGAAATTGAAATCTATCCAGTTTATGTCCTCTAATCTCAGGCGTACATCACTGTCCCTCTGCTGTACCACAAAGGGGATCTGGGTGAATGGATGAATGGCAATTTGTACCCTCCGTACTCTTTTGAGATTCAACTCCAACTTCCCTCCATACATCTAACAATCAGTCTAATTTAAACAGAAGCTCAGCAGGATTATTCATGAGGTTTGTTTGAAGTTCAACAGTTTCATTTTGCACACATGGGACCTGATTTTCAAAAGGTAGATAAGGATGAATTAATGAGGAAACTTTGATTGATTTAAATATGCACATAGGTTTCTCAAGTTTCAGGACACTGTGGTCCTTTTTACCAAAAGAAGAATTTGTTCAAGGAACATATTGGAGTTTTTTAAATCCAAATTAAACAAACTTAATTCGTCCGAACCCTTATCGTTCATGTTTGCACTTTAACTACTCCTATTGTCGCACAACAGGCTGCATAATTACCTAAAATTTTTAAAATCCAATAGAATCATTGTGTCACAAAGACTCAAGAAAGCAAAATACAATACTCCAATATTTCTACAGTAGGACGTGGAACCAGTCAGATACTGCAACTGTCTCAAACAAACCTATTCTTGGCATTAATGATCATCAGTGGTGTTTGGTGCAGCCCTGGTTTCAGAGGGTCTTGGCCATGCCCAGGTCCTATCAATAAGGCCAGGATAGATGGTGCCCAGCTGACAGCACACACTAACAGGTGTCAGCTCCACATTTAATGAACTTGTGCAGTACAGAAAATGTTTTGTATTGATTACCTGCTCAGCTACTCAAACCGAAGCAGACAAATAGTCTTTCTTATCAACATTGAGGAAACAGTCAGTGAGAGTAATAGAGCCATGCCCAGTGTTCAGAGGCTCGGGGTCAAGGAGGGATAACTGTAGTTGGAGCTCTGGGGTCAGTGGTGCTACTGTCCATGACAGCAATGTGACCAGGACAACACACACATACACACACACACACACACACACACATACACTGTATGACAAACCAGGTAATGAAGATGGCCTTTCAAAGTGCAGCTGTATGGGAAATGTAAGGCCAACCTGAAAAAGTGTCCAATCCAACAAAATGGATGGCAGTGGGTCCAGAAACATCAGTTCAATTGCGCCATGGATTAAGCCTGGGAGAAAATCCATTAGCAGCGGCTGACTGTGCTCTGGAGCACAACCCAAACAAAGGAGTGTTTACTTTGAATGTCTATCGACATCCTTCATACAAGCTCAGATTCATTTCAGGCATGCGGTGGATACATTGCGCTCAAAGACCAGGACAAGGTAGAGTGTTTTCTGAAGCAATCTTTAAATGGAGCAATTCTTCTTGAGGGCTGTCAAGGCCCAGCTGCCAGTGAAGGCAAACACAGACCTCTCTCATCGACCTGCATTAGTGGCTGAGTCACTCTCACTCACTGCCTTTACAATGGCATTCCTCAGCTCTACACTGGACATGAGTTTATGTAGGCAAAATAAAGAAGAGCGAATTCAGCACTCGAAATGCTCTAGTGTGGAAGGCCATAGAGATATTAGTGTGCGGCCACCTTGACTGGACAGAGAGGGGAGGGGGAGGTATGAAAAAGTTCTTCAGAAATAGATGGTACAGTAAACAGAAAATGTAAAATGAAACAGTTTCTTACTTGTTCGTCATCTCTTGGTTATATTTACACCGCAGGTCCAACAGCTCTGCCTGTGCAGTGTTCAAAGCTGTTGAGGCGAAGACAGGGAGAAGTGAGATATTAACTTCAAAAACAAAACACATGAACTTTGACCTTAAAGCTACATTACTGAATTTATTTGCCAGTACAGTTTTTAGATATATTATCATATTTTCCATATTTCAATTACAAGTCAGTTTTAGCTCAAATATAACCAATGTAGGGACACCCTTAACAGTCACAGAATTCATGGAAAGCTGATGTTAAACTTACATATGATATCATTTGGTAAAAATGTGATAGCTTTAACTTAAAGCTATGAAAACAAAGCAGCAGCGGAGCGGCTGTGTTGCAGTAGGGGGCACCATACTGCAATTATACAAGTATAGGCTCTTCAATATGTTGAAATTAAATTTAACAGCTATAGTGCGTGCCAGTGTTTAAACCACTTACATGAATGCAGAACCTTGATCTTCTCCTCGGCCTCTGATAGTCTGTCAGCCAAACTAGCATCAGCGCTTTCCTCCTCCTCCCTGAGAGAAGAAAGTCTGTCAGTTACTACACTGCATCATGTCCACACTATATGCAACTTTATGCTCTGAGACATAAAAATATGTTAATCCCAACCTACCCCTGCCTAGAAATGGCATATACAGAGTTCACAGACAAACTGAAATTTATGAATGTGGATGCATTTTAGGAGCCTTTCAGAGCACCATGTATGCATGATTGTTTTTGGCTAAATGGGGATATTTAGGCTTGTTTCTACTGGGTCACAGACAGAAAACAATTGATCCTACTTATTTATTGTTAAATCATTATAAGAATTGATGAATATTGTTGCCTTAAAAGAGTACTCCACCTATGTAGGATCAAAAAGGATCAAAACTGAGGCAGAAGAGACAGAAATATCATCTTTTTTTATTACATTTTTCTTTCTTGTCAAAACCTGGCGCCCACATTACCCACAATGTAACTCTACTCAATTTATTTGACTGTACAGATTCGGGTTTGTTATACTAGTAGCAGCTAATGTAGCCTGGAGCTGTCAGCCTCAAAGATGAGGAGCGGGCTACAGAGGTCTGATAACCTCACTTCTCTCTAACTCCACACCCCCAGATTTGTTTCATTTTCAAACTTGTAGTGTTCAGCCCCAACTGACGCTGAGGCAATTTATCAAACTTCACATAGCTCCCCCTTGAGCCACAAACGGCTTAATACAACTTTTTTTTCACCTGTGCAGTAGTACCCCCCAAGACCTGTAAACAGACCTTGATGTGTAAAATCAGTAGAGTTCCCCTTTAATGAGCATAAAAATTGGATTGGAAAATGGTTTGGGATATTAAAGGGTTACAATCTTCTTCTGTCTATCTAAAATAATTACTTCAGTAAACCTGTGTGGCTATGGAGGTTTATTCATCTCTTTTAAGAAATATAAATCTTGTATTAGCCAGAGGCAGCCAGCCGGCAGTGGTTCTCACCCTCGTTCGTCCTGTTCAGTTCGGTCCTGGCAGTTCTGCTGTGGGGAGCCAGGGGCCCCAGGAGTTGGTGTGCTGTTGGGGGTCATCAGGGAGGCTGGAGAGCTGGATTCTGGGGCGTCTCCTGTCACTGCTGCCCCTGAGGCTGCTGGGCCGTACTCTGTGGGTTCTGTGTGCATGGAAAGAGCTGCCATGGGTTTAACATTCACTGAGTGCTCTATAATTAACAAGGCAATATGATAAAATAATATAAAGCCCTCATAATGTGACTTTTAAAAAAATACTTTTCTAGATATTTTGGTACTATTCACAACATTCTCAAGACCTGGTGTATATAATTAACTTGCCAGCACTTCCAGACCTGCATTAAAAAATGTGTATTCCAAGTAGGGTGGCTCCCTAATGTGCATGATATTGGCCTGACCTGTCTTTTCAAGGCACTCCAGGTGTTTCTTCCAGTGCCCGCTGATCTCCCTCACCAGGGCCTTGCTGTCAGGGGCTGAACTCTGAAGCTGCTGCAGCCTTTCCTCCAGGGTGTGTGAGGCCTCCAGCACAGGAGCCGGATCTTTGAAAAACAGACACAAACAAATCTCTGTAGAAAGAACTACCAAGATTGACACGATATCCATACATTCCTATTTTTCAAAAAAAGCAAAATAACTGTTTTACTGTGTGCGCTGCCTGTAAAGCACATTACAGAGTTTTTTGCATCGCAGTTTCAACAGAGGCAGACTATTCCACTGAGACTTGTTTCCAAAGAGTGACTCTTAGACTTTCCCCACTCGGGCGCCTTTGAAAATTTCACAGGCTGGACCTAATGACACAAGCCTGGATCCGACCCTTCACATGTTCAGATATCAAGTCTAATGAGTCTTCTCATGTGCTGATAAATGGCAAAGAAGACAAAAAGATTGCCATGAATATGTGACGGAGTCTTAAGTTCCATGTATACACCTAGGCAAAGTGTAGAAAAAGTCTGCTCCTGAAAAGGGGGTAAAAAAAAAAAAGCAGGATTCTTTAGCACAACAGAGGAGCTGTTTTGCAATGCATGCGCAGCAGCACCGGGCCCATGGGGCCAACTAGGAGGCTGTTTCTCAACTAACAAGTCTCCTCTGTATCATTTGATCATTTAAATTATTATGCCAGGAATTCTCAGGAGGCAGCTCGGCACTCCACATCACAGGGCTGTTTTTAATCTTCCCCTTCCCTTTCTTCCCCTCCCGAAAAGTTCAACAGCTCAGAGAGAGAGAGCTGCTCCTGTTGTGTACCTGCCTGCCGAACACCAAAGGAGGTGACATCTAGTGCCAAAGCACAGAGAGGGAAGCTCAGGGGAGCTCCTTGACAAGGGGGGAGGCAAGATGTAGAGCCACGTGCACACACACGCACTCACACGCACACACACACACACCACAGCCCTTCAAAACTCTAAAAGAGGAGGAAAATCGCTGCTTTGCCGCACAAACTTTTCTCCCACAGCTTTCATCCGCTCATCTTAGACTTCTGTGTGGAACCCAATTGGATCCCTTCTTCAGTATGGGCACTGACTGAAGTGACTTTTCATAAGAAGTTGGAACCACAGACGTTTAAACTTTGCCAGATGCCACTGTGAGAATGCAAACTCTGAGCCGACAGGCCACAAAAATAAATGCTCATCAGAGACTCAAAACTTCTACGACGTGCAATTTGTTGAAATCCTGGCCATACATTGCAGCTCGCCATATCTGCATTTTCATCAGACAAACATTTTGGGCCATTTAATTGATTGAGCTATTTTTCCCAGGACCGTTTACAGTCAAACATTGTCTGCATTCATTGTTACACCAACTGTGGAGATATTGCATCAGTCACAAGGGACATCACTATTAAGAGCACAGCTCTTCTAAGACAAACAGGATGACTTAAAGCACTGCTATTCCATCGACCCACTGTCACAGAAATCACTTTATCAGCCTCTTTCCCATATATCCTTTCAACTTTTAATGATCAAAGGACAGAGATTATAGTAAGGGATCTCTCACACATGGACAAGCCAGGATTATCAATCAGTGGCAGGGGAGTAAAGTAAAGTCAAATTTAAAGTGAAGGGATATAATTTAAGTCTGTATACAAAATTAACCCCCGTCAAAGTAGAGCAGCAGGGATACTCTCAAAGGGCCAGGGATATACAGTTACTGAAGGAGAGTCCAGAAGGACTGCTGATAACTTTGGAAAATAAAGCTACTAATTGATGTAGTTCATAAGCAGCTGTGCGGCTTCTTTTTTGAGCGGCTCTGATGGTAAATCCACCAAATAAAACCTGGAATGGTGGAGGAATTCAACACTAATCCCGCCGCTCACATTTCTGCTCATCAAAAAATACAACACAGTTGACGAGGCATTATGTACATCAGGTGAGTCACATCACTCTCCATGCAAATAAACGCTTCAGTTTTTAATTCATACCTTATCTTAATCATGGATGATTGGATGTCTGCTCTGAGGTCATGATAACTGATCGGGCAACAGCACCTCGTTTAAGCTAATAAATCACAGGACATTTAATACATCATTTTCTCTGGTGAAACACAGGTCCAGCTCTGAAGGAATCGCAGCCACCGAGAGGAGCAGAGTGACACAGGAGGGTTCAATATCATCACCGGGAAAATGTGGAAATATCTGTTCACACACAATGAGAAATGTCTGCCATTAAATGATAATTCCAGTTTAATACAACTGGGGTCATATTTTTGTATTTTTGGACATCATTTCTATAAGTTATAATACAACTGTACCCACTAAAGTAATTGCTGAGATCTGGGAGCATTGCTACAAAGTCACATGGGGCAAGAAACAGCAGTCACACATAGCGTAATGTCGTCTGGGTCTCTTAAGTCTTAGAAAATAACCCAATATCTCTTCAGTGGCATCAGTTTGAACTATTATGTTTTTTTAATCTGTCTCTCACAAGTCAGGTTGAACTGTTTAACATTCACAGTTAAACAGTTCAGCCAAATTATCTAAACCAATGTATTTGGGGGTAAAATGAATGTGAGCACACCCAAAATGACGGTAATAACCTCTCATTACACGGGAAAATTGTTTGATCACAATCACTGCAAGTACAGTTGGTAATAGTTGGTATCAGGAAGTCAATCTGTTAACTGTAAATGGACAGTTTGGGTAATAATCTTACAGTTCGCATCCATTTTTTGTTCCAAATAAATTCTCTTGTGTTTCTTGCCACATTCGACTTTGTAGCAATGTCACCATGTTCCCAGATCTCAGAAATTAACAGAAATTTAGAAGAGAAATAAATAGACCATAAATAGAAAACAGAAAAAATGAACCTTTATTTAAAAGGATGGATATGTTAAGGCAAACCACAGATTGACTTTGAAATTAGTTTCATTTTTGTATACAGTGTATTGAAAAAGAAGTTTTTGCTCTTCACATAGTGTGGATTAGCTTCATCCCTAACTTGCTACTAGCCAACAAAAGTTACCAAAACTTTTAATTGTTTTTACACAATCTCTGCATTGATATTGAGTTTCATCACTTTTACTGAGCGGTAATGAGGCTGCCATCCTGTAGCTGCTTCCTTGTGGTCACTGAGTTGCTGTTTCTGTGCTATTGCACATCTCAAAGCAGGAGGCAGTTAGTGTATCTGGGTGAGCCTTCAGTCCATGGTGAGCGGAAGCCAAAGCCTGTCAGAGGCTGGATGGCTCAGTGGACTGCGGGTGGCACTGTGGAGGATGGTGCACAGGTTCAGGTGGGTGGGGGTGGACCAGGGTGGTGTGCGCCAAGACAAGCAGGTGTGTCAGGGCGGTCCGTCTTGGCCCTGTCAGCGATACACCATCATTAGGCGGTGTGGGCGCAGCAGGGTGCACCATTATGTCTCCCTGGGCCCTGTGTAATTACGCTCTGACATAATTAACCCAGCAAGCCCATTAGCCAAGCATTGGCTGGCTGAAGAGAGAAAAAAACGCTATAATTATTTGTTGTGCGCATGTTAATGAGGCCAGCTGTGTTCCCATCATACAACACGAACAAATTAATTTACAAGGCTGTGCTCCAAGGTTTTTTCTTTTCATTCAAAACAGTCTTGTTTTTTTCCTCTGAGTGGACTTCAAGGTCCATAAACACGCTCCGCTGCTGCTGCAACAAACAGTAACACTGCTGTAATATTGTTGTCAAGGACCAAAACTAGGTTGACAGAGCACTAAGTCTTTACTTTCACCTTGACAATGTAAAGTGATAAAGGTATGTAGAATAAAATGCCTGCCTTCTTTCTTCTACTTGTCAACGATTAGTTTTGATAGGAAATAACAGAATCTGCTTGCAACAAATTCATAAACATGACTTTTCTGTTTGTGGTGCATTTTAAACCAGTAGAGCATTTGATATTCAGATAGCAAACCTAAGACTCACTTTACCTTGATGTTGTGAAAGGATTGAGAAAATACTAAAATAAAAAGATAGGTGGAATGAAAAAAAAAAGATTGTGGGAAGCGGCGGCTTTTGTGTGTGAACAAAACAAAGCTGAAAGAGAAACTTCTTAACCTGCTCTTTTTCATTGCTGTTCCACGTCTTTGTCTGACAGACTGAAGGGCGGAGAAGGAATGACATCAATACCAAGACATTTTAAAGCTCAGAACAAAGAATGGAGCCAGAGCTAGATAGCATTTAAAATTAACACGAGATGCTGCAGTGAAAAAAAAGAAGTAACAATGACATCCAAACCAAACTTCACTCCAAATATTATACAAAAAAAAAAACCTACCTCTCATTCTTATTTATGAGACATGTAAGACAAATCACAAGGAATTAACGTCATCAAATACACCAGTCTATGTCTTTACATTTTGTAATCCCACAGTTACATCTTATCTGCACACACACACACACACACACACACACACACACACACACACACACACAGACATTCCTATACAAGCTCTCTTTTAAGAGCACACTCTCTCCTGGTCCCTCTGGGGTCTCCTACTCCACAGGGATCAGTTCGAGAGGCCCAGCTCTTTTATGAACATAATGCATTATTAAGCACCTCAAACATCTCCTGGGCCTTTGTTTATTACTGCTCTTATTAATCACTTGTGCATAATCTCGTCCCGCCCAGAGAGCTTTCATTCCCCATCAGCTTTTATACGCCCTTATTTTCCGACAGACCGCCACAAACGCACACAGCACTCCCGCTTCCCTCTCATCCTGACTGTAGGTACTCAGCTGCACAATTACAATAAAGCCAGCTCGCTGTGCCTTACAGGCCTCTCTCGCTGCTGCTTGCTTATGTTTATGGAGGGTTGAAGAAGGACAACTATTCTTTATGCATTTGAATGACTCTGAATTACTAAGGTCAGTGCGTTCTGTTCTGGTAATCTCATAGCCGAGGGAGACATCTGATGTGAATATGTAAGGGACTTACAACCATCTCATACCACAAGACAACATAAGACTTGATGTGACAAAAAGCTGCTTGTACTTGTGCTCTGCAGTACTGCTGGTCACCACTAGCAACCACTGTTGCCATAACATTTCCACTAATGCACACACATACATAGACACACACACCTCAGACATGCCGTAGGCCTACCACATACACACATCCACACACACACACACACACACACACACTTAGAGGGGTGTATTCAGATCAGAATCTTCACAAACTCTCAGTGAGCTCCCTGCTCAGATAAAAGGAGCTGTGTTCTAAAGGAGAGAGGGAGCGGGGTGGATCCTGAGGGATGAGTGTGTGTACTGAGAGGAGGTGAGGAAGAGCAAACACCTGGAGCGTCAGTCTCAGGGCTACGCCCCTGGCGACAGGGCCTCGCTGCTCTCACAGAGGTGGCAACAAACGCAGACGTTCAAACGCCACTTGCACGCTTGCACACACACACACTCCAGGAGAGAGGAACACAATGAGGCAGCAAGGAGGAGAGGAAGAAAAAGACGAAGGAAGTTAGGTGCATCTCTGGGAAACCGATGAATTCGGGCAGAAGCTGCCACTGTTTTTCAGCGTTCAGTGATCAGGACATGTTTATCTGCACTGATCAAAACCGTGCGGAGGTGATATAAACATTGTTAGGGAAACACTGTTAACAGACCCCTTTCAAGCCCCAGACTGGGTAGGAGTTATAGTGCACAGCATGAGGAGATGTCACAGGCAAATCAAAATATAGAACGCTAATGAAACACTCCAGTGGATTGACAACTCAGATTAGGGCCTCATAAAAGGCAAGAGGAGAGGAAAAAAAGTCACTTCAATCACTTGCATCAAGAAGTTATTTCTGCTCTGAGTTTACTGTTGTATTCTAGTTGCCATTGAACAGGAACATTATCTTGCATTAACAAAGCGTAACATTATCACTCTGGAATCTCACAAACATAATGGATATGTTATTTGTATTCAATAGTGGGCACGGCAAAGTGGATAACTGATATGTGACCAAATGTTAATGATAGCCAGATACAACAGGTCACATATTGAGCTGCTGCTGCTGCCGGTGCCCCTCCCCCTCCTTTCCTTGTTCGCGTCTTGCATTCATTAACTCCGCTGTTGGCCTGTTCCGATTGGACCAACGGCACACAAATGAGCACGCACACACATTGAGGGAGAGACGCTTTCAAATTAAAATAATAGGAGGGAAAAACGTCCAGCAATGAATAGTAATAACTGCATTAAGATTAACGAGCACGGCGTGTAAAGAATAATTGCATCTGTCAAAAGATTAAAAATACATGAGCTGTAGCATTTGTTGGGGGAATGCTGGGAAAGCTCGCTGTTGTGTTTGAGGGGCACAGAGAAGTGGGGCCACAGCCAAATGACTGTCCTCCGGTGTACCTGGAGTCATCCATTTTAGCGAGGGGTGGGCTGGAGGGGGGGGGGGGGGGGGGGGGGGGGGGGTTGTGACCTTGGACACTAGCAGCAAGATGTACAGTGACTGCAAGGGCCCAGCACAGAAATACTCTCATTGCTCTGGTTTTCTGTTCAGCTACTGCCGGAGAAGTGGAGGAATGCTGGGAACAGACTACACAATATTTTTGCCTTTTCAAAATGGTCACTGTGTCAGATCAGGCAGAGTTGTACATTCTTATTGTCACTTAGAATAGAGATAACAAGTTATAGTTTTTCAGTTTTAGGTTAAGGGATTCAGTAATTATTACATTGTCTTTACTAAACTCAGTAACACTCCATTACGTAGTGAAGGCTCAGCTTGTTCGCTCTTGTTAAGAGTTAGATGGAGAGTTGATATCAATTTCATCTCTGTGTTTTGAGTGGACAGACTGCATAGCGGAATTAGGAGTCCCCAGGCCCAAAAAGTGCTGTTGGGCCCCTACTGTTCTCCCATTCCCACCCATCCACTATGCACTCTGTACAACTTCTATGTACCCTGATGCCTCCTAGTTCCCATTAAGTCCAGAGCATGTGGCAGCGTCAGTATTTGCCCAGAGACCATCTAGTACTCCGTCACAATAATAACATTACATTTTCCAAGATATGTGTGTGTCAGTTAGTTTATGGTAATTTAATTAAATTAATTAATAATTAAATCACACATTTATTTAGGAATATGCACCAGTACATGTGCATATGCACCACAACTAAAGTAATGAAGGTCCTTAAAGTAGAATTTTACTCAGGGCCTCTCTACAGCACAAGGTCCTCATTATTGGAAAATAATGCTGGACTGCCTGACATGTCCTAACAAATCTGTAATTAATCAAATTACCAAAGAACTATTTCCATGCAGTAAACCTGGGACTTTTGGACCTCCTGAAAGTGAAAGCTGTAGGGCAGTTGCCCACTTTGCCTGATTTGTAATCCAACCTTGACAAACTGGTCTGCGATGTTTTAGCTTGGGCAAGGAGCTGGAGGTATGGGGAGGCAGCTAGCTTCCACCAAAAGAGGAGGAATACACCTTCAACATGTTGTGTCTCATTAGCTGGCTTGCTAATGTTAGCCACTGTTAAGCCTGCATGTGTGATTCAGCTTGCCTGGTGGTTCACTGTGAGAACTGGACTTCTGGACTCTAAGCTAGTTGTTGATGGTCAGTAAATTGTTAAACCACAATGTCTATTTTTTTTTCTAGATGTGTTAAATACAGAATAATAACATGTGGGTGTGGCATGTTTGGAGTTGCAAGACACCTTTGACTGCGCTATGCTGAGTAATGAAAGTAATGATGTAATAATGTAACTACTTCTGCCATTAAATAATTAGTAAAGTAATGTCTGACTAATAAGTGATGAGTAATTGATTACTTAACTTGGCCAGTACTACTTAGTACTGAGTCAGGCCACAGCTCACTCTGACCTTTGTTGAGAAAGAAACCAACTAGCTTCACTTTGTATGAGTCCCAAGGAAAACTAAGGTCAAATGGAGGTATGAGGCTGGTGGTGCAACATCACTTGATGTAGTTTGACACAGGAAAGTCTGCCACTGTATATTCAGTAAAATGACCAGATAGAAAGACTCCTTGTGAATTTATATGTAAAAGAGACTGAGAAAACGTTACCTTGAAAACAAAAGCTATTGTACCGTATTGTTCTTTATTCTTTTATGCTTGTTAGTTGATGTTGGGTGACAGTGGCCTTTCTTTTTATTTTAAAGTCTTTGTTCTTGAACATAACAACTCTTAGTTGACTCTATTCTCTACTTGAGAGGGGTTCTTGACAAAATATATCCCACAAGACGCTCCTGGGCTTGAATTAAGGCCTTGATATAAAAGGTATAGGTCAGAAAATCAAACAGAATACATCTTCAAAGAACAGTATTTCTTATCAAGGAAATAACTCCATTCAAAGTCTGTGTGTGTTGTGTGTGTGTATGTGTGTGTGTGTATCGTGGCACAATATCAAGCAGGGGACTTCAAGGAAAAATGGAGACCTTTAAAAGTCAGCTGCCGCCGTCGCTATTTCTCTGACGCAGACTTTTATCTTGTATTCATTGAATCTGTAAACAGCATTCTCTACTCCTGCCACAAGTGTTTCTCTGATCTAGACTGAGATTGGGCTGCATTTTACTGCCGTCTCCTGCAACAAAGAGCAATACAGTACATGTGCCCTGGCATCGAAATAACAACTGCATAAACACACAATATGTCTTTCCTCCTCTCTAACTTACTGTCTTTCCCCCCTCTATCCCTTTTCCCCCATTGGCCTCATCAGGCCTGAGTTCCACATGAAGCCAGACTTCAGTTGGGATTTTAATTGGCCCTCCACAATCAGCAGCAGAGATCCTCAAGGATGTGTTCGCTCCTCAGCCAGGCTACACTCAAGAACTAGTGCTGGGTTTTGAAGTGGCCTCACGCAGAGTTTTGGAAACCACTCTGAGAGCGCAGACTTTGAAAAATAGATAAGAGCCACAGGGTATAGGGTTTTATGTATCTTATATCCATGTGCTGTTGCAGCATATCTATCTATGGCAAGAAAATTACTTTTTGGTTTGTGTGTTGCTTCATATATACATGATATGTCTGTGAGTATACTTATAAGGTTGGTCCTGTGATAGTGGTATAGGTTTGATGGGGAACTGATGTCCGGGGAGTGATCTTGGAAAGGGGAAAGATAATTCTGAAAGTAATGTGTTTGAGTGTGGTTTTTACGCTTCTGCTGTTGTTGTTGTTGTTTGTTAAGATGTGGATCTCCGGTCTTAGTTGGAGACTCACCTGGGGCCTCGATAAGCTGTTTGTAGATTCCCAGGAACGCAGACTCGGCCTCCTTACTGCGCTTGTTCAGAGCAACCACCTGCAGAGGAGAAGACGCCATTAAGGTAATCATCGACTGATAAATCCTGACATATGTCTAAATCACAATGCAAAGCATACTTTAACATTTGAGGCATTTAAATTGATGCTTTTAGACAGAGAAGAAGACGCTTAAAATCTTAAACAGCTAACAATGAATCAATAGTAGCCAGAGCAAAGGTCAACCTCACAGCATCCTGCCAATAAATGAAACAAACATTCCTGAACGCCTCGTATACAAACTAATATATGTATCTACAGTATGTGTAACAGAGAAATGCTGTGCAGTTCATAGCCTGTGCATATTCACCATCTCCAAGGCTGTGTGTGCTTCTCCTGTACAAGCACTGACAACTAGAGAAACAAGGCATAAACTATGATGATATCTTTGCTGTTTAACTGCCAAGCTGCTGCATGTTGCAAGGTGACATTTGGCCTGTTAAATGTAGGTGTCGGCGCACGCAAGGAGGCTCACCAGTGACAGTGGCCTTCGTCACCAGCAGCACTCGGCACCTGCTATCCTCAGCTCGGCAGGTGATGCAAACCAATTAACGATTCATTAGGAGGGACAAAGAAAGCGAATTAGCCACCACCTGGCCCCATGGAGAGGGCACCTGCACTAGTGGATATGTGGGTTATCCTGCTCCCAGCTCCCGCTAAGACCTCGGGCTTGTTTGTAAGTCAGAGGACGTGTTGCGGCTGCCTCTCAACGTCCTCAGCTCTGCGACAGTAAATCAGATCAGGCTCATCCAAATGACCCCCCTACTCCGAGAGCAGACGGAATTCAAATTATTGTCATCTATTGTCTATGTCATTTCTGTCACTGTTGATTACAGCCTCTATCGTATTAGCTCAATGGACTCCACAACAGAGGGTCAAGTGTGTGGTATGGCTGAGCTGGGCTGCTCCTCATTGGTATGACTGCACTTCAAAAACATCCATTTTGCAAAGAAAACACTTATGAGAATGGTGGTGGTGGTTGTGTGTTGGGGCTGTTTAGTGGGGTTATAAATAAGGTGTGTGGAAAACAGCGAGGGACGGAGAGCCTTTGATTTACTGGAAATGGCTGGCGTCTTCCCCGGGGAGGCATAACGACAGCATCATGTTTAAAGAAATATCATAAAGATCAAGCAAATCCTCCCATCACTCCCACTTGGAGCAGCTCAGAGGAGTTCATGGAAAATGGAAAAGGCTGGAGCCTAATCAATACAGATGCAATAGTCTGCATCTCTCAGCCAGCTCCCTGCAACACTATGCTGTTGTTATACTCAGCTATACCCCACTTTAACCCCCCCACCCACCCACCTACCCACCTCCCCTCTCCTTTCAGGACATGATGTTAACGTTGGCATGTTGGTTTACAATCAGTGAAAAAGTGTGGCCCCATAAACACTGTTTGCAGCTTTATGTGTGGGCTATGAGCAACAACTAGTGTTGGTTCAGCTAAGGTTTGCTTCATCCCCACTGATGAGAGATTGTTTTTATGTTTGCTTCATTTTTACTGTGAACAGAACAAGTTTGGTGACCGAGAGCTCTTTTCAGCCAATATCGGTCCACTGCTCTTCAGCTTGACAATGACCAAAGCTCCAGCAGCACTTTGTGACACCTGGACAAACTATTATCAACCTGAGTTAACACCTGAACTACATGGTCACTACAGCAGGGCTGAACCCACCGCGACTCATCAACTTTTCACTGACAGTCTGCTGGCTGGCCTGGCTTCCTCTGAAGCGTATACATCAAATGAGGCTCCCAACTGCATATGTAAAAAGCCTGAGATCCTGTGCAACAGCTAGGCTCCATCTTCCAGAGACACGTAGGGTCTCTTGGCCCTCCATCATCCTTTAACGAGAGAACACGGAGATTACCTCCACAATCACACCATTAACCTGCCTACAGACGCTAGCAGAGACATCAATCACCCGCCTGCCTGATGCCTTCTCACGTTAGCGCCTGCAATGCGTATAGATACTCCCCCCCCCCCCCACAGCCCACCCTTGCTATCATCAAAGCACTCTGAGGTGTCGTGCATAATATGGGCTGATCAGGGAGTCATCTTCATCTCCATGCTAATCCACCTCCAGCCAAGCACATGGGATTTCAGAGAAAGTCTCATACTAGCAGATACGAGCAGATAAGGTTGTTGTACAGAAAGGTGTGGCTCGAGAATGGACTACAACTGGCAAATCTCTTCTCCTCTTTTGGCTGCAAGACACGGCTCTGGCCCTGGCTTCGGCTCACAGCGCATTCTTTGTTTGCACCCGTTTTGTGATAAAAGATATGGCTACCGAGGGAATGGGCTCGCCGCAGGTTGATTTTACAAGCAGGAGTAAAGCCTGGGGCAGAGTAGCAAGAGAGAGACAAAAGAAACCTGTTAGCGCTCCTCCATAACTCTTCATGCAGCAACAGAGTGGGCAGAGCACAGCCTCTGGGACAAGGCTGCTGGGAAATACTTACTGATAAGCCTTTGAGAATACTTACAGTACCCGCTAGTGAGTCCGTGTGTGTTTGTGTGTGAGTGTGTGTGTGTGCATGTGTGTGTATGTGTTTGTAAGTGTGAGAACAAGCTAGCATGTGTTGGGGAGAGAAAAAATAAATGACGGAGGAGAGAATAAATCTAGAATGAAGTAGAGGAAGCAGAGTGAAGGGCTACTGAGCAACGTACAGATAGAAACAGAGAGATAACGGAAAAGAGAGGTTCCCATAAAGAGCGCAATTAGCAATTATGCAGTCATCAATTACAATTATCACAACTGGTGATTATGCAATTATCACTCTAAATCATCGTTTTCCCCCTCTGCCTTACCAGTTTGCCACCCCCTGTGATTTGGTTGTTTGAGGCTGGGTTGTGATGATGCAGGTGATTAGAGTGTGTGACGATGATGGGGGTGTTGGGCGGGTGTCAAGGCAGAACTTGCACTCTTTGTGTGTGCAAATAAGTGTGTGAATGCTTGGAGCATCATGTCTGCATATACATCTGTGCCTGGATGTGCACAGCATGTCATTTAATTCTCAGTTTTCTGCATGTGCGTGCATACGCACAGTGCAGAAAACTGCACTACTTCCATCTCAAGGTGAATGTGGTTGGTGCTGTGGGTGGTTTGGGGACAGCAAATGTATGGTTCCACAGTCCCTGAGGCCTCTAAATTACCTGTCATCTTCCCCATGATGCAAAGGTCAGTGCACAATCATAGGGAGTCCATCCTACTGTGCTGCTTACGGAGCGCCAGTCCAGCCCACAGGCTGACAGGATGTCACAACAACCCCAGTCCCGCTCCATGCTTATTAGAACAAAACAGTGGGAAGCCCACCACCACCACCACCGCAACACCACTTGTCACAACACCTTCCAGCAGAATTGACTGGATTCCTGACAAACATTTGTATTAATCTAAGTGTTGAGAAAATGAGGCAAAATACGAGCAACTCTCTGCTAATGCTGTGTTAAAATGTGCTAAAATCTGGAGCCAGGGTTTTTTTTTCTTTCTAATTAAATTCTTATTGGTAAAACAATTCCAGTATTAAATAACAACAACAATACATCTGTCATTTATGCAGTCCTTCAACTGTCTGTCCATTTTCAATGCTACCATTTCATTTTGAGCCTTGTATAATGTCAATTTCTAACCCTTTTTCTCTAGTTGTGTTTCTTGCTGAAACAATTAGTAAGAATTTGTCCTGTGTCACTTTCTTCTCCCAGTTCCTCAAGATAGCTCTTTAACTTGCAATTAATAATATTTCAATCAATATTCATCCCTTCCTGGTATAATTTCAAAATATCATGTATAAAGTACCATCCAAGATAGAGGCTTCAAGTATCTGTTGTAACACTGTAGAGCGGGGCAACATAAATGTCTTCAGGTACAATAATACAGATTAGGGTTGCAACTAACAATTATTTGCATTATTTCAATTAGTCTATCAAATATTTTTTAGATAATGGATTCATCATTTAGTCTATTAAAAACAACAGAAAATAGTGAAATGTCTTGTTTTCCCAGAGCCCCATATGATGTATTGAAGTTGCTTGTCTTAACACAAAAATATTAAATTTGGAAATAAATAAAACTGAGAAAATAAAATTTAACTTGTTAAATCATTGAATAAACAATTTGAGGAATAAACCTGCAATCCTACAGTCATGTATTTTTCATTTTCTTTATATGTGATCTGTTGGTTAAAAACAAGCACATGCAAATCCAAAATTTTCCCTTCAGAAGCAGGGGAAAGATCATATTTTACGTGAGCCACCCAGCTCTTGTGCAGCTGTCACCACCGGCGTTTGTTTTGCGTTGAAAGTAGCTTCAGAAGAGAGGCGGCGGGAGGAGAGAGATGAGTTGGTGTGGAGTGACTGATGAGTGGGTGGAGGAGAGGGACAGAGGTAAACACTATTGCAATACAGTCTGGCTGGTGAGAGACCCGTGTACACCCACACACGCACACCCACATACACACACACTTGAACTTGGGAGCATGCAAACACACACATCAAGTCACACACAGGCAGATGCACACTACACACAGACCGTGTTTGAGGGCAGATTTAATCATGGTGACACCCATCTCGGAGCAGTGGTAGCAGCATGGCGGTGGCTGTGGCCGTCTCTGGGTGCCCAGTGAGATGAGCAGTCAGAGCTCTGACACACATCTCGTCGCCACGTCAATTCCGATCAGCGCTGCCTGTCAGTCAACCCACTGCTCTCACAACCGACCGATGCCAAAGCCTCTGCAGAGCTGGCGTCTCAGCCAAATAAAGGGCTGAGCTGACCACACCAATATTCTTTTGTACCACTTATCCACTCGTGAACACATGCTGCAACGACATGCAGCGACAAATTCAAAGCAAAAATACAACCTGCAGTGGCTCACCTGCATGAGTGAAAGTAGAGTAAAACCTTGAGTGTACGGAGCAAATTTTTTAATGCAGGTTTCAAATCATTAAGTTACAGACTCCATTAATCAACCAAGTAGGAAGGACTTTCATATAATTTTTTACGGCTATTATTGCATCAGCAGTCAGTTAAGAAGACTAAGAGTCTACAGCCAAGCTAGCAGTTCTGTGAGGTTGTATTTACACCGCAGGGCTTTGAACTAAGTGCTAACGTCAGCATGGCAATGCTAACATGCTGATGTTAAGCAGGTATAATGTTTACCATGTTCATCATCTTAGTTTAGCATCTTAGTTTTAGCATGCTAACGTTTGCTAATTTCCACTTAACGCAACATACAGCTGGGGCTGATGGGAACATCATTAGTTTTGTAGATACTTGCTCATAAACCAAAATAGGGGACATATTCAAATTTTGACCTGATGATGGAGCAAAATGAAAAGTCAGGGGGATCACCAAAGTTCATCCAAGGGTACCATGAAAGTCTCTAAAAACAAACAAAACAAAATTTAATGCATTTAATCCAACCAATTTCACTCAAAGTCAAAAATATCAACCTCATGGGGGCGCCAGAGGAAAAGTCAGAATCAGCTAAAGTCTTTAGCCTACAACATCTGGGAACCATGAATGTCTGTACAATATTGTGCACCAACAATCCAATATTTCAAAGGATATGTGAAAATTTTGAACTGTTGGAGGCAATAGATGAAAAGTCAGGCGATCACCAAATTCATTGGGATTGATCCTTTGGGAACGACACACTTCTGTATGAAATTTCTGTATGAGATATTCTCGTCTGGACCAAAGACGTGGACCGATCAATAGACCCTAGTTGCCATTGACAGAGCCATGCTGCTAGCAGAGCTGAAAAGGAACATCACAATATATGACTTGAATATGAGACTAAATGAGCGGGACCTTAGGTCAAAGCCCCAGTGGAGAGTGCCGTTAATGACACAGGCGAAGAAGTAAGCAGACCTCCACAGATCAAGGTGGAGCTGATGTAATCCCGACGGACGTGGCACACAGAGTCGCATGAGAGACAGAACATGGCATGAGATTAAACCCAGATCAAAGAGCCTGCTGTCTCCACCTCCCAGCAGGTGTCTTCTGGGTCCCCCACACCATCAACTGGCGGCAGAACCACTGTGTTACCCGCCCTCTCAACAAAACTCAAAAGCACCAGCCTCAGCGCCAACACCTCAAAGTCACAGCAAAGTCAAAGTCAAGAGCCGCTGAGAGACAAACGGAGAGAGGAAAACAAATCTTTTATGAATGTCTTTGTAGTTCAAAAGGCAGGAGTTGTCATTTTCTTTGAGCTTGCGCTTTCAAATGTTTGATGCAGCAGATGACCTAAACCTTGAGGAAAGTGTGTCTGCTGAAAATGTAACTATCATGGTATGATGGGAGGGAGCGGGGGCGTGCTCAGGCTAAGATGAAGGCACCGGTTGATGTGCTGAAAGGGAGGGCTGTGAAAAGTAGTAATGAGTGCACCTGGACTAGATTTCAGTGCTGGGAGAAATGTTAAGAGGAGACATGAGAGGAGAAGTGTAGGTAAGGGCTAATTATAAAAATAAAGTGCCCCCATTATCCCGGCACTGTACTGCCCTAGTGAACAAAGCTACAACAGATGGGGTGTCATGGGTAACTGTGCCAATGTGAGCCAAAGCCCTGGAGTGGATGGACCCTGGCAGGCCACTAGTGGAGCAGGCCTGGCAAGGGGGAGGCACAGCTGCATATCTCGCCCTCAGACACATGTTGACAGTGTTTCTCTAGCCCTGCCTACACTAGTCAAGGTGAGACAGCATGACACGAGGGGAGAGAGGGAGAAAGAGAGGGAGAGAGCGCTCCACTATGATGGATAGTGCTCTCCATCCACCTCTCCTCTCTCTCCCTCTTAGAAAGCTGGTGACTTTCCAGTGAGGCAATTATCATTGCGGAATGCATAATAGCCTAATTAATTACAGGTGTCAGCGCTGCCTTTGTTTCAGCATGGAGGAACATCATGCCAAAGCCGCATCCACTAGAAAGAATAACGCTGATGAACGAGCCTAGAACCACAGCTAGAAGAGCGCAGCTGACAGAGGAATAAAACACTGCAGAGACGACTTGAAGTCTGCCAAACAATCCTGTGTCTATTGCTGACAGAAGATGGATTGAAAACACATGGTGCAAAAATTAGGTCCATTATTTGCTTGATAAATCTGCTGTTGTCAATCTCAGTGCTCGGAGGAAGATCTCAGGTAGGCCCTGCATAGGACAGCTCTGATGGTAATTTGGTTCCAAGCAGCAGAGACCAGCGCGGCGTTGGTGGCAGCACTATCAACAATGAAACAGCCCCTTACCCCGTGTTCCCTGACAAACATGGCATATCATTTGTCCTGTCAGATTTTCCGATTTCATTCATTGTAGTGAGAAAGCCGGAAAGCAGACAATTGCCAGGGAGAGAGAGAAAAAAAGACCTAACAGGACCTGCAAAGGAGAGAAGTGAATGATGGGGCGACTAGGGAGGAGAGACAGCACAGAGATTCCTGTTACTCTCCTCCTCAGCTAAACACAAGCATACATCGTGCAGAACTTAATAGAACGTCACATTTAGTGTGTGTGTACTATACAGCATGTGTGTCTTTCTATGGGGGGTCGTGGCGGTAGGCTGATAATCCCTCCACGCCCCCAGGCAGCGGGGGCTCATTGTAGAGTACATTGAGTCTAATAGGAGCAGGCGCTGCAGTTGTATGCAGCTCTCCCTGCTCCCACTGTGAGAAGAGTTTTACATAATTAATGACTGTTGATGTTTCCCAGGTAGTCGCCCGGCAAATTCACTCCAGACTCGGCTGCCACCGTCGTCGGTTCCACAGAGAATGAGCGACACCAGAACAGACAGCTTACATTACAGGCATAAATAAGGCAATTTTGTACAGTGTCTTCAGACATTACTGTGAGGGGGGTTCAGGGCCAATGACTTGACTTGCTTCAGAGAAACACTCAGAAAGAGCTTTTCCATGTCTTGAAGTCTACAGAGAATTTGCGCTTGATGCGAGTAAAACTGTTTCCTTTAGTGTTTTTATAATTCTGTATGCTGTTAGAGCTGCAAAGACAAAAGCACCTTGCCTTTTCAAGATAACAGTTGACAACTCCAGACAGATGATCATCCGTGTCTGCATGAATCAGTCTAATTTGAATGTCGATCTTAATACATGTGAGCCTGGTGGTCTGGGTTTGTTTGTTTGTTTGTTTGACCACTGAGAGTCTGGCAAGGCCGCAGGGCCCTGCACATACTGCTGGGAGGCAGTCCACATTTATACTGGAGCATGTTAAATTAAACATTTAAACATGACACCAAGGGAAGGCTATTTTTTACTGCTCTCGGCCCACTACTCATTATTAATTTGTAATAACCTTTAAGGCTTTTTGATGTCATACATATTTTACAGAGAGATATCACTCCCAGCCAGACTGGAGAGGGCCTGTCGATGACAGATCACCAAGGTGCCACTGAAATGTGCCTTCAGCTGCTATAATTAGGACCAGGTGAAGGTTAAGAGTGATCTTTGGACTGTGCGTCTATGCATTTGTCTGTACACCAACTCACACTAATGCATCAGTGTGATGACATGCCACCACCCAAAACCACCCAGAAAGAGAGATAAAAGAAGAGACTGGCCAGGGGAGCAAGGATTTTCCCCCAAATTATTTTTCACAAAAAAAAGTGAAAACATCTTTCTTGCAGTGATCTAGCAATCATTTCAGAATTGTAGGTATTTATGAGTACCTAGAGTAAAGGAGTTCATATCATCTGCATAAATCAGCTGAGTTGGGGGAAGGGGACACATTAACACCCCACTCTCTGTCTCCTTCATACTCCTCTGTTAGAGGGCTGGCCAAGGCCCATCATGCTCCCGCTCAGCTGGGAGGCCCTCCATGCCCGCTGGATGCCAGCCTAAAGCTCATGTACGCTGGTGCCAACACGCCACTAAAAGCTGTAAAACAAATGAGCTCTGTTTGGTTAATGTACACTGATTGACCTCTGCTGCCAGGCATTTGATGTCATGATTGTAATGACCAGCTTTCCTGCCTGATCCCTCATATACAATGTGACAGGCACGAGGTGGCATTTCAACTTGAGTGAATGAGGGCTAATCACATGAGATGCCTACAGCAGCAATTTTCAAACATATATCCAAGCAACTATGGATGAAATTATGAAATTCTAAATGTATTTATTCATATTTCTCAAAAGTATCAGTTCACCCAAAATTAGCCATGCGGAGAGATTTGGATTGATTTGTACAGTGCTTCAAATGAAAAAAGCAAAGAAAGGTGTGAAAGTAAGCTAAATTTTTGTAGCAGAATTTAGTCTCTTCTTGATGCCTACCCCAGTAATCATCTTGCAACCTCTTCATCCTCCAACTCCCAGGTTCGTGACCACTGACCCATGCAACATACTGTCAACATGCTGTTTTCATAATGAGCATTTTTTTCAGTAGAAAGTAGATACAGTTTTCACAGGGACTAATTTTTATGTGTGAAATAGGTGCAGTAAAATGTTGACAGTTTGGTCTGTGGATTATCCAGAGTAACAGGGACATTGTTTCTGGAAACATGTGCTGCCATTTTTAAAAAAATCTAATTTAAATTTTCAACACTGTGAGCATCACAAACTCAAAAAAAAAAAAAAAAAATCCAAAAAATCTCATTCACATCCATTATACTGGGGTGGAAGCAGATATCTCAAAACCTGGACAAATAAACAAGTATATCTGCATGGTTAAATATCACTAGTTAAATGAAAAAATATGTTTTTTGTAATTTGCGTGAACTGACCCTTCAAAAGAAATGCCAGGAATGTCTTAGAAATAAATGTATTTTTTGCCTGACAATAAAAATTCTTTTTGTTACATCATTTTGAAGCAGATATTCAGGAGCACTAAATTCATCTTAAACAGCCTCAGAAACAACTCTTCAGCAAGCTTTATATATAGGACCTGACTTTATCTATTGGATGCTGAGCATTACATAACCCTCCATATGCTCAGAGTGTAGGACAATTCCATACGGGTTATAAATAAAGAAACCTGACGCACGGCTGCAGCCACTGTGATTTGGGCAAGTTCTCACATGGGATGTCATAGTTCTGCAGTGCTAGCCCCACTGCTATTTCAGGCTCTGCCTCATTAGAACATCCTCCATGAGTGAACAAAAAAAAAATATAACAGACTTTACAAAAGACATTTCATTAGGGAAGAGAGAGCATGAAGAGAACATTCACCCTCCCAGCTACAGTGCGTTCTAGGCTAAAACTCAAACATGCATTTACTACATCCTCCATGGATATGGAATGCATTGCTGTAACAATTATTTTATCCCCACACACATCCTTCACTGTTGTTGGTATATAGGATCTAAATATTAACTGGAAAAAGCTTAAGGACATAACAAGTAAGTTTGACCTCAGCCAAGTAATCCAAGGCCCCACTAGAATCACCCCATCATCTCAATCAGCATTCTCATTAAGCCAAGGTTAGCCCATGATAGGAGGACTTTTCAGCATCTATGTAATAAAGTTGTAAACAAATTGAGAAAGGCAAAACCAAATTTCTTTACTGGTCTTATAAATGGTGCTAAAGGCAATACCAGGCAAGCTTGGGAAAACAACAAGGGGGGTAAAGGGTTTGAATAACAAGTTCAGGCAATTCTAACTTAAGACAAAGACCCAATTTCTTCTGTGTTTAATAATTATTTTATAGATTCAGTTAAAGAGCTGGCTTGAGATTTTGGCTTAAGAAGTAAGGTCATTATATCACCAAATTATAATCTCCCTGTTTTTAACATCTCTGAAGTGTTAGAGTCCTCCATAACCAAAATCTTGAGCCAGTTTAAAAGCTCCAAAGCCAAAGATGTTTTTGACTGTGTATCCTTGGTACTCCTATCACTCATCTTGTAAACTTGTCAATGAAACAATGCTATTTTCCTAATGCCTGGAAATCAGCAGTAATAACCCCTATTTTTAAGGCTGGTGATCCAACTAATGTAACCAATTACAATTGCAATTTGTGACCAATTAATAGCCTGTCTAAACCATGGCCATTTCCCACTGCATCCTATGCAGTTTGGATTCAGGGAACATCATTCCACAGAGACAGCAAATTGCTATTTTATTAACCAAATTAAATCCAGTCTTGATAAAGCAGCGGTTGTTTTCCTTGATTCTAAAAAGGCTTTTGATATGGCCAATCAAGTTCTTTTATCCAAATTGTCAAATTCAATTTCTCTACTAACGCGTTCACATGGATGGAGTCGTACCTAAACTTAAGAAAACAATGCAGAGGAATTATTGACACTTGCTCATCTTTTTCTGACTGCACCATTGGAATTCCACACGTATCATACATTAATGATCTGCCTGATTTGCCCAGAGGTCCACATCCAGATATATGCAGATGATACAGTTATTTACACTCACGCTAAAAGAAGAGAACAAGCTGCTTCCAAATTCACTGCAGTATTGAACAAAGTATCAGACGGGTCAACTCACTGTTGTCTTACTCCTAACATAAGCAAAACTGTAGGTATCTATTTTTCTATCAAGAGAAATGACAGTCCTTCCTAGTTAAAGGAGAGGTAATAAATATGGTTGAGCACATCAAGTATCTGGGCATAATTGTTGATAATATCTTAAATTTTAAGAAACACATAAAAAAGATCTCCAGAAGTGTCAGAGCTACCCTAATGAATTTTAGACATACTAGGCACCAACTGCCTCTGGCTGCTGCTAAGCTTTTTATGCACTCAATGATTTTCTCACACTTCTTTCTGCGCTACAAGCTGGTCCCAGGCAGGAGTGACTACGCTAAAATCATGATACACTCTTTACACACTATCTGTGAAAATTCTTGACTGAAAACAAGGAGCTACCATCATTGTACTATCATACAGAAGTATAATTTATTGACCTTTGACAGTTTTCTTTGTTTTGCAGATATGTGTCTGATGTATAAATTAATTCATGATCTTGCGCCACCATCACTTAAACAATGTGTCATTCTGCAGGAACAATGCTAGGTAGGTCAGGGCATCAGTCAGAGGTGACTGCTTGGCTAAATTTAGGAAAACGGCTCTCAGGCAATCAGCATTTTCAGTCAGAGCAGCGATAAATGGAATTCCCACCACCCATATCAGAGAATGCACAAGCTTCAGTATTTTTAAAACAACACTTAAAACATGGCTCAAGACAAACCAATCATATGATCACTGATCTAAACCTTTGTATGGAACCAACTGTTTTCCAACATGGAGAGTATGTAATGTATATTTTGTATGATGTTGTTTTATATATGATGTTGCTAATTGTATTGTTTTTAATTGTTTGCATTGTACTATATTGTTTTTCAACATCTTCCTGCCCAGGGACTGCAGATGTATATTAGCTATATAGCTAACTCTGGCCCAACAGTTGTGTTGTGCATGGCCCCTGTTAAATAAACTAATAAACTAGACATTAAGGGTAGATGCATTGTGAAGACACACACACGACGTGTGATATCCAGGTATGCTATAGTACAGAGATCTGTGTCACATGGTCCCACAAGGAGGAGTTGTACAGGGCTCGTTGACGGGGACACAAACACGCAACTTGCCACAATGACGGCAATTACCCCACGTCCCCTGCCTTCAACCTGAGTGTTTGCAAGTGAGAGAGGGGAAGTGAGGGACATGTGATTATGCATGTAAGTGTGAGTTTTTGCACGAGAGAGGAGGCCAGAAAAAATACACATTATTGCGTGACTGCCTGTACCTGCCTCTGTGATTGTGTGTGTGTGTATGTGTATGTCAAAGCCTGCCTGTGGAGGCCCTCTCACACCACAGCAGCTGGCTAATTTAGTTAGGGAATAGCTGGCTGTCCTTCAGGTGAATGGGCAGAGATTGGTCTCAATATGAGATGTAATAAAACAAGCCCATCACTGGATCTCACCGTACCTTCAGCTGTCCTTCACGTGTCTTGCCAGAAGAAGACATACGCCCACAAACACACACACACACACACACACACACACACACACACACACACACACAAACACACACACACACACACACAAAGCTCAAGGAGGCAAGGAGATCTAAAAGGTTTGATATTTTGAAGAAAACTATGAAACAAATGTCGCTTTTCAGTTATTTTAGATTACCTAAAAAATATTTATTTATATTTTTCACCACTGTCAATATCTATAGAGATAAAAGAACAACCAATATATTGATTTAATACAGTATCAAGAATATTTAGAATTTTAATATCTTCATGGATATATTTGTATCAAAGTGTTTCCCTTACTTGTCTGCTACTGTTATCTACATTTGCTTCAGTAAACCCTGTGCAACAAAATCCTGTACATGTTTGTGTTATCCAGGCATTTGTGACTTCATGCATCTCCATGTTTCCTCCTGACCGACTAACAGTGCCTCTCTGTGAGGAATGAAACATGCTTGAGCTCCCTGATTCCACCTGTCCTCCTGTTTGGCTGCAGCTGACTCTTGTGCCTTCCTGCCAGCTGCTAGCATCCTGGACCTGGTGACCAGCAGCTTTTTCCCTTTTGCCCGTCCCCTCGGCTCCACTCCAGAGTGGGCACTCCACTCCAGCAGAAGAGCTGGAGCCCTACTGCTAAATCCACTGAGACCCAATTACAGGGACAGTGGGAGAAATCACGAGCAGAGACGCAAAGTTACTTTGCTTTAATTAAGGATGTGTTTAACACTCTCCTCAGGCCACCGTGGCCACTTTATGCCTCTGATGAAACAGAGAGCCCTGCAGTGGGACTTTAAAACATATATCTGTTTGTGACAATGGCAAAGAACACTCTGATCTGTGGGCTTAGATATTTAAGCGCGGCGGGTGTGATTTAGGGTGTCGTATTTCCAGTGTAAAATAAGAATAAAACAAGCAGATCTCTTAAAAGTGTAAAAACACATTTGATTTGTGGAAGAAGAAGCTACAATTCAACGTGCGGTGTACATCAGAGGAGTTGCTCCCCTCCCTGGAAAGAAAGTTACTTCTCTTGCAGCTGCTTGTTTTAATAGAGCCACATGTTAATTAGTATTGTAGTTAATCCCATATTAAAGAGACCCAAACTGTCAGGTCATATTATAAACAATCAGTCCTAATGTTCGTGCATGTGACATTTGGAGCTGCTATCTCTTCTAGCAAAATGTTCCCTAGGTACTAATTGGCCTACTTTACGCTGTCTTTCTTTGAATTGCCAGTTTCTTTATCATTTAGGATATTAGGCTTGACAAGCATCATCCAATATACCATAGGCCCACTAAAAGTGGAGAGGAGCTGCATCATTTTTTTGCAGAGGGACAGCAAAATTGGAATAAATGATTTACACTAGCATGTATACTGCAAGATCTACCTTCATGTGATATTAAATACAATTTGAAAGAAGAATAAAAGTTCAAACACTTAGCCAGCAGCAAAGTAAGTGTAACTTTTCTCTGCTTGCATTATTTAAGATAGGCTCCATCATTTTATCAATCTATCGATCTCTCACCAGAAAGATGAAAATGGAAAAATAATGAGGCCGATGAATGCTGTGTAAAGAACATCAATGTGCAAAATTTAATTATCTGTGCTGGAAAGAGAAGGAAAATGTGTCGGCTGTTTTCTAAAACAAAAAGAAAGTGAAAAAAGGAGCAGTTAATATTTTTCCCTCTCTGCATATTTTAATTACCAGATCAATCATAACTACGTACTGCAGTACTGCAGAGAAAAGAAAATTGCAAGTCTAAATGAAAAACAATAGATTTGCTTTAAAGTCTTCGCTCTTTTGAAGTCTAAATTAAAATTTCAGGTACCTTTACAAGAGCCTTCTTCAGAAAGTTATGATATTTAATTAGCGTGTTTAGATTTTGCTGAAATTAAACTTCACAGCCAAGCATCATGTGAAATGAAGACTGGTATTCCCGGGCTTCAGCGGGGGGGAAACACCACAGATGAACAGAGGGAATTAAATCACTTCAGCACATGAGGGATGCGTATCCTCTGACAGAAACTCATGTTCTTTTGACTTGTGCTGCCACTGGCTTGATCGGAGGCTGGGTCTCGGTGTTCAATGGAGTGGAGAAACAACTTTGCTCTCTGACTGTGTCTGTGCAGCTCAGATTCTGTGCCTGAAATCAGAGAATCGCGCCGTAGAATTGGTGAAGCAGCTCTCCCGTTCTGCCTTTTCCTCCTCACATGAGCTTTTCCTGGTTGTACGAGCGCTGATGTTTATTTCTCCTGGCATGTCCTTGCCGGCGCTGAGCCACCGATTTCACACATTTTTATTGGCTAATTTGACTGTGCTCTTGCCAGCAGCTGAGAGTGAGCCAGGAGTCGGAGAATCTCAGGAACAGTGCTACTGCTGCTACTAGTGTTGCTGTTCTCTGATTTAGGTTGCCTGGAGGGACACTCTCACCTGTCTCATAACAAGTAGCTGACCATGTTAGACTGAGGTGAGCTAGGTCTTACAAAACTACCTCCTAGATTAGTTACTGTCTGCTGCTGGTGAGTGTCTGTTTGGTGAGGGGTCAGAAGGGGAGTGTGATTGCCTGTCTCTTAAGGTGACAAGGGTTTAGAGGAGCGGATGTACAGCCAGTCAGACGCCCAATAGGAGCAGTGCAGCCGGCGCTATGTGTGCGTCCATCCTCAAACATGGCTAACATTTGCACAGCAGCGGCAGTCAGGCGTGACGTCTCTGGGCTCTGAGGTTTGTGCTGTCAGGACGGTAGAAATTAAACCTGGCACTGCAGAGCAGAATGTGCTGAAACTCATCAATTCCACACGGCTAGAGAGCCAAGTGCCTATTTATAACACCCCACCCCCCCTCTCTCTTCTTTACCTGGTGTGCATCCCTGGCTCTAAACACGCATCCATAATGATGAATACACCCAACTGGGACGCTCCGACAGGGCATCAGTCAGGACAGGAAAACAAACACACCAACACACACACACCATCAGATCACAGCACAGCAGAGGAGGGATAAGACTGACACTAGGAAGGCTGATGGAAAGGTTGAGGCATCTCAGCATAAAAACACCCAGCAGAATCACAACAATCAGTCACCACAGAGGAAACAAACAAGGGCAGTCACATATATTAAACTTCTTCAAAAAGGCCCAATCTGGAGCTGAAATATGGTGTACCACTAGTGAAAACCAGCCACCCAACTACTGCTTTTGTTTATGTAGTGATTTACTGAATTGGTGATATTTCATTTTAAAGTGAGCCTCTGAAAAAAGACAGGCACCATTTGGCAGGAATTATTGTGTTATACATTTGCTTTTGGGTAGAAAAATATGTTTGCTTTTATATTTGGAGACAAATATGACCTGTATTATGAGTTTAAAAATGCTAATCAAGGGTTGTTGCATTGTTTTCATTTTAGTTTGCCCTTCATACATTTTTTTATACTTTATGCTGATATTTTTTGATAGCAGAAAGATTTCATTTTCCTGTTACAAATGAAAAGTTACATTTATAAGCAATAAAACGAACCCTGGCTTTAATTGAAACACTAGACATTGTTGATGCTACAGTTTTACTTGGTCTTGCTAACATTACCTTGCCACCTCACCTCAAAAGCTAGGTAGAAATTGCTGTGTAGTTAGTATCACACTAACACAGTATCCTGTGTTATTATGACCTCTGTATTGTCCGTGTTTATTCATCTCAAACAGACAATGTACCTTCTGTTCAGACGTTAGCTGTAGCTAGCTAGCAACATATGCACTAACTGTTCAACTGTGTCCGATATCCTTTCTTAATTATTTCCCTTCTTACCTTCCAGTTTCTCTCTTTTTTCCCGTATTCTCTGTACATTCATGAATTATAGTGATACAGCTTAGGATGTGTGCAAATCTTTCACTTAAGTTGAAACATTTTATATTAGCACTGATGCCTCTTTGTCTCAATTTGCACTTTCTAGAGTGCAAATATGTGTCTGTTCACATAGACTCGCATCTTTGCATTGACATTTATATGCATTCACATCACCTTTAAAATTCACTTCACGTTAAGTCTATCAGCACAGTGGCCACAGTGGCCACACTGTTAAGCAGAAGTGACGAAGGCTCACATTAGAAGTACTTAAATATACATGGGTCAATGAACAGTGATTACAGTACATAAGAAACTGAATATAAAAAAGGAGACTAATTGTAAATTGAGTGGCGAATGTTTTTCTCATGTGAAATAGTTCTGTGAAATGAAATAGAGCCAGACTCTTCAAAAGCATTACTGTGATAAAAATCGGACAAAAAAGGCCTTTGACTAGGCTATTTGTTCATTTGTCGATGTATGGACTTTGGCATTAGATGAGAAGTATCAGAGGTGAGATGGACAGCCCTACAATATTTGATCCAATATCCACATATAAGCTTGTTCATCTTTGACTTATCATAATCAATAAAAGTAAACTTAAAAGTAATAAGGACTGAAACTGTAAGATGTGCCTTGAGTTTGGGTCAAATCAGCTTTTCTGCACTGATGTGGAGAACAGGTGTGGACATTCACCCTCTGGAGACAGAGAGAACGGAAAAGACTCAAGGAAGGTATTATCTAATGTCCAATTACACTCCCACGTCCCCCCCCCTCACATCCCTCCCCCTCTGCTCTGCTCTCTGCTCTTCCTACCTTCCTGCCTCCCACCTTCCTTTCCTCTCCTTAGTATGAAGAGGACACAAGTGATCAACCAGGAGCAGAGAGCCAGTGGTTTACATGGCCCTGGAGCCCATTATGTTCCCCACAATAGGCTAGAGGCCTGGACATGCTGTGAATAGGTAATGGCCTGGAGATCCTGGGCCTGGCCTGCTGCTCAATGAGCCTGAGACAGCCGAGCAGGAGACCGGCATTAGAGATACCTCGTCAGCCCCGTATGAAGCAGTCTGGTCATAGCCAAGGGGGAGGCAGGGGAGGGTGGGAGAGTGGGAGTGAGTGAGAGGAGCAGGAGAATGTTGTAAATGCCCCTTACATAAGATAGGGCATGAATAATAACACAAAGGGAATATTCAGAGGTAACTGTAAGGCAGGGATCTGGTTTATTGGCACAGAAATATGGGACCATAATGTACAATATACATGGAAATCAACACTAGCTTGCTAATAAAAAACTGTATATAGTCTAGGAGCAGCTTTTGCATCAGACTGTATGACTCTGCTGCTGTTCAGACCCCACCTTCCCAAGTTAGCCATCCACTCAAGCAATCTGTACCTAATAACTGCAAGGTTTAGCCCATGATGAAGATCTAACTTCATTGAGCTGGAAAAGCTGTAGCATCGCAGAGCATTTTTCCTAACAGCGCAGTCCCTCATCTATGAAAGTGCCATAGAGCCCCTCAGACAATTAGGCAGGGAAAAGCTTTATGACCGTTAGACTCACTCATTGAGCGGCACTCTCACCGCCAGCACTGCCAGGAGCGCTGGCTCATGCAGAAAGGTAATTACGGAGCCTCTCATAATGACACGGAGGAAGCTTGCGTCATAACACCCACAGCCTTTTATCATGGCGCTGTAATTAATTATCATCCTTTACTCTTTGATTCATTCCACTATTCATAACATATTCATACATTCAAGAGAAATTATCATTTCCTTCAGGAATTAATCAAAAGGAGGAAGAACTGGTCGTCTCTCGATGGATGATCAAAGACGGTGTTTGTCTACCTCGCTGCATGGCGGGCGAGCTCAGGGCAAGGCACTGCGGGCACGGTCTCTGAAAGCACTGAAACACTTTACTCTACTACTCCAGGACTCTGGTCAAATCATCTGCACAACGCTTTACATTTGAGTTAGAAACAAGCAAGCTGCAGATGTATCTGATAAATGAGAGGTAAAAGAATATGACAATCCAAAAAACTATTATGATTTTTGTGGTACATTATACCTTGGTTCTCCTGTCATTCTCCACTCTACAGTCTGACAAAGTAGATTATGAAAGCAAACTGTATTGTTACATGATCAGCTGTGTGCAACAAATCGATGTACAAACTATAATAGCACAAACTCATTGCATCTGCTTTTAAGTTGACTTCTTTCCACCTTTCCTGAACATAGAAGTCACACTTACAGTATATTGTAGTATATAGGTGAACAGCCATTTTGAGATCTCTTTCTTCAGTTTCATGGAGTTGAAAAGCTGCTGTATAGTCAAAATGCTCTCATAGAAAAGCAACAACAACATACACAAAAACATTGTCTTCCCCCACATCATCACTTCCCAACCTCAGGGGAAGAAATGGCACAGTTAGACTCATAAACAGGTGTCCATCGGCCCCCAGTTCGCAGTGCTTTAATAGCTGTTTGATGTTTTTGATGTCTAGTCAGCTCGATCGTACCTTGCTGCTTGATAATGAGGGCCAATAATGATTCCTGAGCTTGAGGGGTTAATGGTATGTAACCGGCAGAGCTGCTAATTACACGTTACAAACTATTTATCAGAATCTCCATCTGCGCAAGCACCACAACTCTCATTGTGCACGCTAAATTACTCCACGGATTATCATTGTAAAGCAAGTTTCAGTAATTAGGGACCCATACTGCTGTTTTCTTTTTCTGTGAGCACCAAAAGACATCAAGAGGAGAGGAGAAAAATAGAATGACTGGTTAATTTGGGCCTGATATTCAGATTGGTACAGGCCGGATGTGGAGAGGAATTTGCCTCTCTCGTCCCAATGTAAAAAAAAAAAAAAAAGGCTACAAACACAAGAAATCCGTCACTGTTCTTTTTTTTCCCTGTCTCACAAAAGGTTTATCCTGAGGGGAGTTTACACTCTAAAGTGAGAGGGAGGTGTAAATTGCATTGAGAAGCCTGCATAGTCTTGGTGAGACTTGGTGAAGACTGCTTTCCGTACATTCAGATGGCAGTGAACGCTTGTGTGAAAGTTGTGTGAATGGTGTGGTCCAACAGGCCTGTCTCTCCAGCGATCGGTTATTTGAGAAATAACTGTCATATCCCACAGCCCCAAAGGTGTGCCTGAGACCATAGAGACATGTACCATCTCCTCTTCTTCTGCGTAAATTTTTATTAAAATTACCTTCATTATAAGACAGTGTTCATTATAAAACCAAAAACGCCGGTCTCCCAGGGCCCTATGGATTAATAAGGACAGCGGTGTATTTTAAGCCGTAAACTCAGCTCCTCACTGTCCTTAATCTCCTTCCTACTTCACAAGGCCAAATTAACACCTCTCCTCAGCTCTGACGGGACCTCATTAGCAAACTTCCAGGGAAAGAAAGAGAGGAGCAGAACGAAAAAGAGGAGAAGAAGGAGGGAAGCGACCAATGACAGCCACCAGCTCTGGGATTAACCCTTTCTCCTCCTCCAGCTCCTCAGAAAAACTAGGTCGGCAACGTGTTTCTAATCAGTCGCCTGGTTAGTGATAATTAGAAGGCGAGATTGGACGGGAGAAGAGAGAGAAAGTGGGTGGGGAACATTGAAATGAAAAAGAAAAGAAAGAGAAACCTGTCATGTTGCAAACACTTCAAAGGAGCTGACTTCTCCTTTAGAAGTGGCATGATGAGGGTCCAAATACCATGAGGCGCTCCTCTGGGCCTCCGAACTGGGGGGGGGGGGGGGGGGGGGGGGGGGCAAGGACCCAGTTCTTTCTCACATATATGCATCCTCACACACACACACACAAGGACTTTTCTATCGTTCACCACCTGTACAGTGCAGCTGCAGGGAAGCTTTAGTCTATCCCAAACCACACAGCCAAACAAGCACATCCAACTCCACCTTCTCCTCTAAGTCTCCCCCTGCAGCAGCAGGTCGAGGTCCCACAGCTTACACTGAGGTCGTGCCGACTACCGCTGGGTAAAGTTCACAAGCCTCCGCAAGCTGTTTGACATTACCAATAAGGTCAAAGTGTATCAGAAAACACCAGAGGATTATATTATTATAGTATGCCGAGTAACTTGCTGTACCTTGTGATAAAAAAAACCCCCCAAAAAACAGCCAAGGCTTTTTCAGTAATGCAAGCTGGCTTACTTATCAATGTGCAGAACATAAGCCTGTGGAAGTTACACAAGAGAGACCGAGAGGTGCCAAGAGAGGCCTGCAGCTAACAAGAAAAAAAAATCATTGCTCATTATCAGCCATCTATTTTATCTACTATGAAACATCTCTAGACTCCCAGTTGTCAGACATCAATGGTGCTTAAATTAATCCTGTGGGTTCCTGTTTGCACAATAAAGATATGGAAGGGTGCTTCTGATATTTGTGTGACTTTACAGTTAGAGTAATTGAATTAGCACACAAATCAACCACGGAGTATTGCGGGGTGTAGTATTGAATGTGATAGCTCCTGCCAGGGAACACGGTTGCTTGGGCATAGTCAATTATAAAGCATTAAAAAGAAGCTGCCAATAATCACTTCCAAGAGAACTGAACAATCCATGCTGAGTGTTCTCATGTTTACCGATGATGGGGCTTTCAGGTTAGCGCTGAGCGGGAGTTTAGAGGGGAGAGTGAGACTGGAAACATATTTGTGGTATCATTTCCATAAGCCTCTGCTTTGCGGACCATAACGCAGCTCACAAATGTGATTTATGACCTTGGTTTAATGGCTGGAGCAGAGACTTGGTAGGTATCAGATGACTTTTTCAATATGGCGACGTCAGAGAAGGGGCACGGTGAATGCACCATCACAACAGGAAATGAGGGCTTGTCTCGGCCAAGAAAATATGAGAAGCCAGATATCTGATCATCTAATGGCAGATAGATGCTACTTCACTTTGACAGAAAAGGCATCAGTCAATAAGCACCAGATGAGCAGTAACACGAAAAGTATGCCGTGGATTCCTCCGCCCTATCTATCAAATCATTCGTTCCAGGAGCACAGTGATCTGCTCTGGTCAATGTACATATAAAACCCAACAGGAATATCTCTTGTTTCAGTCAACTATAATGTGGAGCTTAAAAAATCATCAATACAAATGCTACAACTACTTAGAGGTTTTCCAGACTTTCTGTGTTTTATTCTGCAGAATCTGTAAATGTTTCATATGTCTGTAAAATGCAAAGACACAGGACTCACCTGGGCTTGGAAACTCTTGAGAACAGGTGCCACCATGTCCCGGACTTCCTATGTACAGACAAAAAATAAACTCAGCCTCAGCTTTTTTTTTTTTTCAATTTTGCAGATGCTCCACCTGTTTAGGAATCAGATTGGCCCCAGTGAGGCGCAAACAGCTCCATAAGAAAGAGAGCTGAAAATCTTTCATGTTAATGGATTTCTCTCTCCATAGTGCCTCTTACACTGCATGAGTGAGGGAGTGAGTGAGTGAGGTATGTTGTTATGGGGTGTGGGTATTAGTGGTTAAACCTAAAGGGTTTGAGTGGGCATGTTTGAAAAGTGGGGCTTTCCAGTAGCTTGCGTTAGAGCTCAGGATCCAGACTTGTGCGAGCTCCTACAGCCTCAGGTAAGGGGATTGTGCTGCCAGTAGTGACAGCCTGATCCTGTCTTAAACGCCTGTATTATACTGACAAGATTACAGCACTACACTACATTCTCAAGCTGAAGATAGGCAGCCAGTCGAGCCACAGCAAATAGCCGGAGGGCTCATTTATAAAATATAAAAATATTCTCTTTGACTTCAGCCTAGTTGTCAATGGATGATCATTTCAAAGAAGATGATAAAAAGGACAAAGTCATATCTGTATCATTCATAGATTTAGCTTTTCATGTATTCAGTTCAATCCACCTTAATTGCCATTTAATAATAAAATAATGATATGTTTAATTTGTACTGCACTTTTCATTCATAGTGAAACTCAAAGTGCTATAGTATCAATAAAATAGAACACACAACATAAAGAAAATAATATTAAGAGTTAAGATGAAAAAGATGGAAAAGCCTTCCTGAATAAAAATGTTTTTAGGACTTTTTAAAAATAGTCTGGGGTCTGTGCTGCCTTCAGATGGTTAGGAACGATGTTCCACAAGTGTGGTGCAGCAGAGCAGAAGGCTCGATCCCCCATGGTGCAGAGCTTAGTACTGGGGGCCCAGAGCAGCACGCCACTGGCAGATCTGAGGGTGCGGGTGGAGGTTTGTGGTATGATCAGTTCCTGTAGGTAGGGAGGTGCATGTCCGTTGATGGATTTATATGTTAGTAGCAGGACTTTGTAGTCAATCCTGAAGGAGACAGGGAACCAGTGCAATGAAAACAGAATTGGTGTTATATGTTATGTGTTTTTGCACTCTTATCAGGATCCTGGCAGTGCTGAATGTACTGGAGGTTCTGGATGCTCCTGCCAGGAATCCCTGTGAAGAGCTGCATTGTGCCATACAACAGTAAGGTGGAATGACTTTTTGGCACATTTCAAATGTAAAGCTGAATAAAATGAAAGAGAACACACAATTCTCAATGTGGATTTAAAAAAAGTTAGTGTACATTAAATAACTGACTGATGAAATTCAGTAAACTATTAAAGTATTATTGAAAAAGTTAGCATATCAAATCAATTTCAGCTGTCAGGTACATAATAATATCTACCAGGACTTATGTGACAGAAAGCAATGCTGTTTCTAGTAAGAGAACTTATCAGTTCAGTTCATTTCAACTTCAGTGAGGGGTCTTGCTCAGTTCAACAGGATAATGCTAAATGAAACATTTTTTGTCCTGATGCGTCTTTGTCTACTTAGTTATTTTTCTTGTATTAGTCCTGCTCAATATGCCTTTTATGATTAATAAGACCATGTTCGTAGAAAATTATCAATGTACATTGCTGATCAGTTGGAGGGTTGCCAAAAGGTAATAGGGGACATTAAAAAGTAAAAATGTGAAAATGGTAACTTGGGGTGCCTTGGGGGTTATAGTGCCGACCATGAACTGCAGCGTTGCCAGTTCAAGTTCGGCCAGGGACCTTTGTTGCATGTAAGGCTGCAACTAACAATCATTTTTATTATTGATTAATCTGCAGGTTATTTTCTCAGTAACCTTCTGGATCCTCCAGAACCAAAGGTGATGTCTTCCAATTCCATGTTTTATCTCAACAGTCCAAACCCCAAAGATATTCAATTGACATATTATATTTTATATTGTCATATAAAAAACAGAGAAAATCAACAACTCATGACATTTGAGAAGCTGGAACCAGAAATTGTTTGGCATTAGGCTTAAAAAATTAAATAAACAATTAACTATCATCAGATAGTTGCTGATTAATTTTCTATCGATTTACTAGTCAGTGCAATTATAGTCACATGTCATACCCCATCTCTCTCTCTCTCTCTGCTCATTTCTTGTCAACTCTCCACTGTCAACTTGGCAATAAGGCATAAAAAAATAATTCAAATAAAATGTAAACTTTCTTCTCCTTTTTTCATTTTCTACTGTGCATATGTCTTCAATAAAAAATATATTTTTGAAGCAGCACAAAAAAGTGTGTTTGTAATAGTTATGTTGGAGGGGGTGGCGCAGTGGGGGGCTCATCTTCATTAGCATTCATCAGATTATGTTCTGTGAGCGTCCTGTTCCTTACGGGTTTGGAGAGACACCTTTACTTGTTACATCACAGAAAGTTGGAGAAAGTCAATATCAACTGCCAATTTTGAAACCAAGATAACTTTTTCATAAATTAATGCTTCAGCTTTAGAGTTGAAAATAAGCAGCAAAGTTGTGCTTACCTTTTCTAAATGAGCCCCTTGGCCTCTCATCACATGCAGCCAGAGGCTAACATTACTGCAAGGCCTCGGCATTTAAATATTAACAGAGCTAGTGGAAGAGGAGGGTGGCGCTAACCCTGACTTATCACAAGTGTTGTGCACTGTTAATATACACTAATACAGCTTTTACCAAGGAAATAAATAATTCCCTGTACAAAAGGTATATGCGGGGGCTCAAGCAGCAGCAGTGACGCATACAGTGTGTACCTGCTGGAGTGAAGATGAGGAAAATGGCACATAGTGTTGAGAGAACAGGAGGGGGGGGGGGGTGCTAGACTTACCTCAGGTACATTTCTCTTGAACTCCCTGCTCAGCTCTACCAGGTGCTTGTGGGAATGTTCGCTCTCCTCTTGTCGACCCGCCAGCTCAGATGCTACAGAGTTTAGCTCCCTCTGCAAACACACAAAAGACGAGAGAAACGGTGAGAGGAAGAGAGTGGAGAGAGCAGGCACTTTAGGGAGCCTGCCAACGCTCGTCCAGTAAAGCTTAGAGTGTACATAAATAAAAATACACTGCTGAATATTAACAATGTAATCCTTCATGATCTCACAGCAGTAATACTTACAGCTAGCCCTGGCCCATAAATAATTAAGCCAAAATAAATCCAATGCCTACAGTAGCAGAAGGCCTTTTAGATAATCAGTATTTGAAATAATCAATACGCTTGCAACGGTTATAGAGCGCCAGTGAGGGAGTGGGGTGAGGAGGAGGGGGGAAGGAGAGAGAGAGTGAGGGGGGTGGGGAGTCACGTGTGGAGACCCAATAACCTGACAAACACCCTTACAAACAAATAGAGCTTCCTCCTGAAATGAAGGGCTGTTTTTTAAGCCCGGCCAAGACCTGATTCAAACATACAAACGCCTTGCTTGCTATCGTAATTACCACAGGTCAGATCTATTTTCAGCCTTTTTTCAATCTCTCTCCCATCGCCTGCACCGATCTTTATATTGATTCTGCACAGATTTTCAATACATGGCAACAGCCTCCATAGCTTTAACCAAATTACCCTTTTGCTACAACAACAGCCCTGATCGCTATTCCATTAATGTCTCTGCACATCGGTTGTTTACATGTCTGTGTTGTACAAAATGAGAGCTCCACCCCAGCAACATGTCTTATCCACTATTCAAAGCTGTCTGTGTAGCAGGCCCTTCGTCAGAACCTTGCATTCATGCTGGACTCGACTGCACTGCATGCCATCCGCAAATCCAATATTATCGATCAGTCATCCAATTCCCGGCTCTTTCAGCAAACTGAAAAAAAAGAGGAAAGCAGATTCAAACTCCACTCTCCTGTACTGAGCAGCGCTGGAACACACAACTGTACATTCACCTCCTCTTCGTTTTTGACTGTGATTCACGGTAATTGATGAGGATCTTCTCTTGTAACTGCTGGGTTACAATATAAAATAGTGGAGTAGGGGATTCAATTACCACTGCGAATTTATATATGACGCCGGGAAATTAAATTGACTGTGTTTTAATTAATCTGCAGTCTTACTTAAAGGCAATTTAATAAATCATCACGCAAGGAAAAAAAAGAAAGAAAATGGAGGGATAGAAGGATGAAACTTCAGCTGCAGTGGCCTCGTGGGATGGTGGCAGCCTGTCGGTCAGAGAAGTAGGCCGTTAATTGAAGGGCTGCTGGTTCAAGTCCCTGGACTAACAAGCCAGGGAGCAGCTAAAATAGGACTTTTTTGTACAGTCTGAGGTGAGATACAGCACTTCATCATCCTATGATTAACTTAACAACTTGGCCGATGTGTCTTTCAGCAAGGCACCTGATGTATATCACCTACAGGTAAAGGTTTGTTGTGGCATTGTGCTGCTTACAACTAAACAACAAGCTAATTTGTTATTGCCTTCCAAAACGATATAAGCGTTTTCTGATCTGCAGCCTCCATCAGCAGGATCAGAACACATTTGACCATTACAAGAAAACAATTCATATGAGCATTTTCTGATCTGCCCCCTATAAAGGATTGGATTGGAAGAGGTTATTGTGATCACAGGTGGAATTAAAAATTATTCCATCTTTTTCTTATTGTTAACACATTCCATTAAAAGACCAAAACTAACCATGCATTAGTCCGTCTCTCAATACTTTCTTACTTCCCTACCCTATCTTTGGCTCTTGGCCAAAGGCCTATTGGTCCCTACTGAAGTCATAAATCTTTAAGAACAGGTCACAAATATATAGTTTCACTTTCAAAAAAAGCTCAGTAATTTCCTAAAACTGCTGGGCTGCGGATTAATATATGTTTGGTGCTCCAGTGAGTATTTCATTTCATTGTGGGATTGAGTCAAGACAAACTATGGTGTATATGTGTTCATGGTAATGAAGCTATGTGACCCAGTGCAACAGTGTGACTAATGATGTGTTTTAATAGTTTTTGGACAACAATAGAGCTCTATAACACAGAAGAATAAGATATATCAGTGTTGGTTCTGGTGTTTTCATGGGATTTGTTGACAATAAGAAAAATGTGGAATATCTACATTTGTCATACTTCCTATTTGTAGCAAAGACAGACAATACATGTCTAAACACCTGGTTACCACCACTGCTCCTCTCATTTAAAATCACAAGTCTTACGCTTAGAGAGAATCTAAATGTTTAGGATACATTTGGTTTTCTGAGAGATGTGTCGTTCTTCGTAAATCGTACTGTCACTGAAAAAGGCCACGGCTGCACAGGATACTGTGACAAGACTTCATAAATTCCTGTTAGTCCTTACAGTCCATCTGGGATGAGCCTTCCTGGAGATTAGAGAGTGGGCTTTCAGAAGCCAGCCAACCTCCACTAGATTCAAATGGCCCCAGACCGACTAATCTTGCCAAGAGAAAATTCCTCTAGAAGTGACTTTGAGTGGATTTTATAAGTACTTAAGATATAACAGTGTGGTGATTCTAAGTCCGCCAGTGCTTCAGTGGCCTCATTGAAGAACTGGGTTTACTTTTTATTGCAGCTCAGCTGATGAGAATGGTGAATACTCATGCTGTATGCAAGCCAAACAGTGCTATCATAATGGCATGGTTATTTTGAAAGCACCCCCACAGTTTCTAGAACATTAGGAGGGAGGGGAGCCTGGGCAACAGCCCATCAAATGAAACCTACTGTCTGTCTTTCTAGAGAGAAGTGAAGCAGAACAAACTGTTTGCTACTTTGGTTGTCTTGCTCAGATTGATGATGGAAAGAACTCTACAATATAGTGTTTCGCATTGCTATCTCTGGGGACAAAAGACGCTAAAGAAGATTTTTCCTCTGCTTCCTAATCAGATGTGATCCATTTCAACCTAAAGCCAGGGCACCTTTGAGATCCCTGATAAAATTCACTTATCCTCCATTATGTTGAGCTTCATCCTTCAGAAATCATTTGCATGAGCATGTAGATGCTTCTGATGTCTTGAACACATAAAAAAAAGAGTTCAACTCACTGTGCAAAGAGGAGTTTCTTGGTAATCATTTGACAGGTTTTAAAAAGGGTGACTAGGACCAAATTTTCAGTGTGTGGCAGTCGGGTCAATACGGAGCTCCTGTCATTAAACCTCTGCCAGTCAAACATCCAGCCATAATTGATGAGTTTCCCCTGGGGAGGGCAGAGCTGTCATTGGGACTGGAGGGACAGGAAAGAGGGATTTTGAACATGGAACCAGTCCTGGCGTGCTCAAGTCAATCTGCAAGAGGAAAGCTATCTTGACCAAGAAACCAGAAACACATTGGCTTTAACAGGAGAGACTTGCAGCCCATTGGCAGTTAGTAAATAGACTCAAAGTTCAATGAACTGCTGAACAACAGAGAAAAAAAACTGTAAAATCATGACTCCCATGTCCGTTTCCTTACAGATGTAGGCTCTATCCTTCTGACACTGACCAAAGATGGACCCTATCAGCATCTGTAGTGGAGCCAGCACATGTTCTGTTAGGCAGCCATTCGTACTGCATTAGGAGGGCTCAGGTTTATGCAAGTGTGTTGCAGCAAAGACTGCAGGGAGTGGTCCCTTCAGACTATATTGGGTGAAGGATAAACAAGGCAAGAAAAACGGAGGGCAGTGATGGCAACAAATCAGCAAGAAAGACAAAACGCTGAGGATTATGACATAAGCTGGTTGTCAAGTGTGTTGTGTTTCACTTAAATGATTGTTATGTCTATTATAGGCAAAGGCAGCAAACAGACAGCAAAGACAATTTCTCTTCACAAAAGTCAGAACAGAGACATGTACTGTAACAATCTGTGCAAGTGTTTTAGGTAAAATGTGGGGCTGACTAATGTATTGTGTTGGAGTAGATTTGACATTGATTCATTAAACCAAGCTCGTCTTGATTACATCTGTGGTGGTAAGCTATTTTCTGGCCTTTCACAAAGACAAACCATGGTGGAAAATGTTGACAATTGGGAAAAAACTACCAAGGTACTGCAATGAGGTAGACTGAGTCAAAATCACTATTGTGTGCACTGGGCTTGGACAGCACAAATTAAAGAGGGAAAAATAGGGAGGAGGAGAAGAGAGGAGAAAATGCAGATGGGGTATTATTTTTCTTTTTGTATCCCATCTAATTGCAATCATAGGCAGATGTCTGAAAGTGTGACAGCATCAGCAGAATTGCTGCTGAGAGCACAGAATCTTTGTCTAAAAATAATCAGACATTCTGTGTGCTGCTGTTTGTTATAATGGTAATCGATGCTGGAGGCTTTGAATTCCATCAATTTATAGATCCACTCTGTTCTGCCTGGTGACTGTACTGCCTCACAACCCCCACCGCATACGCACACCGACGCAAAAACAGACAAATACACACACACACACACACTTGCACGTAAGGTCTTGCACAAAAGAGCGGGTGGGCACACATGCGTGCGCAGAGACACATGTGCGCCGACATCCGCACGCAAGTGCTGCAGCAAGGCAGAGCAGGGACCAGTGTGTGATTAAGATAAGTGTAGTTTCCTTTCATACATTCCTTATCGCCTCCTATTCTCTGTGAGGCACAAGATTGTCCATAGCTGCCTCAGATTAGCCCCGCATCTCAGACGCCACATTTGAGAGGGGGGACTGATCAATAAATCAAATCACCACAATCAATGGCCCCAATCACTGCAGTCTAGTCTGGCCTCAACATTATTACTGGCAGCCCCCCCCCCTTGCCAGCCACAGAGGGAGGAGGGAGCCATTTGGTGGGGGGATGGAGCTGTGTGGGGAAGAGCGTACATTGGCGCCTGTCCATATGAAAGATCCAAAATGAACTCTTATCTGGCCTCCTTGGGCTCAACATCAGTTAAGGGTAAAGCAGGCAGACAGTCAGACAGAGGAGCTGGGCAGGAGGAGCCTCTGACCTCTGTGACCCGGTGCTAGGAACGTGAGCTGAGCACGCAGCCTCTGACAGGGAAGCACTGGGGGGGCTGCTATCACCTGGCATCTCCCTCCATCTGTTTACCACCGACTGCTGTTCCTTCACTTTTACTCTTTGTAAGCTTGGCTAGCGCTGCTCCAATTCATCCCAACACCATACTGCTGTTAGACCACATCACACCTAAGTCAAATTCTATTTGCATATAATTCTGAAAGATTTAACCTACGAGTAGGTTAGTGATAGCAGTAATTGGTTAGAAGCTAGATGTACGTTTTACCTCATTTAAAGGATTAAGATGAGGTCAATTGCAAGATGTGTTGTCAATTGCAAGAAGAAATACACCCAAACAAGATTATAAATGTTTAAATGTTAAAGTAGCCATTGTACTGCTCACAAACCTAATGGCAGTGGTTCCCAACCTTTTTGGTTCATGGCCCCTTAAAGGAGTACTATAACATTTTGGGAAATATGCTTATTTTCTTTCCTGCTCAGAGTTAGATGGTTAGCTTAGCTTAGCATAATGGCTGGAAACTGGAGCTAAAGGAGCTAGCCATGCTCTAACCAGCACCTCTAAAGCTCACAAATGAACAGGCAGTGACTTCCCAGAGTACTTTCGCCACCATGAGGTTGTCAGGCAGAAATAGTCGGGCAGTCTGCTTTGATTTTGGTTTCGTTTCTTGTCTTTATGCTAAGCTAAGCTCCGGGATGCAGCTTCGTATTTACATACAATTGTGGTATTGATCTTTTCATCTAACTTTTGGCAACAAATCAAATAAGCATATTTCCCAAAATGTCAAACTATTTCTTTCAAATGAAGCCAAAAAGTTTTTATTTGGAATCATTTTAAGGGGCCTTAAGAGGTTAAAATATCCATCGATTCATAACACAAACAGCAAAAATTAGAAGAATGTCTGACAAAATATATTATTTTCCGTAACAAATGCTTTTTTCTGCTTTCCTGTCCTGATATTTATCTCACAACCCCTCAAGGTTGGGAACCACAACCCTACGGATTACTTTGCACATTCTGCAACTGTCCACTCCACAGCAGCAATACTAACTTCACTGTGCATAAATATGTAGGTAGCATATAGATCATGAGGACTTACCAATGAGGAAAATCACATTTCATTTTGACACCTCTCTAAACTCTGGACTGGTAAGTCTGATAAATCATCCAAAATAATTAATCCCCAGTCAGTCAGGCTGTCTTCAAACAGCATGCTAAATCTTACAAAAGGAAGGAGAAGCATGTGAGCATTACAACCATCAGCAAAAGGTGTGACTGGTGTTGTCAGCCATTATTCGTCATACCCTGCTTCATTTAGAGAGTTTTTGGCGCCTGATGCACCAGAGCACAGCCTACTTGTCAACACTTCTCTCTTTAATTCCAACATGCACACTTGGATACACATGCACACACACACATACGTTTCTTACTTCTCACTAATATACTGGTAACACATCATAGTATGATCAGGGAGGCTCTAATTCCATTTATTGTCAAGTCTTATTCAAAATAGTATCAAGAGGTATCATGAAAACATCTTATTACAGTTCTTTCAAACAATCCTGTATCTACTCTGAATCCAATGAATAACTTTAAATGTCCTCCAATTAGAAACTTCAAATTACAATCTATGACTGAATGCTCCAAACGAAGGCCAATTACAACACCTTATTTATCATCATTAAGGGCGACCATTGTTCTGCTCCTTTCAAACTCTGTGGTTACAATCAGGATGTCTATTGTCATTGTGTGGTACATGCAGGGTGACTAATTACACAGTCCTATGATTCATTAGCAGACTAGTGGGTTGAAACCTGAGAAAAGACATGATAACCTCAGTCGGACAAATGATCAGTTCAAACGGAGATATGAATGTGGAAGAGCGACGGGGAGGTTTCACAATGGCCAAAAACACAAAAAAACTGCCCAGGCTCCGAACACAAAAACCTACCAAACTGCAGTTTAAAAAAAAAAAAAATAAGGAGAGCAGAAATGTTGTCGAACTTGAACAATAAAATTGGGGACAAGGTTTGTTTCCCTGTTTTCTTTCAAAGTGCAGGGGACTTGTCTCTGAAGCTCCACCATTGAGGTCAGTTAGTGGGAGAGGAGGAAGGCTCCACAGATGCAGCCATCACCGCGATGGCCCACTTTCACCTGAAACGACGAGCGGGAGCAATGCAACACAGCTAACCTGCGATTGTTTATTCTCTCTTAAGAAATGTCAATCTGTTCGCTCTCAGGTGTGCTGCTCTTCCTCTTGTTTTTGTTGTTTTCTCCCCCCTACTCTCTCCGTTTTCCCTTGTCGATTGCAGCAAGATCAAAGCGATGCCGCTGGAAGAATCTGAATATTTCAGGTGTGGAGAGAGGGCTGCGTTTCACACCACCTGTGTAGCGCTGAGAGACAGGTCCCTCCTCTCGCTCAGACTCAGTTAGCGGGGCCCCTGGGGCCCGGCGACATAAAACCGGGGCCACCTGTCTGAGAGAGAGGGAACACTCCTTTACCCTCCTTCTCTCTCTTGCACTTTCATTTTACAGCATTTGAACCAAAAATAAATGAATCTAAATAGAGCGGTGAGAGTGGGAATAAAACTGGTGCTGACAACAAGCAGCTGAGAGCTTTGAGCACCGTCACAAAGGCTCCAAGATCTGGCAGACGAGTTCCGATGCTGCAGAATGGGAGCAGCCACTTGAAAGGGCAGTTTATACATGAATCATTTTATAATTTGCCCTGTTCTGCAGCAGAAGGTAGCTCTCGTATATTAAATGATGAGCTTAGCCAAGAGAATCACCAGGATTATTTTCTGTCAAAACATAGCACACAGCGTGGAGCAGGTCTGTGAGATGATTCTCATCACATCATCAGGGCCGCCATTTCTGACCCAAAGCAAATAAAAAGTATCCCTGATGTCCGCACCGGCCTTAACAGTTTGATGTAACTGCTCTCCTTGGAGGGCTGTGTGCCTTGACATGTGTGCATGTGTAAGCACTTGTGCAAGTGTGTGTGTACGTGCATGTGTGTGGATGTGTGTGCAGGGGGGCATAGAGCACGTTCCACACTAGCAGTTCCTAGCCATGTCTCTCAAAAGGGCCGTAAAGTCTTTACAACAAATTCCTTACATTCATCTGTGTCAGAGCACTCGGCGCACATTAGGCGTTTACACGGGAGGAAACACAATCTATTTGATGCTACACTGCCCACACATCCAGAGCCCTCCTCCCCACGCTGGAGATTCACAGTGTTTAACTTCCATTTCATATTCTGAACAGGCAGGCAGACAGGCAGGCGAGTGGAGGGAATGGACTCCATCTTGCTGTAAATCAGCGTTTAAACACCCGGCTAAATGTAATCTGGAAAGAGTCAACAAGAGGCCCTCGCATTACGCTGCTCAAGATATTTGTTTTTATTTATTCTGGAATGTGCAATTGATTTTTGTTGTTCCCCCTAATGATGTATGCAAACGGTGAACCGAAAAAAGTCACACTTCATTTTTTCCCCCGGCTGCTGCTGCTCCTTCCCATCTTTTAATATCAGTGGTGCTTATGAGAACAAGTGGAGGTTAATCTAGGGAGCAGGTCACAGCCAGCCAGCTCTTTGTAAATGTCAGCTGGGAGATCCAGGCCTTTCTTATTACCACACTAAACCAACAAGGCTGACGGCTCCAAGACGGATGTGTGACTTGTAGGTGTCTTCCCCCACTTCTCACCACCATCACGGACGAACCCCATCACAGAAAACCTTATTAATCAATCGATTTATCGCCATAAATCAGGCCAGGCTTTGATTGTATCAGCAAGTCACGCAATCAATCAATTAGTCGGGACCTAGCAGCCCAATTTGCCTAAAGAAAGATGAATGTTCCCCCACATCATCCATTTGGTTGTCCGTTTACCCATCAAACACGGCTGCTGTTGACTCCCAAGCCCAACATGCATCCTTTTATCGATTTCTGCAGATTAAACTTGCAAAGGAATCAAAGGACACTTAACTGACTGGGAATAATTCTGCCTTCTTCATTTGTAGTGAAGTACAGTATGTTCTGCGCTCTCCTTTAATACTGTTGCCTTATATCATCAAAACAACAGAGACTAAACATTAAGATCCAGAATACAGAGCTGTTATGAGTGATCAAACGAAATGAAGTGACAGCTACACAGAGGATAATACTTCAGTAACTGGACCCACTCTGAGAAAAATTGGACAAATCATAGATTATTATCAGTCAATCCTACCCAGGTTTATATGGCAAGGTGAGGGGGAGCGAGGGGGACTGAGCAAGGAAACAGCTGGATGAACAAACTGTGGAAAACATATGTATAATGACATATTTGTTTCATATTTTATCCCAACTGTGAATTCCAATCCACGTTGTGACACCAGCTGCCTCGGTCCAATGCCTCCCATCTGCAACTCGGTGTCAGGATGTCTCACAGGACAGGCTGGGAAACTTTGGGGACGACAAAAACCGACAGGAGCAAGTAGAGCACGACAGAGTGGGCTGCTGGAGCCTTGGTGTGCTTCTCCCCCAGCGGCGGGTTGAAATGTGGCAGACTGCAGAGCTGCCGTGAAGAGGAAAGAACACCAGGAGCTCCCCGGGGAGAATGTCTGTGGTGGGATTAGAGCCCCACCAGACCTGGTTCTGCTTCACACCCTCAGACCCTGCTGTGTTACAGCCAGGGGGGCCGCTGAGCTATCTGTGGGGGCTTTACAGTTCTGCCCAATCTCCCCAAGCCTCACCATGTAATTAGAGATAAAGACAGAGGGCTCAGCTACTCAACCTCAATTCTCCTGGCTTCACACAAGGCTGCTCGCCCATAGCTTCCAGAGGAACCCCACAACACCGCCACTACACCAGCACCTGTGTACGTAAGCTAGCTACAAACCCTATCATCTCCCAACCAACTGTTCCACAGACTAAACATTTAAGATACTACAAGGTACGGTACATGATTGTGATTGATTGGTGTTTAAATGTGGAGTGTGCTGAAGTCACTACACCATGATTCCCAATGGCAGTGTGCTTTTCTTGGACACCATATTCCACATATTATGTGTGTCAAAGAGGCTTCATATTGTAAAAAAAATTCTCAGGTAAACAATAACCACAGTAAATAAGTAATTTTTCTTCATATCTCCCTCCTCCAAAAACTTCATCCAAGCAAAGGGGAAAAATTTAGAGGATAAGGCAGAGGAGGAACTCTTGACTATATTCAAGAAACACAAAATTATACTATGGAGGGATCCATTATTCATCTCAGATACATTTTTCATTTAAGAGTGGGCTGGATATGAGCAATGATGAATGCATCGCCCAGGATGCAATTTGTATGTAAAATAAAAGAAGATTACAGAATATGTTTTAAGTGCAAATGCAGTTTGTTGCCATCTAAGTAGGAAATGCATTCCTACAAAAAGGAATAAGACCTGAGCCCCATGATGCTGCCTCATAAAATCACTTAGCCCACAGCTAGCCCTCGCCAGTCCTTTTAAAGGGTCACAATGAGAGGCTCAAGTGACAAATGAGCTGACTGGAGTAGATTTTCCATTCATAGAATACACACCACCTCTTGGCAGGCCATTTGAAAATGTGGGATAAGTAAACCAAATAACTAAGGCTAATTCTACTAACATTCAGCTCAGTGGCACATTTCCGTGAAACCCACCCATCTGCAGTGAACACACAGAGAGCACTCGCAGACATACTGTTAGATACATGTCTACGCACAAGTGCACACAAACATACACCAGTGTTTTGCTGCCTGCCAGGCATCCACATGTTCCTCTCAGGACTCGCTCTCTCCTCATCAGCTTCACTCGGTGCACACCGTTTCAATTCAGTGCCTCTCAAAGACACACAAAGAGCCTTCCCCTCCATTCACCATACAAAGATTGAATACAGCCTCCTAACACAAGACATGCCCACCACAGAGCATGTAATACAACTCATTACTGGGCACGTAGGGTGCAGAGGGCTGTGATGGGAGAGACAAGCACCACAGGGAGAGAACAGGGGGGCCCTTACACCAACATCTCCATCTTTCCTCCCAACTAACAGAGCTTTACAACCAGCCTTAATAACTAAAGCAATCCAATTGATTTTTGGAGGTTCTCTGAAATAAGTGTTATAACAGTGGTGAAATACCAGAAATACTATTTAAACACTAGATGAAAGCGCCACCGCACCTGCAGGCCCTTGAACATAAGTTGCATGATGGTTAATTCAGGTTTGAATCGCAACTTCCCCTCCTGCCTCTCCAAAACTGTGGTTGACCCACAAACTAACTGCGTCCAATCACTAAGAGGCAGGGGGGCGGTATCTGGGTCAGCCACATTGATCTCAGTCCTGCTCTGCACGGCTCTGGGGTCAGGTTTTTGTTTGCTGACAAGAGGGCACTAGGTTTGGTTTGGCGAACATGGAGTCAGAGAGGGAAAGCTGTGTTTGTAAGGTAGGAAGAAGAAGAAGGACGGCAAAACGGTTAATCCGTCGCTGCATGCGGCCTCTTGAACCTTCCTTAACCTCAGGGCAATCGTATGACCTGAGGCAAAGCATTACTCACATTAAAAAGACATGAACTTCAGAGCATTGGAGTTTCGAGCACGCAATCAATGGGGCCACAGGTGCAAACATTTTCTGCACTGCCAGTGGAATGCCCTTTTTTCCCCCCTCCCAGGATTACATGGGAACCTGTTTTTGCACTGTGTTCATGTTAATGTCAGCAATAATAAAGACCTGCAGCACAAGAAACAATGAAAAACGAGCGTAAGCTGGAGACAGCTTTTGGAGGTGGGCTGGAAACAGCACATGGAGTCAGGAGAGAGGGCAGGATGTGAGGAGTCTGTCAACTTCTCCCTGTCTGCTCCTGTGTTTGCTTGCTTCAGACTGAGGGGAGCAAATGGGCCTAATTCACACTGGCTGTGTGTGAGTGTCTCTGCTGTCTAGCAGCGTGAGCGGGAATTAGATCTATGGTTTGCAGCCTTCATCCCTTCCCAGACAGACTTGTTCCGGCTCAGAGGCGCTGCCTAATCCGCACCTCTCTCCCGCTTGCACTCCCGGAAAATGACTTCACACAGCTGCCTCAAACGCCCAACACAGCAATTCTCGTCTGACTGAACCCCCCCCCACCCTCCCACCAACTCTAAAAAAAAAAGCCTCAGCAGACCTCCCATAGCTCATTTAACATACCAATTCCTCCCTAAAGCCCACCCTACCCCCCTCCTTAGAGATGAAAACAACAAGGAAAACAACTACAGCCCCACTTGATAATTTAAGGGCCCTTTTCTCCAGAGAGCTGTCAAACTCAGCACTACAGTGGGAGGAATTCAAAGAGCGAGGAGGTACCCTAGTTGTGCAGTGGTGAGTGGTCGGTTTCAGATATGTATGTGTGTCCAACTATTTCTATCGAGCTATGACATGCATGAAGCTGTGCAGGTATGTCAGTCAACAGAGGGTTCCCTGAAGCTCTTCCAGGATCCTCACCCTTCATCCATCTATCCATCCCAACAAGTGGATGAGAAGCAAATTAAAATGAATGTCATTTCATAGCGAGGGCTATGGGAACACAAAGCCGAGTGAGTTCTCACATTAAAACCCAGATCTTGGCCAGGTGGTTTCTTCTAGCTGTTGACAAAGACACGATCATACTAGATAGAACAGGCTGCAAGAGGGCTGCTCCCAGTCACAGTGGCCTATTTGGGTCATGGAGGGTAACTCCAGTTAATGGCGGGGCCACTCAGACAAACACTCCAGCCTTGAGGACAGGAGACGGGGAGAGGTCCTTCTTATAAACCAAAGTCTACCTAATGGCTTTCTTCATCTGTTACATGAATACCCCACCTACCAGACTGTACCATAAAGCCTTGCACTTCTTCACCCGCCTTTGTCCTTTCTCAGAACTACGATGAAAAAAAAGATGCTGCTGTTGGTAGGAAAATTATTTCCAGATCTTCAAGTGCCATTTTGGATCTCTGAGGGAAGTTAAATTGAGTGTTTTTCAAAAAAAAAAGAAAAAAAAATCTGTGAGAGTAAAAGTGGCAAACATTGTCTTCCATATGGTCAAACTGAAGCATTTATAAGCATTCAACTGATGCTGCAAGAAATGCACTGTAGAAGTCCTTAGGCAGTGGTGAGAAACAAGTGATATTACAAGAAAAGGAGTATGATTAAAGCCTAATATGGCATAGTAGCAGGGGAGAGAGAGGTGATTTATCCCTTCACGGCCTTTTGACACTAAATTAAACTGTTGAGTCCATTCCTCCGTGCCAGCTAGTTATCTTTCCGGGCTAATTTAACACTATAATTTACATTCCATATAAAATACATCCTGATGTGGTGCTGTCAAGGCCGTACATCATTTGCAGAGAGTGCTCCAGTTTCAGTGAAAAGGACAGAATTAGATCATATTCATGATGCAATTAAACACTTCAGTGGGAATCGATGTAAAACCGATGAGCCCTGAAAACAATGCATATGGCTGAGAACATTAGAACACATTACCTACCCTTGGATCCCTCGCTCCACAGACGCAATTTAAAATCCTCCACCACTCCACTCTCCGTCTCTCCAGATTCATAACGCACAGCGATAATAAATGAATTTTTCACAAAATTATTCAACTACTAAATTGCCCATGGTAACTGAGTATCAGATGAAAGTGATGTGAATTATTAAGTAGGGAAACTGTTTGTTCTCACCATGGGTGTAATAATTGGCCAAATGAAGAAGAAAAGGGGCGCAAGAGGGGCAGGTTACAGTACAGGAAGATCTCATAATAAATATCAGTGTTGATGTAAAAATGGTATAACTCTGTCTGCTGCTTGGGCCTCCAGCTGGGTTGATGGTATCGACCAATTTCCCTAGGGCGGCAGTGTGGGTTTTCTTATGGATACAGAGAAGAGAACATTACGAGGCATTGCTGCACATTCTCATGTAAAACTGGCAACAGGCCCTCTGGAGCTGGCAAACCACTGCAACAGCCAGCCAATGTTACACCACCTCACCACATTTTACATAATCAGACAGACAGCGCAGCAGACCACACACTCACACCACTCCACTCCAGATCATATCAACTACCTGTCACACTCCTCTCCGCAGCCATCATACTCACTTTGACTGGCTTACAGCCACAGATTCAAAAAGAACTAAAAAACAAAAAGCAAAGCAAACTACAAAAATAAATCTCTCAACCCATTTTGAATTCTTATCTCCATTAAAATCACTATTTGCCTTTCCAATTCTCCTCACCATACATGTTTTTGCTGTCAAAGCCCGAACTTGTTGATAGTAAGGAAGTAGACAAATGTAATGAAATTCTGAATTTAAAAGCCATACAGGGGCAGAGGTGCAGCAATTTGTAACCATTTCTGACAGGATGAGTCGGCCTCTCCAACTGAAACAGTAATTATGCTTAATGGTCCTTTAATCTGTCCATCAGGCGTGAGGTGAGCAGCCGGGTCAGCCTAAAGTGCTCCAGGTGTCACAGTGTGTCAGAGTACAGTCAGAGGGGTGAAGTGCTCCACAAGGAGTGTCGGGACCGGTCGCTTCAGCTCACAACGTCAGCAGGCTGCAAGAGACAGGCCTCCTTCCAACACACACATAAGTCAACATGTCATACACCTACCGACTGCCTCTTGCATAAAAACGCTTACAACTGGACAACAGAACAGTGGTAGGACAGAAACATGATCCCTGGGTGAAGTGAACAAATGAGTAAGAATGTGTGTGGGCACTGGACAAGGTTGATCTAATTTGACAAAATGATTATCATCCAGGATTGTTAGACTCTGTATTGTGCTGAGCATTCTGAACCATCGTGTCCAGCTGATGCCCTGGCACTCTGCCATCACTGTTAATCTGTAACTCCGAAAGGATTTCTATAGGTTTGTGCAGAATCACAACTAATGAAAGTGGGGTTGGAGCTCAGCTAATTGCAGTTCACTTTCGAAATCCCAGGTCATGTCCCGTACATACCTCGATAGTCATGCATTTCTGAGCTCCCCTATACACAGACAAAGCCGGGGAGGAGAGAGCATTCGAAGTAGAGAGATGACACTGGGTCAATCCCAATAGTAATACCAAAGACACAGGGCCCATACCGAAACAAGGGTGAACAAATAGTACCTTTGTACCCAGAGTCATTTGTACCCGGCTCAGGCGCCTGGCTATCACAGAGCCTGGCAGATAGAACTCCTAGTCCCAACTATGCATCTGCACTAGTGCTGTATTTGTTATCTTGGACAAGCTTTCTCCTTCACTGTTTCACTGGCCAAATAGAGAGGGAGGAGAAAACGAATCACTCCTGGGCCTACTCCTGTTGTTCCCTCAGCTGTCAACACTTCTCACAGACTTCACCCCCGCCTAGCCACACCAATACAGAGAAGTGACTGCCGTTTGCTTTATGATTGCCTTGTTTTATTCTCTCGGCCGGGCTTTTTCTCAGCCCTCACAGCTCTAATCAGACCGCCTTGCCTGGACAACAGAGCCATTGTCTCTTTAAGTGAAAGAGGCAGTGGATCAGTGAATCCCTTTCCATTTTCCCGCTTTATTAGCTCAGCGGCACACTACTGTTTATACTATTGGGTATTCTATGTTTGCTGAGAACAATTACAGTATGACAAATGATCCGTCAATGCCATCTATCAGGCCAGAGCTGACAGGAATCCTATAGACAGGGCAGCCATTCGTCCCCTGCTCCCCATCTCTGGGGTCCCATGCTTTAGTATCCATGACAACGTGCAAGCCACTTGCCACGCTTGCCACTTCACAGTGAGAGATGAGCACCCGTGAGTGGCTTTGAAAATTAGCCTTTGACACCCTATGTTCCACTGCGCTCCCACCCTCCTAGCCTACAGTCCAGCCCCTTTGGGGGGCCTCCGAACAGTCCCAGCCCTGTTTCACATTCTGGCTTGCACAAACAAACAGGCAGACACATAGCTAGGCACTACCATAAACATACCTCTCTAGGTCTCACGGTGTCAATTTTATTGTGCCTGACCTATACGATTCTCAACATTAACCTCACAGCTACATTACCTATCCAGCACTGGAAAAAGGAAGAGAAGCACCAGCATGGCCCACATCCATAAAATAAGGTGAAAAATAAAAAGGGGGAAATTGAAAGAGGAAGGCTGAGGAGTGCATGAATGCACATGAGCTGCCAGCACATTATCACAGAGAGTGTACTGTCTGACCCCTCCTTCTCCCATTTCGTGAGTCTATCTGCATCATGTCTATCTGCATCTTCAAAAAAAACAAAAAATACCTAATTAAATGCTGGAAAGTATTTGAAAGTATTTAATTTTTAATCAAGTAGCAGTGGTTCATTATGCCTTACCTTTTGGCTTGATAATACAGGAAAGTTGGCTGCTATGGGCAATGAGATTAAAATGTGTGTAGTACGGATCAGAACGTAATTCAGACAAAATAGTGATGTGAAAAAAGAGATTTTACCTGTGATTAAGACTGAAAAATCTAATCATTGCATCTAATCATCTAAGGTTATCAGGGGTTAATATGGGAAATATGGTTAAAATACTCAAATATAAATGCAAAAGCATTTGCAGACTTGACTAAAAGACTGATGAGTGATGTTGAGGACCAAGCTATGATTCCCATTTGACTCCCAGACACACCTCTTTGGGGCTGTGTTTATGCCATAAACTACACTTGGCAGTTGAGGATCATATTACTACCGTGAAAGAAACAAACAAAGCTGTGCAAACGTGGTGCACTGTCAGAAGCAAAGGTTTTACGGCTTGTGATTAATCATATTTGGAGAAACATTAAAGGGAAAGGAGGAAACTGGCTCCAGCACTAGGAGGTAAGGGTGTCAACTGATATAACCCACCACTGACATCAAGCAGAGCCAGCTAGCTCATTGATGTGGCAGTGTCTCATTTTCACCAGTTTGGAAGCAGACAGTTTTGCAGCGCCTTGCGGTTCTTAATTATCTTCCAACTTTGTCTAATTCAATCAACACAACTCAGATCTGGCTGCGAAATGGCACTCACATCCCCTCAAGCTCAGCAAGTCAAAAAACACTGAATAAGTGGAACAGTCAAACTGACAAAATGGCATAGCACATGAGAAATAACTGCTATTTTATCTCCCGGGCTGAGACCTCATCCACAGTGGAGGGGATGAGGGGAGGCTGAGAGAGCAACCAATCAGCTTTTTGTTTTAAGTTACAAGGCTGCATTCAGGGGGGACATAGGAGTCAAGTGCTTTGATGACACTGCAGATGCTGCCTGGCTGAGCAGTGTGAGGTCAGTCTGTTAGCCGAGACTCTTTAGGTCCCTTGCTCAGATGCTTCCTGGCGAAGCTAATATCCTGCTAACACAATGACATCTAGCTACAATGTCATGTGTCAGGATGGTTCACTATTTCTCACAAATATACATTTTTAATAGAACACAATATAAGACAAACATGCAAGTGAGCGAGTGGGCACATGCACACACCCACATACGGAGAATTTGAAGGTCATTAGGGATTAAATTGCCAATAGTTTGCCAATTTGCAGTATAAAAAGTGAGTGACATAATGAGAGGAGGTGGGATGGCTGAACCCATCCCCCCGAAATCCTTTTTCTGCACAACCGCTATTCCCACCCATTCACCTGCCATCTTATTCCGAGGGCCACAGCATTATTAGATTTTGACATTATTAGCTCAAATAGCAGAGAGGCCCTGCTGTCATTATAAAGCCTTTACTTTCGCGCTGACTGCCAAATCTGTTTTGCACTAGCTACAGACTGCCAAACCCAACAATGGCAGATTAGTGAAGCCCTTCTCCTGTTGCAGCAGAGGTTAATATAAAGTGACAGGGCTAAGTCCGCTCCGATTAAGTATGCTGAGAGATATTACAGCAGTTTGTTACATCAGATCGTTATTGGATTAAACAGCATGCACAACAATGAAAGTTTAATTTTAATTTTCAGCAGGAATATAAAACAAGCTCTGAGAGTGCTCCTGTCAGAACAAAGGCAGCATTACAATACCTTCTTGTTTTTGCTTCCCCCTTTGCCATTACTGGAGTGGCAGACATGAACAAAAGTGATGGTAAGTGAGGATGTCAACCTTAAGATTTTTCCTCCCTGAAGTTAATACATTATTTATAGACAAACAGAATTCAACGTCAATTTACAAACCAGGATTTGGTAAACCAAAACATAATGAGATACAGTAGGAATAGAAAAATTATAAGCATATTTAATTTTCCTGCTAACCCCCCCTCCCTCACTGTTTATTGGTTTGGACATCTACCACTGTGCTGCAGCAAAAGCCCAGTCAGCCTGTGTATTGTCAGCTCTGCAAGAGGTCACTGCACCTGACCAATAAGCTGTTATTAATCCTTACAGAGTCATCCATTAGCCCGTCCAATTTTTATGACCCTCTTCTTTATTAGATGAGCTATCAGCTGTCTATATCTGGCAGAAATATGGACTTCCTCATCTGGGCTCCAACACTCTCCTCTTCCCAGAAGGTGTTGGCGAACGGGGCCAGGTAGAGTGAACCTGAAGCCCAGCCAGGGGAGCAGGGGGTGGGGGAGCTGAATCTGCCAGTCTCCTGGGGTATTCCCCACTGTCCCGTTACCTCCGATAAATCTCAGTGCTTTACGATTAGGTACATAAAATGAGTCATAGATCTGGACGGTAAATAAGAGCTTGTCAGTGGGGCTGACGCCAGGACTAGCTCCTCCTCCACCTCCTCCTTTGCCAGATAGTCCCTCTGTACCCCGGCCATCAGACTGCTGCTATTGAGCTGGGGCTAAAAAGACTCCAATAAATAAGCCTGATATTTCCCTCGGGACGTCTACGGTGCCACCCTGTAGCATGCTTGCATACACTGAACAAACAAAAAGGTCCAGAATCAAAAACCGGACTGTCTGAATACTAACAATGTTTTATATCTTGTTTTTCAAATCATCTCCAAAATGATATTGCACTCTTTGTTTACAATTGCTTCTTTTCAGATGGCAGAGCCAGGAAGTCAATGGATCAATCCATCTCAAGTATATTCAAACTGTATGCTAGACTCCGAGACACTGATGTCTTTTAATGGACCTTCAATCCATACTTGCAATTAAGCATGCAAAATCTCCCATTAAGTAACTCCACTTACAGTGTATTTACTCTGGTTGCTGTTTGGGTGTTTTTCATAGCGTGTCTTCTGCGAAGCTGAGAGAGCAGCGCCGAGATGACCTGAGGGACGAGTGATGGTCTCCAAATGCACTAACACAATGATGGACACTTCCTCTGCAGTGCCAGCTAATCATTGTTGCCGATTCGTTTACACTGGTCCAAAATGACTCCCTGAATGACCGCCTTTGCATATTAAACAGACAAACAGACAATAGGGACACACTGTTGGAGGACATGAGAGCAGCTAAACACCAGCAGTGTCATGATAGTCTGGCGAACAGAGGGCTCATAATACTGTATGTACAAATGGGAACTCACCGGCTGATTGATAGCATATTAAACAGAATTGTGCTACTGCCTTTCCACTGCACATTTTGACAAGGCACCTGCAAAACTGTTTTCAACATACATCAGCACCTATTCAGCATAACTGCATATAAAGTGCACTGCATCTCTCTGTACCACAAAAAATGAGGCTATCAGGAGAAAGAGGTCTGGAGAGGAAAGCAGAGAAAGCGCATGGCTACAGGCAGGCAATCAGCTAAGAATTCAAAATCGCACCCAGTTTATACAGCTCTATAATCAGAGAGCAAAGACAGAAAACAACGCCATTGGCACCACAGAAAAGGCATTCAAAACATTTTCATTAGTGAGCAAAAAAAAAAAGTAATCCTTAGTGAAAGCGTTGCTTCTTTTTGCTTAAGTTTGATGTTTAAGAGGGAAGATTAGATGGAGGACAGGGTTTTTATGTCAAGTCTAAACTCTGCAAAAGGCTTTCTTACTCATTACACCGTCTGATTTATAATTTTGTTTTTCACAGTGTTTCATCCATTGTCATTGTGGAGCAACAATAGATTGTAATCTAAATACCTCATTGAGCCTTGGATTAGATTTGTGACAGTATAATGCAAAATGTATACTCTGTTTTACTTTTTTTTTATAGATTTACTTTCTTACTGATATTATGGTCATCATCATTTGCAAATTGGATATTTTATGAAAACTTTTTATCAGAATGGCACACAATAAGAGCTTTCAGTTAAGGTTAAGAAATACATATCCATATATTCAAGGCTGCTTTCATGGTGGGGGGGGGTTGGCATAAGAGGACAGGCTGGGAATTGAGATTTGAAAAACATAATTTTAGGCATCAGGTGATGTAATCGCACTGCTGTTGAATAACAGTTGGCAATGTGTAATTATAATTATGCATCAGTATGCCACGATGCCAACATGTCACTATGTCACACTGTAAAAATGTCATTAAGTCGTGCCAGTGTCACTGTCAATATGCCAATGTGTCATTCAATATGTAATTATATCAGATCATCAATAAGTCATAATGCAAAAGATATAACATTATGTCAGTAAGTCATTGCAATGAGGCAAATTTCATATCATGCTTTGATCAACATGCTGATATGTTATATGTCATGATATGCCAATATGCCAATATGCCGGTACAGCAATAAGTCATTATGCTGACGTTATATCATTAGGTCAATAGGTCATTGCAATGAAGCCAAAGTCATTATGTCATGATGCAAATAGGACATCATATCATGCCAGTGTATGTTATGTCAATATTTCATAACGCGATCATGCCAATATGTGATCATGCCAATATGTTGTGAGACCAATATGTGAGTGTGGCATGATGCCATATTATTATGTTAATATTGCAACATCTGACTAGAATATGTGCATTTGGATTTGTGCTGTCATCTCTTTCTAGATTTACATACAGAGGCAGGATAATATTTCCCCTTTTTAAAGTTGAGCTATGGTTTTATAGTCCTGTGTCAGTTGATACAGTGACAGTGGCAGTATATCTATCTGTATACATAGAGTATGTACCTACAGGACAAAATCACCCCCCTTCAACTAGACTTTATACTAAATAACATGCAGTCACTGTTGAGCTTAGTAAGAGAACCTTGATGCTTTTGTTCACCCACTCGCTCCCCTGCTCCACCAACTGAGATCTGTGTTTATGTTTTGTTAGAGGGATATGTTCTTCCTGACTACAGTCGATTGTTTAGTATCCTTGTAGCTGGAACCTTCTGTTTATTTCATTTCAATTTTTCCATCACTGCCTCAGTGTCCTTCTGTTGTATTGATCTATGTCATCTGCTCAGTCTTTTATCTTTCATGACTGTGAAGTGCTCTGGAACTTGTTTTGAAAAAGACTGCATACATGCAGTATAATGCTATTATCACTCTTATTATTAAGGATCCACACATTGTTTGATTTCTTCAATATCATTCTGTTCATTCTTCTTCCTTAAAGTGTCTGGATCTTGCATAACACACATAGCATCCGAGCTTTCCAAACAGGTTTTGTCAACATCAATCAGACAGTACAAATGATACCAATTGACCAGATTAAACGCTGTATAATAAACACTTTATACATTTTGGCCAGTAACAAATATTTCAACTAGATCTACATCTATAGAAGCAAATCATTTGCACATATTGACAGCAATTTTTATTTCCTGAAAAGTCACTTTTACAATTGCCCTCCTAAATCATGATACAACCATCTGCAAATTTGCCATGTATTTATGTCTTTATGCAAAAGAGAAAGAGTTTTGGTACTACCTACAATTTGGCTGCAACTCCCTGCCAGTATCTAATATGTAAGCTGACACACATACTAATTTTAAATCATTTTAGCCCATGTGGTGCACAACAATAAAAAAAATACCTATGACTTGACCCCTTATTGGTTTGTCATCATCATCATATATGATCATCATCATATATTTCATATTCTCTGAAATATTAAATGTAGGGAGCATTAGCAGTCAGTAGTATTAACCTCATGATAGTTTTTCTTAAATCAAGAGCTTGTAAAGACACAAAGTAAAAACACTTGGGCACTATAATATGAAGGCATACTATAATTGATACACACTTCCTATGTAGCATGGATCCCACCAATTTCTGCTTTTAGCCTTTATTACTGTCATCTTTACTATGCATGTAGAGCTGCAAGCGATGGAAGCAGAAAAAATTGAAATAATGGAAATGTATGTATAACTATGCAGTGAATTTAAAGGTACCCTGTGGAGTTCTTGACCTCTAGAAGCACTATGGAGCAGTTTTTTATTGAGTGTTCCCATACATGCATATGTGTGCGCAGGGGGGTGACGCAATACAAAGTCCTGCCAATGATTTCACAATATTCCACTGATCCACAGGTGGCTGTAATGCGCCAACAAACACAGAAATGTGCCAACGAGGGCAGGGAAGACAAAGACTGTGAGCTAGTAAACAGGGATGTAAACAATGCAGGATTTAAAACACTTAAAATCGGCTCTGCAAATGTTTCATTAGAAGGAGAATATATTTAACACATTTGTTAAACCACAAGGATACACACAAAGTGTTCTGGTGAGCAACACAAGGTTAACATAACTTTTGTTTGTTAACAAGACATCACTTGTATTATGTGAGCTGCTTTTTAATACATGCATTATTCAAATAGGTACGGTTCTGAAGTTATTAATGTTAATTCTATTAATATTTCTATTTAGTTTCCTGCTTGGGCCATTAATGGCTCAGTTATTTTTCTTGATGTTCATGTTATGGTGTTATATAGTATGACACTGTCACAGACACAGTGCGTCAATGTCTGGTGATTTTGATCATTTAAAACCTCTGTTTATTGTCATGTTTACTCTTCCTTCTTCACTGTACTGTTTTCTAAACTGTGACATGGAAATATTTTTAAATAACATGGCATGATATTCTATATTTACATAATATGTTTGTGTTGTGATATTATTGATTCATCTTTTTGACTTTGATAAATGGATTTAACCCCATCAAGACAGATCATTATTGATTTTACACCATATCACACCATGTGACTTTGTTTACTGAAACATTTGACTGTTTTGTTTGTTTTATATGCATATTACTGAAAGAGAGTTTTTTTTTCTTTTTTACATACCTATTTGATTTGTAATGGATGCTAAATTATTATATGTCATTTATATTGAAATATACAAAGTTAAGACTTTATGAATAAAGATAAAAAAGAGGAATGTGACACCATCACCTATGAATACAATGTGACATGTTACTGTTTCAAGTGGTCCTCCATATTGTCCATTACTGATGGAAAAGTATTTATATTTTATAATGTCACCTGGAAACTAAAGATTAATAACACTGTCCACAGTTCTTCACTCTGATCTTTACATACTGAAGGTTCTTTAAAGTGATTCAACAAGAACTTTTGGGAGTTGGGTGTTTAAGAACCAGATGTGTGAAAATGAAGAGCACTCTAAAGACGGATTATCGCCTCATAACTCTGCCTACGTATCCAGTCATAACTAGACGTCGTCAGCAGTTGTGGAGAGGTTCTGGACATTAAGTTTATGGGCTCCTCATTATTCAACATGTTAGGGTCTCCCTGCAGCCCAATGAAATTTTGATGGCAGTATTACAGCTAGTTTGTTGGATCCTCACTCCTACTCACTACGTATGCCGATGCAAATGGGTAAAAGAAGTCTCTTTGGACAAACCCACATTCGCACAAGACATCAGACTAATCCACCTCTCTGCTCTGATGTGAATAAATATTTACAGCTGATCTTCCAAAGGACATTATCAGAAAGCAATGGATTTACAGTGGCCTTGGTGGTGGTGATGTCGTTGTTGCAGACATGCATGAAGAGGCCAGACCCCTGCCCTGCCTGGAAAGGCCAGAGACTGCAGTGGTGCAGTGCTCTGAGCAAGCTCATTCCTTCCTCTCCATCTGCATACAGTAAAAAACAAACATTCCTGTAAATAAAGATGGCTGTCCAGCAACTGTCTTCCCAGCGACAATGGTATTGACCGTAGTCAGATGCTCCGCTGATTAAAAATTGATCCATTTTGAAAAATCTAATCAACTGAATAGGATTCTTTCATACGTGGGGTGGGGTTGGGTGCGTTTGTTGGGGGTGGAGGGAGTTGAGCAGCTGCTGACACAGAGAGGCAGACCTGTTATTAACCCCTTGCACCTCCATGCAGCCCCCTGCACCATGCTTCCCAGTTCACATCCCCCTGCACCCCGGGACTAGACACGGCCCAGACGGTCTGAATTATTCAGCAGTCTGAGAGAGGCTCCGGCCACTTGGCCTATTAATGCCTGCCAGTAGAGGCTAGTGGCTCTAAAGGCCAGTCCAGAGGAGCCCCAGTTCCCAGTGGACAGGAGGAGGGCTGCTAACGCTGGGCTGCAGGGGATGTGAGAGTGAATTCATCAGGGGGCTGAGGTCGCGGCAGGTTAATGATGCCGCACGTCTAGACGGACGCTGGACTCACACCCTGCCCAAAAGGCAGTGGGGGATGGGGCTGGGATGCAATAATATTTTTATCTTTGAAGGAGAACCAGCAGTGCAATATTAAGTCTTCCGGCTTATTTATGAAAGACCAACATTGTTGACTTTGGCTATGATCTGCAATTGACCTGAGGTTCCCTCCGAAAAAATAACAGCACACAATGAATATCTCCAAAGCCACTGATATGACCAGACCTGATGTTATATTCTGGGAGTCCACCTATGATTTAATGCTAAATGAAAAGGAAGTGCAGTAAGTAACATTTATCACAAATGGATAAAATGTTCCGACATAGCTGCACAACATTCATAATAGAGAGATTAAAAGATTGTCTACACAACCAAACTCTGATTACTCACAACCCCTTATCATCATAGCACAAACAATCCCAACAGCTGGAGAGGGCCCTCAACTCCAGCACAAAGTCACTCAGTAATCAGGGCATCTCCCCCAGAGAGAAAGGGGATGGAGCTCAGGCTGGGACTCTCATTTGGGAGCAGCTCAGTTGCAATGTGTTCTATCACCTTGGTGATCATGGGCATCCGCTCAGCGTCTCTAAGGGTGTAAACACAATAGTAAACACATAAGAAAAAAATGACCCCCTGGGTGCAGCACAGATGATCCAGTCAACAACAGCAGAATGCATGATCTGGATGGCATCTACCTGGAGGATTCTTGATAGAGAAAGCTCTCAGACAAAAAGTAATCATTGTTGCACCAGAACACTCAGTCATCATTCACCGTGAGGACAAACACATTATAAAGTCCAGGCAGAGAGGCAGAGGAAGGTATTCTTATTATCATCCACTGGAGATTTATGCACTTCAAGGTTGACTTCTTTGAGTGAGAGGGCTTGATAAGTCTGATGAAGCGGAATGAGTTTAGCCTTCAATAGGTACTATCTGTACTGGACTGCACCGTTACAACACACGCTCTTACCTTATCCGTGATGTGATGCCAAGCACATTTACCGTTGAGGTCAACATCGCTGCTATGATTGAACGAAACCAAGGGCGTCCCATGGAAGGCTACAGATGGGACAGAGACATGCCCCACACCCATTTACACAAATGTAATCTCCACAGCTCCCCTCCTCAAGGTGACCAAGCACATAATTCAGAAATCCCCGCGAAACCATCCTGGTGGCCTCATCAGGGCAGAGGTTCTCCCACTTCAAAACAGGTCAGCGAAAACGTGCAGCGGGAGGAGCTCCATCAGAAATACAGGACATCCATTCAGACAACCTGAGTGAAAATGTGGAAAATGTGTGGGCCAAGCAGAGAACCACATACATAGCAAATTATTTTGCTTGGCTGCAGCTAAAAAATCATATGCTTGCTTATCATAAAGAAACACTGTATCACAGTCTAAATATTGGAACTGCATTAATAGTCAATTGGATCATTTCCATATCACATCAAGCTGGGATGAAATATTATAAGGATAAACATTCCAGGGAGGTCTGCACAACTAGGGAGAACCCAGAAGACTGTCCATCTCACATGCATGTCCCCTGGTTTGTCATAGAAGTTGACCCCCCCCCCCTCCCCACACCAACAAAATTTCAGTTCCTTAGGCATACTCTTCCTCCTGCCACATACAGCAGAAGCCTGGAGCAATGTTTAGCTAAACCTGCTGGCCTACGTAGGCAGGGAGAATCCCCAGAGGGCTGAACAATCAGACAATTTCAAGATCATGAAGCATTAAACCAATCCCGGCAGGGTACACTAATTAAACAGCCGAGCCCGGCACAGCCAACCAATCCCCACAGAGCAATTAAATCCATCCCCTCTAAAATACTGTGGAACCTGTCTGGGGAAAACTGCCGAGGAGTGAGAGAGCGAGAAAGAGGGAGAGATGGAGAGGGGAGGGGAGAAAAATATCATAAAATTCATCTGGAAAAAAACTATAGGGGGAATGCAGCAGGAGGCTAACAAGGGAGATTGAAAAAGGAGAGACTCAATTCAGTTCTTTGTTCTTTTCTCCCTTTTTGTATTAAGATTCAAAGTGCCTGAACACTCCTCCTTTTCTCTCAGCTGGGGGGGTGGGGAGTCTGTGACCACATTTAAATGCAAAAATAGTGACCCTGTTGCGATCAGAAGTTGCATATTTAATTAAGATTACAAGGTCTGGAAAGCACTCATGAGACTGAACGAAAAGACAGAATAGCCTCAAGGCCTATATTACACACCGGCAGAGCTGCTAACACAGTTGCAAACCCTAATCAATACCCCAATGCCCTCCGCTACGAAAGTAAATGAACAGGTGACAATGAAGGCATGACATCACTGGGCTTTTCAGGGAACAACAAAACCAGATAAACTGAAAGGCAGGATGCAGTGGAGAGGTGCTGGCAGATTTTGGGATGATACTGTACCTCCTACATACCAGCAATTAGACTGCATGTGTTAACATATATAATTGCTACCATTAATAATGCATAAGAAATGAAGAGGGCAATATTTTCTCCAAAATCTAAAGGTTAGGTAGGCAAAATCTCCTGTGTTATTTCCCTGGAGAGGCTCAGACAAAGTGTAAGTGTATTTTGGTGGTGTTGAAGAGGAGCTGAGAACGCGGAAGGGCTATGATTCGAGCAGGAGCGACTGCAAACCGGAGGTGTGGACAGGGAGATAGACTTGCTCTTTCCTCCCTCGACTGAGGCAGTGTATAAATCACAGAGCCCAGCTTCATGTCTCCACTTCCTGTTCCTCTCCATTAAAAATGATAAACTGTACCTCTTGAAGCCACTCGCTCGCTTTAGGGTCCCAGTCTGCACCTTCCTGGTGAAGCAGCGAGAGTGTGCGGCTCAGATTTATTCTATCCCTTCCCATTGTTGGGGATGAATAAGAGAGTAATTAACTGTGTGGGGGTAGCAGCTGCACAAAGACAAGACCGGCTAACACAACAAGCCTGATCCATCTGCTTTTGCTATCACACACCTTTTGTATTATTTTGATAAATAAAAGCATATCTGCTTAGTAATAACAAATGCTGGTTTAATACTCAAAAGACCACCAAGAGGCCGTCTTTCCCTGGTCTTCTCTCTTCCCACTTAAATGAGGACAAATGGGCCTTACAAATGGGTGGCATGCACAAGACTACTATTCCTCCAGTCTGGTAAACACACTCCGAGCAATGGCACATAATGAGAGCGGCTGAGATCCCCAAAGACAACCTGGAGAAGGTTAGTGAAGCATTGATCTCATGAGTGTGCCGGGCCCAGGAGCACCCTGCACACCCACGCTACATGACAACCAATGTTAGAACACACACCGTACAAAAGCCTGGCACTTGCACATTTGAAGGGAAAAAAAAGGCATGCTTTTTGTGCTTTAGTCATGAAGGACGAAATGGACAATAGAGAAATTAAATACAGCAAGTGAAACCCTGCCAAATTCAGTTGAGGTATGCTAGATAGAGAGATGGAGAGACGGAGAAAGAGAGGGAGGGCAGAGGGATTCATTGTAAGCCCGGTAAAATGAACAAGAAAGGACTGGTGCTCAATACGTCTGCAGTGGCGTCAGACAGTCAAAACAAATAAAGCCAAGGCCGCGGTGGAGAAACGCAGCTCAATATGGACTTGCTGGGCAGGGGACTGTCTGTCAGCAGGGAGAGAGGACACAGCTTTATACCCATGCCGATGAGCTATTACCTCTCCCCTCCTGATGTTTCCGCCTGCCTCACTGTGAGGGAAGAAGAGGCTGCCGTACCGCCATGGAGCCGTCCTCCAGCAGACTAATGTGTCCCTGAAGTTTTGTTAAAGCTGGTTATTTACTCCTGCAAAGCAATTGCTCCAGCCTGGGGGCAGCAGAACTGAGAACGTGCTGCTATGAAAAATCTGGCGTCTCTTGCTATGAAGCACTGTCAACTACCAAGGGGGCGTTCCTGCTGAAACATTGGGGGTACTGCTTTTTGGCATGAGAGAAGACACTAAAACAGCAAGCCTTTCATAATAGAAATATTCAGACAGTTGTGGAGCAGAAGATAATGATGGAATTCTTAGGACTCATTAGCCAAAACAATTAATGATCAATACTGTGAAATCATACAGTATATCCATATGATAACAAAAATTTCAACTGTTGTAGCCTCCAACCACAGTTTACCCAAATTACGAAAACATGTTTTTCACTTAGCTCCTGTACTTCTGGTGGTATTTATTCATGCAGAAAGCTTTGGTTGTATTTGCTTACCAGTCTCTGAGATTTCTATCTCCATCGCAATAAAATGGAGGTGAATGGAATCTTGTATGTGGAGTTCACAGTGCTGCAACAATTCAACCACAATATCTCTTTCCAGAAACAATGTCCCTGTTACTTTGGATTATTCATAGAATACGCTATCAAAAGGTTTTTGTAGCGAGCATCTTTTCTGTAAAAACTAGTTCCAATGGAAACCATACACAGAGGATTATGCATCGCTACCTCCAGCAACTTGGACATTTCAGTCACTGAGTGGCTCATAGAATTTGTTACAAGAATAATGTTGACAATGGAAACTAGGTGGAAGGTAGGTAATCTTCTTAGCAATCTACAAGGTGTGTGAAAATGTAATGCAGGCATAAACTAATAAAAAAACATGATTTACTCCAACTAAGAAACATCTTTTTTGTTAAAAAGATGGCTCAGGATTTCTTTTTACTAAACTGGAGTTTTACTACCATCTCATTCAGCAGTGTAATACAGCTTCCAGCCATGAGTGGCAGCACGCAGTGCACTGCTGCTGAGCAGCATTCCTGTCAGTGAGTGAAAAAGAAATCGAACGCCATCTTTGATATTATATGGTTTATATAAACTAAAGGAGGAGACCTGTCTTGGTCAGAATAGATCATGTTTTTTGTTAGTTTGGAGCCACCTAACTGTCTTACCCCATCTTATAAGTTGCTAAAAGAGATCCGTCACCATCCGGTGAGTCCAGTGAATGACATATTTAACATTTTTCCTTCAATAAATTTTATGAGTCACTGAGTGACTGAAATGTCAGAGTTCTGGGAGATAGCGAAGCAGAACAGTGAGTATGACGGTCTTGGATCAGGGGTATGAATTATCCAGAGCAACACTGCTTCTGCAAATTGTTGCACTGCTGCGAGTGGCAGCCTGTTTTTCTTTCTCTCTTTCACAGCTTTTTTGTGACTTCTAACTTTCTACTGCGCTTAGTTCTTTGTCGAAGCAAGCGTGTGCTGCTTTACTAACATGTAAATAGTTTTTCATAGTCTTCTTTATCCAGTTAGATGTTAACTTACAGTCCAGCTAGAACAATGAACATGATTGGCCGACGGACAACAGTGTATTCGCATGAAGTGTGTTTAGTGGAACCAGGCGGCTTCACAGTGGTGCGAGCCGACAGGGATAAACAGAGTGGTAAGAAGAAAGGTGGAGGGTTTGCTGTCTTTGTTAACACCAGATGTTGTAACTCTGGACATATAACTGTAAAGGAGCGTATCTGTATCTGTATGCCATGCCACGTGAATTCTCACACGCCATTGCTATTATTGTTTACATCCTGCCGAGTGCTGCGGTGGCACAAGCATGTGACGTCATATTCTCCACTGTCATGCGATTACAGACAGAGCACCCCAGCGCATTCATCATAGTCAGCCTTAGCCAGGTGAGGAGGCAGCTTTCCAGGACATTAGAAAGACAAAGGAGCTGGTGGTGGACCACTGGCGGAGCAAGAAGAGGCCCCCAACTCCAATCACCATCTGTGGGGAGGAGGTGGAGGTGGTGCACACCTACAATTTCCTACGAGTACACATGAACACTGGACTGAACTGGATTGGATTGACAACACTGAGGCCCTATACAGGAAGGGATAGAGCAAGCTGGACTGTCTGTCTGGAGTTGGTTGCAGAGAGGAGGATGAGGAAGCTGGACGCTTGCTGGAGAACCCCCCCCATCCCCTCTATGATGAGCTTGCGAAGATGAGGAGCACGTTCAGCCACAGACTCATCCTTCCTCGGCACACCACAAAACGCCTTGGCCAGTCCTTTGTGCTGTTAGCCATCAGGCTCCACAACCAAGACTGACCCCCATATGAGAACTTTAAGACCTGCACTGCCTGCTACTTATTTTGGACTTTTTAACTACTGAATCCTGCATAGACTCTGGCACACTTGCACATGGACTCATATACTCATTACATACTCGTTCACTCATATATTTATTCATATATGTTCATTTATAAACTATTTATTAATAGACTGTGCATATGTACATATTTATTGATAGACTTTACAAATATTCACTCACTCAGAGATCCAGTGCAGATATCTAGAGCCAGCTGAGTGTTTTACTTTTTATATTTTTATTCTTTATTCTTATTATCTTGGTTTGGTTCTGGACTCTTACTCTTAACTCTACCTCTCCTGTGTCTCATTCTCATTGTTGTGGCTGCTGTGACACCTGAATTTCTCTCTGGAGATTAATAAAGGTTTATCTTATCTTATCTCATCTTATCGAATTTTTTTAATGTGATTTTTCAATGCTAAGAGCACCACAAACTGAATTGCATCTACCACCTCCATTGTACTGTCCTAGAGGTAGAAATCTGAGAGACATATATCTCAAACTCCAGATTAATAAAACCAAAACTATCTTTGTGGCTGCATACCACTGGAGAAAACTGAGAAAACATGTTTCCTTTTAATTTGTGTGAACCAAACCTTTAATATTACAGCTGTCAGGACATTTTAAGTGTACAATCACTGATATAGACAGTAACATCATTACACCCGAGCTTATCAAACAGCAGCACATACAGCAGTCTGCAAACAGGAGCACAAGCAAGGAAAAATGATTGGATAGGTATGGAAATCTACTTGAAGGAAGGTCAAAGTGATTAAGCTGACATTAATGACAGGCCTAGTCTTCATGTGAGAATGCTCACCGTAGCTTTCTCTAAACCCATTTGTCATTCTGCTTCCAACGCTGAAGCATCTGCTTTGAAGTCTCTACCACTAATGCTACACAGAGAGGTTAAACAGCTTAATGCTGAAGTCTGTTTCACTCCTCTCGCTCTCTAATGTTCCCTGCGTTTTATGTACCGGGGTTATGCCTCCTGGATTTCACATCTCAATTTGCCCCAGATAGTCCTGTAAAAGCTCCCCTCTTTCTTATTTTCTTTGTTGTCACTGTCAAGGAAAAGAGGGGCATCCCGAAGGATAGGGGACCGTGACAGACATGCCCCACCCATCGATTCAGAGAAGTGGTGATAATGAAAGCATGTTAAGGAATGTTTATATGGAGAAGACATGCACGACTCAAACCAGTGCTGATTATGATGATGGGGGCAGCTTTTACATTTAAACACAGTACTTAATCTGCTGACGATTTGAAAGACCTGCCAACATATGACAAGTCTTGAAAAATGAAATAATGAGCACATATAGCACCCACTGTGGAGGTCAACTTTAAAGCCTTTTATATTTATCACAGCATGTGAATGAAATGATACAGTCATTATGATAAATAATACAAGATCTGAGGCGCTCTGGACGTACTTACTCTGCACTACAATGAGATTATACTGATGCATGTGACATTAACAATATCTGTAAACAAATATATTAAAGCATGAATGAAAGGGAGACAGAGACCGATTTTCACAGCCAATTTGAGATTGCAGGGTTGGTGTGTGTGTGTGTGTGTGTGTGTATGTGTGTGTGGGGGAAGCTACTGGCAAACAGCACACAGAGCAGGCTGGCAGCGGAGGCAGCCAGGCTCACAGGCTGCAAAGCAATTTCACTGTTTGGCAATACTGTTGTCTCTGTGTGTGGATTAGAGCTGACACCAGAGCAACTGAGTCATGCTAAATGTAGTACAATCACAAGCTTTTGTTCCTGATCTAAAACCCCAATGCCTCTTAGATTCGTAGAAGAGAGAGTGGAAACAAGGGTAAGAAATGGTAACAAATAAGCGGGGCATTATTTCGCCGTATGAGCGCACCATTGCGACATCGCTAAAAACAACAGAGTGATTAAAGTAACCAGTAGTAGAGGCACAGAGCCCAAGTTTTCTAAAGTAAAATCAAATACAAGTCTATATGGCCTGCTTTGATGTGTGAATCCTATTTTCAGAGTGCTTAAAGGGCAATTCAAGTTAATAATAGATGTGATAAATTAGTGATACATGTAAATTTCAGCTGACAGGATTAAACAACTGTAATCAAAGTGCATTTCCTCCTGGTTTGACCACACCTTCTCAAAGTCTTTCTTCAGGCTCAACACTCTCTCCAGGTACAGTATTGGCCGCAAGTTGTTTTTAGGCCTGCCAGGACCTGGCAGGACAGACCCTGACCCGTCCTTTTCATGCTCGCCCACGGAAATGCCATCTGGCTGGTGTGAATGATTACCACAGCAACGGCCGGGTGACCTGCAGCCAGCAGGAACCAAGGTCACTCCACCTCAGCGCTTCACACTTTCCCTGCCCTCTTTTCATCAGCCTGCAGGTGAATTATTCATCCTGTACAACTCGGAGGCACAAATCTACTGCATGCACACACACATACACATACAAAAAACTGCACACTCAGTTTACTCATATAATAACTTGTAATAAGAAAATAAATGTTCCAGTGTGAACTGCCGAAATAAATAGCTCTTAGATGTCCTCAGATATAGCAAGAATACCTTGATGGTGAAACAGCTGTAATGATTTCACATTGCCACAAACTGGCTCCAACCATGACTGAACGATAAATAAGTAAATTAATTGATTTGTGACACATGTAGCAGAGGATGTCACATTTAAGCTACAGGCATGTTTGCAACTAGAGGCTTGTAAGAATATTTACCAGAGTTGCTGTCAATAAGATAATGTGATCAAATCCATGCAAGACCTGTGAAATCTTAACGTGTCGGTGTTAAAGATACAGAATTTCAGAAATATTTAATTCCTTTTTTTCCCAAACACAGACATCATTCTCAACACATCCATGTGTCAAGTTTGCTATAACACATCTGTATCACATGTCAATTGATGATTATTATTAAAAAAACAGCACTTTTACAAACTAGACATAAAAGTCAAACAACAGCATAGTTGCTGAAACTCAAGCCAATTTAAATCTTTAGCTTACAGGTCCATTTGATATCTATTAATTTTAAAAACTGAAACCATACTGAGTATACATGTTGAGGAAACTACTCAGTATTGTAGACAATGTCTCTCATCCCCTGCACGCCACACTGGAGTCATATCAGAGCACCTTCAGCCGTACACTGAGACCACCGAGGTACACCACTTAACGCCACAAGAGGTCTTTTCTGCCAGTGGCCATCAAACTGTATAACTCCTCCCCCTTCTGCAGGAAGGACAGCTGAGAACAATAATATCAATATCATGTGCAATATTCATTTTTCAGCATCATGTGCAATATTGCTTTTCAATATTGTGAGCAATATGTTTCTATTTCAGTTTACTTATTTTACTAAATTTATCTTACTTTTATTGTTACTCTATTAGGCACTGGTGTTAGCATACACGCCTTATACACTTTACATTTATTACTCTATTGTTTTAATTCTTATGTTGTTGTCAGTTTTGAGTGATCTCTGGCACAAAAATTTCCTTCAGGATTAATTAAGTTCTATCTTATCTTATGTGTTTTTCTGCAAGAAGAACCTGTTTGCACATTATCCAGGGGACTGTCTGAATTGCTTTACTTATGGACTGCATACTATGGAATTATCATCCAAAAACTTGAGATGACAGATGCAGCGGAGGTGGAAATTATTTATCAATATTTTCATGGTGACAATAACCCTTCTGCAGTACGTTTAGGTACTACTACTTCATAGCATGTAGAATCAAAGTAATTCATTTTACATGGGGATAAGGTCATTCAAGGGAACACAAGCATGAATTAACAGTTTTCTGCAGGTATCATGATTTTTTCTTGAAATTAGTGGTTGTATGCCTTATGAGGATCACTGCCTGGAGCCTACCTTTTTTTTAAAAAAAAATATAAATCACCACATCACTGCTCATGACACTAGGTAATGGCTTGGGCATCCTTAAGGGGCAGTTCAGATTTAGCTCCTAGGCTATTCAAGTCACATTTGCTGAAAAATCCTGAATGTATACATCTATCATAAATGTTAGACGGTCCTACGGAGCCCGGGTGAATCAGGATGAGAGGCTGCAGGGAGGACGCTACATGAAGCCGCAGCAACAATAGCTCCCCTCGCCCCTCTGGATCCGAGCCTGGATGAGAGAGAGGTCCAGCGGCTGGGAGCTGGAATAACACTCGACCAACACAAGACAACCGAGCGCCACCAGGTCTGATTTCTCCTCCTCGGTAGGCTTTTCCGAGGGACCCGGACTGCCATGCTCCTGTCATTTCTCATGTTACAGAACATCAGTCAAACGGCAGAGACGGTGCCCTTGCGCCGGCCGAGGCTGATTTACAAACATTAGCGGGGAATACAATTACACAGCCCACCCCCCCTCCGGTCAAGCAGCCCTATGCGGCTTCAGGAGAGAGAGGAGGAGGAGGAGGAAGGGGGTTAGCTTTCCCAACCTTATTTTAACGTTTCCTTACAGGAATACAAACGCATAGCCTGTCAGCTTTGTGGTTTATAAATTCAACTTTCACCTCAGCGGGTTAAGCTAATGGGCTACGGGCTTGACATGCTATTTAACGGGATATATGTGCATGTTATGGATTATGTGATACAAACAAACTGCTCACCTGCCACATTCTCCACGCTTATCAATTAGAGACATTTTTGTGCCAGCGACACAACAGTCCAGCGCCTTTAAGACGTGAAATCTCGTCTTTTTAACAACAAACTGGTTACATGTATGTTGCACTATCAGCGACGACTATAACGTATCTAGTCAACACATTATTTGCTCATAAAATGTCCGAACACGGATGACAAATGTCCACAAAATAAACTTTCCAAATTACACACACACAAAAAAACTTCCCAACATGCAAATCCTTCAGGACATTAAAAATGTTAAAATGTCAAGAATTGCCTACTGAAAGATGCAGCAGCAACGCACCGGCCGTCGACACAAACCGCATAAAACATTAAGCCGGGTGAAAAAGTTACAGTCTACGTCCAAGAACAGAGACTGAGGGGCGCATTAAAAGTTTCCGTACATGTAAGTGCGGCGGTGCGTGTCGCGGACAATAAAGAGTAAAAAAGCAGAAAAGCTCCTGCATGTAAACATCAGTGCTGTCCGCGGTGCTGATCCCAGATCGGTCGGTGTGGCCATAACACAGAGGCTGTGCTGCTCCGCGGTCGCTCCACCGCTGATCAATGATTGAACTGAACAAAGGCAGAACAGGGATCAATTTCTAATAACTATCAATGCAAACACCGCTCGCTTTTCGCCTTACATTCACCCAAAAAGAGATAACACACACCATAGTACAGTAGTAAGACATACCGCTAGAAAAATAAGCCGAGAAAGGTGAGAATAGCACTAACCTGAAGCCGCCGTAGATCAAATTTCTTCCAATATTGAAACATCGATCCTACATCGGCGGCCATCTTGGGGGATATTGAGGAGATTTTTTTCAGCGGCTGCAATAAATATGTGGGCTGGATTCCCCCTCGTTAAACAACGTTTACCATCACCGGTCGCACTTTTAGAAAAAAGTAACAGGAGTCCAGCGACAGGTTTGACATTAAGCCTACAAACATGTTTTGTAGAAGTAAGAAGAAAAAAAAAGTAGACGACATGTATATTTTTTTTTTGGCGAACTGCCCGGGTCTGTGAAAAAGTAAAGAGCAACTGTATCCGTGCCACCGTCCCAACATTAACTGGACAATTGCATTTGATTTTGCTTTTGCAAAGTTATCAATACTGACGTAAAGCCCCGGGTTGATCAATACCGTCTGGAAAAGGGAAGGAGATGATGATCAGTGGAGTTGGGGGGAATTTAGCCAAGCCTACTTTTAAGCGTGTTTATTGTTGGAGCACATGGGACAATACACTTACAGTGGCAGAGGAGGGAGTCCAAATACTTTATCCACAACAACTGTATCCTGTTATTCCTGTCACACTGTCACTTAGTCCACACGTCTTTTTCTTTTTGACAAAAAAAACTCATATTAAACTCTTTCAATATTTTAAAGGAAATACTATTTGTCATCTGTTCTATATCTACTGTGAAGTCTATCCTAATAACATTGTCATTTTAAGTATATGCATACATTTAAATTATTACAGTAGTATTTTTTCTTTTTCTTTTCATATGTCTACAATACATTATGGATAGTAAAAAAAAATAAATAGCCTAGACTTTAAATAAAGTTCCCACTTGATAATATTCAATATTTCAAGTTTATATCTTTCCTATAATTTGGATATTTATGGATCCATTTGTACAGATGGTCACAGCCTGTGCAGCTGCATTGATCACTTTTTTTATAACGTGCATTCATTTTCATAGAGGAAAAAATGTATGTAAAAGAATGCATACATGCAATATAAGACTATAAAATCATACTTACAGATTGTAACAAAATATGACTATGAAATTGCAATTTTTAAAAAAAAAAAATGATAAAATGACTGTAATTCTGAGCAGAGATAAATTGTCAGATATTTTACTTGGTCGAACTTAATCAAGCATGAGTTTGCTCTCAGTCTATTTAAATGAACTCATTCCTCTGGTCAGAGGGCACACAGACAGTACAGTAGGCTGCTGTGCTGCTACAACACTGGTGCCAGGTGCTCCCCCTGCTGACACCACAGTGTTAGAGGCAAGGTTATGTGCAGATGAGCATTGTATGATTTCCTCCATTAATTATACCATTAGCTATCACTGAGCAAAGGTATCCATCAAAACCAATGGTTTAATCCACGTTCCACCTCCCGGTCACGTACTGCGCCCTGTCCTCGCAGAGTACAGTAGCTTCTAGCTGATATCCCTTATGAAAATCAGTCTCAGGTAGAAAATAATATCCTCATGAGTCATATTTTTAGTACCTCGGGGGGACAATGACATATTCCTCTGCCATAGACAAACACCTAAGGGAGAAAGTGAGGGAACATTATTAAAAGTTTTTTCTTATTGCATTTTATTTATGGCTCTAGGGCGAGGCTAAAACACAGGATTCAAATATAATAAGGAAGATAGTGATGCATCAGGGAACTTATTGTTCACATTGGATATAGAGGATTGTTTGTTTGAGGACAGTTTGACCAAGATGATTAGTTAAGAAATAGCAAATCTGTCCTCAGTTTGATTTTTAAAATTATGATTTCCTGACATAATTTTGAAATATCCATCATTCAAAAATATGCATTAATGGCAGTTATCATGTCAGAAGAGGATATGATCATTGGAAAGCACATTTTGTAATTTACTTTCTTTTTCTCAATATATGCAGTAAGTCTCTGTGAAGCTCTTCAACAGAGTATTAAAAAGCTGGGTCAGCTGGGAGTGAAGAGTGACACTGGGACAGATAGAAGTTCTGGTCCAGCACACTTCAGTTAGTAAGGACATACAGTATTGTCTCAATTCAGTCTTTGACCTTGTCTCTGTGTTCAACTCTTTTTTTTGCCAGCAGATCCAGCAAAGTGTTTGTAATCACATACACTTTCAGATGCCAGATAGGAACACTCTGTTCTGGCTCAACAGAGCATCCATCCAGGCTCTGCGGGGACCCAGGTGGGACTTAAATCCACAATCTCCACCTCCAGAGACTGATGCTTTGTCTGTCAGGGCCCTGAATCCACATTCAAAATGTGCTTAATCTCATGGCCTCAATCAGTTCTACGGTTCTGAAAATATTCTTGACCTCACGTTCGCTGCTGTCATCAACAAAGCACTACGGGCCTTTTCCAGTAACCTTGTCACCCCATTCAAATTAATACATCATGCTGAAAAAGCTTAATTTAAAAAGTAATGCACGCTTACACAAATGAGGACTGTGCATACAGAGGGTGAACAGGAGGAGAGAAATTATTCCGAGAGCAAGAAGATGATTGTTTTGATGAGGTCACTGGATGGCGGATTTTAAATGACTGTGTTTCTTGGGGAGAACAGCGGAGCGTGTCTTTGAAAATGCTGACAGCGTACTCCATGAAATGTCACTTTGTTGGCAAGTGATAGCAGTTTCATCAAGTCTGCTTGATGATTTTATAAAGCAGTGGTGGTTGCTCATTAAGTATATTTACTGATATACTTAAGTTCAATTTTGAGTTACTTATACTTTAGATTTCTACTTCACTATATTTAAGAGGGTAATATTTTTTTTTATGTATATTGTAGTTTAAGCTAGCTCCACCTTGACCAGCTGCAGCAGAAAATCACTGTTTACACATCAATTCATCAGTACTAAAAATCTATTAATGTCAAATCTGATATATATTAGTCAACATTTTTCTGTAGAATAAGTACTTTTACTTTTAATATTCTAGTGCATCTTGCTGATACTACTTGAATGAAGGACTTTTACACTTAATGGAGTATTTTTCCTTTATTTTTACCAAAGTAAAGGATCTGAGTATTTCTTTCACCTCTGCAGAGCACTGCCACCACAATTTGTGGTTAGCCCTCGTCATTTAGGCTCCATGGTGAGTTTCTACAACAACTGCAAAACTTAAATTATATGTATATTCTCCTGATGTACGATAGGACGTAATACAAGACAGTAATCCCTCAGAACCATTGTGACAGTTATCACTAGGACAGAGATTATTATCTGAAGTGTCAGTCAAGATGTTCACTCTGACTTTGGTTAGACTTTACTTTGTCACTGTGTAAATGTTTTGTCAATTTTGGTCGCTTTTTCAGCAATGAGTTTAAACTAAATCTTTTTTAGAGTGATGGCCTACCAAAATGTGGAAGGTGTACAACAGCATGACATTGTAGCTTAAAACAGAAGCCATTTTGAATCTTGCTCCTATAATTATATGAATTGTTTTCATTTAACCTCACTTTAACCTGATAAAATTATTATTTACTGTTAGAACATGCACTGCTCCAGAAGAGTCCACCCACTTGTCTGCAGTCTAATGTGAAGAGTAGAGTTAAATAAACCCTGTATGTTATTCAGAATATCATATCAAAGCCTTCACCTTCAGAATTCACAAGGAAACTAAGGGATATTTCTCCTGGTGGGTTATTAGTGGACCTTATAAAGGTTTATTTAAATATTAATTAGAAAATGTGATAATGTCTTGCAATTTTTATGAATAGAAATTACATCAACATAATTAAATACCTCATTTGGTGCACGATGCAGATGAGTTCCTGAGTGAATTTATTGGAACAAAAAAGCTACAATACACTAAGAAAATGATATCCAGAACAACATAGCAAAAATGAGTATTTGTTTAAAATGAGAGCAGACAAGACATATGGAAACAGCTGTGAGTTATATTACTGTTGACAAGAATGAGTGTAAATCTGATGCTGTGGGTAACTAGCACTGCCTACTGGACGAGATAGGTAACTAGATGGTGAGAGAATGTAAGGAGGAATTTGCAGTGTGGACTTGAACTCCACTCCACACATCCTAAATGCTCCTGTGTTTGTCGTCAGGTTTTATTACCAACATAAAAACTATCACTCTTTGCCAGTTGGAGAAGGTGTTGAGTGTTTGAAGCATCTGTCGCTATCTCTGCTGTGTAACCTATAGACCTTTTCACAGCAGATATTTTGAGTTGTCAACAAAAGAAAAGCACAGGTGTAACCAGTGACATTAGCAATGCCTGTGAGCCAGCCTGCACAACACCAGGGTCCTGTAACTGGAATACTTAAGAATATAGCCTTAATTAAGGTTATGTGTCTTTTGTGCCATGACATGTCAAAATATCTGCTGAGAATCAAAGTTAAATTAATATCATTAAATTCAAATGATCACCATGATAGCGACAACCCCTTCCCCATACAGCTGTAGTCCCTCCAAATTACAAATAACAACAACAACAACAAAATTGTAATTTGCGTGAACCAACCCTTTATTATATCAAATAGTAGAAATCTTCTATTTAACTTTTTGCCAAATACTTTTCAGATCATTCAATATTCAGGATTGTGTGATTAGTATTGATGATGACTAGTGTTATACATGGTTTACAGTTAAAAAAAATCAGTAGATACTTTAAAAAGAGATTACCAGACGCACTCTGGGGGCCTACAGGTTAAGATGTATGCCACATAACTACACTGTCCACATTTCAATTCTGGCAGCAGCCCTGTGTTGCAATGTCATACCCCGTTTCTCTGTCCCCTTGTCACCTACCATCTCTCAGCTGTCACTATCTAATAAATGCCCCCCCAAAATAAATATTTATATATAAAGAGATCACTTTTTATGTGGTTTTTATATTGAGATGATAAGTCATAAATAGTAACTTTACAAAACTTAAAACATTCGGTTGTGGTGTGTCTTCCTCAAGCTCTGGTTCTCTACCAGATGCCTGGGAGTTTGGGGGTTCTGCGCAGTATCTTAGCTGTTCCTAGGACTACGCTCTTCTGGACAGAGACCTCAGATGTTGCTGGGATCTTTGTGGGTCACAGCCCCCAGTGCTCCGATTACCACTGACACCACTATTGCCTTTACTCCCCACATCTTTTCTAGCTCCTCTTTCAGCCCTTGGTATTTTTCGAGCTTCTCGTGTTCCTTCTTCCTGATGTTGCTGCTGCTTGGGATTGCTACGTCTATCACCCCTGTCTTCTTCTGTTGTTTGTCGATCAACACGATAGCCATCATAGTTAGCCATCACCAGTTTGTCAGTCTGGATCTGGAAGTTCCATAGGATCTTAGCTTGGTCATTCTCAACCACCTTAGGTGTCCTCCATTCTGACCTTGGGACTACCAGCCCATACTCAGTGCAGATGTTCCTGTACACTATGCCATTCCCTGTACGTTGTTCCAGCATCTAACACCCTGCTATTATGTGCTGAACTGTCTCAGGAGCATCTTTTTTATCTTATATCGCATATCTCATAACTGAGATATATATATATATATATATATATATATATATATATATATATATATATATATATATATATATATACACATATATACACACATATATACACACATATATACATATATACATATATACATATATATATATACATATATATATATATATATGTCTTACCATTTTGTATCATGTACAGTAGTGTTTACTGTCTACTAACTGGTAAAGGGCACAAAACCATGACTTCAAATAAACAGCACATACACAAAACCACACACTGTATTGAAAATCATTCAACAAACAGTTATGTGGCTGTAGGTTGAAACACAGTCCGCCAGTTAAATCTCACAACTGGAGAACATTAGTGCAAACTTATTGTCAGAGGACAACTAAACAACACGTGCATTGTGTGTGAAACATGTTACCCACTAATGTTTTCCACAGCATGGCATGCTGTTAAGATCAGGTCTTATTGGGGCTCAGAATGCATTAGCTAACAGTTCCGTTTATTGTGCTACCCAGAAACAGCTCCCATCATAGCATAGTTTTGGCCTCTGTGAAGCACTAACAGGACAGCTGGACAATGGATCCCATCAAATGCACCTGTCAGTCACAGCCACAACTGTCCTTCCTGAGCCAGAGCTCATATTCTTATTCTTGGGTCTCATTAATGGGGTATGTGTGTTTGGCTATTATCCCTAAATCTCATGCAGTTTGAACCCTCACAATGGAGGTTAGTTGTCTTTACCTGGGTCTCTGCCTAAAGAGGGCATGGAGTATTTATAGCATGCACCATTACAGAGGGGAGAGGGGTCAGTATATCTACCCCTTGTTTTGAGTGCTGCTCTGTCACACATCAGCAAGGATACCAGCTAACCACTGAAATATGGTGAGTGGACATGGATGCTGCCTTTCATTGTCAGTGCATTTAATCTTGTTTAGAGAACTAGCAGTAGACTGTAAGGAGACACTCTGTTTCTGCTGCATGCTTAATGTGTTTATACTGTATATTATACAGTATGTGTTATACATATTATGGCATGTTTTGATGAATTATACATCTTGCTCTACTCACACCAATGATAATGAATCAATACACTCCACGTCAATATGCTTATGGGGGCTGAATACGGATTCAGAAAATCATCAATAGGACAGTGCTCCAGTTGTTCTATTGATGACTTATTGATGATTTTTGTCTAATCACAATGATGAAATTTTTAAAAAACTGTATGAGTTGGTAATTATATGCAGAGGAGAGAAAGAAGGAAAGAGGAGAAGAGGAAGGATAGGAAACAAGGAGACGAAAAGAATGAGGAGAAAAAGAGAGGACACAAGGAGAGGACTGGAGAGAAGAGGAAAGAGGAGAAGGGGAAGGAGAGGAAACAAGGAGAGGACGGGAGAAGAAAAGAAAGAGGAGAAAAGGAAAGGAGAGGACATGAGAGAAGAGGAAAGAGGAGGAGGGGAAGGGGAGAAAATAAATGAGGGAACAAGAAGGGGGGGGGGGGGGGGACATGAAGAGTCCCGTTCATGAGAGATATTCAGTATACAACTGCTCAAGAGCTAATCCACAACAAGGGTTAGACAGCAGCTGTCGAGAGACCCGTGAATTCAAGCTACATGATGTCATCGCACTGCATCCCCTTACACTGTTTTTCACAGTTCCTTGGCAGTCATGTAAATAACTCGACATAATCCTTGCCTCCGAGGGATTTCTGATCAAACAGGGCTCAGTGTACCATCCTGTCATCACCCAGGTCCTATAGAATAATCCCTCATGTGATCCTGGGACTGTGGGAGTGCGGGCAGCGGACCACACCCTCCTCAGGCTTAGTCTGCATTCTCACAAAATTGGAGGCCTGAGTAAATATTTCCATAACAAACTGACAGTGTTTGTAATCCCTCCTAATGAAATGCATGCCCCGGTATAAACTTCGCCTGTCGTGCAATTAATGCCCCCACACTTGGTTAAGTTTGCTGATCATTGGGCTCGTTATCATAAGCGCATGTGTCACAGTAAAACCGATAATGAGTGAAGCTGAAGCAAAGAGCCCGGTGATGATTGTGCCATTAGTACTGGATCTCATTAGAGTGTCATTGTCAAACCCTGCAGTCACCCAAGAAAGCAAAGAAGAGAGCAGAGGCAGCAAGCTCCAATGTGTTCTCCATGTTTGAACAGGCCCAGATCCAGGAGTTCAAAGAAGTCAGTACCAAATGTTTCCTTTCACGTTGAAATTGAGCAGTTTAAACTGTGCTTAATGCTTACTGGAGACACAACATGTAACGGTCAAACTTCCACAGGCTTTCACTATCATGGACCAAAACAGAGACGGTTTCATTGACAAGAATGACCTGAGAGGCACTTACGCAGCTTTAGGTAAGCTTTCTATCTATCTATCTATCTATCTATCTATCTATATATATATATATATATATAGAGAGAGAGAGAGAGAGAGAGAGAGAGAGAGAGAGAGAGAGAGAGAGAGAGAGAGATAGATATATAGATAGATAGATAGATAGATAGATAGATAGATAGATAGATAGATATGTATGTATGTATGTATGTATGTATGTATGTATATGTATGTATATATATGTATATATATACAGATGGGTCACAAATGAAAGGAAAAACCAACATAAAGTGTCTTAGTAAGGTGTTGGGCCACCATGTGGGGGATGAACATCATTTGTCCAAAAGATATTCCCTCGTTTGGTATTTTGATGATGGTGATTTTGGACTGGCGCTATCTAACACGTCAGTCCAAAATCTCCCATAGGTGTTCGCTTGGGTTGAGATCTGGTGACTGTGAAGGCCATAGCAGATGATTCACATCATTTTCATACTCATCAAACCATTCAGTGACTCCTCATGCCCTGTGAATTGGGGCATTGTCATCCTGGAAGACACCACTCCCATTAGGATAGAAATGTTTCATCATAGGATAAAGGTGATGACTCAGTGACTCAGTATTGATTTGCAGTGACCCTTCCCTCCAAGGGGACAAGTGGACCCAAATCATGCCAGCAAAATGCCCCCCACAGCATAACAGAGCCACCAGATCCCCTCACTGCATTCAGGCCTGTACCATTCTCTTGGTCTACGCCACACATGCACTCGCCCACTTGTGGGGAATATGGTGAAGGATGACAGTATCATCTTTTTCCACGTCTCTGTAGACCAGTGCCTATGGTTTTTGCACCACTGACCTTTCAAATGTGCATTAATCTTTATAATGAGGGGTTTATGCACTACAACACTACTATAATATCTTTCTCTATGTAATTGTTGACGGACTGTTCTTGCTGACACAGTCTGATCACGTCCTGCATTGACATTCTCAGTCACCTGAGGAAGAGTTGCTCTTCTGTCCTTACATATCACAGTAATGAACAAGCATCACGGTCATTAAACCCTGTTTACTGATGTCCAGTTGAGCAGTCTTTGTGACTGAAGCTCCTGCCATCTGTGCCCCAACGATGAACCCTCTTTCAAAGTCACTTAGATCTTTTCCTCTTGCCATCTTGATACAAAATCAGAATCAAGTGGCTTAATTTATTCAGGTTTTTCCTTTGTCACCCATCTGTATGTCCATATGTCAGAAGAGTTTGTGATGTGAAAGAGAAAAGTAATTGGCAGCTATTTTGATAATTTATTATTGATTTAAGACATTTCTCAAGCAAAAATGACAAACATTTGCTTTTCAAAAGTGAGGATTTAATTTTACTCTCAGTCTTATGCAGTGGTGGAAGCAGGATTCAAATCTATTACTACACAGTGTGGAAGTACTCTGTTATTCCTGGATCATGATTAATAATTATTGATGCATTAATGTGTAAGTATCATTAATGTTGCAGCTGGTAAGGTAGGGGTAATTTTATTTATTTTATATATTGGCACAGAGCTTAATCTATAAATATACATAAACATTTATTAGTTGTTGTTTTTTTGTATTAATGATCTGAATCTACAAAGTTACTGGTAACTAATACTGTCAGATAAATGTATTGGAGTACAAAGTACAACATTTGCTTCCAAAATGCAGTGGAGTAGAAGTATAAAGTAGCATAAGAATGAAATACTCAAGTAAAGTACAAATATCTCTGTATTGTGTTGTTTACTCAAGTACAGTAAATGTACTTAGTTACATTCCACCATTGGTCTTATGTGATAATAAATGGAAAGTCTTTGAGTTTTGATTGGTGTGATAAAACAAGCTATTTGAAGATGTCACCTTGGATTTCCAGGATATTATATTTGCCTTTATTTTACAATTTTAAATTTTAAATTATAAATCAATGAATCAAGGAAATAATCAGACTAATCAATAATGAAAGTGATCATTAGTCACAGCCGTAAACCCAGTTCCACCTTATCTGCCATCCATCTCTAGGCCGTATAAATGTCAACCAAGAAGAGCTTGATGAGATGCTGATGGAGGCACCAGGCCCAATCAATTTCACAGTCTTTCTCTCCATGTTTGGAGAGAAACTAAAAGGTGAGGAGGAAGCTCTGTGTGGTATTATTATTATTATTATGCAGATCATAATTTTAAAAAAACTTTAAGGATTATGGTAATTCTGAGAAAAAAAGATGTTTCCTTTGTTTTAATGTTTCATCAACTCAGAGCTGCCTCTCTTCATCTTTTAGGCTCTGACCCAGAGGATACCATCCTCAATGCTTTCAAAGTCTTTGATCCTGAAGGAAAGGGAACGTTAAATAAAGACTAGTGAGTAACTGTCTGGTACACTGATGATGTCGGTTGAGGTGAATGCCCAGTCTGCTCTTCATCACTGCTTGTCTTCACAGTGTGTCAGAGATGCTGATGACCCAAGCAGACAGGTTCTCTGCTGAAGAGGTTAGAGCTCCAAACCTGACAGTGTTACAGTAGGATATATATATTTATTCACTCAGTAACAGAATATTTGTGTTCACCTCTTGCCCGTAGATGGAACAGATGTTTATAGCATTCCCGCCAGATGTAGCGGGAAACCTGGATTACAAGAACCTGGTCCACATCATCACACATGGAGAAGAGAAAGACCAAGACCAAGAATAGATCGATTTTTAAACCAGTGGGTCATGTTTGTGCTGAGATGCCCACATGTGCATGATCACGCAGATGACAGCAGAAATAGAGAGCTCATAATAAAACTTCTCAGCTTCATATTTGTATATATTATTATGCTTTACATGATGTATATGTTTTATATTAATTCCACTATGTATATGTAGGTATATGTAGTTGCTTGATGTGTAATCGGTAAAAATAAAGATTTATTTGACTGCAGGAAATTTCTTTTTTAATGGTGAGGTATTTTTTGCTGAATGAATGAATGAGAAAGAAAGACAATGTTAAAAAAAAAAAAGAAAATGATGACAGACTTTCCCTCATTAACCAGCACCTGAAGTTGAAAATTTGTGATTAACACATAGAACCTTTTCACTACATGTTGACATTTTGACTTGTCAAAGCAGGAAAAGCAAAGGTGTAAATAACAACATTAATGATGGCTCCATTCCACTGGTTGTCCGATATCAGAGCCCTGCAAGCCCATGCAGTGAAACCATCATTAATGTTAGTAATTCCACCTGTGCTTTCCCTCTCTGCTGTGAAAAGGGTTTATTACATTGATGTTTCACAGTAGTCCTCTCCTCTGAAAAGCACAGCCAGGTATGAAGAGAAACTTGATCTCAGTCAATGATCATAACTGACAAACCATTCGAGAGCTCTACTTTGGAGTTCAGAGGAGCTTCTTGACACATTCTTCTGTTTCCATCTTGCGATTTATAGTTTATAGACTGACAACATACTTAAAGGATTGTTTTTTCAAAAATTATGATTAATGCATGCTGCTGAAATAAATATATGAATATTTACTGCATCATTATCAGCTGTACCTTTGCACCCAAGATTTCTGCACATATTTAGCTAATTCTAGTACTGTTATTAATATGTAGTGATAGTATTAACATAGCACTATTAGCAGTAGCTTAATAAATAAGCTACAGCATGATTACACTGCAATAAGCTGCTGTCTCTTTTATAATGTTATATTGGCTAATGGTACAAACACACTGTAACACAGGAAAAACTGCACTATTAAAAATAACATTACATACGTTAATGAAAACAAATAATAGTTGCTCAATTATAAATAATGCTAATATGGTGATTTAAAATCATGGTATTCTCATATTATTTCTAACCATTATTGATTATGACCATGAATTTAACTACTGGAGAAATGCCATACTCTCCCTCCCTCCTGCCCATGCATGCTAATTATTTACTTATTTCTTATTTACTGTCTAAACATGGAGGGGGAATTTCTATTAAAGACAAGATAGGTCATATCAATAAAATAAGCAATTAAATACATGAATTAATAAATAACTTGACAGGGGAATGCATAAAAAAATGATGAAATATATGAATAAGAAATCAAATAAATATATATCAAATGAAAAATATAAATATCTCTCTCTTGATTAAATTAAGTAGGCAACGAAATAAATAAATGAGGAATCAAATATATATCCAAATGAATCAGTATATCCCCTAAAAATTCAGAGTATCTATTGCAGGCTGGCTATGAAGTTGTTTTCACTGCGTTTTTCTTTTATTTATTTCATGTATGTCAGGATGACGCTTGATACAGTTTTACCTTGAGATGGCTGGCTGAATGCATTTTCTTCCATTTATGGGCGGTCAAAGTCCATCTCCATCCAGCACGGCAGGGGGCAGCAGCGGAGCAGCTCCCCGCAGCTGGCTGTTCAAGGTGCGGCAGAAAAACACAGACACGGACACCATCGCTAGCTGACGGCTGGCGTTTATCTTTTCAGTCCCTGTTTCTTAGCAAAAAACAACCTTGGATGTAGACATTTTCCACACTGCGATGTCTAAGTAGCTTATTAGGTTGTTCGACGTGTCAGCGAGCAGCTAAACAGAAGCAGGGTCACACCAACATCTTTCAACGAAGCTAACAGCGGATTGCTAATGCTAGGATAGCTAGCGGGCTAGCTCTTTACTAGTGTGTTAACGGTTAACGCCGAGACCTAGATTTGACTGATTTTTATCAACGGCAACGCTGCAATGGCTGATGTTGACAAGCTCAACATAGACAGTATCATCCAACGTCTTTTAGAAGGTAAGGAAATGATGAGATATGTCCTATAGAGCACTTAAATTATCTGCATGCTAATGTGACAAACGCGAATAGTAGATAAGCGGCTTCAGCGTATGTTTATCAATGTATTGTTAAATAACGAGCGACAATAGCTAGCTAAGGTTAAGTAGGTATTCCTTAAAGTTAAACGCCATTTTCACCTAATATATTTCTGGGTTGACTATTTAAGTGTACAAGGGCACGACAGTACATATACGTGGTCAAATACACACTGTTTCTCACACATAAACACTAACATTGCGCATCCCGGCGCGGCACATACACTGTGCTCCCCTACCATCCAACACAGAGATACTGTATACAGGCCGTATATTGCCAGCTGTGTATAACCGTGTACAACCGTGTATACCTTGTTTTTGTTGCTGACTATTTGTTTATTTTGCCTTTTTACAGTCAGAGGAGCAAAGCCTGGTAAGAATGTGCAGCTGCAGGAGAATGAGATTCGTGGATTATGCCTCAAATCCAGGGAGATCTTTCTCAGTCAGCCCATTCTTCTGGAGCTTGAAGCCCCCCTCAAGATTTGTGGTAAGTAAGATTTGTATTTATGTATGTATCTATCAGGAAAGAATGGGTCAATGATCAATCAAAAGTATGTACAGTCTTAGAAGAAGCATGTCTGGTTTCATTTTTAAATGCTGCTTGTCTTGCAGGTGACATCCATGGGCAATACTATGACCTGCTGAGGCTCTTTGAGTATGGGGGCTTCCCTCCAGAGAGTAACTACCTGTTTCTGGGAGATTATGTGGACAGGGGGAAGCAGTCTCTGGAGACCATCTGTCTTCTGCTGGCCTACAAAATCAAATACCCAGAGAACTTCTTCCTGCTGAGGGGAAACCATGAGTGTGCTTCGATCAACAGAATATATGGTTTCTATGATGAGTGTGGGTAATGCATACTGAATTTGATGACTAAACATGTATTGTACCGTTGCTGGTTTCACAGTTTTGTCTTTTGTCGTCCATTATGTGGTTTAAGTACACACAGCAGGACAAACATGGATTGTTTAGTCTTCACACAGGGTCTTTATGGCTGAGTGAGCTGTTTGGGGGAGTTTTAAACATGTGCAATAGCAGAGGAAGAAGTGTTCTTATCACTGTGAGGTAATGGTGAATTTCTTGTTTTAATGTTTTAGGTAAAAGAAGGTACAACATCAAACTCTGGAAGACTTTCACAGATTGTTTTAACTGCCTCCCTATTGCCGCCATTGTTGATGAGAAGATCTTCTGCTGCCACGGTGGTGGGTATTTGTTTTTGAATTTGAAAACCAAAACTTGTAAATGCTGATTATGGATGAATGGATCTTTTTTTTTCTCCACTTGTAACTGTAACTCGAGTTGTAAGTGGAGTTATTCAGTTAACTGCACTTGTAACTGTGGTTTAGCTTTATGCCGAATGTCCAAAGTAGTCTACCTTTGACGTCAGCCGCTCTCATTTGTCCTTGAGCAATGCTGTCTTTGCAATTTGCCAGCTGACATTGGCCTCACCCATGTGTGATAGGTATTGGCCCCTGATATCAGTGTGTTTATTTGTACTTTACTGCTGTTCTGTGCAGGACTGTCACCTGACCTTCAGTCCATGGAGCAGATCAGACGCATCATGCGCCCCACTGATGTTCCCGACCAGGGTCTGCTGTGCGATTTGCTCTGGTCTGATCCAGACAAGGATGTTTTGGGCTGGGGGGAGAATGACAGGGGTGTGTCATTTACCTTTGGCTCAGAGGTGGTGGCCAAGTTCCTGCACAAGCATGACCTGGATCTGATCTGTCGTGCCCATCAGGTAATCACAATCACATCCATCATTAGAGACAGGAATAAGACTGTGTGACCTGGCTGTATGTTGATAGTTCACTGAACATGCTGATACAGTTGATGCGAGGACAGCAGGACATCACATATGCTATGTAAAAAGTTAGCACACATACTGTGTACACTAGACTACACCTGTCACTCCTCACATACTTTCACACATAACATGTGTATAAGGAGTTTGTGTTTACCTGTGTCAACTGGATGCATTCATATTTGGACTTTGAGGTGTTACATTCATTAGAGATTAGCTCATAGTGTTAAATCTTTATATACAGTTTGTGTGATTAAATTTTCTGCTATCTTACTTGCAGGTTGTTGAGGATGGCTACGAATTTTTCGCCAAGAGGCAGCTTGTGACTTTGTTCTCAGCGCCTAACTATTGTGGAGAGTTTGACAATGCTGGCGCCATGATGAGTGTGGATGAGACCCTCATGTGCTCTTTTCAGGTGCTTTTTTTATTTTAGGATAATATAATTTGCACTTTAAATGGTGTTATATAACGTATAAAGTAAGAGAGAAATACTGATCAATTGAACAATGACAGTGATAAACTGGACACAATGTGGTTGTTTTTAGCACAGTGATTAATTTTGATAAATTTAAGCATTTGTTTCAGTTCAAAAAGGATCTTGGGATCTAATTGTTTTAGAAATTGGTACTGTTGTTCAAATAGAACTATTAGAAAGACAATACTGATACAGTAAATCTGTGGCTACAGCTACAACAGTCATTAAAAAAAGGAAATGTAATCTTTGACGTTTTAGTTTCAGCAACTGCTTTTGCTAATTAAGCTGCAGTTATTTTCATTCAATTCAACTTTATTGTTATTACATTTGCTTATAATGAAACATAGTCTTGTCATTCCAAGTTAGTGCAACTTGCTAAAATATTTTTAAAGATATACAATAAATAATTTTCTTCAGATTTTCTATTTCATCTATTATAATGTCTATTATATGATCTAAAATGTCAAAATGTTTTTTTTTTTAAAATGGCCGATATAAATGTCCAAAATGTTTTCATAGAGTCTGACATTGGGTAATATCTGTACAAGTGCAACAGGATGACTTCTTTGGGTGTGTTCTTACAGTAGTGTGCAGCTGTCTCATTCAACATTTTTTTTACTTTTTATATTCTATAGATTTTGAAACCAGCTGAGAAAAAGAAGCCCAACGGCAGCCGTCCGGTGACTCCCCCTCGCAATATGGTCACCAAACAAGCCAAGAAATGAGGGGTTGGGGGGGTTACAAATGTCGGGAGTCTCACTCCACTGTTCTGCTTTCGTCTTCTGCATTTGAAGGATTGGTTATCCTTCATGCTGCCAATACTGAAAAGATATCCACTCCTACCCGATGAAAGCAAAATATTTTGTTGTTTTGTCCACAGGGGTAAATTGATATGTCACCATGAAAACCTCAGGTGTTTTGCACTCCATTTTGCAGCTAGTCTTTGCCACATATGACTGTTCAATCAGGAAAAATGTAACAATACGGCTACTTATGCACAGGAATGCCTTGTTTGAAGCTGTGCACAGTTTTTCCAGTTTCTTTCATGTGTTATTCATTTGTCATCTTTTTCTCGCCTCAATAATGGGTATTAATGGCTATAAAACCAACGGGGGAAGTCACAAACACCTGTTTACTTCTGTAAAACTTTATTTACAGTTAATTTACAGTCAGTGTCATAAAACATTGACTCCACACTTTGCATCCTCACATTTTTAAACAAGTCTCGTGCTAAATTAAACCAATAAAGAAGCACTCTTGTAATGTCTAAATCTTTCTAATAAACTTTGAGTGTATTTTAGGGGGAAATTTGTATCTAAATGTCATTTGTTCATAAACTGTTTTGCTTTTTAATAATCACAATACAAAGTGAAATACAACATTGTAAATTGCAGTGCCTTTTGTTCCCCAAGAACACCTCATGAATAAAGGGGCTCCCATCAGGCAACACCCACAAGAGGGAGACAGAATATAATGAAAAGTCAAGATCTGTCAGAGAAATGGGCAGTGACGTGTGAAGTTTATGAAAAGTTTAACTATCTATTTAAATTTTAGGAATTGGCTGTTTCCTCTGACTATTTAACCCCACAATGATATTGCTATGTTTATTCTCATTTGTCAAATTGCTACATAGAGTTAAATTGTCCAGAAAAATGTGTATTTTATTATAATTATTTTATATAATTATCTCCACGCATAGTTTGTGACTTCTTGGTAAGAGAAAGGCTGACTGATAGTGTTTTTCCCTTATTAGGAAACATATATTGCGTAACGGTGTGTGACGTCAGAGCAGTCACAAGATCTCGCTGGTTGAGCGGAGTGCGCGAGGCCACAGCGGCGAGAGCAGCTGGGCCACATTTTGTTATGTAGCGTCTCCAAGGCACAACTGTGCACCATGGCCGCTGACAAACAGCACTTACGGGTGTTTTGGGGTGGAAGAGGCGACTGTTTTCTGTGATTTTTTTATCCTCCAGTTTTCACGGCGCAGGAATAAAGCTCCTTGAGGCTGTTAGTGTAGTATATCAACGGAAGGCATTGTCTGTGCGTGGCGGCTGTTGTCGGCATTGTGTGCTCACATCGACGCTAAGCTAGCGCGGCTGCTGGCTCGGTCGGTCTGTGTGGTGGGAGCTGGTGATGTTGTCCGTGCTGTCATACGGCAGACTGGTTGCCAGAGCTGTCATCGGCGGACTCTCTCAGACAGACAGCCGTGACTACAGCCTGGTGACGGCGAGCTGCGGTTTCGGCAAGGATTTCCGTAAAGGCATCCTGAAGAAAGGGATGTGCTATGGGGACGACGCGTGCTTCATCGCCCGGCACAGATCCGCGGATGTTTTGGGTGAGCAGCTGGTTCGTTTTCCGTAGAAACATTTAACCAAAAAGTGGGACATGCTTCTGGGTAACATTGGCAATGACGTGAATGACAGGTCAAAGGTCACCCTGTGTATTTTGAATACTTGATATGTTTCATTGCAGGTGTAACATTACTATACACCCACTGAGCGATAAGGGGTGCTTTCACTTCGACATGCACACTGCTAACTTCACATGAAGCACATAAGTTTTTTTTGTTTTTGCTGTGTTTGCCTGCAGCACCATAAGTCCTGCTGCATCTTCTATTCTATTAGGAGGCTTGAACCTGAACCTGCCCTGGGATTTTGTGTGTGGAGAGTTCATTCCTCCACACCATCAATATCTTAATACAAAAACAAAGCAGTGTGCTGTATTGAGGGTTGATAAACATAACTCAGCCCAGAGGCCTTGGTTTCTATGTAATGAACCTGTTATTTAACACCTCTGCAGGACTGTGCAGCGCCACTGCATGTGTCCGCTGATGCACTCTTAGTTCATCAATAAGCACAAGAAAATATAGAAATCAGGACGTCCTTTCATCAAGTCAGGTTATTTTTGGAGGTTTGATTAGTTGCAAAGCAGGCACAGTTCTGGCACAAGCCGGGGAGACTCTGAGGGACCATCCATGTATGGTCAGCGGAGCAGATGCCTGTGTCCTTTCCTTTCTAGGAAAATCTTGGACCTGACCAAGTACTCCTATGAGAACAAGCAGTTACTTACTAACGCACAAAGCAGAGCTGTTGCTATAGAAAGACTATCACAGGCTTCAGTGGAGGGTTTCATGCCAAAATATCATATCAGTGGGCCTAAAATGCTGTAAAATACTGTGAGTATAAAATATTATCTAGCCATGTTAAATTATGTTATTTCTGGAGATGATTAAATAGACTCTCTTTAACATTAATATAAGCAACTAAAATTAGAATAGGTCAAAGGTGAAATCGGATAAATAGAGACTGTTCCAAATATTATGTGACATTTCCTTGATTTCTTGAACACCATCTTGTTTTTGTACTGCATGTCCTTGTTGCATCTTGGTGAAAGTGCCCATTGTTACTCTTCATGGTGCAGCTATGAAACATTGTTCTTGTGTCTCGCAAGATCCTCACATGTGGAGCAAGTCTGTGCAATGTTGAAAATGATTATCGTACTTCTCTAAATCTTTATTGCCTCAACAGGAAAAATGAGCTGGTGAGCTTTAAAGAGCAGTGTCATGTATAAAACAGAACACAAATATTAGTAAAAGAAGAGTGGGTTGTTGAACTACAGTAAAGGGAAGATCTTAATCGACACATGTATGTTTCTAGGTGTAGCAGATGGAGTAGGTGGTTGGCGGGACTATGGCGTCGATCCGTCACAATTTTCAGGTACGCTAATGAAGACATGTGAAAGACTGGTGAAGGAAGGACGCTTCGTTCCCAGCAACCCTGTGGGAGTCCTCACGACCAGCTACTACGAGCTGCTGCAGAACAAAGTGCCACTACTGGGTGAGTGCACCCACTGGAAACACAGGATCTTGGTGTCTGTGGAGAGTCAGTCATGCCCACTTCAGCTAGTTCTAAAGGCACATTAAAATAGCCTGGACCCTATCAGTGAATTATGGAATACTATGTTTCTGTGAATCAATATTCTTGCTCCTAACCAGTGCTTGGAAAAAGCACCATCATGCCCAGACCATGTTCTACTACTCAGTGCCTCCCAGCTAGCTCACTTAACTAATTTAGGTCCATACCATGAACTCTGCCGGACAGTACTTCAATCTATATGGTGTAAAGGCTGTGCTTGTCAATGAATTGTTACATTTTCCATGTGGTTTGGATCCGAGTACACTGTTTAGGGCTAGGTTGTTTGTTTCTGTCAGTTCACTTTAGTGGTCGGCTGGACGGTAGATTTTTGCATCATGAGCCAGAGAACAGCCAGATCCCATTAAGAAGTCCTGGGAATGTCCCAAGCCCCAGCCTGCCCCATGCAGTTCCCTTCCACAATCCCTTTCCTCCTTCACTCCGCTCTCCAACAAAAAAAACCTGCACAAACATGTAACATCGGAGAACAAATGTTTTAGGAACAGATCTCTGCCTCTTTGAGCGTCAGTACTTTTCCACCCCGTTATCACATGTGCATCAGGGGAAACAACACGGTATTGTGCTGTTCCTTCAAGGCAGAGGGAATGTTCTTGAGGCCGGCAGTGTGTGTGTATAACTGTGCTGCTGGAGAGAAAACAGAGGAGAAAGGGAGTGAGTCACAGTGCGTGAGGGGGTTTTGAAGGTTGATCCCAGTGAGCATATTTTGGTGTGCCAGATGAATCAGCAGCAGGGTGTGGCTGCACGCTGTCCGCTTGCTCCACCAGCTCATGTTTCCTCTGCATCTCCCAGATGGTGGAACTCCAAAAATTCTTACAACCACTGTGCTGATTGTCATACGTCAAGTTTGTGTATTCAAGCGAACCTCATTAATCAGGCTCCCAAACGCACATTAGATGGGTATTTCCATAAACATAGGGTCATTTCTAAGCACTTCAGCTGTAGAAAGTCAAGAGGAAAAGACGGTTTTTAGGGTGTTTGCAGCTTTGTTTTTATCAAGGCACCTTTTTATATAAATTATTTTTTAAAATAGAAAATCTAAACTGCAAATGTCAAAATATTTCATTATGCGCCTTTTCACAGAAGACATTTTGACATGTCACAGTAGGAAAAGCACAGGTGCATATTATAAAATTAATGATGGCTAAATTCCATTTAGCTGTTTCAGTTTCAGGGTCCTGCTATTGTGTATGTTGGCTCACTGACACACTGTCATGGCAACATCTGAATAGGACAGAGCCATTGCTAATGATATTAGTTACACCTGTGCTTTTCCTACTGTGAAAAAACTCTTGCAGAAAACAAATCCCACCCATTTGTGGCAAAAAATATTTTATTACTTGAGTTTATTTATTTTTTTTAGCTAAATGACTGATACATACTTGTAAAATGATTACTGATGTAGCAATGTTTGCTGCCAAACATTATTTACCCACTATGGCCTGCTCCTTTTATGTGTACTGCAACTTGTCATGGATGTAGCCAGCAGTAAATGAATGAAAACACTTCCAAACTCATTTGTTCTAAGTTGTAAGTCAACACGACTAAAAATGTAATCCAGCCTATTTGCATTTTATTTTAGGGTACTTCAAAACATTGCTTATCATTTGCATTGACATTAAAGGTAATGTTCCCTCTGTGTGTGTGTGTGTGTGTGTGTGTGTGTGTGTGTGTGTGTGTGTGTGTGTGTGTGTGTGTGTGTGTGTGTGTGTATGTATGTATGTATGTATGTATGTAGGCAGCAGTACAGCCTGCATTGTGATGTTGGACCGGCAGAGTCACCGCCTGCACACAGCTAACCTGGGAGACTCAGGCTTCCTGGTGGTTCGGGGAGGGGAGGTGGTTCACCGCTCCGATGAGCAGCAGCACTACTTCAACACGCCCTTCCAGCTATCCATCGCTCCCCCTGGGGCCGAGGGGGCTGTCCTCAGCGACAGGTGAGACACTCCACATGCACACTGCCCCTCACACACTTGAACCGGTCTGTGGAGGACTGCACATGCTGCATATGGAGATTTGTACTTAGCAAGAGTGTCAGATAAATATGCAAAATAGTTTTGAGATTATCTGTCTGTTCTGTACAGCTGAATTCAGATGACATGCAGACATAAAAAAGGCGCTAAGCCACTGCAGAACATTTTGTCTTGCTTGTGTTCCTCACGTGCAGCAGTGTTTTGTGAATGTGTACTGGCCGTACTGTGCTCAGCTGTAGTGCAACAGGGTGTCAGGGTCCACATGCTGCAGTGTCTCGTTGCTGTGGTGTGCCAAGCAGCAGCACAGTAGATGTCAGTAGACTTCAGGGTGGGTGTTGGATGTTTGCCAAGCTTCCCCTCTTACCCGGGTCAAAGTCTGTGTGGGCTAATAGGCAAACTGAGTCCGCAGCCAATCCTGCACCAGCAGGCTCTGCCACCTTTTCACTTGCTCAGTCTTAAACCAGGCAGATTATTTTGAGCCTCTTTCAAGTGTTTTCACAAAAAGTGGCAGAAGATGAACCACCGATGAACCTGAACTGCATGTCACCAGGGGTACAAAATGAAAGTGTTTTATTTTTATAACTTGTAAATTACCTGAATTTAGTCTCAACAAACCCATTATGAGTTCCAGAAGCTGTAGTGGTTTTAATTTGGTTCTTGAAATGACACTATTTTTCATTTGTGCATATTAGGCATTTAGTTGAAGGATTTACTCAGAGTGATTTACACTGAGCACAACAGCAGATTAAGCTTCCAATCCTAGATCACTAACATAGCCAACAATAGAAAAGAGTGCAAGGGTCATCTGAAGTGCTATAACAACATTCATGTGAATGTAGAATACAAGGAAGGGTTCCTTGAAAAATCAAATATTTTAAGCTCTTAGTATTCATTTACTTACTGTTTTCAAAAAGTGAAAAAAAGTACATTTTTACATCTTAGTTTCACAGCCAATGCTTTTACAAAGAATGTGTATGGAAAAAGGCTTTCTGAGACCCAGGGCATCAGATGAACTGCACACTAAAATCACAGCACAGGACAGGCTGTCCCTCGCGGCTTTCTTTGGCTCAGTATGATATGATGTAGTCCAGACAGTTTGTAATTTGTAACATCCATGACTGGCCAGGGGGTGTGCAGCAAGGGAAGGGCACCTTCCAAGAAGTGAACTTGACACTGGCAATCTAACTTGGTTCTTTCCATCGTGTATTTGTAGCACCCCTGGTCATAATGGCAGCACCTCATGGGAAATTAATTGGACCTGAGTGTCCTTTCCAAAATCCCCATGTGATGATTCCTTGAATTTATCCTCATCCTGCACATGTGATGAAGTTTTTGTCATGAGTAACCAAGGTGAAATATGAGTAGAAATTTGGAGTCTATCCTCATTGTCGTGTCAGTATGTTTTCCTACCTGGTAGAGTAATGTGCAGTAATCAGCATTGATTCCTCGAGTTGAGGAGAGGCTGGGTTAGAGGTCCAGATTATTCTGTCAGTCTGTTAAAATCTGAATCACTTAAATTACCAAAATCATTGCATGCAGTGAGTTTACTCTGTGTGTGTGTGTGTGTGTGTGTGTGTGTGTGTCTGCAGCCCCGACGCCGCAGACAGCTCTTCCTTCGACGTCCAGCTGGGTGACATCATCCTCACCGCCACCGATGGGCTCTTCGACAACATGCCTGATTATATGATCCTGCAAGAGCTGAAGAAACTCAAAGTAAGTCACACTGAAGCACAAACAGATTTGCGGACAGAAGTGGAACCAGAAATACTGTATGTTTGGAATACAAACTTCATGCCCAATTTGTTTCGCTCCTCAGAACACAAACTATGAGAGCATTCAACAGACTGCCCGGAGCATTGCAGAGCAGGCCCACGTTCTGGCATATGACCCCAACTACATGTCGCCTTTTGCACAGTTTGCCTGTGACAACGGGCTGAATGTAAGAGGTAAGTGTCTCAGTTCTATATGAACTACAAGAAAACTGAAGCGTATGTCCTGTTGCTCAGTCAGGCTTTATTAGTCTGAAGTAGAATGACACACAACATTAATATTTTGACCAGCACCATTGTAACTGTCTGTGCCTCTTTTCTTTCTGTCCAGGAGGAAAGCCAGATGACATAACAGTGCTGCTGTCCATAGTGGCAGAATACACTGACTAGAGTCTGTGTGGAGCTGTGACAGGGGGGCATCTGCCTCTGCAGGTGATGGACTGCTTTGATTCCTGCTGGCCAGGATGAAGGACTGATGTCGGATGCTTCCCCCGCATCCCCTGCCTCCACTCAACCCCCAGCTGACCATCACTCCCTCCCCCGCCCCCCAAAAAACTCCTACACGCCTACTTCTCTATGATCATGTGCATCAGAGAGTGGCAGAATAGAAAGGACTGGAGGCCTCTTGGCCAGCCTGCAGTGTTGGTATCTTGCCACTGTTCCAGTCTCACTGGATAATCCCATTGCCCGGGATAAGCAGTCATTGGGCACGTTGGCGATGAGGAGGATGATGATAAGTCGTCTTTCTCCGAGTGGTTTGGGCAGGGAGGAGGTTGAGATTCAGAGACGGGGCAGATGTAGCCAGAAGATGAGAGGTGTTCGACTGTTAAAGCAGCCCCCTGCTGGGCTGCCAGAACAGAAAGATACGGTCCATCAGTAGTGTCAAGAAGGGAACTGCACAGGAAATGCCAGCATTAGGGCTGAATAAATGGGCTGCCTTGTGCAAGCAAATGTTCCTGACGATACAATGGTAGTTAGAAAAAGGGCCTGGAACCTTGTATGTGGGGGCAGGGAGCATGTGTTTGATAATATAATGTGACTAGTGTGCTGTTCTGGGATGTTTTGTTAAGTGTTTGCAAAAGAAGTAGTGTAAATGAAGTTTATACCTTTGTGTTTAGTTTCTTGGGGCAGATGGATCCAATAAGATTTTATGAAGAGCGGCAGCTGCCTTTTCCATACCAGTGCAATTTAAGTCTTGCACACATTTTGTTACTTTGTGGCTGTTAGAATGAGGATTTTATAGTTCAAAAGCCTCTCAAAATATATATTTTGTCAAACTAATGCCCCCCCTTTAATCTCACAGCTGCTGCTGAAATCTTGATTGTGATTACACGTGATGTGTGTATGAATATGTGTATGCGTGATGAATGCACTCATGTCAGTGCGTCTATTGAACTGTGTAATAAGTGTCAATGAAATGGATGTGAAGGCTACAGACTTCTCCATATTCACTGGGCTGAATTGGTCTTGTAGCCTTAAACGCACAAAGCTTAAGAAGCATATCTGAAAAAGCTCAACACAGTGGAAGTTGGTCAGGTGACCAAATGTATTTTTGTAACGTCTTTGTTCAATGGGATTGTTGAATTCTCTGGACTGATCGCCACATCAGAGTAGCTTTAGAAACTGTTGTTCATAATCAGCGTTTCCTTTTCTCCTCTTCTCCCCCGCTGTGAAGCTCCAGTGGCACATTCATAAGTCAGGTCACTGCAGGTTTCATGTGAAAAATGGTCTTATTGTTGCCATTACATCACTACAGATTTGCACTCTGCATTTACCAAAACTTTAACCCACAGTTAAAAATATTTCTTAGTAAAGTCTGTATTTTGTGTGATGTTATGATGATGTGCCTTGTATCAGGTGTTGTTGATACTGGCAAGCAAAATTCCTTAAACCCCCCCTAACTATGTGCCAGGTACTGAGCACAAAGCCTGAAACTGTTCAATAGCCATAAGAGGTCAAAACAGCTTTCCCATCATGCCCTGCTGTCTTAACACTAGAACTTTTCACCTACAGTATGTTCAACCGTTTTTCTCCTGAAATCTGCTTTTCTGCACTCAGTCAGGAGCTGAGAAATAGTGAAGCCATCTCACACTTAGAAAATCCTCCCTGTGGATCCTCAGATCACTGTTTACAATCTGCACTATCTAATGGACTGTTTCCCTACTTTATCTGACAAGTTCACACTGGAAGACTGCAGTGTCAGGTATCAATTTGAAATGGGGCTAATGGGCTTAGAAGTGGTGAATGGTCAAAATGTGAGTTTTAAGCATTATAGTACTGAGGACAATCTAAGCAGCCTTAACGATATTGCAAAGCAATTCTCCCAGTCAGATGGTACTGCCACTGTGGGCTCTGTGGTTTCCTGCTTCCTGAGTCACACCTGCCCTGACATTCTTCCCTGTCGTCTCCCATCTACTTCATCTTCATCTTCATCTTCCTCTTCCAAACAAACTTTGTTACAACCAGAGCATGTGTCTATATATATTTTGGGTGTACAGTTCAATGCAGATTTAAGCTCTGTTAAAAAAACATTTTCAAATCTGAACAATATTTAAATAAAGAGTTTAGTATTTATTATCCTGTTGTATTTGATGACTGTGATATGAGCATAACCCTGCAGTTGGTATTAGATTTGAACATCATCTGACACATTTGAATATTGAACAATATGCTTCAGAGGCATTTTCCTCACAGGTGTAGGCTGGGTGCCACTGGGTCTGAATCTTCCCATGAAGACATTATCACCATCAGCTATGCACCGACCTCACTGAATTCAGGATGTTGTGCAGACCAGCTAAAGATAATACTTAAGAACACCATGTACTATTTGTGTGTGCACTACTCCCACATTCCTCAGACGTCACGAGTTACCGTCAACAGACAGGTGTGGCATCTTCAAGCCGAAGTCATGTTTTCATTGACAAGACCAAATAGTAATTTTCTACCCGCATGCTATGACTAATGCACTCCACCCACTGACACAGCAAAACAAATTGATTGATATAATCTTTGATAAATAAATACATTCTCTTGTATTTCCAAGTGAACATTGGAGAAACGTGACACGTTGTAAACAGTTTAAACAAGCAAAGCAACATTTTAGCTATAAACAACATGCTTAAAAATGACTTGAAATGTAAAATATATTAAATATTAATTAATTTAACCATCCAGACTACAGTTTATAATGTTGTGGCCTACTTTCAGATGAATTCAAAAAAGTCAAGATGAGAGTTGGGCAGTGGTTAACAGCTCTGTCCTCAGAGTGAAGGGCTTCTTGTAGAGTCGTCCTCCATATCCTCCTCCGTGTCGCTGTAACATGCCAGGACAGGCAGTCTGGCAGCACAACCATCATCGTCCTGCTCTGAGGACAAGGCCCTGAACAGGAGGGAGCAGATCTACAGGGAAAAACAAACATACAAATATTGTAGTTTTCTTAAGAATGAGTTGCCTTTTTATCCTCAGCCTTTAATCCTCAGTGCAATAAAAACATTTGAGCGCTGAGATTGTATCTGGACCATTGTAAAGTGGTACATAAACCCAGCAGGTCACTAAAAACCTGTTTGATGACAGTATATTAACCTCTTCCTGTACTAAAACATTCAGTATGGAGAAGCAATACAGTACATTACAGTAAGTTAAAAATAAGATTGGGAACAAATCAAGCTCTAGAAAAAAGGCAGTGACTGTGATCTCAGCAAAATGGTAGGATTCATTATGTTGACATAGAACATGGACTTCCTATCTCTCACATCCAGTGTCACCTTGCTTGTTGTCTTTAGTCACACCTCATACAGCGAAGCATTATGGCAGTCTGGGCATATTTCCAGTAGAGGTCAAAGTAAAACTCTTCAAGCACTTTGGCACTTCACAATGCCACCCAGCCTGTCAAAACTAAAGCATGTTAGCCTCGGTGGAACAAACAGAGGCCATATGGAGTTCCCAGTGAAGATTACAAAGCAACAGGGAGCTCTTGTTACCGTGGAGGAAGCAGGAGTTGTGGTGGCACTGGCACAGGCCTCATCAGGTACACAGAGTCTGTGTGGGTCATCAGTCTGAGGCAGAGGCTGCATCAGAGTGGCTGGGTTGAATATAGGGCTGCCCTGGCTGGATGCGATCAGCTCCATCACAACAGGAATATCCTGGGGCTTATCGGTGTCTGTCTCACATGACCCCACACGTAGTGCAAGACACCTGGGAACACAAACAACACCTGTATGCACAAGCTGCATTGTGTTATGTTCTATATCAGCAAGAGATTAGTTTTGTTACTATGTGGACAACACAGTGAAATCACAGTACATCTATGTGAAATTTGACACCTGAGGATGTGGTTTGGTACTGTGCCCTGTGTGGAGAGGTGTTTGTTATACCGACAAAGAAGGTAGCAGCCATGAAATGGAAAAACAAGGGGCAGAGAAAAGACGAGAGGTGCACAAAGGCCAGAGTAGAAGTCTCACACACTGCTAAAAACAGTAAGTTTGAAATACAGGGCAACTTTTTGGAAACTCTGCTGGGAAAAAAACTGTTTCTGGGGAAGATTTAAATACATTTTTGATCCTGTTTTCTCACTTGTTGCCTTCAATACTACATTTTGTTTTTGTTCCCACCAGCCCTACAATGATGTTAATATTAAAATAACACTTGTAGTTTGAGCATGAGGTGGAGTGAAAGCAGCATATAATAAAAGACAAAAAATATTTATTCTGACACTGAAACAACCAAATATACAAATGAACCATGACACTGGGTTAAAAGAAACACTGTATCAACTTTAGTGTTGCTTTAAGGAGTTTGTCCTGGTACATTTAGATTTCATGGAAATATCAAGAACATCGTGTTTATTCACCTTTACAAAGACATTCATGTGCATGGTGTGTAGCTCTATATCATCTGATACTGAATGTGGCCTTAAGCATGGTATTAGCAAACAACAAAACAACCCACACTATATGTCATAACCCTCAGAGAAACAACCAGACCAGAAGTATAAAGAGGAAACCCACAAGAGGAAGATGTAAAGAGCTGCTTCTAAACTGTCTTCAGACGACCTCAGGCTCTGTACAAAAAGCCCCAAAGCAGCAAACAAACAAGTTTTGTTTAACAAGCATGCCACAAATAACAAAAAATACTCTGCATATGAGCAGAAAAAGCCTAAATGATTGGTTTCAAAACAGAATAAAAGGTGAAGGAGTGCATGTTGTAGGTGAATTCCTAAGCAGTCGGGACAGGAGCACTGAAAAATTGCCTGCTCATCAGGTCAGTAATGTCGCTGCAGACTCCCTGCAGTGCGCACAAGTAAACCAAGCCACAAATGACCCAGATGTTCAACAGTCCAGCTGGGACTGGTGTGACAGGATCCACCCAGAGCCCAAAGCACAGTACAACACAGTGAGACAGTTAGAGCAGGACAAGTGACACTGGCAGAACGGCCAAGCAGGCTAGCATAGTAGAGATGAGGGGATTACTTTCTGTCACACTGACAAGCTTCTAACGTAACCCAACATGTCCTGGGCTTGCCCTATTTATCTCTGTTACAGACACAAGATTGGCTGCTGCAACACTATGCCCTCTTAGGAAGCTAAAAACAGCCAATGAGGGCAAACTGCATTGACTGAGTGCCAGGAGAGAAGCTCAGGTAGAGCCCTGTGGGAAGATTCAATTATACCCGCTAATACATTGTCACTGTGGATCTGAGAAACTGGGCCTGCAAAGACTTCAGTTGTGACAAGAATGCTGCCTGGTCAAAATAAATCTCATCCTTATCTGTACAACCGTGCTGAGGGTTGAACACATCTCAAATGCTGCAGGCAGAGTTGGATCGAAAAGCAGAGGGATTGTAGCCAGCGTAGTGTTTTTTTACCTGGGGGAAGTCTGGGCCAGGGTCTCTGTAGGCTGAGAGGGGCCCCTGCTTTCAGAGTCAATCAGAGTAGCCAGCACCACCATGGCCTCCAGCACCATGTCCTCCACAGAGAAGCACACAGGCCTACAAATAACATTGACAGAAATCTAATGACTTGAATATGTCTGCTTTTTCAATTCACCAGTATCTTTCACCGTTTTAGCAGCCAATAGAAAATCTCACATGACCTGGTCACTAAAATGATTGGTAATATAAACAGACTCACCAGCCAAAGACAAAATATTTTACTGAGTTTTGAGGCTGGCTGGTGTTAATTACAGTCTCAGCATGAAGACTGACGTTGGTCTCTGTAACTTGAGATATGAAGGTCTCTTGAGCTAATCGTGATGGTAAAGACACTTACTTTCCTGGAGCACCAAAGTGGACCGATACTGGCAGGGAATGTGATTCTGCAAAGGACAGTAAACCCTGGGAAAAAAGAACAGCAGTAGCAACAATCGAGATATGCTTGTGTGCATCCATATCATGACTATTAACCCTTTCATTTTAAGGGTAAAATATAGCATGTTTGCAATGATCTGGCTAAAGAAAATAACAATGCTCAAGTAAATTGAGGCCGACTAAAACTTAAAGCCAGGTTTCTAATCCATCCAAACCCGATTTCCACTTCTGAAGGAACCAACAGGAACAAGAAGACTAGGCTGGCTAATGAGGAGCCTCACAGCGGGGTGTCAAAGAGACATTCAAAGACATGAGGGACAAGAGTTGTGGGCGTTAATGCTCATTAACTGGACTAACACAGTTCATCCAAATTTCCAAATGGCCAACCAAGTCCTTTTGCTGCTTGTTTTCAAAGAAACTTAAGTTGGGGTGTGCTCATTTAGACACTGTGACAAACCACTTGGATTACCACTCACGCTATTCTGGAAATAACATTATAGTTCTCTAAGATCCAGTGTTTTGCAGTTACTCAAAATATAAAAAGTTTAAGGCTGACTGGAGTGCAAGCAGTCCTTATTTTTTTAAACAAACAAATTCCTATTTGGCTTTAAAGTTACACATTTGAAATGTGTAGCCTATAATTTCTGCAGCTCATAACTTCAATTACTTTTTCTACGTAGTGGTATAATATGAGTAACTTCAGTCACACTATCTTTGCTATAAAACGAGCACTGAGGGGAAAGTTCACATGAAAATGATACAGAGAGTTGGGTACAGAGCCTTTCCAACACTCCAGTATCTAGATTACAGGACCAGAAATATGACCTCTTAGACATAAAATGACCCTGGCGAGCCCCTCACACACACACATATGCGCAAGAATACACACACATAATATTCACATGTGACGGGATAAAGGGAGCCTCCAAAAATAACCATTACTCTCAGCTCCTTCAGACAGAAGGTTATGTCCGAGTCCCCTCCAAACTGAAAGTAGTCAAACTCGTCTGGGTGTAAGGACATCTCAGTGTACATCGTCTTCATGTGATCTGTGACAGAAGCACATCCAAGTCAAATAGTGTTTGCACTGCATTTCATAATGTTTGTTCAAATGTGGTTGAAGAATTACATGAGTGATTTTTACACCATCAGGTTGTATTGTCAGTCAATTGTCAGTCTCCGGTTCAACATTGACTTTTAAACTGTTTATAATATCTATCATGGCATTGTCCAGGGTCTGAGCCAAATCACAGTGTAACATTAGCTCACCATTTCCACCCTCATAGTAATTTCTCAGACAGACTCTCAGGGGAGTCATGGACAGAGTGATTTCCTCCTGAGACGCTGGGAAATGCATCACCATATCACCAAGAAGCCTGCAGGAGTTGAGAGCAAAACATGTGCAAACCAACACAGAATCAACCAAACAAGCAGGGAGCTTTATTTTAATGCTGTGCTACTGATGGATGATGGTGTTCTTCATTTGAGACCCTTTTGATTTGAAACATTATTATGTCCTTGTCATTCGGGTTGATTATGTTGAAATGAACTGAACTGATGTATCTTTCGGGGTTTCATCTGTCTCCTGGAGTCAGCTGAGAGAACAAAATATTGTGAACACCCAGCAGGCAGCTACCATACATCTTATTAGTTTCACAATAAATTCACTTCTGCCGTAAAGGGGAAAAGAGCTCAGATGGACTTCTAAGCCAACACTGTTTGTGTAAAAAAAAAAAAAAAGTCCAACTCAATCATAGAAATGTGCTCCTCAGGTTTTATGTGCTGACTTTGTAAAGAAGTGTAGGTTACTAACCTGGCTGGAGCCTTCAGCACATTGGGACACAGGTGTGAGGCAAATACTGCCTGCAGAGCCTCACTTTCCTGGAAATATAGGTTGTGGGTTTTGGTGATGCCTATCACAAAAGCAGAGACAAGACATTTGGAGCACACTGCCACCAAGTGCTGACAATATGCAATACCATGTCTGCAGCATAAGGTTAGTAGAGGACATTCTGGTAAAATAAATGTTACAGAAAAAGGTTGAGAATTTTAGAAACCTAGTATTGGACATTACATGTGTCAACATTGTTGCCATTTTCAACAAACTGTCATAAACTTTACTGTTAACAATTCTAGTTCATCTAAGTTGATGCATGTAATGGTCCGTGTGTCATCTTTTCATTTACAGCTTTTCACATTTGCTAATACACATTTCAATACGACCAAAACACTTCCATCAGAATAAACTCTGGACCCAGAAAACTAACAACACTGGTCTCCCAACAAGAAAACTCATTACACAATGACCTAAAAACACAAACAATTGGCAGCATTATAACATGTATTACTATTGTCTCTGAGGGTTAGCAAATCTGAAAGGCAACACACATGCATCATACCTTCCAGCACTAAATGATGCACATTTTTTAAAATAACTGCTGTTCATGAATTGACTACAGCTGTTTGACAAATATCAGTGAAAATGATAATGCTAAAATGATTTAGCATGGCTTTTCTATACAGTCAAAAACCTATTTTGAATTCACAATTGACTATTATGAACACTGACACCAGGACCTACAATTTATCACTGTAAAATAAATCTAAGCTACAAATTAGTTGATTGACAGATAACACAAAGTATATCTGTCAGTTTTCTTGTTTTCTAACCTGAAGACCATCAACTAAAAGTATAAAACATCTAAACAAAGCTTGTTTGTTCTTATCGTTTCTGTGGTAACAAAGTTTAATATTTTCCAGCAGGTGATGGGCATCTTCATGTAGCTGGGTTGCAGGTTTACAGATGCACTGAAGGTTTCTATGGTAACCATAATTTAATCTGACCCTAAATAAAAACAGCTCACACTGTTAATTGGCTCCCATGATTATAAATACAACTTTTGGTCAAACAGATCTCATCAGTCATTAACTACTTTTCCTCTCTTTGCTTTGGTTGCAGAAACAGTCTTGAAAAACACTTGCAGCCACATAAGAAAACCCAGAGTTGACTGAGCTAGTTGACAATGTTAGGCTCAGTGAAGCCAGCTCACCCAATGAGAGCCAGACTAAGTAGAATTTACTTTGCGATACAGGTCTCTGGTCACAGAAAAAAATTGGACTGATAGCACACAGAGACCCAACAGCCACAGTGGTGACCCACTAGAGGGCGCATTGGTCCTGTTCTTCCAGTTAGGCCCTAAAGACATAATCAATAGATACATTAAAGAGGTACTGCAAACATAAACGTGTTTTTTGAGCTGTTATCTAAATAATATGACTGTACTGTGATGAAACACATCACTGCTGGTGTTAATATTGACATTGACATCAAATATTTCATGGGTTTAAAATGGATCAACCTGTCATCTGCTACTTAAAATCAGCCCTGAAAAGGCGGGGCCACTGCTGATGTAAGATCAAATGTTTGGGAGTTGTCTACTTCATGAAATTTATAAAAATGGTAGAATGTCAACGCCCACCTCCCCCAGCCCCAACCTTAAGAGTGAGTCTGTGAAACCACGCAGCCCAAGAGTCCAATCACATGGTCATATAAGCACAAATATTTGGTCAATTTAGGCTCAGCATTTGATAACGACATAAGCTAAAGTAATAGAATATGCCTTCCTCGACAATTATCGTTTTTGAACAGTACTTCACCTAAGATACAACATCATGTCAACAGTTTTTGCTTTAGCAGCGGTTACTCAGCAGGCACGCAGAACTCCTGTTGAAGACAAGGAGTAAGCACTAAGCACTGCGCATGCACAAATTGTGGAAATGCAGCAGGAAGACACTATTGGAAATGGGGAAATAGATAGGCTAAAGAAAAAAAGTTTTAATTTTTTAGTGCATAGACATTTTAATTTTTCTTTTGCCATACTGAATATATTAATTAAATGAACAGATGATACATGAATGGACCAACAGAGCTGTCAAAAATAACTCTATACTAGCAAATGAGATGACAGTTCTCTAGAAATCCTGAATCTTTCCTTTACCCATAGGTAGCTTATGATAGAAAACCCCACGTTCCCTACCGTGCCTGCAGAAAAACTGGATCATCACCCTGTCTTTGGGAGTGCCGACTGATATCTGACATTGTTCCACATTACGCTCAATGGACACCAAACACCGGAAAAGTGGCAGCACAGACTTCAAAACAAATGGACATGTTTTAGTTCAGCTTGTCATCACAGGTTTCAAAACTTAAATCATAGAGAACATTATTGTCACTTATTGTGCCTTAGTTCAGTTCTGGTTTGATTAAACCTCCATTACTGTCTCCTTTATCCTGGATGTAATTTTGAGCTCTGTACAGAATGAATAACCAACAAGACTCATATACCTTCATGACCAGTTTGCATGTAATTGTTTCACCGCCCTGCTGTGATCCTGATACCGGGCTGTAGTGCTGGAAGAACAGTGGCGAGAAGAGGAAGCAGGCGTATGCAGAATGAGCAGAATTCACTGATCTCAGCGCCAACTTTAAGACAAAGAGAGAGATTCAGTCAAAATGTTGCTCCTTGCTCTTGCCATTGTCTGAGAGGAAATAAGGTGGGGACAGGAAAACAAAACCTGTTATGTAAAGTCACATTTATTTTATTTAAACAAGAAGTACAGGCGGGGCCAAATAATAATAATCCTCTAAAATTTCGTACTAAGCCCCCGGTTAAAGTCAGGAATATGAGATAAATACAAACAGTCTCTTTTATTACGCTTACCCCTTTGACCATGGGATCCAACCAGAGCTCATCACCAATCCGTGAAAGGGCATGAATGGCCTTTCCAAATGCTGCAACAAGCGGCAGGGCAAGGTTAGCAACATAACATGTGTTACTATAACTTAGCTAGATAGTTATTGTAATATAAATTTGTGGTTTGAACTATTTATAGTGACACTAACTAAATAGTAGGTATCCTAGCTAAGTTACGTTCAGCTAACTTACATTAGCCAAGCTAGCGTCGACCATGATCATTAATTAATCTCTTTACAAGCTTCATGTGAGCTGCTAAAACTGCGAAGTATCTAAATTACACACTTTAATACATTATTTTGCAGCACTTGGTCATATTTAGCTGGTCAATTTTTGTTTTTGTTTTTGTTTTTTTTTACCTTTTACACAATTTCCTTCGAGGACACAGTCCATATCTGCTGATGTCAAAAGTAGACTCACGAGCTCAACAGTGGGCAAACAGCGCGCGCAGATATACGCGCATATATTGTTACATCATGGTATTAATGTATTTACATTTGCAGTAACAGCGGCATTGCTTACTAATCGACAAAATTAGCAAAAAGGCTGTTTTCCACTTGTGGTTCCTGGACAGAAGTAGTTATTGAAATAGTTTACAAGCATGCAAAGCAATAATAAAAATGGGGATTTTTATTGTAAATAATATATCATACAGGACATCTCAATGCTACACTGTCATGCCATGTCATCAATTTCCTCCAGTTAAATTTAAAGCCTTCTGCTCTGCTGCACCACACTTGTGGGACAGCCCTCCTAACCATCATCTTAAATCAGAAGTAATGACTGACTATAGACTGTATATTATACACAGTGTATATTATATACAGTCTATGTGACGGACTCATGAGGATGACAGTGAGTTGACATGCCCCTATGTCTAAATCAGTCTACCTTACTGAAAATTCAACTTGACCCAGGTCCAGTCTACTTAAATAACGTCCAAATACAGATATATCATTCAAAATTACATTCTGACTCATAAAACTCAAGGACAACAAAATATGCACTTTAATACCCGCTGTGTTTGTGATATGATCAAGAATAGAAGTACACTAAATGACAACTAATACAACTTTACATTGAAGTAACATATTGTATTCTATAATTGTATACACAGTATTTGCAACATATATAGATCTCACACGTCACACATTTCTTGATCGGGGACATTTGTAGTATTTGACAATTAACAGGTACTGAAACAAAGACATCCATGATACACTCACTAAAAGGTTGTTAATATCTGTCATCCCTTGACTATTTTTGGAAGTATGACATCAGAATTAGCTGTGCTGCTGCTTTTCCTCTGCAGTTGCAGCTTTGTCCTTGCCTCCACATCTTTTTCTGCATCCCTTCTGCACATACACTTCTCTTTATCCTGATGGTCCCCATATCTCCTCCTACAAGTGGTATTCTGACCTGTGAGACACAAAACACACCATGAGACGGATATTAGCTGTCAAACCTCAAGCTATAGACATTTACTGTTAGATACGCACCTGATTGAAGGCATATGTGCAGCACATTGAGATAGTGCTGCTTCATCTGCCACCTCATGTGCTCTGTGCTGTAAACATTTGCTATACTGCAAAGATAGCGCCTCTGTCCAACTGTGAGGGCTGGATGCTGAGGCAGAAATAAGACAGATGTGATGATTATCTCTTGTTTTAAATCCTCTTAAAGCCTTTTGACATTAAAAACTAGAAAAAAGAGAAAGTATTGGAGTAATGTTCCAACACTTATGTGGTTACCTGTAAGAAAGGTGCAGACATCATAGATTTGGGAACATGTATTGTCTTCATGTGCTGGCCGCCAGCAGACACATTAATGTGTGTTCCTCTGTACATCTCCCTCTCCTGCTGACTAGGTAAACATTCAAAGCCTGACAAGGGCAGCATGCAACAAAACAGTATATTATTTAGGACAATTAAGATAACTTATGGTATTTTTTATGCATAAAAATTGTTAATGCAATTGTAAGTGCATTATCACACACATTATTGAACCCATTACACCAAATCTGGATCCATCTGTTCAATGTATTAGCAAAAATGAAAAAGCGTTATGTTCCTGTGGTGGAAAATAACTCATTGACTCAAATGCTGTACTAAAGTACAGTTGTGATGTACTTTACTTGTGTATTTTCATTTTGTGCTCCTACTCTCTACTTCTATTTCACCACATTTCAGAGGGAAATTGTACTTTTTCTCTACATTTCTTTAATCATTTACTTAGATATTTGATAGTTACAAGTTACTTTACAGAGTATTTTACAATATGATTTGATATAAACTACCCAACACTATATTAAGTTGTTAAAATTTGTTTCACCTTGACAAGCTAGATTAAATCGCTGCTTACGTTAATGTATATGTAATAATGTAACAGAAAGTGTCCAATCTGCATAACAAGTATTTTGATACTTAAGGTATGCTGTATTTTCCTTATAGTTCTTTCACTTAATTTAAATATTGAATGCAGGACTTTAACTCCCAATAAAGTATTTTCATACTGTGGTATTCCACTTTAACTCAATATCTGAGTCATCAAAGAGAAAGCAAATGTTACATTATGTTTCAGATGCAGTTTGCATTCAATCATCTATTTTGTACTTCAATAAAGAACAGGTTTATTCAAGTCTAGTTGGCATGTAAAGGAACATACAACTCACCAGCCTTGCACCTCTTATTAGCTTCTGCAGACCTAAAAATCAAGAATCTCAGTTTGAAAAGAAATAAATCCATCATCTCTATTCATCCATTAAAGAAGTTAACTCTCACACTGTGATCTTACCTCATTAAGATGTGACCACTTCCAGTTTTCAACAAGTTCTCTCTTTTCAGGTGCTCAAATGTAACCTGTTTCCTCATTGTTCGTTACAATAGCAGTATTTCCTGCAGATATATCAGAGAGGTTGCTAGCATCTTTATCTGCTCAGTATTTGTTGCAACCAGCAGAGCCTATTAGTGTGAAATAAGCCAGTCCTGAAACCTGACACTATTCCCAGGGTTCCAATTACACAGCAGAGGTCTAATACACTTGAACCCAGAGCGTGTTCTCATCTAAAATGTAAAACGCAAACAAAATTACAAACCACTCTGTTTACACACTTTATTGAGCATCATGTCCAATATACATTGCATTGACACAAAATGGAAAAAACCCAAAACAAATAATGGCGTTAGGGTGGATTACCTGGACACACCATTTTCAGAGCGTATTGCTTAATGACATTTCAAAACGCACCGAATCTGTGCAAATACAGTGAACACCGGTCAGAGGAGGTCATGGTAGGTTAGAAAATTCTGACTTAAAAAGGTAATGTTGACAGCAGTTATGTGATCAAGTCTACAGAAATCTACTAACTGTACACATCACATTCACCCAGAATGTACTAACAATGGTATCCTATTTAAACATACCCAACTCCTTCAAACCTGATTGCATGCGCCAAAGGTTGGTTAGTTACTTTTCAATGTCAGTCACAGATCAATCATGTATAACAGTATTGTAATTCAAAATAGATGTCATCATGGCTAAATAGTCAGCAACACCATCAATGGAAGTGAACAAAAGCCAATGGTTTCCAGACTCCACCCAAACACGACTGTGTATATTCTTCAAAATAAAAACCTAGATGCAGGATTGTGTCCTTTTCCAATGAGAACATTTATTTACTATGTGGTGAGTTAACTTCAAGTCTCTATCAACAATTACAACCCAAATTCAGTGATTAAGAAAAGGTGATAAATGTTGACTAAATATGCATCAGTCTGAACTCAAGATGTTGATAGAATTTAAGAGCATTACTTTACAATCTACCCAAAGTCCTCAGAGTCTAAACCCACGAGTGAATGTGACTTACACATCATTTACTCACACACTGATCCAAAGCCAAATGTGCCACAATGAACAACGTAAGAACGACTAGCCTAACTCTACAATGTAGCCCCTAAAATTCCCTATGTTAATAGATTAAAAACTCAACCAGAATCCTCATCAAATTTGTTAGCCTTTTAAATTGAGGTAAGCTCAGACGCCAGTTAACCAGTACACAAACGGAAGAATCACAGCTTAGGCTATTTTCACAGACTGTTTTTGGTTGTCCATGATTTAGAATTAACATTGCAAAAAGACATTAAACTCAGTGGTAATTAATAGACATCCTTATTGACCTTCAAGGCCACATGTTTAGAGGAAGGGTCGGGAATATTAGAGGTCTATTTTACTGATTGCTAATTGAGATCCTACTAAAGTTTAATCCTGAGAAGTTGGCACAAACCTCCTGTTAACGTTAGCCATGCCTTGTGCAAGCCAATATATTATAAAACGATAACTCTCAAAACACTGAGTAAGCCATTCCATTTACATCCACAGCTAGCAACAATACATAATAGAGCTGTTTGAGGGGATCATGCAGGTTTGAGAGTCATGGTTTCATATCTAACAGAGATACACTAGTATTGGAGGGAAATTCTAACAGAAGGCCATTTCTCAGAGAAAAATAAAGACTGTATGAAAACATTTTATAAGTGCCTCAAAAAGTTCTTAACCTGTCCCTCTGAACAACAAGCAGACTGTGAGGAAGTGAAGCCAACAAAAGGCAACAGTGATTCAATGACAGTTTTCAAAATGATCACATCTATTGACAGAAATTTGTTGGGCCGACATTAATCTGGTGGTAAGTATGCAGTAGGGAGGACGAGTGATGACCTAATGGTAACGGGCTTTTGTTTGTTTTACACAATCTTGACCACTAAATTGCATAAGAAACCTGGTATAAAGTAGAAACTGTTCAGCAGCAGATAAAAAAGCAAGTTAATTTACAGTAGTGACATATCTTACATCATTAATTTTTCAAAATAAATAAAATTAAATATACAATTCCAGGTAGGAAACAGGTGAATTTCGCTGGTAGGGTTCTCAAATTGGCTCATCTTGCGGAAAATGACAACCGTTCACAGAAACGTGGTTGAAGCCAACCAATTCCTTTGACTGGCAAAACAAGGGGTGCAAAAGCCTTTTGCTGAAATTTTCCCTCTGAAGGCATTTCCTTTAACTGGAAAAAAGGAACATTGTAATTACTTTGTGTCCAGAAGGAGGATTTCCCACATGATGAGTGTTGCATAGCAAACATTTCCATATACAGTACTTACCCTGGAATTTACAATTGACTCCTAATCAAACGCCATCTCTTGACTTTTTCTTACACAGCGGGCCACCTTCCTCTTGAATTCACCGTTGGGGTCCTCCCTCCACTCTTTCTGTGGGAACAACATGAGATTCCTTTAACAAAACATCCTCAATTTACTTGAGGTGCCAAGATAATAAGAGTGAAAAAGGGATTTCCAGTGTCAGGGGAATGGGATAAGTGGTATAACTCACCGCAGCATCCACATTAGCTGGTGAATCGCTGTTGGGGTCTGCCAACATGGAGATAACACTAATCATGATTGTCTCTACTGTGTGAATCGGAAGCCAGCGTTCCTCAGGCTTTTCATAACCAAACTTATCCTCTCCAGGCTCATGCAGAATTGAGATGCAAACATCCCCGTTCTTTGCAACTGTAAAGGATGGGAACACATGTTTAACAGTAGCTTGTATAAATTAAAGTCTTCATTACTATCAAACTCACAGCTTGGATTATAGTGCTGCTCAGTCACAAAAAACATCAAAATGATGCAGTAGCATAACATTTATGTTTATATTTATTTAAACGTCCAGACCAGGGGATGGCAATTAAGATTTGAAGTCAGTAAACATCAAACACTTTGCTCTATGTGTGTTTACCATTTGGGTGCCAGATTTCAGTGATGAACTTCATCTTTGGAGGCCGTAGTGGATAATCATAGGGAAAGGTAAGGTAAGCTTTGAAAAACCCTCCTTCACTGCAGTGGAAACAAAAAAAGAGCAAGGACAAAGTGAGATATTATGGAAAATAATAGTTCAAATTTTAATATAAATCTGAATCTGCACATATATTTTGGTTTGGAACCCAAATATCTCAACCAAGGAAGCTCTTATGCAAATAAGTTCTTACTTACAAAAGGGTATCTTGTGGACCGATGATAACAACTTCCCATTTATATATGTCATCATCATCTATCAGACCAGCTGAAAAGCCCTCCACGGGGTTCTTGTTGAGCTCTGGAAAAAGAGACATAAGGTTTTTTTTAAATATGATGAACTGGAAATGAAGTATAGCATTTTCACAAATTCATCTGCCAGGAAGGTGACAGGTGTGTTGGTAAACAAGTAGTTGTGTCAAGCATACTGGGGATATTGTGCAGAAGTCAACATACAAAGTTGCTTGTTGTGACATTGAGAAAACAGAGATAAAAAGATTTAAACACAGAATTCAGATCAGATTTCATTAATTCATTTCATTTTAAATAGGCAATAACAGCAAACATGTAGGTAAACACATAACACCAAAAATATCTGGACTTCTGCACAGAATACACAGCAAACTTTCAGCAGGTGATACAATCACCACTGACACTTCTGAACCATGTATGGATAAATACATATAGGGAGGTAAAGAATTTTGACCTCTACTTAATATTTCTCTTAAAAAGCAAAGCTTAAGAGTATAGTGATTAGTATGGAATGACCGTGTTGCAGTGCATGTGTAATTAATGCTGTCAAAATAAACATTGTGCTAATTTGAACATTTGAGCCCTCTGGTCCATTTTTGCCCAAAATATGAGATGCTGATTAGTAATACCAACTTTTAATGTAACATGAAGTCTGTAAAGTGAGTGCACCTCAAGACAATTTCCACCACTGACATTGACAAATTTGCTTAAAGCATCATTCTAATATAATTTTTGTTTATTCAGTATAGGACATAATCAGTCAATATGTTTGAAAACAGAAATATTAATTTTGTCTGTGTTTTGAATGTTTCAGACGTGATCCTGGTGTCACTTTGTAGGATATTAACTTGTGGTTGAAGTTTATTCATTGAATATATAGTTTTGGCCGGCCAGAAACTATATATATTCAATAACAATCACTGTTGAACAGAATTGAAAACTTGAAGAGGTGAATGAAATCAACTTCAAAACCCTACACACTGAAAAACTAAAACTTTCATACTGTACAATTAGTTCATTATCCTGAATCAGCCATAGTATATTATACTATTATTAGCCTCTAATTTTCAGTTGGTGAGGGCAGTGTGGCTTTTTGCTGTCATTTCAGCACCACAGGAGACCCTGAATCCCGACCGCAGTCTGTGGTTGTGGTAACTAACATCACAGTGAGTCTAACTTTATCAAAGTAGGTCACTGGCTACAGTGTCCAGACAGGAGAAATATTAGTATCAATTTGGGATATAAGTCTATAGATTAAATGTGATGCTGACCCTGTTGTAAATACTGTATTTTGATATATCTAAAATGACTTTGGTTTTGTTAGGCAGCATTACAGTTAAAACATGCTGTAATCTGACCTTATTTGACTTTTGTAGTGGTGTAGAATTAACACTGAAGGCGTTTTACTGCTTGACTGTTGTATTTAAATTACAGATGACATTTCCTCAGTAATCGGATCGTAATTATCAAGGTGCTGAGTCAAAAACATCTTGACATTTCAATTAAACATTTAGTATAGTTTAGTTGAGTTTAACAAGCTCAGTTTAGTGATTAAGCATGTCGAAAAACTCTACAAAAAGTATATCCATGTTCTTATTCCTTCTATTTTTAGCCGACTAGAGACAGACAGACATCCAGGTGCTGAACTGGACTCGACTGTCAGTCAGCAGCTGACCAAACTGCTCTTCTTACCAACGTCCATGTGTCTGCCATTAACGAGAGAAGAGGCACTACCGCCATCACCATTAATCACAATGATGATGGCTCTCACAATAAGCCAAAAGGAGAGCAATAAGTTTAATCACAGTGGGCTTCAACACAGAGATGCATTAACCCACAAAAAGCCGCTAACCTACCAGCGTTAGTATCAGCCAGATTTAGCCTGAGTAACGCTGAGTATTATCTTATATAGCTAGGTGGTGAGTTTGTAATTTTAAACAAGTTGCTACTTGCTGAACAGCATGTTTGTCTGTGAAAGGCTGGGGGTTATACAGCTTTCATTAGCTAAGCTAAAGTCATCAGAGCAGATGAGTCCCTGGATTGATTATTCCTTTGTTCCGCCAGCTAACTAATGTCGAACTTGCTAGCCCGTTAGCAAGGTTGGCGCTGCGATTCAGTATTGGTTCAGAAATAATGTTTTTAAAGACAATATGTATCGTTATTTTCACCAGGTATCAGCTAATCGAAGCAGCTTAGCTACATAGTGGATTACAGTGATAATGGAGCCCATTATGTAGCTTAAATTAGCTTTCTGGGCTTACTCCGATGGCGTAAACACAGCTTTGCGTAGCTAAAAAAAAGCTAACGTTAGCTGCTGGCTAGGTAACCTTTATATCGATTGTATTTGCTTGCAAGTGTAGTATTCATAGTACCTGCCAATTGTTTTCGAAGAAGTAATGCTGATTGTTCGGTCATGGTACGTGGGCGTAAATGAAAAAACACTTTGAGTCGACAAATAGTTCCCGAAAAACCAGAGCTGGAGCTGGAGTCGAGTGGAGGCTGGCGCTGCCTGCTGTGTTTTGACACAAGCTTCAGCTGCTGCCTCAGCTGTGCGCATGCGTGTCTGCAGTCGTGTGCGCGTGTGCGCGCGTGTGTGTGTGTGTGTGCCCTCCAGTTTATAAGACTATTTATTGTGTCATTTGAGCAGGGATTTTATTAATGTTATTTTTTCCCCCATCACTTTATTTATAGAAAGAGTCACATACAACGTGTGTGATAATAATACAGACACTCACACCTAGAGGTCTAAATCAACAGTATGAGATCAAACATTTTCTCTAAAGTTAAAATGGTGGTAGTATCATGATGGCTCTCTCTATATATTTTTTCTATTCCTAGACCCTGACATGCATATTTGAAAAAATGAAAAAATGTTAGATTTTCAACAGGTGTGTTATTTTCCAGGTGTGTTAACTTTTTATAGAAGGGTGTTAAGACACAATTTCTGTACAAGAATTTGAGGTTTCTTCTCTTTTTTCTAACTTAATACAACATATTTTGAACATAGGTGATGTAGATTCTGATATATGGGATGATGAATATGATATAATGTTTATATATAAGACGTATGTTTGATATTCATGATGTTTTTGATGTATTGTTTTTTGAAGTATGACTTTTGTATTACTGCTTTTTTCTATGTGCTTTATTGAATTGTTAATTGTTCTGGGATGTTTAACCACACCTGCCATCATAGAGCTTGTCAGCCTATTGGTGTGCATGATGTGTAAATATGAGTGTGGTTTCCATTTTTAAAAGATTCTGACCTGATGAAGATCCAAGTAGGATCAAAACTTTGTCATCATTAAACTTTTGTGGCTTGGAGTAAGTGTGCAGGCGTTACCTTTTTTCACGATAATACAATAACAGAAACAATAACATCATAACATCATAATGAAATAAAAATAATATAAAGGACATGACTTCATTTTCCGTTTGTTGATACAGTCAACATGGTAACAGGACAAAGGGTAAAATTGATAATAATAGATAAATAGAAAGAAAAATAACTTAACAGAAAAAGTAGGCAATAAAATCTGATTTCTTTAAAGAAAATCCTGGAACATACTAATTATATGTGCACATTTCATATTGTTTATAAGTTGGATAGACTAAAAATACTCTCTAAATTCAATCATGAAAAGTTCAAACGACAGGTGAGACCTTGAGCATTTGGATTTATGGATGTGAAATCTTCCCAGTAAAATGAATAATCTGATAGTCTGGTTTTGTTTTCATAGTATTGTATCACATCCTCGGCTTCCAGCTCAATTGAATGGTTGGTTTGAGTGTCAAAATAATCCTCAATTTCTTTCCCAGAATCCTGATGTGTACTGACAGTCATAAAATAGATGTTTAGTTGTGTCTTCTTAATTTTTTTTTTTTTTTTTTTACAAAAATCACATTTGTTATCAATATCAACAAATCTTGATCATTTGAGGGGGATAGTACATACACAGACATTTGGGTGACTTACCGGATGTCATGTAAGTCATCCTGACTCACAGGAGTGCTCAAATTAAAAGATTATTCTATTACAAAATAAAGACGTTCATCTTGCAGGATGGTTGGATTCCCATGAAAATATCACCAGTTAAGTTAATTGTGGAGATCATTGAAGAGGCTTGGCATGTACAGTCCAGGATTAGATATGATTCCTGCAAAGATACACTTTGTTACATTTTCACAGAGAAACCAGTGGCTTGTCTTGTCTTATTAATTGTTTGATAGTTTGGGCTTCTACCTGTCTTCTACTCTCATACCTGCAGAGTGAACCAATTATTACACATTTAATTTATTATAGCTGCGCACATATTGTTTGTAGAATAGTCCCTTTGTCAGATGAAAAGGTTGGGGTTTTTATTACAAGATGTTTAGAATATGTTTTTATGGATGCTCATTTGTTCTACAACAATGGCACAAAGTCATTTTCAGGGACCAGAGGGAGAAAATGCATCCCTGACATTGTGGTAGGCCATGATATGGACAGGAGCACTTGTGAGGTAGGGCACAAACAACATCTGTCCATCTATTTGTGTAATTTCAGACACTAATTCTTCAATTCAATTCTTCACAGATAGACAGTCCATGAGGAAAAAAAGGATACATGTTTTTTTTAAAGGTACATTTGTTGTAAGACATGAGGCAGAGGTGGTTTCAGAATCAGAATCAGAATCATCTTTATTGGTAAAGTATGTTTGCACATACAAGGAATTTGACTCTGGTTTAGTGTCTCTCAATGCACTTACACAAAATAACAACACAAAGATCTTCAGAAATATACACAAGGAATAACTATTTATAGGTGAAATGACTATATACAACTTTGTGTTGCTGCATACATGACTACTATTGTATGCAGTATGTAAACATGCTAAATATACTAATGTACACCTAAACATAATGAATAAAACAAAGAAGTGACTAATGTTTTCAAATTCTTTACCTACAGTAGCAAGTGGCTACTGTGCAGAGATCTTTTAGCAGATTTGTTAGGTGTTTCATTTATGTTACTGCTGCTACTACTCATTACTCATTGTTGCCCCACAACAAAGTGAAATTAAGTTGTACAACATTTATTTATTAAATATACCATATTACTGCAGCAGAAACAAGAGTGCGTTCATGACTATCGGAAATACTAGTATGCATAAGCGGTCTTACTTAATTTATCAAAGGGGAGATTCGGAAATATTGGATTGCCTGTTTTCTTAGTTACCTGCCACATTGTTACTATTTGTTTTAAAATAAAAATATAGCAAAAAACCAAAACAAAACAAATGTATTGCTAAAAAACGCAGATTTGTTGAAGACGTCGTATTTACTATTGGAGTATTTGAAAACCGGAGCTTTTGAAGAGCACTTAAAGGTAGCACTATGCGGAAGGGAGGTTGTACGGCGCCATATTTAATACATCAGAAGCTAACTCGCTAGCGTTAGCTGTTTGTAAGCTGAAACTTTTAACTTCAGACGCTAACTCAAAGCAAGCCTTCACACTAAAACGAAAATGAATGTAATAGATCATGTACGGGACATGGCTGCCGCCGGCCTTCACTCCAACGTCCGGATATTGAGCAGTTTACTGCTAACGATGAGCAATAACAACCCGTAAGTAATGTCAGCACGGGCTCCGTCTATTTCCAGGAGGGCCCTCTTGTACAACACAGTGATTATGTAAATTAGTATAACCATTACACAGATCGGGCTTCTAAATTAATTTAAATAGCCACCCGAAAAACACACATCCCAAATAAGTATGTTGATAAGAGTATAAGTTATATTATAAGGCGGAACATGAATGTACGTTTTTGCTCTCCAAGAGATAGTCGTGTGTAGATTCCCCTATAGTTCATGGTGCTCGCTATTAGCATCAGATGATATGAATTTAAAGTAAATAATTTATTGTTTAGGATGACTTCATATTATGTGCACTACCTGCTTCTTTTCGTTGCGAAATCTTGACAATATAGTGTGATTAATTTAAAATAAAAAGGCCATGTAACAACTGTGTTGTCAAAGAATCGAACAGTGTTTTTGTTCTTCTAGACTAATATTATTTAAGTTATATTATTTATTACAAGCAGGAGGCAGCTGAAGCAGGATGCCTCTTTTAGTTATAGCCATATCTGTCTGATCACTCTTAATGTTTTTTTGTTGTAATTCTCAATCCTATTTGTAGAATATAATTTTTAAACTACTATTTATTCTGCTGGTCTTCTCTGTGTTGTCTGTATGCTCCAAGGAAAATATCATCTTGCTTGTTGCAATTCTACAAACACATTGCATTATACTGTGTGCATTAGAGACACATTTTACTATGTTGTTTCTAGTCAGATTCGAATGATTTTATTATTTGCATTTCTTCGACTCAAGAGAGCTGTTCTCACCAGCCCAGAAGTACCAGCTGTTGGTTTACCACGCTGATGCCATCTTCCACGATAAGGAATATCGTAATGCTGCATGCAAGTACAGTATGGCACTGCAACAGAAGAAGGTGCTCAGCAAGACATCCAAAGTCCGTACTTCTACTGGTGGAGCTGCAGCTAACATACAGGCACAAGTATGTTAGATAAGACTATTCATGTTTCAATTGCAGATTGAAACTGTAATGCTACTCAGCGTGTGTCCTAACAGAACACAACTACTGCAGAAATATTTGTTTTACATTGCTGTTTTTATGATGGTATCATGCAATATTTTGCACCATGAGGAACACCAGAAACTCCCAATGTGGAGCGCAGTACTTTAAGACTTTGTTCAAAATGTAGGCAGAAAGTGACAAGAAGCTACTTAAGGATGTTAAAGGATAAAACCTGTTGTTTAGAAGATACCATCTGCCACAACCAGGAGGCCTGGAAGTCTTTTCTGATGAAGGTTAATCTCTCCTCCTGGAATCAAATCCATATTGACAGTTGAATTGTTGTAGGAAAAAAATACCATTAAACTGGTGATATCCTTTCATGATGTCTTTCAGAGTTTGCCCTCTGAGATTGAGGTAAAGTACAAGATTGCTGAATGCTACACCATTTTGAAACTGGATAAAGACGCCATCGCAGTGCTTGATGGGATTCCCTCAAGACAGAGGACTCCAAAGGTAGGCTGCTACAGTCATGGTTGTTGTATTGAACTCTTATCTTCATGCATTACGTAATTTATATTATACAGACCTTTTATCTGTCAACTCAGTGGTGCTAAGTGGTGACTCAATTTTTAAAAAATGGATGTTATTGTTCTTTCTCACCTCAGATCAACATGATGCTAGCTAACCTGTACAGGAAAGCTGGTCAGGAGCGCTCCGCTGTGACGAGCTACAAAGAAGTCCTCAGACAGTGTCCCCTCGCCCTGGATGCAATCATTGGTATGCATGACCACAGTGATGCCTCCATCCAACAAACATTTAACTTGTGGAGACACTTGTACCTGCTTAAGTCTATATGCTGCCCTGTATGTGTGCACATGCTCTCCAGAGTTCTGCTTGGACTTAAACGGACCACTCGCTCCAATATACCTTTTTAGGATTGTATGACCGACATGTTTGTAAAAAGCTCTCTATAGATAATTTTTGTTTTTTTGTCCACCCAGGCCTTCTCTCTTTATCAGTCAAAGGGGCTGAAGTGGCGTCCATGACCATGGATGTTATTCAGAGTATCCCCAACCTGGACTGGCTCTCTGTTTGGATTAAAGCATATGCCTTCATACATGCAGGGGACAATCAAAGAGCCATCAACACGATTTGGTGAGGAGAGTTTGCTCATGTAAATATCATATCCTGGTTTCAGAAGCTAGGATAGTGTTAACTATAAACACCTTATCCAGGTTTCTGATACAACTGCATACAGATGATTAGAATCTCGGATACAATTAGAACCATATAAACCCTGAATAAGATCAAAACTGGGATGTATTAATGTGCATGTTAACATACTCATTCTTTTTAAGTGACTCGATATTACCATGCCTTTTAATGTAATCATTTGTTTAATTGATGTGTGTCATCATCTTTCTCACTCTGTCGTAGCTCTCTAGAGAAGAAGTCTCTTTTGCGGGACAACGTGGACCTCCTGGTGAGCCTGGCAGATGTCTATTTCAGGGCAGGTGACACCAAGAACGCCATCCTCAAATTTGAACAAGCCCAGATGCTGGACCCGTATCTCATCAAAGGTGCGTAAAATTGATTTATTTTTGTTCTATTCTGTTTTTTTGCAATCATTGATTGACCTAACAACTGTCACAAATTGTAAGTTGGAATACATTAATGGGAGCTCTGTAGGAAATGTTAGTACGCCCTCTGTAGTCAAGAACAACTTGTGGCTTGTTTTCAAAGATGACACCAAAACAGTTATGGAGTGAAGTGAATGTCTGAAAGGGGCTTAGGAAGCGTATACTGTGTAATAAAATGAGATCTGGAATTTATGTTTGACACAATTCAAGTTTTATGTTTTTGGTGCTGGCAGGAATGGATGTGTATGGCTACCTGATGGCTCGTGAGGGACACCTGGAAGATGTTGAGGTCCTGGGAGGACGACTGTTTAATATCTCAGACCAGCACGCTGAGCCCTGGGTGATTTCTGGGTGAGTCTCTGAGTGTGTAGCCTTGCAGAGGCTTAAAAGGCCCTCACTTGAGATTAGTGTCATTTAGGGCTGGGTAGATTTGGATTTCCCGAATCAATTAGATTATGATTCACAAGGTCCCAATTTAATTTGATTTCAATACGGTTGGGGATATGTCATTTACAATACCAATTTTGCTTGGATATGAAAGAGATTCTCAGAGAGAGCATTATTAAAATATGCATGTTAATGCATGCAATCATAGATTGTACTACGTATGATCAAGAAAGACCATATGTGAAGGAAGAACTTAGGAAGATCTTCCTATCTGCACAGCCAAACATAGCAGCTCCTCCGCGGACTGTTTCACCCGGATGGTCCTGCTCTTTCTCGGCAGGCTTCACTTCACTCAGCTGTCTGTCAGACCTGCTGCTTCTTCCCACTTTAACCTGAATAACAAACTGAGGCTCGGTGCTCTGGTTGGATCCACATGTAGAGCCTGGGCCAACTGGGAGGCTAGTTGAGCGTTAGCCACAGCATGGCTAGAGGAAAGCACAGCCAGCTAGCCTCCCACCTCGCCCTGGCTCTCTGTTTCTCAGGTTATTCAGGGAAGAAGCAGCAGGTCTGTCAGGCAGCGGAGTGAAGTGGAGCCTGTGGAGGAAGCACTGGGACCATGAGGGTGAAACAGTCTGTGGAGGGAAGCACAGCCAGGTGGTGGAGGAGAAGGCGACAAATCGGCCTGTGATATAGACAGAAATGTTCATTTTGGGCCGATGTCGATATTTCATTTTAAAGCCATATTCGGCCGATACCAATGACGTGCCGATATTATGGTGCATTCCTAGTTTATATTAAGAATGGACCCCAAAGCAGATACATCATGTACTTTTTTAACATGAACAGATTACAACAGTCAACACAGTATAGTGCAACTCTACAGACTCAGTGAGTATAGAGTGACCAGATAAGTGCTTTCTTTTTATTCAGTGTATAAACAACAATAGATTTTAAATGGAATCACCAGGCAGCCAGTGTAAGTAAGGTGGCTACAAACATACCCACTGTAATGTAAACATCACTAATTTCTCAGTAAAACATTCACTTTGCTGTGATTGTCTCACAAAGCTTTTGTGCAACAGGCTTGGCGGTGCCTTCAGTGGAGCAGCTCCCGCCATGTTAAACAAGATCTGGCCACAAGATTTTGCACAATGAAATCCAGTGTGAGATCTCGTGCATGGTGAGATCTGGCCAGGTCTCGTTGAACATGGTGGGAACTGCTCCACTGAAGGCACCGCCAAGCCTAAAGGCAGATGTCTGGATTCATTTTGGATTTAAAATCCACATGAAAAAGGCCTATATTAAAAGACCAATCTTGAATTTTATGAATCGATATTGCAAAAATTAAATGATCAATTTGAATCGGAAAATCAGTATTTATTTATTTGTTTCAAGGAGGATGTACAAGAGATTGTTGACAGTTCTGTTTTTGTCCTCAAATGAACCTTTGCTGCTCCTGATTTGCACCACTGGGCTCTCAGTGGTCGTCACTTCTGATTTTCAAAATGTAAAAACATGGCAGCTGCTCTGTAGACATCAATTCTGTGTCAAACTGTCAACCAAAATCAGTTTCTGAATTTCATGAACTGTCGTGTCCACATTGGAATGTATCACAACATTTGCAAATATAACAATTCATTCTCCTGTTTAGTTGTTTTCATCTTTTTGCATGTGTCTCTGTTGTTCAGTTGTCACAGCTTTTACAGCAAACGTTACTCCAGAGCTCTCTACCTGGGAGCAAAGGCCATCCAGCTCAACAGTAACAGTGTGCAGGCCCTCCTCCTGAAGGGGGCAGCACTGAGAAACATGGGCCGCGTTCAGGAAGCCATCATCCATTTTAGAGAGGCCATGCGCCTGGCACCCTGCAGACTTGACTGCTATGAAGGCATGTTTGGTTTTTAAATATGTTATCTTTTCAGATGTGGATTTCTGTCCTGCTGGCACTGGTCTCTACATCATAATAACAGCTGTTCCCTCACAGGTCTGATTGACTGTTACCTGGCATCCAATGGGATTAGAGAGGCTATGGGGATGGCCAATAACATCTATAAGACTCTGGGGGCCAACGCGCAGACTTTGACCATCCTTGCCACAGTGTGCCTGGAAGACCCCGTGACTCAGGAGAAAGCCAAAACCCTACTGGACAAAGCCCTGGCTCAGAGACCCGACTACACCAAGGCTGTGGTCAAAAAGGCTGAACTGCTGAGTACGTACAGCTGTGACATTGTTGCCAGCGTCAGCCATTGGCGTGTAGATATTTGAGTATCAGGTTTTGTGTGCTGTAGGAGAGGTTCTTTGTTTGGCTGCTACAGTTGTCACAAGGGTTGTGTTTTTTGTGAAGGTCGGGAACAGAAATATGAAGAAGGGATCGCTCTGCTCCGGAATGCCCTGGCCAATCAGAGTGATTGTGTCCTGCACAGGATGCTGGGAGATTTCCTGGTGGCTGTCAACGATTACCAAGAAGCCATGGATCAGTATAGCATAGCACTAAGGTAACCAGAGATTGGTTTTTTTTCTTATATCTGTAGATGTTTATAAAACCATATTTTCCTCCACTTTTTGATGTGGATAACAGTCACATTACAAGATAATGATGTTTCAGATTCCTCTCCTCTTCTGTCGATGGGTTCAGTCTATTTTTCTTTCTTTCTTTTCTAAGTCTGGATCCCAATGATCAGAAGTCTCTAGAAGGCATGCAGAAGATGGAGAAGGAGGAGAGTCCTACAGATGCCACAGTGGAGCTGGATGGTGACGACATGGAGGGCAGCGGAGAGGATGGAGACCTTGAGGGCAGTGACAGTGAGGCAGCTCAGTGGGCTGATCAGGAACAGTGGTTTGGTATGCAGTGACCCGGGGCCACCACCTCCTAACACCCTGCAGCCTGCGGGAGGCCTTCAGCCATCAGGGTTGTCAAACAAGACAAGGTGGCCTCTGGAGTTCATACCGCTCCGTACACGTGACCACAGAGGTTAACATGGAGACATTGCCTGCTTCAGAGACCCCCGGATGAACTGATGCCCAGGTTTGCAATGCAGCTACAGGAGGACTTCAGTGCTTGTTTTTTTTTTTTTTTGAAATGCAGCTTGATGCACAACTCCAGCCATTTTGGACCTAATTGTTGTTTTTCCATCATCTCAACAGTGTTATCATCAAAACCACTGGAGAGCTTTTGACGCTGGTTTGCTTGTCTACACAGCTTTCCACCAAAGTCTTAAAGTCTTACACTCAAACCCCCCAAAAAACAGACCAACAACTTGGTCTCTTGTTCTGTAGTGAGACATCTTTTAAAAATTAAAGTTACACCACTGATATGAAAGAAATGCATTACTGTTCCCGGTAGTATAAAATACAACTTGAACACTTAAAAAAAGACAGCTTTTTCTGCAGTGTAATGGTCAGAATCAACTAGTATGATAGCAAAATCAGGTTCAGGCCCAAAATGGCTGCCGTTATACTTAACATGTGTCACAGCAGGGCAAAGATTTTTAATTAGTGTTGTGTTTGAGGCTGACTGACTCACTTGTTTGCAACAGAAGAAACAAGGTTTATGTCAAAGTATCACAATCAAATTTCTCTGACAGACACTTGAGATCTGTAGAAAAAAAAAGTGACAATGTATAATATTTCTGCTGCTCGCATAAGTTTTCTTTTGAATTCTGTCTCATCTGAATTTGTCATGTATTGTATAATTGTCATTATTTTGGTGCGTGTTGTCTGTTGAGTCTGCCTTTCTTTGTATCAAAAAATAACCCCATCACTGACTCATTCTTAGGTTTGGAAGTGTTACTTTACCATTTCAAAACAAATGTTTATAGTATTTTGTACATATTTTTAAAAATGTATAATAAAATCATTAAACACTCAGTTGACATATGTGCTGTAATCCAGTTTCTCTAAAAAAAAAAGTTCAGTGATAGACGACACATTACAAAGAACATTCAGTAAACTCTTCATGTATGACAGTTTTATTTACCTGAAACCAAAGTTCATGTGATACAGTGTACAATCATTTCTGAAAATACAGTACAGCAATTACGCAAAAAATGCCAGTGAAGGGACTGCCTGCCGCTCATCACTGCACCACTGCACGTCCGCCTTCCCAGATATGGCAAAATCTGCTCCGAACATGTTGCACATCTCAGTGCAAAGCAAAAACAAAAGTCTGTTTGGTTTTTAAATATCCCATAAAAGTATTTCCTTAGGAAAGATGAACTGTGTTTTTGAGCTTATTTAACATTTGTACTATCTGACAAGTGTCTATTCTATTTACCAATACTATACATCAGCTATTACACAAGTCTGGTAAAACAGATGGCTGATTCAGCAGACATGCACCATGGAATATTGTACAATTTACTGTACACAGTACTAAGATCTTAGTCTAAAAAGATGGCATGAGAATTGTGTCATAATCTAAGGCTCTTCATGCAGGAGGATGGAAGGACCGATGAGGTGGGATTGGCTAGTTTTCACCAGACATTTATTTGTGGCCATTCTATAAAAACCATGTATGAACTTTATGAGCCCTGTCTTCAGATTACTTAACTGACATGCAGCTCTTGTAAGATGTGCTGCCCACAACACACATGCACAACACAAAACAAAACCAAAGTTTCTGCAAGGAATTTAGAGTAGAGGTGGGCTTACTTGGCCTTTGCTGCAAAGAAAGAAAGAAAGAGAGAAGGAAGAATCAAATTAATGGACACAAGAATCACAGGCCAAAGTCAAAAGCATCTGAGCAGCAAATCAGTTCAATTTATCAATAGTTGTTTTCATAAACAGAGCAAATATATAAGGGCCATGCCATGGGCAAGCAGAAAATTATGACAATTTAAAAACAAAAATGTATAAATAAGAAAAAAAAAACAGTAACACCATGTCCTGTGTTAAATGTCAATGTCTCTGCCAGTTGCTAAAACATGCTGCCAGTCTACAATCACAAATAACCAGCGCTAGTGACACTGTGACAGTTTCAAATCCACAAGGCTCCTATTTCTACTCCGCGTGTACCTGGCACTTGGTGACATTGAAGGCATTTTGAAACAAACACTCAAACACTTTGATTTTTTTTCTCCTCTTACTCTTGTACCACTAAAAGTATATTTTTAAAAAAAATCCTGTTGAAAGCATGAGCTGTTCTTGCAGTCATTTCATACAAGCAATGACAGACTGCAAAGCTGCGTGTGCGACCACATGAAAGATGAGAACTCTGGTTGGCATGCAGGTCAAAGTGTACTCACTCTGCAGGTAAATAGGTGGAAAGCATTGGAAGAAACAACAGTTAGCTTTAAAAATAAAAAAAAGAGTCAAAGCACTCACAGGCCTGGTATTATTGGAGCAGGCATGCAGAAGGGCTAAGTACACGCTTAAGTAAACTAGTGTAAAGTTATGGAGCATTTTGACAACAACAACAAAAAAATCTATACAGAGATTCTAGTTTGTGTGCTATGTACAGATATTCACACTCTTCCAATGACATCTCAGCCTCTCACCAGTCAAAACATCACATCGCTCTACTTAAACTGTCCATGTTGTGCTCAGTTGATAAGACTATCAGCTTCTCGGTGCCGTTTTACATATTCAAGTACAGTATGTGCACATTTATACATTATAAAGATGACTGTAATTAAGATGTAAAATTAAGACTGAAAATTGAGACTGAATCTGAAAAACTGAAAAAAAAAAAAAATCAAAACAAATGTTGTTTTCTTCAAGTAAACAAAATTAACAACAGGCTTTATCAAAAATTTAATCCGATCAAACTGGTAACATATTTGTCCTCTCTTCTGTCTTCACGAAAAAAAAACAACTTTAAAATAAAAAGATTAAAATGTGTGTGAGGGCTTTGTCTCTACCGCAAAAGAAACTGGTGCTTACCTCAACACTTCAAATGACAATCTATGAAATGGTTGTTATGACAAATATGTGTAGTAATGGTCATATTAACAGCATTGAGGTAGCTGTGCTCTGCCTAGTGCAGAAAATAATGAATGAACAAGATGCATGGAGCTAAAAAATGACAATAGAGATTCATACCAGGGCAAATATGTTCATGTCTCTGCCCCCCCAAATTAATATTGTACTATACGGTCCTCACGATTAAGTCCTCTTCAGACCCAGCATTCTTGTCCCCATAGCCCCTCCCCAAATTACAAAATATTAATTATTATAAAATAGTGTAAATTCTCTGTACAGCTCAACACACAGCTCCGACACGGTGGGCGTCTCTAACTGTTCAAAAAAGGGGATAAAAAGAGAGAAAAGCTTGATGGTGAAATACAACACATGATGTGGACATAATGTCAGTCAAAGTCATTAAATTGTGACGAACCCCCCCCCCCCCCCCCCCTCATCTGACAGTAGACAGACTGCCGGAGCAGATGCAGGTGTTGACTCTAAGTTGTTCCGAGTTAATGTAACTGTGTTAGATGTGTGTGTTAATGTCCACTTCACACTGGTGCACAGGGAGGGTAGTGTACTGGAGTCAGTCAGGGCCAGAACATGGCAGACACGTTAGTGTCGGTGCTGTAGATCCACAGCACCAGGGGCAGGGAGATGGCCACAAAGGGCCAGGAGATGCCCTCGGCGCATGCAGACAGAGAGCAGCCTTTGCTGGCTGGCTTCTCTTGCTCTTTACCAAAGTCCGAATAATTCCTGGCCATAAACTTTAGCAGCTCATCCAGCAGGATGACGGGCAGGGAGATCTTCAGCACCATCATCCACTGGGTCGTGTCCAGAGGGGTGATCTGGAAGATGACCTGGGGAAGAGCATGACAAGTTATTAAACATTACATCTACTTTTTATTACAGGGCCATGAGTGTATATGCTGTCAGCATAGGTGGATCCTGTGGGAGATAAACCTCCACCCCATGTCATGTGCTATCCATTGAGCTACAGTACACAGGACCAGCGTCTGGTAGCCTAGTAGTTAAAGGAATAGTTTGACATTTTGATTAATACACTTATTCACTTTCTTGTCGAGGGTTAGATGAGAAGATTGATACCACTCTCTTGCCTGTTTGCTAAATGTGAAGCTACAGGGGCCAGTTAGCTTAGCTTAGCTTAGCATAAAGACTGGAAGCAAGGGGAAACAGCTGGCCTGGCTCTGTCCAAAGGTAAAACAATCTGTCTACCAGAACCTCTACAGTTCCAGAAATAGTTTGGCCTGTAAAAACACAACTTGATGCTTTTTGTTTTTTCACAACCAATTTTTTATTTTATTTTATTTCATACAACATAATGAGTGAAGGAGGGGAAATGAAAACCATAATTAACAAAATAATTACCAGTAAGTGGTATTACTTGTCATTTTTTTACGCTTCAGTTTTTCTACGGACTAAACCAACAGAATATCACATGTTAATTAGTGAGATTGACAGATGCTAGTAGGAGAGTTTTCCACCTATAGACAGAGCCAGGCTACCTGTTTCTACCTTTTTCCATTTTTTATGTAGTCTTCAAGTAGCCCCTTTAATTTCCATTATATATATTTGTAATAAAGCCATACAACCACTAGGGGGCAAATAGAGCCACATAACTTCTGAAACTCAACCTGTGCTCTACAGGAAGGTCCAGGCAACTCTGAATTTTGTTTTTGAATGACGTAGTGCCCTCCAGCGATCTGTGAATGAACGGATGGTGTAAAACTCACAGGCAGAGGTTCCACATAGAGGATGAGGAAGTGGAGGGACATGGAGAGGCAGATGGCCCCCAGCAGCCAGATGTTCTCCCAGGGAGGCATCCGCAGGAGGGACTGGTTCTCTGACAGACTTTAGACAGAGGAGGGAACACAGATGAAAGGTCATTTACACAGTTTGCCCTTCATCCTTATTATATAAGATCCTGCTCCGCTCTCTCGGAAAGGCTACTTACCTGTTGAGAGCGTTGCACATCTCAATGGTGACAAGTACAGACAGGGCCATGGTCATGGGGTAGGGCGACTCAAACACGTGGCAGTCCAATCCGTCGAACTCTGGGTTTTCTGGGGCGCACTGGAGGAAGTGGCTCTGTGGGGAGAGAGAGGCAGGGGAGTGAGGGGAGAGGGCAGAGAGTGGAGGAGAGCTGATGGATGGTCACTCAGACAGGCAGACTTACCAGCTGGTACAGGGTGAGCTGGGGTCCATCTTCAGAGATGGTAAACCACCAGGCAGCAGCTCCCACTGTGGCAGCTCCCACATAGCCTGCGAGCAAACACAACAAAATAACATTGTGATCAAAATATATGAAGTCAGATTAAAGATTCTTCTGTTACTAGTATTACTACTATTACTACTAACATCCAATGGCCAAGTATCTGAAGAAGAGCCAGCTAGAGATGAGGGGCTCCTTAGCATTGCGGGGAGGCTTCTCCATGATGTCGAGATCTGGGGGGTTGAAGCCGAGGGCGGTCGCAGGGAGGCCGTCAGTCACCAGGTTGACCCAGAGCAACTGAACTGGGATAAGTGCCTCGGGGAAGCCCAGAGCCGCAGTGAGGAAGATGCTATCAGGAGAAATAACTCCAGTTATTAACTATACTTACACGCTGGAGAAAGTTTGAACATCAGCACTGCATGTTGGATAAGAAACTAAATAGTCAGTGACCAAATAAATACAAATTCCAGCTGCAGTTTCACTTTTAACCATTAAGTAGTCCGATATTGATATCTGAACGTCTTGTACCTTTGCCATTTTCCATATGCTCTACTTCTAATTGTCTTTCTGAAATTATGTTTTAACTAAAACTCTAAAAAGCCTGATGACATCTGGGTAATGAAGTGTTCCCATCTAATCCTGTAGAGACTCACCAGACGACCTCCCCTACATTGGAGGAGATGAGGTATCTGATGAACTGCTTCATGTTGTTATAAATAGCTCTGCCTTCTTCGACAGCGGCCACAATGGAAGAGAAGTTGTCATCGGCGAGGACCATCTCGGAGGCTGACTTGGCCACGGCAGTGCCAGAGCCCATGGCGATGCCAATCTCTGCCTTCTTCAAGGCGGGGGCATCGTTCACTCCATCACCCGTCTGTGGACAAACATTGCGTCAAAGAAGAGTGGTTCGAACACACGCAAATCAACACAATGAACATTATCCTCACCAGGCTGACAAGAACAACAATTTCACTCTTTTCAGTTCCTACCAGAAATTAATTTACCAATTTTGCAAGCAAACTAAAGATACAAAATGCTCTTAAACCAAAACTATTAATAATGAAATGTTCTATAACTAAACATGAATGATCAGCGTAACAAACCATGTAGAATATTAGATATCAGGTATTGTTTTTTAGACTTTTTACCATAGCAGTGATCTCGTCAAATCCTTGCAGGATCTCGACAATCTTGGACTTGTGTGAAGGCTCGACACGGGCGAAGCAGCGTGCATGGGTTACGGCCTCACGCTGGGCGTAGGGTGAGAGTTCGTCAAACTCTCGTCCAGTGAAGGCCATGTGCTCGATGTCATCCTCCTCGGTCAGGATGCCGATACGGCGGCAGATAGCCACAGCCGTGCCCTTGTTGTCCCCAGTGATCATGATGACGCGGATGCCAGCTTGGCGGCACAATGTGATGGAGGCGGCCACCTCCTGTCTGGGAGGGTCCAGCATGCCGACACAGCCGACGAAGGTCAGGTCAGACTGGACGTAGAAAAACAAAGATGTGACTGATTGTTTGATGTGTATTTGTAGAATGAGTCTAGTTGATCCTACTTGGAAAATATAATTACTCATCTGAGTTCATCTTTCGTCTCTAAATTTGTTAAAACATCCAAACAACTGTACCAGAAATGAAATGCAAGTTCACCTCATATTCAGAGAATTTAGCAGTGTCGGACAGTATCATGTCCTCCATCTTGGGAGGGCTGTCTCGTGTAGCCAGAGCCAGGCACCTCAGGGTGTCACTACCTGTTCCGTAATCACGGATCACAGACATGATCTTCTCTTTGATGCTTTTGCTGAGGGGAACTTTGTTGTTGCCCACTCTGACATGAGTGCATCTGTCAATAACTCCCTCTGGGGCCCCCTGTGGGGTAGAGCAAAGATGTCAAATATTTACAGCATAGCAGAAGACTCACATGGCATTAAAAGCAAAGTTATGGGCAAGTCAGAAGACAAGACAAGTCCTTAGTACAGAGCTATTTCATGTTGTTTCTGTGCTGTTCAGTATACCTTGACAAACATTTTGCCAATGGAAGAACGGGACTTGTTGGGGGTGCAGTAGACAGACATGGACTTCCTGTCTCTGGAGAACTCCAGAGTGAACTCCTTCTTCATCAGCTGCTTGATCACCTGATCCAACAAGAAGACAGACAGTGTGAGAAAACCTGCTGAGAGGGAGCTGTAGAAATGTGCAGTGTGAGCAGAGGAGGGAGTCGGTGTCACTCACTGAGTTGCAAGCGTTCGCTCTGTCAATCTTGGACAGGTTGTGGACGTCGGTGTCAAATACGTTCATCTTCTCTACCAGACAGGTCAGTGCAGTCTCTGTGGCCTCGCCGACCTTCTCGTACACACCCTTCACCTGAGACAAAAACCTTCAAATTAATATTTTTCCCCTTCAGAAAATCTGACATGGACATTTTAGGTTTGCCCATCGAGCTTATTTCACTTTGACTCTTAGATATAGAGTGGAACAAATCAAAAGAGATCAATTTCCAGAGATCCTTGCCATACTGATTTTATTAACCTCCAACATTTATTATTTGTGTGATTAATCTATTCCAAATTATTTTATTTTATTATTTTTATTTTATTTTCTAACATTTTCTATTTTTCCTTCTCATGTACAACCATTTACACCATGTATGGAACTTTGCATTATTGCAGTGTAAAGTCCTTATGAAATGCAATAAAATACTGGCCAATATTACACTCTATGTGAGTCTGGCATGTTAAGTGAGTTTCCGGGAAGGGTTCAGACCTCATTGAAGTCCAGTGAGGAATCGTTACACAGGGCGCAGATAGTGGCCAGTTCAACCAGGCCATCATACTGGGAGGATTGCACTTGTTTACCATCATGGTACCTGAGGAAAAATACAAACTGTCAACCTTCAACCAATACCTAAAACCTTATTAACTCCCTTTAAAATTCAATTCCCCTAAATTAAAGTCAATCAGTGACACATCATAGCTTTCACCCGTTATGTTTGCATGTTATGGGGTCAACTTGGAATAGCACTCACACTTCTCCCTCAGGTGCGTAGGTAGAACCTGTGATGGTGAACTCTGTCAGAGAGCAGCTGTCACCTTCGGCTTTATTCATAATGAACATCTGGAGATCGAAAAGAACGGATGACATGAAAACAAATAGCAAAACAGCATTTGATCATGTCAGTGTTTAAATCAGCTGCCAATGTCTTCACTGACACAGCAGGTGGCGGCAGACACCACAGAAATCCCAAGTGGACCTGAGGAGTGAGAGCTCTGAGGAGTGAGAGACTGTAGATTAGTGTGCAGTGTTACTCTGTGTGTGTGTACGTGTGTGTGTGAGAGTCTCTATGAGGGCCAGGCTGGGTGGCTCACTGCCTAATGTGAGAAAAGACTGATTTGTTTCTCCCTATACGCAAACACAGGAGACTGCCAGGGAGCCTGAGTAAAGAGAGAAGCTCTGCCCAAAAGGAAAGAAGCTGCAGTGCCAGGCTGGCTTCCGCAGGAAGCTTTTATCCTCACACACTCACAAACACAGTATATACACACACAGCTAGTCAGCGATTGATTATATCAATACATGGGTGATGACAATCAGGATCAGAAGCTAAACATCAAATCTTGGAGCTGCTTTTTTATGGTGATTAGAGCAGCTGGACATTCTATTAGACTTATTTTATGTACAATAGTTTTTTAAATAACTTTCAATGATAACCTGACTCCTGCCCCTCCACAGCACATGTTTATAAAATAATGACAAATGTATTCAAATGAATGCAGATAGTTTTAGTTGGAGACTAGAAACAAGTTAACTTTATTTAAAGACAGGAGTGTAAATTCAATTAGCACACATCTTTAACGACTTTTGTCTGTGTTTCCTGAGAGCTAATTTATTCTGTTTTCAGTACTTTAATGGCTTGCTGTGAATCCCAATAAATCACTGAACAGCGGAGCTATTTTATCATGGCCAGTACAACATGAGGCTCAAACAACACAGACATCAAAACAACAGTTTTAATGAACTGTAAGTGAACGCCACAGTGTAATTCAGTCTATGCCAAAGTTCTGAGAAACCACTGAACAGGCAACAAAAGAGGATTAAACTTAAATAAATGCTGAGATGTCTTCTTAATGTGAGGCCAAGTGGGGCTGGGGTGCCACTCACAGGCACACAGAGAAAAAGGAACTACAGGCTGGCTGCTTTGCAACTCGGTGACGCAAGGTCAGTTATGCAACAGCAGCACTGCAAGTCATCCAACAGCTCAATGTAGATTAGAGGAGCAGCAGCGTGTTGCCTTCTTGTTAAATAACCTGGATACCTGATCACGAGGAAAATGCTCTGTTTGCACAGACATTGTTAGCATTTCAGCTGACAAGTCTATTTGAAGTGATTTACGCAGTCACAGTCTCTCTAACTGTAACAAAGATGACAAAGTAATGACGAGCAACCTGCTCAGCAATGCACCAGGAGTGTGTGTGTGTGTGTGTGTGTGTGTGTGTGTGTGTGTGTGTGTGTGAGACTCACTCTGCAGACAGACATCTGGTTGGTGGTTAGGGTTCCCGTCTTGTCAGAGCAGATGACAGAGGTGCAGCCCAGGGTCTCCACAGAGGGCAGGCTGCGGACGATGGCATTCTTCTTGGCCATGCGGCGGGTGCCCAGGGCCAGGCAGGTGGTGATGACGGCAGGAAGACCCTCAGGGATGGCGGCCACAGCCAGCGCCACGGCGATCTTGAAGTAGTAGACGGCCCCACGGATCCAGGAGCCTCCGTGGACGGGGTCGTTGAAATGCCCGATGTTGATGATCCACACGGCGATGCAGATGAGGGAGATGACCTTGGACAGCTGCTCGCCGAACTCGTCTAACTTCTGCTGCAGGGGCGTCTTTTCCTGTTCAGTAGCCGCCATCTCATCACGGATCTTACCGATCTCTGTGTTAACACCGGTTGCCACTACCACACCCACAGCCTTCCCTGCTGCAATGTTGGTACCCTGAAATAACAAGAAATACACATGTTGGTTCAAGTACATCTGATAACATCTCACACATTTTCAAATAACAACAGGAGCAAGTTTTTCCAGGAAGTTCACAGAAACTAAACAAACAAAGAGTCGAGGGACATCAACAGGATGTGTGATAACTCAGTGAGAGTTGCGCTTACAGAGAAGAGCATGTTCTTCTTGTCCTGATTGACAGCACGAGGGTCAGGCACAGGGTCGGTGTGTTTGATGACGGAGATGGACTCGCCTACAAACACAACACAGGAGTATCAGGTTAAGTCAGTTTGAATTTGTCTATGCAGATGGTCTCTGGGATCAAGCACAGCCTGTCATCTCTACAGAAGGATCTACGGTGCTGCCTCACTGATATTTCACATGTTCATGAATGTTTCAGTTCAGAAGCAAATGTGCTAATTTGAAACAGTGTCACGATCCACCTCTGGGCTCATTTTTCAGCCACCTCAAAAGATCTTGTTTATTGTCACGCAGTTAACCTGGTTCTTCACACACAGTTGCAGGATTGATCTGTTAATCTGGGATACCAGCAGGCTCTTATTACAGACTCTAAAGTTAATTCAAAGCTCGGGAATGGATTTTTTTAAAATCAAAAACACATATTAACCATAAAATGAAACACTACTGAACCTTGAATAAAAGCAGATTGAATCAGAGTCTTTGTATGAAAAAAATCAGCATCCTCATCACCTGAAATTAAAGATGTTGACATCTGAGTCATTGTATAGGAGATTTAAACCTTTGTGACTTTCTTTTTATTGCTAAATAATGTGCAAAAAGTCTTATCAGAACAAATTGAAACTCTAATTCAGTTTATCTGAGCCATCAAATTTTTACCCGTGTCATTTTTATCAATCATCAGCAGATAAGTCTTACCGGTCAGAATGGACTGGTCCACTCTCAGCGTTGTTGATTTGATTGAACAGATACGGATGTCAGCAGGCACCTTGTCTCCAACTATAACCAAACAAAACTATAATTATTAGAGACAAAACACATCAAACATATGTTTGCCAAAACATCAAGCACACAAACACACAGAAAAATCTAATGGAACTAGGAAAAAAAAGGCTTAAAGAATTTCAAACATAGTTTTTTACACCGCATGAAAAGCCCTCCACTAATACTGTTGGTTTGCTTCGTACTGAGTCCACCCATGTGCTCCTGCTACTGTACAGTGCTGCGGTATGTGAGCGTACAAACTAAATGAAGATTTAACAGATCTTGTCTATTTTCTGTAGGCAGTAACTCAGTATAAGTGTAAACTTAAGCGATGAAGCACAGCTCATTACAGGGTGGTTGCTGTGTCACACAGCAGCAGAGTGGTGCTGCCATCGCTGTGGGGAAAGAGACGGAGAGCCAAAGAAAGAGGATGAAATGAAGGACTTGAGAGCCATAAAAGGCCCGTCTCTAAGGAAAAGGCCAATTTGGGTACGTCAGAATTGCACTGACCCAATTCAGCTTTCCTAATGGTACATAAAGGCGATGGAAACTGGGGAAATGGCTCAGGATATGGCACAGTTCCGTGGGCGTAGTCTACATATAGGCCTACTTAGTTAAAAATGCAAATTGTGTCACATTGATTCAAGAGACTCCAACCAAGAATATGGTATAGTTACGATTCAGGGACCCACAGAACAGAATCTAACAGATCATAACATGTAGCCATTGAAACAAAGTTGATGTGAAAAGACTAAACAAAGATTTGGTAAAAAGTGCCAATGTCCAGATTCCCATTTGAGGAAAACATGTACCGTAATCCAAAACCCCCGGTGCCCTTGAGGGAAGGGAGGGGAAAATAGCAATGGGACCAACAATGTGTGTAGCCAAAAATGGAAAAACTATTTTGATATGTTCTCCAACATTCTGATCAGGTTTAAATGTGGCTGCTATGATGACAGCTGATTACACATTATTGCCACAATACAGGAGGAGACAAAGGGACGAAGACTGAGTCAAAGCTCCTCTACATCATCTGGGAAGTCTACGCATCATGATACTGCCTCACCTTACTGTGTCATTAGTAAGTGGATGTCTACGTTTGTACACATTTCCAACGGGAATTTCAACACTCTTGGTTCGTGACTTCTCGCTATGGAGACACGATCCTGTGAGAAGTTGGATGATTATCAACGTATTAGATGTCCCTGACAGTGGTGCCAGGAACTCTCATCTGTCAGCAGGCATTGGCCAATCAAGACAGGCACTGACAGCTTTTCTGAGAAGGACTAGTGTCAAGCTCAGTTACATCTTTAAACCATCCGAACCTGGAACAACAGGCGCAATGGAAGAGTCACTTCTGGGAAGGTCACCCAACCTGACTCAGATGTGTCAGGTTACTACTTTCAATTCAAAATATAAACTAAGACTGCAGTTAAGGTGCTGTTTAGATGAATTAATGATCTTACTACACATATAGGGATATGGGAATCCATTTTCACAGCTATATAATTTAACTTTCTTTAGAGAATCCCTGGAAGAGTTTAAAAGGATTACCCTTAGCTGCACTACAGGAACTAAACATGAAATATTTTCTTTAGAAGCCAAAAGCTTTACAGTTACATCCTTGATGGTTGTGTAACACTTCCTGTGCTAAGCTATTATTTTTAAAGAACCACTGACAATTTCTAAGAGCTAAGAAACATGGTTAGGAGTGTCGCTTCTAACAGTGGTGCTTGCTGATGTGCTCGTACAAAGAAAGCAGCTGCTGAGTGTTATGACTCCGTGACTTAGTGAAACACAGGAATTGTCACGCGGCTGTGTTACACTGCAGGCCTGCTCTGATGAAGTGTGTGTATATCATCTGTCCCTTTGTGTCAACATCCTACTTGGTAGCAGTCCAAGCATCTCCTCGGGCACGGCCACTTTTTCACTCCTGTGCTTGCCAACAGATCACAGAGTCCACAAATTTTACACTGACAGAAGCCCAGACCTGGTGAGACATGGCACCCAACATGACTCCCAGAGGTGCCTTTTAAAACAGACCTTTCAACAACTGAGCCGAGGCTGCCAGCTTTGACTGGCACCTGCCCCTGCCGTGTGTTAAGGGATAGCGTGTGCTTCGACAAGCCAGGCTTCCTCGGGGCCGGCCAGGAGGCTCCATGTGCTGATGGCAGCAGAACAAAAGGCTGACATGTCAGGCTCCTGTCACGTTGAGAGGGCCATTTCAGAACGGTCGACAAGGTGAAGGATCCTACAGCTTTCCAACTCAGCTCCCACTGCTTCTCTCAACAACCATGTTCATGCAAATACTTTGTCAAGATGGAAATATACTAAACAGCTGTCTGGAACATGTAAAATACTAACTGTTGCTTCTTCCTGTCTGCTTAATTTAGCTTGATTTCTTCTAACCGTTGGGAGTCAGGTGCACTGGAGAAGCTCTGTTACCCTTATTCAGCACAATCAATACAGAAATTAAAACTGCTAATCTTGGTTCTGCAATCCAAATGTGGCTTTTTCATGGGTGCTTCCTCATGCTGTCTTAACTGTATTACAAAAAAAACATTCAGGGTCACAGTGGTTAGCACATGGCCGAAGTCACTAATAAATATCACTATTTTAACAGCAAACAGGCAGCAAAAGTACTGTTTAATTAAGCAGTTGGCTACTGGAGGATATTTACATCAGAATGGGAAATTAACTCTTTAAAATGTGAACATCTACCAGCCACTGACAGATAAATGTTCAAATTCACCAGCCACTGTCTTAAATCTACCAACCACTTTCATATTTTACCAACATTTGGCTGGTGCTAATTTCCCAACCTGATTTACATATTTACATAAATAATATTTACAGACAGCTGACTAGTTGGTCGACTTCCCTCTGTTGTGTTGTCACAGATGCAAACTCATGGCTGCTGCCTTTTTAGTCGATCCTCACCTATGACCTCCGTTATGTAAGCACCATCTCTTCAACAGTCTCCCTAAGATCTCTGCTTTGCCTTTGTCTGTTATGAATGTTAAGCAGCAGCAGCAGCAGCAGCAGGCTGGGCCTCCTCATAGCATGAAACAGTTTCGGTTCCCATAGCAACAAAACCTGTCCCAGGACTGGGAGCATGAAAACTCTTGTCAGAATTAACTGGGAACGTAGCAAACCGTGGTAAAAATTACATGTAGATTAAGCTGGACATAATTAAATGTGAATTTAAATCAATATCAGGATTCCATCAACAACATTAACATTTTACAACAATATTCGCTTCACAGCCCACACATAAAGCTACATGCTGCAAACAAATTAAAGGTGCAAGGAGTTGAACTTTGGACTTTCTGGTGTTGAAGTTACAGAGAAAAACATCTTGTGAAAGAAGAAATGCGTCACAGAAAAAAATATTAGCAAACTGAATGTAATATAATATTAAATATTGCACAAAACAAAGTATCTAAATTGTCCTTGCAGTACAGCAATAAAATGTCGTCATGAAAATATTAATGATCCGTTTAAGTATAAATTACTCCAAGTCTGCAGGGTACTTTCTCCTCATGTCTTAAAGTCAGAGCTTCCTGCAGTGGCCCCTAATTACAGCCTGCCCCTGGTGAAAGTCTGACCTCTCACTATCACATCTATAAGCAGACATTATAGCATGAATTCCCAGCAGTCAGTGCTGTATGACTTAGGGTTAACAAGGCTAGTGCGGTGGGCTGAATAGTCCACAATCTGTATAAAACTAGAAGCCTTCTTCAATAATGGAGGATTACTGCTGCAATAGGTGGCACTTGACAGTCATTTAACACCACACATTTTGTTGAATATGTTGGTTTTCAGCCACGTACCATCATGACCCAACAGTCAGTAGGTTTTCAGCTAACTTCACTGATCAGCAGCTTCAACCTGCACTGTTTGGTTTGAATGAAAACCTCTGTGCCTCTGTGCAGGACATCATTACACAGTATGAAGTTTCGTTTCTAATGCCGGCCTCCCCGGTCGGCAAGATGAGACCATTTCTCTCAGTCTTGCTGACATGCCAGAAACAATTGCCAAAAGACAGTCCCTTAGTGACAACGGATGCTTGCCAGACCACATTAAATGCCACGTACTATCCATGGTGTCTGGAATCTTAGTGGAGGGTGCGGGTGCTGATGGGTAGGGCCACTGTGCATTGAGCATGGTGGGGCAGGACGGTTATCCACAAAGCACTTCCCTATAAGGTCATCTCTCTCCAACACAATAGGAACAGAGGAGAGATCCTCCCCCTATACTACCCCCCACAGGAGCCCCCGTCACTACCAGACTCCACAACTTCACAGGCAGCAGAGAACAAACCCTCTGTGCTCCACTGCTCTGAGAAAAGGCAGACGTCCAAATCTGCAGGCCCTTAACACCAAACTGTAAACTGGCAACATACAGTGTGTGCTGTGTTGTGACAAAGGCTTTCAAATCCACTGGCTACAGTAGCTAGTGTCAGTATTTTTTGGTGGTTGGTCGAGAGGACTGAGTTAATCCTTTAATCATTATTTGGCTGTTAGCACAATGCTCATTCCAATTTAAAGTGTAAATCAACAAAAACCTGGTTAATCATTGCTGATCATATGTATTGGATAATTTTAGAAGCGAGGCAAATTTGCTGATCTGTATGTCAGTGTGATTCTTGGACATGTCAAGAGTTAGTTTTGGTGTACCGCTGCATGATTTGGCTGAGCCACATTGCTGTGAACAAGTCTTTTATCAACCTGACAAGGGGACTACACAGAGCAGCAGACTAGACTGGGAAAACCAGCTCTGCTTCCACTGCGAAGATCAGATTTGAAAACTACAAAGATAGAACCAAGCCTTTAATAATCTAGTTTACATAAAAGTCAGAGAAATTATACAGATAGATGAGGATAAAAACAATTACACCACACTTTAATTCCAAGACGTTAAACAAATTTCATGGCTGATGGGCGATGAGGTTTGAGTAGGAGGCAGCGCTCAAACCCACAGCAGCACAGATTGGCTGCGGGCTATTCTTCTCACGGCTGAGGCAGCCACAGAGGGCTCATCTCTGTGTCCTCTACCTCGGCTCAGCGGAGAGCTGGCCAGCATCTGCGTCATCACACTCCTCCTCTGCATGGCAGGGGTCACTTTGGAGCTTCAGGAAAATATTATTCATAAAAAAAGGGGCGGGGGGGAGTCTGACAGGGACTATTGTAGAGGATATTTGGAGGATTTGGGAAATCAGTTGAAGCTGATGAGCTTTTTCTGACTGCAGGATGAAACATCCGATTTTACTGCCTGCTGGGCTGCATTTTTGAGTAAGCCTCAAGCTGCTGACAGCGAAGCCTCCAATTTTCTTGATCAAGAGTTTTAAAATAACCAGAGGAGTAATAATATGCAAGAGGAGAGAGTGTCTGACTCACAAGTTTCTCTTTAAACCTGAGCCAAATAATTAAACTTGCTACACTTGTCTTCTTCAGCAACACATTATCAAAATGTTATGATTGGCACTGACAACCAAAAACAAATCATACACAGAATACTGTTTAATACTAGAAAAGGGTATCTTTTAATTCCCAATACACTCCCGCTGCTCCATTTGCCCTTGTCAAGGTCATTCAGGAGTCCTGCAGAACGCTGTCCCACGTCATCCACTGTAACATGTTCCCCAGAACAGCATGGGAGGGGCACACATGGAGTGGGACCAGACACCTGTCATCTTCACGACTGTCACTGCCTGCTATAAATACGGCATTCCATAATCTAAACAGACTATGAAGGCTAAAAATAAAACCTACCACTATGCACAGAAAAACTATGCATCACTTCAGTGGCTTAGGGTTAAAGAGAGTATCAAGATAACACTAGTGTTTCAAGATCTCCAGCATTCCTCAACACATCCGTCTCCGTTCATCCCTCTGCAAAACTGTACGTGTATGTGTGTGTGTGTGTGTGTGTGTGTGCGCTGTGGGGGGAAAGAGCATGCTTTAAAAAATAAATAAATAAAAAAAATTAAAGCTTTACATCCTCAGGGTTTCAGCTGCTGAAATACGCTGACTGGACCCCGGCAGCATGAATCATTGCAGCGCTCAGTTCACATGCTGCACAGGAGGAAAGCAGTTGACTTGGGAGGATACAGAGGCTGCGTGTTATGCGAGTGAGCCTGAACTTGGTGTGTGAGGCCATATACACACACACACACGCACGCACACGCACACATCAAGTAAAAATGGGCCTTAATACTATTTGTGCCCAACCCTTTGAGACAATGGGTTAATAAGAACATCTCAAAATACATCATTCATACAGGGTGAGTCACCTCTGCAGTGGCACTTGGGGATGGGGGGGAAGTTTCTACTCGAGCTTGTGCTAAATGTGATCCGTGACCATACCTAGACTCAATTGTTCTGTCCAAAGTAGGCTTCACCTGAGGCACCACAGCTCCTCATAGCTTCTTTGATCACCAAAAAAGCACATATGGAAAATTATGCTCTTCCACAGAGAAACAAAAAATTCTTTATAGCAGCTGCAGTGGCACTTAATTGCTAATTTTCTGTGGATTTCAAGGTTTGCTCCTATTTGAGTCATGTGATATTCAGATGTTCCCTTTTTCCTGAGAGAAATCTACAAATGAACATCTAAAACTTTCACATTTCCTCTATTTAGCCGGGGCTCTAAGCTAAGCAACATTATCATCAGTGCAACATCAGCATGAAGTTAAGCTGATAATACAAGCAGCCATGTGTGTTAAAAACATGCACAAGGTCAAGAGCCAGTCAACCTACCAGCAACTTCTACGATGTCTCCTGGCACAATGTCTCTGGCCTTGATCCTCTGAACGGTCTTCCTGTCCTGCCGGTACACTTTCCCCATCTCAGGCTCATACTCTTTAAGCGCCTCAATGGCATCCTCAGCATTGCGTTCCTGGTCAGGAGAAAATTAGTTTAGTTCTAACATTTCTGATTTGCACTGGGATGAACTGATAATATCACAAACATTAATACATGTAGGCTCCAAGCTCTGCTGGACTATTCTGAATGGGATGTTTGTCCTTTGAGGCCTTGATTGGGGACATTTAGGTAAAAATGGGAATATGAGTCACATCATTTTCTGTCTCTTGAAGTTTTCCAATTTTTATCCTTCATCAGCAAGAAAAACACATCACTCAGAACGCACTGCCCACACATATTCAAAAATAAATAAAAAATATCACAAGGAGGAAAATCACTTGAAGATTAGCCTGATATGAAAGTGATGAAGGCTGCTGAATACAACTGACAGACTGCTCCTCTTCAAAAAAATAAGATGCCAAATGGGATGAGGCGAAAATCCCTTTCAGTACGACATGTTGATCTACAGTGCAAATTAACTTCATCGTCTCAATGAAATAAAAAACTAAAATTATATATATTATTTAATTATATTATATGTAAAATCCTTTCTGTTGAAACTTTTTTTAAGAGGTATTCTCACATTTTGGATGCTATTAAACTATTTATTATAGTGCTGTTGTAGTGAATTGCATTGGATTTAGCTAGGTGTACCTAATATCATTATGTCTTTCCTTTTTGATACAGACATTAATTTTATTTACATCTCATTTAAACATGTATTTCAGTTGTTTAAATGTTATGTCTATTTGTACCGGTTAAATCAACAAAGCTTGGTTTAAATCTGTTCTGAAAAGCTGATAACATGAACAACTATTTTACAGAAAATAGATCATTCTGCTACATAACAAATATGTGATTTGCTTTAACAAAAAACAAACAAACAAAAAAAACCATAAAATCTGGAGAATAAAAACTTCCAAAAAATTAAAATGGTTTCCAGACCTATTCTCCAGATACAGTGATTTCCTGGGATCTAAATGTTTCTCACCTGCCACACACCAACGATGGCATTGGCTATAAGAATGAGTAAAATTACAAAAGGCTCCACAAATGCTGTGATAGTTTCTTCTCCCTCCTCAAACCAGGCCAGGACCTGAAAACAGCAAAGGAAACATGTCATTAGTAGGTACAAGTAGGCATCAGCTTAATAAAATTTAAATAGGGGAAATCAAAACAAATAAGAACAAAGAAAAAGTTGTACATAACAGATAAAATAATGAAAAAAAATCACATCTCTGATAGATGGAGACATGCTGTGCAGTCATAAATTATGTGTTTATATTAACCGGACAGGTTTTTATCACTTAAAGAAAGAGATTTTAGTGACAGCAGTGTTTCATTCCAATATTGTGAGGGTTTAGATGGTTGATCAACCACCAGAAGCTTGACATCAAAGCAAGACACTGTTAATAGCGGAGGCTCATCCCACACATTTCTTATATAAAACTTCATGCACTGTGGAAAATATGAATCTGATCAACCCAAACACTTCATATCATACTTCACTGAACAGGTTCCTGTCCTTGAGTTAGATTTAGGAAACATAACATTGAACTTCAGTCGTCAACAACTAACCACTTATCTAATGAATACTAGCAATGCATTTATTCTACTCACTGTGTAACGGTTGCTCTCTCCTGTGGATATTTGTAATTATGGATTTTCTAACTTCAAACACTGCACAGCACATTTGAACTGTGTACGAGAAGCTCCCTGATAAGAATTAGGTCCAATCAGACAAACATGTCGCCAGGAACTCAGATGAGCACATTCAGACCTGTGTTAAGTGGAACCACTTAAACCTTTTTGATACACTGACGCCCATCACAATATTAAACCACTGGTCTCGACAGTGTTGCACAGATTATAATAGAACCTCTTACTGCCAGGAAAAAAATGACAGTATCTTGACCTGGAGTCTCATTTGGTTTGTTGTTCCTGAGAAAACTGTCCTAAAATTACCCTGAATGTCACAGGCAATTAGTTACTGCAATAAAGTAATCAACCTCAATAAGACCTAAGTACCTGGCTGTGTTAAATGCCAAAGTCATTTTAAGCAGCATAACTTCATAGCTTTGTCAATACAGAAGCAAAGCACTTAATGGTGCCCTACTGTGTGTCATAACACAAGTCAGATGTCAAAATGATGTATACACACATATCAGGGCAACTAAAGATCATTTTCATTATTGATTAATCTGTCAGTTATTTTTTTGATTAATTGAAGGTCAGAAAATAGTGAAAAAATGTCCATCACAGTCCCCAAAGTCTTTAATGTCTTGTTTTGTCCGACCAACAGTCCAAAAACTGGGGAGATTCAGTTTACAATGATATAAAACATAGAAAAGCAGCAAGTCCTCACATTTGGGAAGCAAGAGAATGATGGACATTTCTGCTTGATGAGGACTCAAACAAAGAATCAATTAATCCACTAATTGTTTCAACCTGAATATACATGTATCAACATGCAAAGGATAAAAAAAACATTTATAGCACTTTACCTCATAAAATAATGCATTTTAAAACAGGTGCAGACTCTGTTAAACAGAATCATGCAAACAGAACTAATGAAAAGTTGAAACTGCCAATAGTTTAGATTTTCTGACTTTGATTTGCTTCCAAACAGGGTACATATTAAAATAAAGGAATGATTAAATTTAAGTTGAGGTGGGTGTGTGTGTTTGTCCGATTAGAACCCTCCCACTGAGGGGTGAGGGCCCAAATTTGGTCTTGAGTGGTGCTCTGTTCCCCTGTCAGACAGCAGCCGCTGACACCTCTGTATCACCTGACTGGCACTGCACACTACATACCAGCTCTCTCACACACACACACACACACACACACACACACACACACACACACACACACACACACACACACACACACACACACACACACACACACACGGGGGTCCTGAACAATGTTCTTCAGCTATCTGTCGCTGTAGTGTGCAGTTGTTTTAAAGAATATGGAAAAAGACTAAAACTGTGGAAATCGATTGCACATCATTAAATTAACTCAATTCCATGTTTGTTTCATCACAGAAAAAAAATCGAAACTTGCCTATTTGGCGGTCACATTTACATGAAACTGTGTGCTTCTTGCTTAAATTTGGTGAGTGTCTTTACACATTACAATCTTAAGTATCACTAATGCAATGTGGAATTTAACTTAGCTTTTGAATGGGCTTGCACACATACTGATGATGCTATTACATAATGACAGTCCACTATCAAACATTTATCTGTCTAGCAGTAAAAGTCAGAGACCCAAGCAGGACCAGGGTAAGTCATTACACAGCAGCCATGCCTGACAACTCAAATGACTTACTTGGCACATGGTGATGGCAACTCAATGCTGCTACTGCTGTTGTCACCATTCCTCAGATGGGTCACAAGCCTTCTCAGCTGTTTAACTCCCTAATATGTGAGTGTAACCCCAGCCGAGTTATACAAACTGAAGACGTCCACACTTCAGCACTACATAAACTGTCCCCCTGCCATTCATCACAAGGGGTTTAATAATAATCCCATCTACAATTTTTTGGCTTCACACATAAACACTGTTTCAGTCAGAGGTGGACAGAGGAAACTTTTTGTAGGATGCAGTGACATGTCCTGAGATTCCCTCAACGTTTGAGATTATTAGTACATCATCTATCTTGTTTATTTTACATAGCGAGCAGAGGGTAACAAGAGAGAAGGGTGAGAATAAAACACATCAGCAGGTCAAGAGCTGACTTGAATTTATAATGTGAAAAGCACAGGAGTTGCCCCAGAGTTGTCAATTCAATTCAGCTCAGAATGAGATAAAAGAATACCATGAGGATCGATGCAGCAATAAAATGTAGTGATATACTTACAAAAGAAATACATGCGGCCAGCAGAAGAATTCGCACAAGTAAATCTTCAAACTGTTCAATGACGAGCTCCCATAAAGATTTCCCTGCAAAGAGGAGAGTTAGTTAAACACAAGTAATTCATCATGGCGACATGTTATCATATAATGACAGTAAACAGTCAGTGACAGCCGTGATTACCTTCCTCTGCTGGTAACTCTGTGTGTGTTTGTAGAGCAGAGAGTCAATCCAGAGATGGACCAGGAAACAGAAAAAAAAGAAAAAGAGGAAGGTCAGTGACGTATAAATAATTTTAAGATTTTTAGCCAGATGGAGACATCCCTCCTGGTTCCTGTTTCTTGATAGGGAACTGACTCCTAGAAAACAAGAGGAGTTCAGTATGTTCAGAAAGCTGAATCTCAGACTTACACAAGTTAATGTCAAAACCGCCAGCATATTCTCAGTTTCACTTCAGATTTTGCTGAGTGGTGAAGACATATTGATACACATTGTACAAGGGGTGAAGATTTGAACTGCTCACTTAGTGATGGAGTACAGATGAGTAGCCGTTTAACCATTAAAACTAAGTACAAACAAGACCAGTAATAATTCAGCACTTTTTATAAGATCTATATCTGGTTTACACTTCTTGAAGATTCATAACACAAAAGGAAAAATATTAGGGATACACCAATCAACTCAAAGGTCAAAGAGATTAAAGGGGAAGAAAGTATACCCTCCATGACCTCCCAGGTGATATTAATATGAAACAGCTGTTTAAGCCCAGACAAGAGAGATTAACTCTGACAGATAACATTGCTCCAGTGATCCTGTGGACACTGTTCAGTGTCAGATGCCTGTCAGGTCTCCAGACACATGGGCTGATGTGTTGCAGTTTCACACTGACAACCATCCAGCAAGGTTACAGTGTTTAACAATGACACAGTGTCACCATATTTTACAACCAGTGTCAACAATGTTAGCATGGGGGACATGTTTTAACAATGTTATCACAGTCAACAGTGTAACCGTGAAACAATGTTCAGCTACGCCTGCACGCCAGTCAGTCACAATGTTTAACAATGTTACAATAACTGAGTAATGATTCATTTGTTACTATGTAAGAGATGGAAACCCTCGAGGTCACCAGTGATGACGTCAGCTAAAGGATTTTATTGAGCCGGGTAACCCTGCCGGCCGGTGATGTTAATGACTTTTACCCCATATTCTGTTCACTGAACTCACACTGTCCATGTTACAATGACAAGACATTTTTGAACGGCGTCTCATTCACAGCAGCAGCGTCTACAGATTAAACTGTCGTACCGTTTAGGCCCCATTTCTCCTTCTGTCGTTTCACCTGGTCCAGAGAAAGTCCTGTGCTCTCATTGACGCAGAAACAACTGTAAACTTCTTCCACACTCTTTGTGTGAGCGTTCTCCATGGCGGACAGACGGCTCCTTCCCACAAAGCTTTACCCCAAAAACACAGTGCCGTAAGGTACCTTGTGACTCTTTACAACAATCAGTACTTTCAGAGGAATAAATAGTTTGCCAACTGAGAGCTGTGCATTCACACTCGGGTAGCTATCGGCAGCTATAGACCGTGGACTACCGTGTCTCCCTGGCCCCTGTTAAGATTTTCTTCAGGCGAGAAATGGGATCTTCAGATTCCTCTGAATCACTCTGAGCGTCCGCTTATCTCCGAAAATGGTGGAAAAGTGTCTGCGGCAGTGTCCTGTGTTGAGGACTGCATTCACCCAGTCCAGTCCACTGTGCTACGCTACCGCGCCGTGCCGTGCCGTGCCTCACCGTGGCGCAGCTCTCTGTGGCTCCACACCGCGCTGACAGTCTGGTTTTATCAAAGCGACTCACTGCTGCCCCTCTTCCCTGCGCTGCATGTGGACTCATATCATTGGACGAACAGTGTTAGCTACGTTCAAACCTGGGAGACATGAAAAAACACAGGAAGTAACTAGGAAATGACAATGGGATACAAAATCGGACATCATATTCAAACACTGCGGTTCAAGTCGTGCAAACCACAACATTCAAGTCAATTTAGATTCATTTATGTGTTCTCTTTACCCGTCTTGTTGGTTTCAGCATGGCTGGATGGTGACACTGCAAATATGTGACTGTAAATTATGTTTGTGATGGAAAATATATATTTTTTTTACTTAAAAAGTCACAAATGATATAGTATGGACGCTAATTGCTGTCTTTATTCTATTAAAAATATATATATTATTATTGATTCATTATAATAGCCTCTGTCGGCATCCGTGGTCCAACAGATGTCCCAAATAAGGCAGCGTCAAATTTGAAGACATTTTTTTGTCATGTTTGTGTTTCAAACAGAGTGCACTGCACACACAGTCAAGTATAAACCAGCTTGTGTAGATTCACAGACCACTTAACACATTTCCCTCAGACTGCAGGCTTCCCATTAAAGAGGCCCCTTGTTCTTATTGTATTACTACCTCATTTACACTTGACTAGAGGCCTATTTGTATATGGCAGGAACAGACAGTTACACTCAAGATTTACACTAACTACAAGAAAAGACCGAGGAACATGTTCAAACAACCCAGTAGCTCTAGATAATGCCTCACTTGCCAGACAAAGTCAGTAAAGCCAGACTATACCTGATTAATCAGCTACATCTGCATAACAACTGTAAAGGCAGCCGAATTACTGTAGAGGTATGAGGGCACTAGGTCAACCCTCCACCCCCCATTGTGCTCTTTAGGGGTTATTATTGTCAGATATTTTACAGGACTGGTGTGTAACATCTGTTAACACATCTTAATAATGCCCCAAGAAGCACAAGGTGCTATAACAATAACAACATGGTGCTGCCCAGTTGGATATCCAGCTGCCTTTTACAATGCACACATGATCTGTTTGGCACTAGAGCCACTAACATTGGCTGTCAACAGCAGATTAAAGTTACTGTGGGAGGGAGGGACAGAGGGATCCTGAAACAGCCATGAAGACATTTGTTGGGAACAACATGAGGGACTTAAATCATACTCAGTGTACACAGAGGTGTGCGACAAGTTAGTCAGCTGCTAAATATGTTATCAAATTTAGTATAGGGACTGACATTTGCTTTGCCCCACAAGCAGTTTAACATTTATTTACATGAAAATAATCAATTGTGCATAGAAGTTTGACATTTTCACAATTAAGTGGCTTCTTATAATGTTCTTTATCAACATGTCAATCAAATATGTAGGTTGAACTCTATAAAGACAAAAAATGATGCTATGTACCATATGTCTCATTCTGTTCAAATTGAAATAGATGTTAATGAAACAGGAGTCTAAATGGATAGAACATACATTTAATAGAAATACAAAGACAATGAAAATATGCAACTATGTTTCTTAAATTTCTTAAAGTTTTCTTGAAATAAGGATATATTGTAGAAAATAGCCAAAGTTATTTTATAAACTAGAACAAAGTAGAATAATATGACTAATTCATCTGCACTGTCCACAACAATGGAGGTCCCAGTGAATTCCAAAATTGGCAAGAAACCCAGTCCAAGGTCATGGTAGTCGTTACCAGAAATAGTTGACCGCGGCCACGTCCCAAGTGCACCACTCTGTATGCTGTTATCTTTGGACACTTTGATTGAAAGTATATTCTTGAAGATGTGTCAAAAAGGAGTCTCCAGTGGGTTGGACAGTGAAAACCTTTATGAAACCCCTCCTGATACATGTGTTCCTTAAGTTCTCAAACCACCTCAAACCGTGTCATCACAAGATGTTACTGGTGTGCTCCTCACAGAAGATAAATTGTATTTTGAATGTACAATAGTGTGCACTAACAGTTTAAATACAAAAACTCTATAGTGTAAAAACATTTAGAAATGCTACAGGACGATATAGAACATTAAGTTGAATTCTGTGTAGTGAATGTAAAGCAGGTGACCTGCGGTTGACCCTGTCTTGTCCTCACAGCACCAGCCTATCCTCTCCTCCCTCCTGGATAACCTGACCAATAGACGCCTGGCTCTGAGCTCTTATGAAGCACTGCCTCTTGCACTCCATCAGCTGCTCCAGGTCTCGCCACATCTTCATCTGCTCCATGTTGGCACCGTGGCTCTCCCTCACCATCTTCTGCTTCTCACGCAACTTCTGCAGTTCACATAGAAATGGAGTGAACAGAGCAGTAAGTCTAAATTATAACTGCATATGTCCAATATCTTGTTAATATATAAAATTAGCACGTAAAAGGCAGCATTTCCCTTAACCTTCCTTCCAGTGATCGTCCTTGTCCTACCCTGTCTGTCCTCAGACTGTGTTGTTGACAGCATGAAGGAATATTTCCAAGTATTGACCATCTGTTGGGTCAGTACTTTGCTCACCTTGCCAAGTAACTCCTGCTCTGCAATATTCTTCATGTACACTTCCCTACACAAAAAGAACAGAAAGGTAAAATTCAAATGCAGGCCATAGCAATTTCACATGATGAAAACCCAGTTTTTTTAAATAAAGGTGTGGTGTATCAGCATATCTCGATTTCATGATGTACGGTAACAAGTTTCTGATAACTCTTTGTACTGCGTGAAAGAATAAAATGGCAGCAGCTTAACTGACTGTGTTGTAATAGGAGCTTCCTGGGGGTAAAAAGGTGATTCATCTTGCGAGCAGCTGGTTGGCCCAGTTCAGCATGCTCACCTGATGGCCTTTTTCCTCTCTTGCGGATCAGAGGACACGTAGGCCTTCATCTCTTCTGCCGCCCGCTGTATTTGCATCTCAATGATCTGTGGAGGAGGGTGGAGGGTTTATTGTCACAGTGGGTGTTAAGGGGCAGGTCACTTGCAAAAGGCTGCTGCATTTTATACACCCCTAAGGCACCTCAGAGGGTAGCAAGTGACTTTTCAGTTCTAATTTTGGCTCGTAAAACGGTCATTATGACATTAGCTTATGGCTACAATGTTTTTTTTCCTGCTTAAATCGACTGCCTTTACAAAATTCTTGCCTCTGACATGCAGTTGATATGATGGTATCGGTTTTCCTCCTGTGCTGTCTCCTCTCTCAATGCTTTCACCTCCTGTGAATGAAAACATAGACAAAAACATTAAATATTACACAAGATTCCACCAAACATGTATAAATGTATTTAAATTGCTGATCATGACTATATTCTACCTAGTGCAGTATAATAACTATACCTGCTCCAATTTAGATCTGTTGCTCTCCAGACCGGCAGCACAACTTTCATATTGTGCCTTCTTTTCATCGTATTCCTGGCTTAGCTCCTGTTATGATAGGGAAAAAAAGCCATTCACAGAAACACAGAGAAACCATGAACTAAACATCATACAATATGAGAATTAAGACAAAAACCTATAATACACAAAGTTCAAGAGTTTTGTCATACTCTTGAAACTATTTCACATCAACATATTGTAGCATCACAGCTGGCATTTGAGCAGTTTAACTTACAATAGCCTCTAGTCTAGTCTATTTATGTCTTCCTGTTGCAGCTTTCATTAGCAGACATTACCCAATAAGATGGGAGAGCGATTCTGGGCACACGTGTAGGAAAATTTAGTCCTCCGCTTTAGCAAAGCGATGTGGGGGGCTTTCCCATCATGTGTTTTATTTATGGACTATGTAAATTATTCTTAATGGACCCTGTCATGATAACACAAAAAACATGATACAAATGACTTGCAAGCACACAGTAATGGACCCACCACCCCCTTGCCTTTGAATGAAGGACAGATTCATGGTGTATCATGGTTTTTCCCCCTCGAGAAAAAACACAAACAAAAGTCTCTGGGGAGAATTTCTGAGTGGGCTGTATTTTGCAGCTTATATCATCCTATATACTGTATGCATCACTGCAGTTTGGAATATGAATTATTCTATTTCTTTTACATCAGATTAGTGAACCACACTATCAACCCCAGTAAGAATGATTATGAAAGCTCAGAGTTGAGAGATCACATTGTGCTCCACTTCAGTATTGAATTTCTTGTTAATTCTATTCCTGGGTTTGGTGTGTGAATGGGACACAGTGATCCTCTGTCATTTACTTTGAACATCCTTTATTTAAATGTGGTCAGGTGGAAAATTCTCTTTAGACACACTAATTGACATAGTTAGAGAACTCTTTGAAGTGGAGGTGATATAATGTTGGCGATGCTTACCTGACAACGCTGCCTCAGTGACCTCAGTTCTTTGATGATTGGAGCTAGAGCTGACTTCTTCTCCACTATCATAGAGTTTAATTTCTTCACCTGTAAGAAGACCAACAGCACATGGTACATTCAAACTGAAAAAACAACAATAAAGCTACATAGTAAATCTTTTGCTAACAATAATCACAATGTTAATTTTTCTGTGTCTTCTAAAGGTTTATGGAAGTAGCACATTCACATATACATTTAAAGTCTGCAGAAAAAGGCCAGGTAACGTGACTGTGACTAATGATTTACTGAGATGATGAAGTTAAGCAGCACTATCAACCAGACAGGTGCAACCTGACTAATCATATTTCTCAGTAGTACAGTATGGAGAGTGTCTGTAGCCAAGGTAAATATACCATTTTAGTGCTTCAACACATCCCACTGTACAGATTATATGACAGTATTCACTAACAATTTAGTAAGTATGAACTAAAAACATCACAGATTTCAGCTTTCAGGCTTAACAGTGTATTTCTAAGGTCCAATGTGACAGTCTACTTTCAGGTTGGAGCCAGGATGTTTGACTCCATCACTGGGAGTGGATCTGCACTTTGCTAAACATACAAGCTGCCAAACCAATTAACAAACTCACTACAGCTTGGAGCATGGCCTAATCATCCTTTGCAACTGCTTCCCTCTGGGAATCATGACAGGTTGATTAATATAGTAAGGTTGAAGCTGTGAGCAATGCTGGGATAACGATAAGCATTTGCTTTGTATTTGCATATTACATATAACAATAAAGGTCTATGCTGACGGTCTCACACAGGTGTTTTCAGTAACTCTCTGATTAGACCTCTGCCAGGTTGAAGATGGGCGGAGCTATGCAGGGAATTAAATAAGGTCATTAAACAGAAAGGAGGTCTAATTAGCCAAATTAAGTGAAAACACCTGTGTACATGAACCATGAGTGTACAGAGGAATAAAGTCAGCTTCCTTTAATTTCTCAGTGGAGCAGCACCATAAAAATGCAGTTAGTTGACATAACAGATTTTGCTCTTTAGCAAAACTACAGTGATATATAAATATGGTGTAGTCACCATTTCAGACATGTCATCCAGTGTGCGGCCCTTCTTCTCATCCAGCTCGCTTTTGATGGCAGACACTCTCTCCAGTTCCTCCTGAGTGTTGCTGTAGCCAGAGATGCCCTTCTCAGCTTCCACAGTTTGCTTGAAATACATGATGGTGAGACACGTTAAGTCGTCCACACAAGAACAAATTCAGCACTGAAATCTAATGGTTACATACAATCCCCCACGTAAAATGATAATTTTGTTCTCAGTATCCTGGTCCAACCCAAAATCAATATGAACTATCAGTCAGTGTGCCATCAACCACTTTACAATTTGAGTGCATTTAAGAGATACCGCTAGCAACCACTTTGTTCCATATGGTTAAATGTAAAAGCTGTGACATGAAAACTCTTTCAAAACTGGATTCAAAATATCAAGGACTGAATGTCTTACAATACAGCTAACACTATGGGGAGGACAGCAGCTTTCAGTTGCAGTAAGAGAGCTACCCACTCATCACATCAGAAAGATCAGAAGGAAAACTTTCACTGCTTTAACAAATCCCAGCGAGGGATGCAGACAGAGGATGAGCAGCAGATGTCAGATATCAGAAATAGCAGCTCAGACTGTCCTGCGTCAGACAGCCTATCAACAAGTCAGGTGCTGCATAGAGGTGTGAAGCCATTTCCAGGAAGCTTCTACCACTTCACTGTAAACACAACCTGCTTGAATGGGGAGATCAAGTGAAAACAACACAATTGGAAAAGCAGTATGGGAGCAGAGAGGTAGATGGGATAATGGATGAATATTATAGGGAAGAGCACTAAGTTAGGCGGGTATCTAAGGTCCAGGCAAGAATATGGAAAACTAAAGGATGGGGAGGAACCAGCCTGTGGTCAAAAGATCTCTACTTTAAATTCCAAACCTTAGAAAACCTCAGGATATAAAATAAATGATGGCTTCTTTAATGATGCCATGTGCAAGGTATTGTATGAAATGATGGCAGCATTCAGATGTGACCATATGAATATTCTTTCATTGCCTTGCAGTCACCTTTCAAGGCTGCTTCTCTAATGTGTTTTTTTTGTCTGCTTGTCTTATGTTCAAGTTGAAAAATGGGGAAGAGTTACCAGTTTCTGTTGGACAGTCTCATGCCTCTGCTTGAGAATCTCCTCTGTCCGTTGAAGAACTCCATACTCGGCTTTCAGCTCGGAAATTTCCTGGCGTTTCTTCTTGTACAAGGTTCCCTTGCTTCGCAATTTCCCCACCAAACGTTTCAACTGCGAGAAAGCAAGAGACAGAAGTCAACACGACCTTCAAATTAAAAGAGCACTGAATGTTACTTTCAAAAGACTCAAATACTAAAGATGTCAGATGTCCTGGTGCCTACAGGTTAAGATGCAGGCTATGACAGCAACGCGTCCCATTTGATATAAGACAGGGACCTTTGTTGTCCTTCCCCCTTCTATCCCACTATGTTTTATGTCTACATCTGCATGGTCACTCTTAAGTAAAAAGGCAAAATACCCAAAATAATATTAAAAAAAAGCTCAGCATTCTTTAACATGAAAATATGGTTATTTTTTGGTGCATTGAAATGTAGAGATATTTAAAGAGTAACTGAACAACCCCTGAAAATCTTGCTCTGCTGACCGCCAGTGCTTTCACTTCTCACCTTGCTGGAGTGATGTAAAGATGTAGTCCAGGACCCCGTGACCTCACTGTTGAAATAATTTATTGGTTGCTATAATCAATCCTTTCACACGTCGCTGTGAAAGGATTCCTCCCTCATACAATTCTAATGTAAGAAATGGGGGGACAAAACCCAATCTGTGTTCTGTTTAAAATCGAAAGTTCAGAAATACCTCTCTTTGTGATTCCATATACAGTGTTTCATTTCTGAGCTGCAGTGTAAAGATAGTAACACAAAGACAGAATTTTTTAAATAAAAAGACTGTAACTTTGGAAGAAGATCCCTCGCTTGATTTGACCAACATAGACTGCTGAGGTAGTATGGAGCCAATATGGATAGGAGGAACAATCACTTCAACCAATAACACATATGGAGATGTGAGTATTATATTAGGACAAACTTGAAAAAATGTGAGCCTATCCTTTTATTATTATTTTTCAGTGAAACCTAAGATTGCGTGCCTGCCACATGCAATAACTTATAGTTATAGTTGGTTTAGAAAAACAATGAAAGAGGCATAAATGCAGTTTATATTTGATGACATGGTGTCCAGCACAGCTGAGATACTAGGAAAGGCCACAGGAGAAGACGATGGGTTGAGCCAGGTGATGGAAGGGATTAAGGAACAGCAGAGGGGCCTGAGGGGCCACGCCATGATCTGAAATGGTCACTCGATCCTTTCAGGTTCACATCCAACTATATACAACAAACTGCTTCATCTGGCAGAATAACTGCTTTAAGTGGATGTTCAGTCCTCCCCACAGTGATTGACTGTCTGTTGGGACACAATGAAACTCCTCCACAATGAAGAGCAGCTATAAATGAACATGGACACGGGAGAACAGCCCCAGAAATCAGTGTGCTTCACGTCCTTTGGGGACCCGCCAAGCTTGATGTGTGTGTGTGATGGGTAGGTGGGTGGATATGAGTGTGTGTGTGTACATTTATTCTTTGTGTATTTTGAGGCATCAAGGACAGACATGGCTGAGAGAGGAATTAGCACAGCAGAATAATACTGCATAGTGTTCCTGACAGTGTGTCCCCAAAACAACTGCGGTTCAACTGGCCAGCAGCTCAGTCATAACACACTTGTCACAGACATGCAGTACATTCACACCAACACACACTTGCATGCAAATCAATAGAAACATAAATAATGCAGGAGATGCTCCAAATAACTACATGCAGGACATACAGTAGCAGCGTGTGCTATGAAATTTGAATTTAGCAAGTTGGAGAAAAAAAAATCAGCAATGGGGTCTTAACTAAAGTAAGACTAAATTTAACCAGTGTGATTGGGCTGGTTGATAAAAGTGGTTTCATGTTACCGGCCAACCAATGATGAGCAGATGTAGTCATCCCTCTCAGAGAGACCCTGCAGTTGGTGGGTGGCATGTGATGACACATAACCAGCAGAATGGAAAATACCACTGATAAAGTGATCATCTCCACCGTGGCTGATGGCCCAAAACTACGGAGGAGTCTGATAAGCTGTGTTTGACAAAACATTTTCCATTAACTTCATTCATGTATAGACTCAAGGGCCCTCTTTGTTCCTACAAACAGTTCCCTCTCATCATTTCAGACTTAAAGGCATGTCAGTCGCAAATTACTGTAACAGCCGTGTAATTATTGTAGGATATTTGACCATGGCTTTAGTACATATGTTTTCAAAATTACAACCACATTTTCCTTAACATCCCATAATATATCTTCCTGTCACAAAGAAGATTTTAACATTTCTCCTCCGCTGCATTGTTCCGAGGAATGCTTTCTCTTTGCTTCCTGGGGAGAATAAACATGCTGAAGATAATTTTTTCCACTAATATTTCACTTCCTTTATCATTTGCCAGAATCAGTGAAAGTATTAGTTTTGTTTCTGCTGCAAAAACATTTCCCTCTTTCAGTTTTGTGCCATGTTTTGTACCAGAAAATTTATCAGAAGGTCTGACCAATTGGCAGAAACCAAAAAAATGCATTGAAGAGGCCAGAACAGGTTGTCCATCTTCTTAGTACATTGGTCTTGCTTATTTAAATAAATTATATTAATGTCTCAAAGTTATGTGGCAATAATGTATCAATGCTAAAATGCTACATTTAGCATTTTAAATGTTTGTAATAGAGATTTATGCAACGGAAATTCACTTTTTTCTTCTTCCCCCACACAAGCATGTCAGAGGAGTCAGAATGACACACGTGCACCATCCGCAGGGATTGACAAAAGCCCCATACCACACAGGATAGAGCAGGGAGAAAGCTGTTGCAATTTCATACATGCTGTGACTCTTTTGCCTCAACAGTGAGCCCAGCTCTAACCTCAATGTGCGTCAAACACCAGGCTATAAAAATTCTCGTCCACACAGTGCATTATGGTCACAGCACAACCCCCATCTGTCAGCATCCCTCTGCTAATACAGAACTGTTTAAGGTTGACTTTTTATCTGTAAGCTGAATGTATGCTTAGGCAAAAGAGGAGGTGATTGCTCAAGGCTTTCTGACTTAAGTGCAACAATATTGTTAAGTTTCAGTCTCCCTGTCAATAGTTCAGTCCTATTCATCAGCATGCCAGCTCAGAGTGGACCAGTCCATGTGTTTGAAAAGGAAAGAACTGCACATCTTTGTCATGGGATAAAAATAAAGACAAAGGTTTTATGCCATGAGTCTGTTTAATGTGTTCAGCCGACTAGAATTGGGAGATTGAGTACACTAAAGATTAGGGAAAAGGCCAACTTTCAGGCACTTTGTTCAGTACAGTTCCTTGTTCTGGATATTCTCTGTTGGGTTCTATTTATGGCTCTGTATGGGAATGTGGGGGAGAGTAGGGAAAAGGGATAAGTAACATTAGACAGTGAGCCTGTCTGTGTTTGGATAAGAACAGAAATAGCCTTTTGTGTTTTCTGTGGTTTGAAAATCTACTAGTGTGCAGATAAAGTTTCTATAGGTGATGTTTGCAGTCACCTCAAACACAAAGAAGAGAATTAGACAGAAAATGCTTCTTATCTTGACCGTTGGCAATAAAATCCAAAATCTGCCATCATACAGTATATGTCTAGCTAAAAAACCTTGAAAGAAAGTCAGAACTGGTTGATATTTAGTGACTACATAAATTAGTGACTGTAAGAAGCACGTTCAACAGTGTACCTCATCACCCCGGATGACCTCTTCTCCATCTGTCGGTCGTGCCTGGTTGGTCCTCTGCCTCAGCTCCCGCTCTGCTGCAGACAGCTCCTCCCTCGCTTCCTGAAGCTCCTCTGCCTTCGCCTCCTTCCTACGAATGATGATGGACGCCTGCAAGAATCACATTACATTGGAAATATAAACATGATATAAGAGTTGCTGCTGAGTGACTTTTCACTCATTGGAGAGTGAATGTAAGAGAGCAATGATGATACTAATAGGGCAGGAAATATCAGCTCATAAAAAAAGCTTTGCATTAGAATGAAACCTTAAATCTACAGGCACTCTTGTACAGAGGTAGAAAAATAGTGGATAGGAGCTAGAGAAAGACATTGTAGTAACACTACAGAGAGTCTACAGCTTCACTAGCAGCTCTGCGAGGCTGTACTTGATTTAAATGCTCACATCAGCATGCTAACAGGCTCATAATAATAATGCTAGCATGTTGATGCTCAGCAGATATAATGTTCACTGTGTGGGTTTGGTGTGTTGGCAGGCAAACATTTGCTTGTTAGCACTAAACACTAAAGAACAGCTAAGGCTGATGGGAATGTCATTAGTCTTGTGGGTATTTGATCATAAACCAAAGTATTGGACAAATGATAGCATAAGATGAAGTCAGGGGATCAAAGTTATTACAATTCATTTTCTGAGGGGCTATGAATCTGTGTACTAAATTTCACAGCCAATAGTAATCGAGATATTTAAATAAAGAACTAAAAAAGTCAACCTCATGGCAGTGCTAGAGGAAAGGTAAGAGGATCAACAAAGTCATCAGACTACATTGTCTGGGAATGAACTTTTGTGCGAATACATCAAGTAGACATTGAGCTATCACAGCATACATGACAACTTTGACCTGCTGCTGGAGCAAGAGGAATAGTCAGAGGATCATCAAAGTCGTTAGAATGTATCCTCTGGGGACCATGAATGTCCGTTGTTAATTTCACAGCAATCTAATTAATAGTTGTAGAGATAGTTCACTCTGAACCACAAATGTTAACCTAATGGTGGCGCTACTGAAAAAGGTTCACCAATGTCAGTAAGATTCACCCTCGAGGGACCATGACTGTTAGTACAAGATTTCATTGCAATCAATCAGATAGTTGTTGAGATATTTTAGTCTGGGCCAACATGGTGAACTGATTGACAGACAGACATTGTCATCCCTAGAAGCATGCCGCTAGCATGGCTGAAAACCAGCAAACTGTTTGTAGTGTAGACTAAAATTGAGATACAGTTCTTAAACAAGTTTATTATGATATAATTTATGTATATATTAAAACAGTAAACTGCTTTTAACCACAGCTTTCTCCTCAAGACTTGACTGTACACACATTGTACATACAGTACACTTCCTAAAAATAAAAACCTTCAATTTCACAATCATCAAAGATGAACTATCAGCCTCTGTTATCTCTGCCTTGTTAAAGCAACAAAACAAATGAATAAATAATCCAATATATCAAGGCACTGACCTTCTCTAACATAAATTAACCTACTGGTGAACCTTTGCAAGATGCCTCATCCTTACCATCGCACTGCATCAGTCAGCACCCACAGGGCCCAGTGCACAAGAGCCAAAAGAGACAAAATAGATGAAAGACATCAAAGAAAGCCAACAAAGTCAACACCTGTTGCCTGTAAAGTGTCAGTTTGTCATCCATTGGATCATTTCTCATCATCTTCTTTTCAATCAGCTGGTTTATCTGAGAATCGACTTCTTTAATCTGTAAAAGCGGAAATTACAGAACTCTCAGAAACTGACACATCAGAAATTTGCAATGATAAATATGTGCAGACTTCACAACCACATCCTGGTTTTGACCTTGTCCTCCAGCTCCTGGAGATCCGCCTGGCCCATGGCAGGCTCTGACGACACCTTCTGAAGGTACTGCACTGTATGCCTCATACCCTCCAGCTCTTTGGGGAGTTTCTCAGAGACCATGTAGGAGTTGATCTTGATCTCCTCTTCAAGCCTCTTCATTAAGCCTGAAAAAGACAAGAGTGCTTTTAATGAAAGCACTTTGAGCTTAAAGTGGTTGAAAGCCCATCAGGCTCTGATTACTTGAGTCAAGCTGAATATCACTACTATATGCAAAGCTACTGAAAATATGAAAAAACCCACAACAATTATCTTGTGGTAAAAATACTGATATTAAAATACTCTTTAATTAATTTCATTGTTGAGAAGTAATTACTTGTTCTGAACAGAGTACTTATAAATGTCATCATTGTTGGATTAGTATTCAAAGTACTTTTTCAAAGTATTTGTGATAAGTGACTTTAATTGCCCAGATTCACCTCAGTCTGCATTGCACAGATCTTTTTAGAAACTGCAAATGTGTAAATCTCTCCTCTGACTGAAGATGAGAACAAAAGGAGATAATTTAAACATCAGATAAGCTCTATGATAGCACTTCAAAGATCAGCATAATTAGAGAGTCTCAACAGATGAATGCCTATTAACTGGGAGACCCCCTAACACTCTCCTGTGTCCTTGAATTTCCATCCAGCTGTGCCCTGCAGAGGCAACACCAGGACATGGGTACTCACTCTCTGGATTGGCATCTGCTGCCGCCTGTCGCATATCCTTCAGCTGCTGCTGCGATCTCTGTAGTCTCTGCTCTGCCTGGAAAAGCTGAACACATGCAAATGATTACTAATACAGGTAAGCTGGGAAAATGTACATGCAATACCTAGTTTTAGGGTTGCGAGTATCAATTGATCTTTCCATTATTTTTTTGATTAATATATGAATTGTTTGGTCTATAAAATGTCATAACAGAATGAAAAATGTCCAGCATGTCGTCCCAGAGCCCAAGATGGCATCTTCAAATTACTTGTTTTGTCCCAAAGGCAAAAAAACAGCAAATTGAGAAGCTGGGAGTAGTGAATTTGTAGTGTTTGGGTAATAAAAATGACTACAACAATGAATCAATTTTCAAAATTGTTGACAAACCCTACAATGTTGGCTCAATTCAACATGTCTCTATAGAAGTATTTCAAAGCTGTTTGCTCACCCAAACTTGATTACTCACAATCGACATTATAATGTCTAGAAAATTTGTAGCTGAAAATTTATTTGAAAAAAGGCTGTACTTTTTCCAGGCAGTTGCAAAATATTTCAGTAATGATTACAAAGTTATCTGTTGTTTATGATTATGCCAAACAAAGTACAAGAAGCAAGAGATCTTATAGTGCAAGATGTTTAAAAGGCTTTGAGCATGATAGCAATCAGGTAAACAGTTACATCAGCTGAGATACTTTTGTCTTTTCAGTCCTCCAAAGCACAGCAGACAGCACGTTGTTTCACTGGTTTATGACGCCTCTGTAATATATACAGAGGTGAAGATGTTGCAATGATAAATAACAAGAGTTTACTTGATTCTTTTGCTCTTGCTTCTGGTGAGCCAGTGACTCCTCTCTCTCCTTCTCCACTCGCAGCTGCCTGGCCTGTTCCAGCATCCGTTGATGGTTGGACACTGACTCCACCTAGTGGATCAAAAAGTTCACATGATGACAGCGTTTGATGGCAGGCTGTCACATGGTCAGCAGAAATAACCACGCACCTCTGACAAGAGTTAGGTTTCACCTTTTGGCAGGGCCTATATGTAAGACCCATTAAATCAACACCTCATTACTTCACAGCCTTGTTAAGACAGACTTGCAGCCTGTCAGATCCCTGTCAGGCTATTAGAGAAGCTGATAATATATGTCTGTGGTCATGTTTTCATTCCTCAATGGATCCTAAAGCCTTCCAAGCATTACAAGAGCGAAAGGGGCCTCTCAGGGTTGTCTGACTTACCCTCTTCTTCAACCTCTCCACACGTTTGATTAGTTGGTCTTTCTCCTCCTCCATTGCACTAATGTCCTGTTATTGAAGGAAAGAAGGATTATTTTATAGTACTGGACATACTAAAATAAGAAAAGGTGGATTATTTTATTATTTACATATCAGAGAAACATTATATATAACCGCTGAACAAAATCATGTTAATTAGGGCTGCAACTATTTTCATTATTGATGAATCTGTCAGAAAAATACTAACATCACAATATGTGCTACATTATTATCATAGAGGACAAAGCAAACCAGCAAATATGCAAATTTGAGAAGCTGAAACCAGTATTATTATTTGGGTATTTTTGCTTTAAAATTACTTAAAGAATTGTTTAGTTAATTATTTTTCTGACAATCAACTAATAGATTACTTGAGTAATCATTTCACCTCTGATGGCAATGCTGACAGTTTTATACTGAGAAAGCTTAGTCTCAGTAACTTCTACTAAACAATGATTATAAAAGGTTATTGACTGTTTTGTTTACCCTCCTGATTTCTGCTGTGGAGAAGCCTGAAATCCTCAGCTGCTCACACTCCTTGTGATACGTCTTAAATCCTTCCACCAGCTCTTCATACTGTGAGTGCACAACATTAATGCATCCTCTCTTTTGCCTTTTAGTTTATTAACACATTCAATAACTAGGAAATTACATGTTGATGGTATGTGTGATATACAGTATTGATGCACCTGGTGATAGGTGTCATTGATGACATCATCCTGCAGGAACTCTGCAGGCACCTCAAGTTTAACTAGAAAACGAGCCAAGTAAGCCCTCTTCTTCAGCTCAGGGACCCTCTGTAGCAGCCAGTGGAGGATAGGGTGGACCACCGGCTTGCTGCCAATCACCAGGCCCTGTCTGAAGCTGCTCCTGTGTGAGGCCAGAGAAGACATTGTGTGCATTGTGATAAAAAATATCCCACAGAATAGAAATACAGAGAGCTTCACTATATGACGTGGGGATATTTCAGTTCTCATTGACCACAGTAACTTACACATCAGATTGGTTGCCAGGAGGTTTGTATTTCAGCATCCCCAGCAGAGCACACATTCTCTTCACGGTTTGTTCAGGCATTTCCTCACGGATATCTAAAGCTTGCTGAAAACAAGCAGAGCAGTGGGAAGTAAACTGCTGCAGCACTGACACCGCTGAATGTCATTACCTAACATAAAGCAATTCAATGATGAATGTCACACACAAACTACTATCACATAACACCACAGAATAAATAGAACACAGTACACAACCATACCAAGTCTGTAGCTACAGTTGTTGAAGCTAGTCACCCACCTTTGGGTCTATTTCAGCCAGAACATCATTTAAAATCTGCAGCAGCTGCATCGGTTCGAGAGAGTCAAACGTGATGAGGTTAAAGTTTTTCTTGAATGGGTCTTTGTTGAGTTGCTCAACGATAAATTTCAGCTGCTCACTCATCTTGGAAACTTGCTTGTTATATCAGGTCCTCTTCTTTGCTAGCTTAGCCAGCTAACTTTTTAAATAATTAGCTCCCCGTCGTCGACTAACTAGCTAGCTAGCATGTAAAGACGCCCTCTAAAGACTCCTCCATCGGCCTTGTTGTTGACTGTGTAAAACAATAATTTACAAACGATTATGAGACGTCTCCAGGATATTCGTTAGTTCGCCTTGTTGTCTCTTCAGCTACGTTAGCTAGTTGCTGTCAACAACGGCCGCATGGAAACCATGGAAACCATGACGGCGTCGCGGGTTAGTTGCTAACAGGAAGTAGATTTGGCAGCCCGTTCAAGAGAGGTTTGATGCGCTAAATCTACGCAAGTTGCCTTTTCGCCTTATTTCGACCAACAGACGATAAAAAAATCGATGAATAGCATACCCCAATGTTTAAATAAATT